>NC_089492.1:182071471-182740593 GCF_036850765.1 Saccopteryx bilineata
AAAGAGAGGAGAGAGTGAGACCGAATCATCCACCATTGTTGTTGAATGACAGATGTATCCATTGGGACTAATTACAATAATGATCCTAGCCCATGACTGACTTAGAGTTTAAGTGCTCCTCTCTATGCCAAGTTCTCAAATTTGGGCACCTGGATTGCACCTACGAATTTGGCATTTACCAAAGAAACCATGTGCAGATGGATATTTGCATGTGAAAACCAGTTAATTGTGTGTGTGTGTGTGTGTGTGTGTGTGTGTGTGTGTGTGTAGGAGCTTCTGTGCACAATTATTGGCCTCTCCTCGAGATGTTGGGAGCAGTTTCTGTCCTTTGGAAAACTAGCCTACAATTGGCTGGTGCAGATCTGGGGTCTGTAAGTGTAAGAAATATGCCTAGGGTTCCAGGGAGGTAGCTCTGAGGAGGCATCACGTGTGCGCTGGCCACCTATGCTGTGCCCAGCACCATCACATAGTCAGAGCCCAGACTGTGCCATCCAATGGACCTGGATTCATAGTCAGCTCCACTATGGCATTCATCAGGGCAAATTGGCGGGAGAGCATAGAGTTTGTTTGAGGAGATGCAAATAATTGAATATGCTTGAGTGCTGGGTCTGCTGGTGGTGTAGAGATGTGTAGGTCTCCAGGGAAACTGAGACTTGGAGGAGTGAAGTTAAATCTGTGCACAGCAGGATTGGAACTAGCACTGGCCCTTTGAGCTGTCCTGTGCTCTGTCACCTCCGCAGGGTGCTCAGTGGGTACTTGATGAAAGCAGTGGGATCCAAAGAATAGAGATGTTCCTCTGTTCATCATTTTTCTGCATAAAGGTTTCCCTCTTTTGTGTATGAGCCACAGTGGGTCCTGAGGAGAAGAAATCTAGAAGTCCAGCTTTAAAGGCATGTGTACAATTTCCCCAGCTGGTACTTCCCATAGTCGGCACTGAGGATCGCAAAAACCGTAAAATGACAGATGGAGTATGTAAGTCTCCTACCTTGGATTTGTCGGTGCTTTTGGCTGACTTCTTTGCCAGGAGCACACTTCTGTTTTTCTCTTCATTCATGTGTGTTCTGTGCTTTCTTCAAACACAGATCAAGGTGTACCTTATTCTGGAAAAACTACCCCATGATAGAGGTATTAATCCTATCCCCATTGTATACACAAGGAACTCAGTCATAGAGCAGTTAAGTAAATGATCAAAGATCATAGAACCAGAAAGTGACAGGGCGGTGATCTGAATACTGACAGACTGTCTTCAAAAACCAGTGCTCCTAACCATCACACCATGCAACCACTCAGTTAGAATAGTCTCACTTTTATACTTCAATAAGCTCTAAGGCCTCCAGTGATCTTAAATCCTGCTGTGGAGCTAGACACTCAATTCATATGGGAAATTTTCCATGAAGAAGATGAGTTTGTTCCAGCCCTGGATGAATCACTACCAGCTGTAGGTTTAAGGGTTCATTTTGATGGTTTCATAACATTACTAGAGGAATTCAGTCAACAGCTGGGTGGCATGGGGGACTGTGGGTCTTGCCACATTTTGATGCCATCATTAAGCTGCAAGCAATCTACCAGCCAAAGAAGTTTCTGTTTAAGGAGTAGCAAAGCCCAAGGGGAGAGTGACATTATTCAGGCTGTGGTATGAAAGATGTTGCAGAACCATATGCCCGGCTGCCAATTTTAGTGCAACTCCAGAATGTATTTTCTACTGCAGCTTCAGGGGTTTTCCTGAAATCCTACTGTTTCTCACTGTCCCCTCTCCCTCCCCTACCCCCACCACAGCACACTCCAGGAAATCAATCCACTTCCCTCACCTTCAGAAGCTGCCATTGTCCTTTAAAGTTTGTTTCCTTAATACCCTCCAAAGACAAATGCAAAAGACCTTTTTGTTTTTAAAGTTTTTACTGCCAATCACAAAGGGAAAACAGAAAATCTGAAAAACAACAGAGATGAAGAAGCAGTATGTAGCACCTTACAAAGTCTTTATTGTCTCAAGTCCTTGGATATAGTTTTAAGCTCCATCATCATAAATAGAAGCCCCCAAGGTAACTGGTCCACTTCTGAAGGTTGAGGTCCCGGAACCTTCTCACTATCTTCTGACTTTTCTCTTTGTCACATTAAGGGATTATTTCCTTCACGTGATCTATTCCCAGCCTGAACATGCATCCTCTCTTGGTTTCCAGTAGGTGTTTGACTTCGTGAGTTACAATGACTGGTTTAATTGACTGTTGCCTTCATGAATCTTTTGCTGGACTCACATGAGGCCCCTATGAGCGGGAACCATCTTTCTGCTCTTTTGTTTCCCTGTTTGTTGATGGCTTCCTTGCCCAGAGTCTGTGCTTGCTGTCTTCAAAAGCAATGTATAAATAGTTTATGACTTGACTTGGGGATTTACCATTGAAAGGCACCTAATTCTCTGGTGACAAATTTACACTTTTATCTTTACCATGAACCAAGGGCCTTTAGGGGGTTGTATTTTTGTATTTAAAAATCATCCAGTAGACAGATGTTAGCAAAATACAGGACTAGGTGAGTAGGTTGAGCTAGCCTGGCTGGGGTGAATGTCTTCTTATGAGTGGCTTACTAAGATATGCTGTCTTGGGTAATGAAATAAGGAATTTCTGTAGTCCAAGGAAACCTAAAGATGGGTGAGGAGGTGCAGGAAGAGAACATCAAAATATTCTTAGTGTATCTCATGTACTTTGATGATTTGCTGCCAGAACAGCAGAGAGACACGGCTAAGAAGAGCCAAGAAAGAAGAAAGTAGGGTCAGAAGGTTGAGGGAAGGGGCAGCCGGATTGGAGAGGCAGGGCTGGGGACCAAGCCTTACATGTGGGTTGGGAAAGGCAGCATGTAATGAGGCAAGATAAAGAGGAAAATTATTAAAATATGACCCAGACTGAAAGCATGTCAAGTGAAAGCCAAGAGCCATGTGAAGCAAATAAGGAACATCAACCCCAAGATTCGTTCTCCCTTCAGTATGGGTGGCCTTTCCTATTCCCTGCACTTCTTCCGGCACTTGTGAATGATAAGGCCACCAACAGAGGTGATAAGTCCCCCAACCCTCAGGATTGTTACATCAGTTTCCAGCTAAGAGATTCCTTCCTGATATGGAGCAGAGAGTTGTAGAACTGTTTCCAGAAGACCACCAGGAGCTAGTCATGGGAAAGCTGCTCTGGAGAGATAAAGATTTAGAGCAGATTATGATAATAATCATCACCATTTTGGCAATCCTGGAAGACTGCACATATAAGACACTAAAAATCTCATGGTGCTGGTTATTCATTTTATGGGAATTGGGCATTGATTCAGAAGACAGTGATTCTGGGCATTTTGCAGTCAATTCTAAGACAACAATTTAAGATATGTGCCCACTGAAAATATGTCAAGATTATAGTAAATGAAATAATAATAATAATAATAATGTTATTGTAATTTGAATTTATCTGCTTAGTACAGGGTCTTTAGTCCATGAGGTGCATTAACATCATCTATTGTACAGATGATAACATAGTAATGCAATAGGACAAGAGCCACTTTGTAGATTTTTCATTTGTATCATTAGATGTCCATTAAGTATAAGTAAAACTAGTTAACTGTTTCTCTAGTGCCTTTGTTCTTAAAATAGTCCATATTTTAAATTGATCCAGTTCTGCTTCATTAGGATCAACATCTTCCCTCGGGTCCTTCCTGGAAGGATTCTGATGCATGGTCTACCACTGGCTTGTCCTCTCCTCAGCCTGTCTCCTTCTTTTCAACCCGGAGAACCTACCCCTTATTCTAAATTAGTCTTCACTTTTCTGTGGGTGTCTTGGACCTCATTACCTGCTTTGTATGTGTGGTCCATCTCCAACTGGCCATTGGACTCTCTTCCTTGAGTTTTTACACCTAGACTCCCTGGACCTTCATTTCAGAATACTCCCTCTTAATAATTCTTCTTGCCAAATCAAAGAGCTAGGCACTTACTTCTCTCTGACCAAGATGGTTTCTGACTTTGGAACCCGTGGGGAGGTCTATGGAAGTGGCTTTTAAAAATATTTATTTTGTAAAATTATGGTATGTATATAGTTTAAAATTCAAATATAACTCTGACTGTTGTTAATAAGATTCAACCCTACCCTCCATCCTCAATTCTTGATATCTTGCAGGAAACATTTTCCACTCTTTTAGGTGTTTCTTTTTCTATATTTCAAGCAAAATGTTTATGCTTCTATAATCCGATTTTCAGTTTTCTATACTACTTATTGACTTTCTTCTATGAAATAGTTATCTAGCTTTTTGTACTCATAACACACACACACACACACACTCACACACAACACCTCTTTCCCTCCTTTAATTTTCCTGATTTAATTATGTATCAAATATCTACTACTGTATAACAAATTCCTGTAGAATTCAGTGCCACTAGTAATAAGCATATATTATCCTATGGTTTCATGGGTTAGAAATATAGGGGTTCCAAAGCTGAAGGATCTGATTTCAAGCTTACTTGTATGGACGATTATTGGGTGTTGGTTGTCAGCCAGAAGCCTCATCTTTTTCTATTTGGGCTTTTCTACACATTGCTTGAGTGTCCTCATGACATGACAAGTAGCTTCCCCAAAAATGAGTGCTCCAAGAAAGTGTCAGCTGAAACCCTAATATCTCTTGTGACCTAGCCCCAGAAGTCACACTCCATCACTTCTACTACCTTATGTTCATTAAAAGAGAATCACAAAAGGGAAGGCACTTAGGCCTTTTTGAGAGAAAGAATATCAAAAACTTTTGTGGACACATTTTAAAATCACTACAAATTTTTTCAAAAGTTTTGATTAAATAATATAGGGGTGGGCAAACATAACCTTACAGTTGTGAGTATGTGAAATAGAGTTCATTTTTATTTTTATTTTTAGGTGAGAGGAAGGGAGATAGTGAGGCAGACTCTCACATGCGCCCCAACCAGGATCCACCCGGCAACCCCATCTTGGGCCAATGCTCAAATTCAAGCTATTTTTAGTGCCTGAGGCTGACACACTGGGACCAACTGAGCTATCCTCAGCACCTGGGTCCAGGCTTGAACCAATTGAGCCACTGGCTGCAGGAGGGGAAGAAGGAGAGAAGGGGGAGAAGGAAGAGATGGAGAAGCATATGGTTACTTTTCCTGTTTTCCCTGACAAGGAATCAAATCCGTGATGTCCATATGCTGGACCAATGCTATATTAACTGAGCCACCAGCCAGGACCAAGTTTATTCTTTTATTCTTTGTTAATTATTTTATTATTTCCCATATGAACAACTGTAAACCTACTTTTGCCCATCCCCTGTATTATTTGATTATATTATTATGCTATTGTATTAGTTTTGTATTTTTACTATAAAACATTATCACAAACAATGGCTTAAAACAATACATATTTCTTACAGTTCTATAAGTCAGAGATCTGAGGAGTCTGGAATGGGTCCTCCTGGGCTCCAATCGAGGTGTTAGCAGGGCAGCATTCCTTTGGAAACTCCAGGGAAGAATATGTTTCTTGCCTTTTTCAGTTTTTGGAAGCACCCGCAGGCCTCAGAGTGTAGCCTCTCTGAGTCTTTCTCACCTCATATTACTCTGACTTCTGCTTCCCTCATGCTTCTTTTTCTGACTCTGACCCTGCCGCCTTCCTCTCTCCCTTGTGGTTACTTTGGGACCAGCCATATCCTCCAGGACAATTTCCCCATCTCAAGATTAATTTCATTCCTTTTGCCATGCAGATAGCATTCATAGGCTTCAAGGATTAGGACATGAACTTCTTTGGTAGCCATTATTCTCCCCACTGCAGTTACGTAAATATTGCTCTCCATACACTAGGATGTATGTTATAATAAATCATTGTTATAATTCCTTTCTATACAACTTTTAATTTTCTTTGGAATGTATAACTGCTATTTTCTCCCCATTTGTTTATTATTTTTTTAATCTATCATTAACCTGGCTGGTTTGCTCAGTGGATAGAGCATCAGTTTGGCATGCAGACATTTTGGGTTTGGTTCCTCCTGGTCATGGCATACATGAGAAGTGACCATCTGCTTCTCCCCCCTCCCTCTCCCCCTTCTCTCTCTCTTCAAGATCTGATTTCAAGGTCATTCATATGGACAGCTATTTGGTATTGGTTGTTGGCCAGAAGTTTCATCCTTCTCTATTTGAACAAGAGAGAGAGAGTGGCTCATTAAGTTGAGCATGGCCCTGGGTGCTGAGAATACTTGGTTGGTCTAAACATCAACCCCAGATGGGGGTTGCTGGTAGATCCTGGCTGGGGCACATGCGGGAGTCTGTCTGACTATCTCCCCTCCTCTCAAAAAAACAAAAATAAGGCACCAAATTTCCTGCTGAAAGCTCTGTTTGCATGAGTGGGGCTTGTTAACTGTTGAGTTTCAATCTGGGGGATCAACAAAAGTCAGCCTCCATAGCTCTTTTCTTGCAGCCCATCAGTTTCCTTCATGAGTGATTTTTTAGTTTACTATTGTCTAGCAGAACCTGTGTGGTAATGGAAATGTTCAGTATCAGAGCTGTCCAAATTGGTAGCCACTAGTCACATGTGGCTATTGGGTACCAGCAATGTGACTACGATGACTAAAAAAAGTAAATTTTTAATTTTATTTCATTTTTCTTAATTTAAACATAAACAGACACTGTGGCTAGTGGCTACCATATCAAACAGCTCATTCTAATCTTCTAGCTTGCTGCCAATCTTCTACCACTCAAGGTGGAGGAAAACATGTCTTTCACTGTTCAGGGTGCAGACTTCCACCAAAATTTCCTTTTTGCAATAAAGATTGTATTCTGCCTTCAGTTCTTTGCAGTCCAAAATCTATCTTGTTTAATCTCTCTAAACTTTCAGTTTTTTGAGGCAATGGGGGAGGAATAATCATGTGATTGTATAAGTAGGGGACAGAGTCTCCCAACCAGTCCTGCTGTTGTTTTTCTTGCCTTTTGAGGGACCTGTAACTGAAACACCTAGGTTTACCTAGGACCCTTCGGGGCAAACAGCTAGTTTTTGTGGCTTGCTCTGATGCAGGCTTGTGTGTCAGTTTTCCCTGGATTACAGAGTCAGCTGCAACCTACCTTCCCACTCTCAGTTTTTGTTGACATCAATTATCATGGAACTGTCATCGCCTTCCAAGTCTCTTTGGCCATATGGATTTGAGCCACATTTTATTTCTTGCCTGCATTTTTAGTGAGGTTTCAGCAGGGAGAGAAGAATGGGTGTGTCAACACCTCCATACTGCTGGCTGATTACTTGGTCCAACTTTTCTGCCAAAAGCATATGGTTGTTTATTTTCTCTACAGATGTTTTTGTGATGTTCTAAGATGGAGCTATTGCACTGGTTGCCATTACATTATTTATTTTAGCAAGTTGTGAGATACCTGGTGATGTAGCCAAAATTTGTTGCTTTATTTTTATGGCACGATCTTCAGACTTCATCTAGTGGCTCTAGCAAGATAGTCTAGGGTGTTTGTTTAAACGAAACATCTCAGTCTCACTTGCCTGCTCATGCAAGTGAAACCATGGTTATAAAAATACCTAGTTTGACTGCAGAAAACTGAATTGCTTCCAAGATCCTTTTTTCAATTTTTTTTTTTTTAGAATCCCTAGGGGATTTCACTTGTCCAGAAATCAGTTCTGGTCATCTATGAATTTGTCTCTGACCAAGCCAAGACCAACCACACAATAGTTCCAAGCAAGAACTTTCTACTAGAGTGTCACTCGGCAGTTAGAACCTCTCTCCCACTGCTGGTGCAGCTAGAGGTGACATTGTTGGTAAACAATAGGCTTGCCCTTTCCCAAAGGCAGAGAGATTGGGACATCTTCCTAAACCCCCATCAGTCACACTTAGGAGTAAGAGACAAGTTTCAGGTTGGAGTGCTTGGGACCAGAAATTCTTGTATCTTTCTGTGTTAAGACTTACCTGGTACCCTGGTGTGGCTGAGATTTGACTTTCCAGGTCAAGCCCTAACAGATCTGTAATGTTGGGGCTCCCATCAGTCAGTGGCCCCCACACACTCTCAGTAGATCTTCACAGTAAGATAGAATATTCCCTCCCTAGTTCTATATTCCATCAGCAGAAATTTTGCAGTAAAACTGCTTGGCTGAATGTGGTCTGGCTCTATCCGCTCATAATTATGCCTCTACCCCAGCATTTACCTTCCTCTCCCCCTTTATTATGCATTCCCTCTCTGAGACTCACTGCTCTTCCATCTGGGACTGCTACTGACTGTCAGACATGCTTCTGTATTCCAGAAACCCAAGGGATAATAGAGTTTAACCCATTTGGTCAACATGGAGCTCCTTAACAGTTTTATATGGATATCTAAGTACAAATAGATCAAGGGAGAAGCCCTCTCCTCCAGCCTCTCTGTATCATCTCCACCAGCTAGCAATGTCCCACTGCCAAGTCCCACTAAGTGGAGGGTAATTTTGTCTAAGGCAATGGTCTCCAAAGTGAGCTTCATAAGATGATATAGGAATAAAAGAATAGAATTTCCATTTTTAAACTTACATTTTAAAATTTGCCTGCATGCATGTGTTGACAAGTATATCTAAATGTTACAATGCATGGTCAAATATTTTTCCTAATGTGGTATAGTTTTATCAAAGTAGGCAAATCAGTAGCATTCACAATCGGGACTTGTTGGACCTTGAGGCCCCAGATACCTCATTATGTTATATACTTAATAACTTACATTTGAAAGTTCAAAGGTACATTTTTTTGGTAGATATTATGCCTATTTACCCTTTTTCTATTTATCAATAAGGTGGCAAAACTATGTTGCCTTCAACTTTCAGAAAATTTACAAGATTTTTAGGTCCACACAACATTAAAATTTAAAACATATAACATTTGCACTTATATTATATTAGTACTTAAATCTTGTTGCCTACATTGAGATAAATTTTCTGTATTCTTTCAACCCGTGAAGCAACTGCTTCTTTATGTTTTCTATAATTACTATGTGGTTAATTTTTTTTTCAGTTTTCTGAAAGCCTAGATGTTTACAGTATCCTCTTTGAATTAAAGCTTCAAAAAAAAAAAAAAAATGGAGAAGACCCTGACAAACGAGTGCATTCATCACAGTGAACTGAACTGTATTTATCTATATCAAGGTCTGCTCAGGCACTGTGGGTGGAGGTTGCGGACTTACCAGATTTTGGGGCTAGCTTACCAAGATCGATGCACGGGAGGTCACTCTGAAGCGTGCAAGAAATGATAAATAGCACAAACACTGAGGCACAGTATCAATGTGACAGGAGAACATCTGTGGGAAGAATGGGAAAGGATTGACTTTGTTAATTGCATAATATTTCTAAAGTCAATGTCTTCTGTGCCATCAAGAACTAAATTCAAGGTTTCTCTGTCTAGAAGTGGTATGTTCCATTCCTTACCAGCTCCCAGACAGCCCCCAAGAATCCCTACCTCTTGACATTCACACATGGCTTGTCCCCTCCCACATGAGACCAGGGATGATCTGTGTGAACAAGAAAGAACATGGAAAAAGTGATAGTGTGTCACTTCCAAGATTACATTCTAAAAGACACTATGCTTTTTGTTTTGTTTGTACTTCCTCATTTTTCTCCTCTCTCAGGCCATCCATTCCAGGGGAACTGGGGTGCCATGTCACAAGCAGCCTTGTGTTGCAGCTGTGCTGATGACAGGATATAGAGAAGTAAGACACATGCCCTCTTTTTAAAATAATTTAATCTCATAAGAGAGGGAAATGTTCTCAAGCAAATGTAATGCACTGTACTGGAGACGGCACTGAGACGGCAAACCATCCGTGGGGCCTTATGGAAACCATGCTTCAACTCTGCTTCACTGAAAAACTGCCATTGAAATGGGTGCAGATGAACATGGGTGCACTCAAGGCAAATGGCAAAATGGGTTCTTTGAAGCAGAAACCTGGGTATGTAAAGGCAGGGAATTGAGTTCAATAAGTATTTATTGGGAGAAAAAGAATTGATTAAAACTTTCTTTCATGGACCCCATTGAGAAAATAAAAGACATGTGAGACAAAATGTCTGCCCTCTGAATTCATGTATCTTATCAAGACTTGAAGCCATGAGATTTGAAACTCTTAGATCTGTGCTGTTCAGTATCATGGCCCCTGGAGACAAGCTGCTACTCTGTTCTGGAAATGCACTAGTCCTACCCAAATGTGATGCAAGTATAACATACATACTCAAACTTGAAAACTTAACCAAAAAAAAAAAAAAAAAAGTAAACTATCCCGTTAATAACTTCTTACATTGATTGCATGTTGAAATGATATTTTTGATAAGTTGGGTTACGTAGAACACATTATTAAAATCGATTTCATGTGTTTCTTTGTGTGTTCTTAAAAGAAGAGCTAAGTTTAATTTGTCTGTGTGATCTGTCTTTGTGGCTTTTGTTGTCTCCATCTCAGTCAGCCCTGAGGGGCTCTGACATCAGCACTGTTGGTGAGAAAGAAGGAACGGGTTCAGAGATGCTGAGAGGACCACAGCTAATGAGCTTTATCCTACACTCACCCTGTGCTGATCGGGTCTAGTGCAGGGCCTGGGGAAAGCTTAGCTAGATATGAGCTGGTATCAAGGTTCAAAATCCAGAGGAGGGTTTTGGGAGGGCTGAGCAGCCCTATGTTGGTCTGGTGTTGACATGCATTCTTAGAGAATAGTGTGTGATAATGCTTTAATTATACCCTCCCCCATCTGGAGCTTTTAAGGTCAGAAATCTCGGGAGCATCTGCTTCTGTTTTGCTTCTAATATTATGGCATGGATAGGAGAAGAGAGGAAGGGAGGGGAGGGTGGGGAGATGAGGAGAGAGGGATACACATCTGACAATAGGGAAAAGGTCTGTCTTTTTTAGAAGAGTTGAATCTCTTTCTGGATATATTCCATTTGCTCTTCTGCAGGTTCTGAGATTTCTAGCAAGTCTCTATCACTCTGTATGATTTAAGATCCTTACTAGGTAAATCCTGGGGTAACCCATACCTTGCTTATCTTTTTGACTTGTGAGAGACAGTACTGGGCTTTACTGGGCTGGTAGGGAGGAGAACATCTTCCTAAGCCTGAGGACCCTACCCACTGGCCCATACCTCAGGGATCGACAAGGTCAATTGTTGGAGGTCATTCGCATCCTGGACCATGATCTGCAATGGGGCCTTGATTCTATTCCAACCTCTGGCACAGTTTGCTGTGGGACGTTGCCAAAGCATTCTCTGTAGTTTTCTACCCTTATCGGTTAACCAATTTCTGATAGCCAAGTGCTCTACAGACTTACTTCAGAACTTTTTAAGCATAGCGTCAATAAGAATATTATGCTTTTCTGGTAGGAAACACTTTGAAGGAGAATAATCAATAATATTCCAGGACCTCTCTGTGAAACTGAAATATTAACATAAGAGGACATTGCTCAATTCTGGGAATGTTGCAAGAGGTATAAATGAACTCTGGGTCACAGAATCCCTCACACCCCCTCCAGGTCACTCTAGTTAAAGAATATGTAGTCTGACCTGCTTTACACAGCTCATCCAGGTGGGCTGTCCCTCCTACTGTGAACACATGATGTAGAGTTTTAGGGAATACCTGTTTTATGTTGTTAGGGCTGCTGTGACAAAGTATCACTTGTTGGGTGGCTTAAACAACACAAATCTATTGTCTCACAGTTCTGAAGACTGGAAGGCTGAAATCAAGGTGAGGACAGGGTAGGTCCCTCTGAGGACTGGGAGGAAAGAATGCTCCAGCCTCTCTCCTTGCTTTGGTGGTTTGATGCTCCTCGCTCTGTGGACACACCACTCAGATCTCTGCCTTTGTCTTCACACGAGGTTCTCCCTGTGTGCAGGCCTCTGTGTTCAAATTCTCCCTTTTTATGAAGCACCAATCATATTGGATTCCATAGCATCCTAATGACTTCATTTTAACTTGATTACCTCATAAAGGTGACCTATCTTCTAATAAGGTCACATTCTGAGAACTGGGGTTGAAGGTTTTAACATATCAATTTTCAGGGGATGCAACTCAACCCATCATAACTTTTATTCTAGGAAAGTATTGACTCTTATTTTGTCTTGTGTTATTTTTATGTACCTGTAGTAGGTTTGATTAACCTCCCTCTGTGGAAGGATAAGTGTGAACTAATCTTTCTTTTTTATAACTGCTACCATTTGTGTTCTCTCCATGTTCCACAGTTCTGGGTCCTGCTTCCTTAAGCACATTCTACTCTGATTCCATGGCATTTCATTTATTAAAAAGGCCTCATTTGGACTTTATTTCTGGTGGCGGGGTAGGTATGGTTGATTTCTACAGGATTCTTCCCAGTGAAACAACTAAAACATTGATCAAAAAAATTTAAGAAAAAAAAGAAAGACATATCTTTCTAAATGCACTACTGAGCTGGACAGAAAGAAAGAAATCATCAATTTTCTTTTTAAATAAACTATTTTGTTTTAGAATAATTTTAGATTTACAGGAATTTGCAAAATAGTAAAGAGTTGCAGTTTCAGTTTTCCTTAAGGTTATTATCTTACATTCCTGTGGTTCACTTGTCAAAACTAAGATAATGACATCCATCCATTACTATCTGCTAAACTTTAGGCTTTACACAAGCTCACCAGTTTTTCCCATCCCAGAATCCAGTCCAGGGTTCCACAGTGCATTTAGTTGTCATGCCATGTTAGTTTCCTCTTATCTTTCATGACCTTGACAGTTTTAAAGAGTACTGATCAGATGTTTTATAAAATGTCCTTCAATTTGTTTTCCTAGGGTTGTAGTGTTTTAAACAAAGTAAATAAGAGACACTAAAAAATAAGTGAATACTGAATCTCCTCAGGAGTTACTGCCAAACCTTGTAAACCTGAGCTCTTATTTTCTGATGGCTTCACAGGGCATGTGAGGCAGAACATAAAATCTAGGGCTTTCTCAAGGCGAGGAATGTATACCAAAACGGCATTCACTCATTCCCTGCCTCTGCTCCCCCACATGTTAAGCTGGGAACCCAAGGAACTGCAGCTCCCATTAGATTAATTCAAAATAATCTTCACTACCTAGAAAGGGACAACTAGAAAATATGTTTGCCATAACCCTAGGTGCGAAGGTGGAGGGGAAAAAAAGTTCCCCGTGAGATATGTAACCAGAAGTCAACCTTTATGTGAGTTTTCAGTTTGAATTCAGACTATCTGTGTGGGCTGAAAAAATTTCACTCACACACAAATGTTTTTCAAGAAATCCTGAGTTAAAATCACCACTAGGTATATTCAGTATTATATACAGTATTTATTAGTATTTATTTAGTATTATATTTAATATTTATATAGTATAATATTTATATAATATACAGTATATATGGGGGTGTGCAAATGTAGGTTTACAGTTGTGAGTATGTAAAATAGTTTATTCTTTTGTTATTATTTATTAATTATTGTATTTAGTTGTATGACCACTGTAAACCTACTTTTGCCAACCCTGTATATTATTTATATAGCAGAGTCAAAAAACAAACAAGAAAATTATGATAGGTGAAATTTTTAAAAATTAATGATTAAACAGACTGAAGAAATGGAGAAATTTAAACCAAAAGATTTTTCCCAACAAATCATTTAGTCTGTGGTTCTATGAAATGAAGATTTGGAAAACATAAAAGAGAGGTTAAGTGAAAATAAGAGGAACACGAGCGAATCAGCCAGTACTGTCTAAGAGAGCCTTCTCCGATAATGGACATGTCCTAAGTAGCCAATGGGCAGGTGATTACTATGCTGGTCAGCATAGGCTTTACCTATGCACCAGATACTTTACCTATGCACCTATACTTCACCAGTGCACCAGAAGATGGAGTAGGGAAGAGATTGATCTAAAGAGATAATGGCTGAGACTTTTTCATTATTGAAAGACACCAATATTTAATCTAGAAATCCCCCCAAAGTTAAGCAAGACAAATAAAAAGAAATACATACCACAATCTACCATAGGCAAACTGCAAGATACCAAAGGGATAAAAGGAGGCTTGTGCAGAGTCAGTAGTCAGCGAGAAAAGCCAGGTCACCCACAAAGGAACACTGATGGGGCTGATGGCTGCTTCTCGTCAGCACTGGTGGAAATTGCTGGACAAAGGAGTGTTATCCTCAGTGCATGCGGGGAAAACTCATCAATTTATAGCACTTTCTCCAGCAAAACTACCTTTTAAGAATGAGGATAAAATAAAGACATTTACAGACAAGCCACTTCTGACAGAGTTTGCCATAGAAAGATCTCCACCAAAGGAAGTTCTGAAAGATGATTTTAAGCAGAAGGAAAATTATTCCAAGTGAGAGGTCCGAGATAAAAGTAGGAATGAAGATCAAAGATGCTGGTCAGTCTACATAAAGACTTCAAAACCATAAAAATGATGTCTAGTTTGTGTGGAAAACTAGGAAAACAAAATTAAAATATTATAGAACAACAGCATATAAGATGGGAGAAGTGTGATCAGAGAGAGTTAGAGATATAAGGCCCTTATCTTATTTGCACTAAAGAACAGACCACCACCTTCAACTTTCAAACATCTATAGGCTAAAAGTAGAATAAAGAAAAAACATACTAGCCCATCCAGAATCATGGACACAGAGGATTGGACAGCACAATTAGCAACCTTGATCAAATGGAGCTACTTAAAACATGGTTCCCAACTGTAAGAGAAAGTAACCTGTTTTCAAATACATGGAATATTACTGCAGATTGCTTAAATGCTAGGCCCTCAAACTGGATTTCAAAAGATTGCATTCTCCCATATTGTGGTCTCAGACACAAATAAGTTTGGAAATAATATGCAGAAAAACTACATTCATTTGGAAATTAAACATATCCACCTAACATATAGACATGCTTCCAAAAATACTTATGGGTAAAAAAAAATACTAATAAAAATTTTTAAATATCTAGGACTGAATAATTAACACATTGTAAATCAGAACTTAGGAATGCAATTAAAGCAGTACTTAGAAAGTTAATGTTTACATTAGAAAAGCAGGAAGTAACAAAATTATTGAGCTAAGCATGAAACTTAAGAAGTAAGAAAAAGAACAACAGAATGAAACTCGCAAAACGGTAGAAAGAAAAGAACAGATATCTATTAATATAACATGGAATGGTTATAATCTTCATTTCTTCAACCAATATTTATTGAGCACTTGGTATGTACTAGTAAAACACAAAAAAAGCCCTCAAGCTTCCCTTCTGATGGAAGAGCAGACAGTAGAGAAAGAAAGAAAGAAAGAAAGAAAGAAAGAAAGAAAGAAAGAAAGAAAGAAAGAAAGAAAGAAAGAAAGAAAGAGGAAGGAAGGAAGGAAGGAAGGAAGGAAGGAAGGAAGGAAGGAAGGAAGGAAGGAAGGAAGGAAGGAAGGAAGGAAGGAAGGAGGGAAGAAAGATGAAGGAAGGAAGGAAGGAAGGAAGGAAGGAAGGAAGGAAGGAAGGAAGGAAGGAAGGAATGAAGGAAGAGAGAGAAAGAAAGAAAGAAAGAAAGAAAGAAAGAAAGAAAGAAAGAAAGAAAGAAAGAAAGAAAGAATAGCATAATTTCAAGTAGTGAGAAGCACATCAAAGCTGAAGAATGTGCAACCGAGTAAAGGAATAGAGGTTGAATTAGAGGTGGGAAGTGGTGGTGGCTATTTAGACTTTGGGATTTTTTCCAAGAACAGAAACTCATGTAGCCATTAGGAAATGGAAAAAGCCCAAATTCTGAAAAATAGAAAAACAGTGGGCCTTCTGTATGTGACCATTTATGTCTAGGCCAGGGCTGTGGGTCAGGAAGTTGCCAATATGGGCATCAGGATGAGACAGGTAGATAATTGCTCTCCCCAGGACTTTGGCTCCAGAAACTCCTTCAGAGCCCTTTGACGGATTCTCTCTCTGCCCTAGACCCATTTTCCTCCCACTGTCCTGACCTCTTGGCCTCCCCACCAGCCTTCTTTGGAAGACCTCCACGCTCTGATTATTGTCCCTCCACCTACATCTGTCAGGCCATGTCCTGCTCCTCTAGGAGCCTTGTGGAAGGGACAGAATGTCAGGTGGCAGTCACCTGACACACACAGTGGGATCTAAGGCTCGCTGTGTGACAGTGGTTAAGTTGCTTGCTAGCCCTTTGTTCCCTCATCTATTAAACATGTGGGTCAGTACATGACCTCTAGAAGCCCTCTGGTGCTGTGAGCCCACAGTGCTGGAAACTTAACTGGTGCTAAGAACAACCTGAAAATGCAGCAATGTGAGAAAATGTGTGTCCCTCCCAGCGCACAGTGAGCTCCCATGCCTTAGCCCCCAGGAATGCAGTCTTGTCAGCCTTTCAGCAAATTAGGGGAAGGTGATGTTGCTATTTGAGTAACACAACGGCTTCCCCAGAAGATTGCGACAGAAAAGATCAGTAAAAATTTCACATAAAAGGTGGTAATTAAGGTTTTGAACGACAGGTAGGACTTCGATAGAGAGGGAAAGCCTTCCAGAATAAGGGAGCAACATGAGCAACCCAAGGAAGGGAAGTAGGCACGTGTCCCATGTATGCTATCCCTGGGCCGGGCAGGCAGCAGGTGGGTGTTACAGAGTTGAGAGCTGCCTATGGGGAGTATGTAAAAATAGCAAACTTTATTTTCATGCCAGGACTGCTGTATGGTTTACATACTTTTAAAAGTTTAATCCTCAAATCAATTCTATGAAGTTTGGTACTACCATTATCCCATTTTACAGGTAACAAAACTGAGGCCTGAAGGGATCTCTAAAGTGATGAAGCTGGGACTCAAATGCAGTTCTCACTCTAACTGACACCAGAAGTAGAGTTAGCAGAGCTGAGAGGGAGGGAAGAGTCCAAGGTGAGAGCTAAGTGTCTGGGCAGGGAGGCAGCAGCTGTGGAGAAGCACTGGGTCTGCACAAGATGTGGCCAGTGAAGTCGTGAGGCAGCCAACTTTGGTGGTTTAGTGCCTTTTGGGGGTGAAAATGTTCATAATGAAAGTTCTGCTTGACAGATGGTGATGACTGTGGGGGGAATTATGTATGTGCTGTGTGTTATTCTAAACGTAGTTATTGGAGAGAAAGGAGTAGTGGAAGGCTTGTCATTCTGCCTCTCCGGAAGGCAGCGTGGTATGTGCAGTGATGGGCTGGTAGGCTGCTCTCTGAAAAATAAAACACACACACACACACACACACACACACACACACACACTCCTCTCCCTCTCTCCCCTTGATTTGTAGCATCTGCTGACTTCATGCTGTAAACCCTCCCCCAGAGCTGAGTTCAAGAACCAGCATGATGTAATTGAACATGGAGCTGGGAAGACAGGTGCACAGTCACCCGAGAGCCTCTGCGAGCGGGTCTCCGCATGCCCCAGGGCTCTATTATAGGAATGCAGTTTGGTCTGCGGTGAGGTGGCAGGAGGGTGGGTAGACAGTGCATTACTCCTCACTCCTAAAGCTTCTTATCTGACTGAATGCCTCTCTTCTTCTGCTGGGAGTATAAAAGAAGATGTGAGACTGCAAAAGAAGAACAAAAAAGTTAGAGATCTGCTCTCCTGGACCATGATATGGCCATCTCCAAGAGTCTGCATGAGCTGTTCAAGAAATAGGAGTTGAAATAAATAAAAAGATGAACAAATTAACCTGCCTCTGAGTGAATCAACTTCTCCCCCAATGCATCACTGTGCTGAAGCTGGTGTTTCCTTCCAGAGCTCAGGAATGTGCTTCTAGGAACTTGCAAGAAGCAATAGCCATAGTGGTCAAGAGTATAGTCCTGGGTGGAGACTGCCTGGGTCTCAGTACAAAGTTACCACTTATTATTTATCTGACCTCAGAGAAGTGACTTAAACCACTCTCTGCCTCAATGTCCTCATCTATAAAATGGGAGCAAAGTACTTGTGTCACAGGGCTATTGTGAGAGTTAAACTATCATCTATGAAGTCCTCAGAATGGTGCCAGCCACATAATGACTTCATTGTCGTCATTGTCATCACCACCACTTGAAATTATTACTCTCATTTGCTGGTTTTCTCCTTTCTATATAAATAGATGCTGTAATTAGCTTGCACAAGTTACAGTTTATTGTCATGTTTGCCTGCCTTAAAAAAAGGCAGAGGTCAGATTTAAAATAACTTCTTAAGTTCAACAAATATTCGATAAATATAAATTCTCCTTTCTGGGGCTCAGATTTGGCCATCATAGCACAATGTTCTAATCATTTGATATGAGCATTTGAGTGGTAAATGAGTGATTAACGTCAACTTAATGCACAGAGCATTGAGTTCAGCATCATTTAATACATGTGCAGACATGCCCATTTCTTGTGGTATTGGGGATCTAGGGGATAATATGGATAAATTAAATGCACCAATAATCCCCAGCCCTTATTTGGCCAGTACTTCACTATCTTTCTCCTGTTAGGCTTTATGATTATTCCTAACCTAGAACTCCAGACGTGTGGTGTAATGACTGGCTTTGTTGAGTCCTCCTCTCATCCTGCTGCTTTATATTTGGGGTTGCTCTGACAAGCAGCAGGCAGCCAGGAAGGTCTCCACTTGGCACAAAGAGACCTTGGACAATTGAAGGTTAACTGACTTCTGAAATAAACACCTGTTTTATTACCAAGAGACCTGGAGAACACTCTCATATAAGTAAAACATGCAGCTAGATCCTGTTCATGTTTATGACATGCAGAGACCTGGAGATACCAGAAATAGCAAGTGCCATTTGCTTGGACTAGATGGAGCCAAACATAGATCAATTTCTTACATTTTCACAAGCTGGCAGGTGTGGAATAGCATGAGAGGTAGAGTTATCTCCCTTCTCTACCTCAAAGGAACTGCAATCAGGGTTTAAACTTAAGCTAGTTTGTTCAGCAAAATATTTGCTAAGCCAGATAGTTTCAGGCACTGAGGATAGTGGAATGAATAAGAAAGATAAGCTGCCTGCCCTTATAGTGGTTACTTTCTAGAGGCAGAGACCATAACAAGTAACAGATCAATATAGAATATGATCTCAGATGGTCGATTAATGAAGAAAAGGAAAGTAAGACAAAAAGGAAGAGAAAAGGCATATGAGGAATTATTTAGATGTAGTGGTGATGAAAAGGTCTAAAACCTGGAGACCTGTGAGAGTGAGGAAGCAAGTCATATGATGAGCTGGGTAAGAGAGAATAGCAAGTGCAAAGGTCCTGAGGCACAAAAGAGCTCAGTGTGCTGAAAGTATAATGACAAGGTCAGCATGGCTGGAGCAGAGTGAATGAGCAGAATGTGTTTGGTGCTTTGGGGCTGCAGGCAGGGCCCAGAACATGCCAGATAGGTGGGTATAAGAGACAGTTTGGATTTTCTTCTAAATGTGACTGAAAGGTTTAGGGAGTGATGAGCTCTAATACATATTTTAAGAAACTGACTTTGGTTGCTGAGTAGAGAATAAGACAAGAGGAGAGCAAAGTAAAATTGGGGAAATAAATTACTTGGTTATTTCGTGTCCAGAATTTATTTTAATTAGATTTGGTAAAAGACAGGTGCAGAAATGACTGTCTTAAAAGAAAAAGTTTATATTCACTATCTCTTTTTCTTTCTTCAAGGAGTTAAAGATTTATTACAACAGCAATAGGATACAGCTAAAGGATTTAAAAAATTTTTTTTATTTAAAAAGTTAAATTTAATGAGGTGACATTGACCAATGACAGTACATAGGTTTCTGGTAAACATTTCTATAGCATTTGAACTGTTGATTATGTTGTATGACCATCACCCAAAGCCAGATCATTTTCCATCACTGTATATTTGTCCCATCTTTACTCACAGTTTCTTGAAACAAGAGGTACAGCAGGCTATGCAGGCAGCATGGGGATGTACCAAAGTTGGTCAGGAGGCAGAAGGAATGGGGGAAAAGTGGGCATAACCTTAATGTGGTTTTCACAGGGAGAATGGGAAAAACAGGTTTTCACAGGGAGAATGGAAAAAGCAGCCTCAGGATTGGCTGGTTTGAATAATTTTTATTAACTCTGGGACCTAGGGTCTGCCCCTGTTGTCTGGGACCTAGCCCTGGGATAACTAGGGTGATGGATCAAGAACTACAGTGTGGACCTGGCCAGTTGGCTCAGTGGTAGAGCGTCAGCCTGGCGTGCAGGAGTCCCGGGTTCGATTCCTGGCCAGGGCACACAGGAAAAGCGCCCATCTGCTTCTCCACCCCTCCCCCTCTCCTTCCTCTCTGTCTCTCTCTTCCCCTCCTGCATCCAAGGCTCCATTGGAGCAATGTTGGCCCGGGCACTGAGGATGGCTCTGTGGCCTCTCCACCTCAGGCGCTAGAATGGCTCTGGTTGCAACGGAGCAATGCCCCAGATGGGCAGAGCATCACCCCCTAGTGGGCATGCCGGGTGAATCCTGGTCGGGCGCATGCGGGAGTCTGTCTGACTGCCTCCCCGTTTCCAACTTCAGAAAAAAAATTCAAAATAAATAAATAAATTAATTAATTAAAATAAAAGGACCATGGTGTAAGAACACAATAAAAGATGTAGATGAGATAGAACACAATAAAAGATGAGGATCTGAGTTCTGGGTTGGTTGGTTTGCACTTGAACATTGTGCTTTCTTGGGAGTTGCTTACTATGCCTAGGAATTGACTCATCCCGAGAGAAGTCTCTCCAGTGTCAGCAAGCCTCTTAGGTGTCAAAGCATCAGAACACAGAAAATAAAAGACACAGTTAACACAGTGGGACATGATGGTTTTTAAAGACTCTCCCAGGAAAAAGGAAAATGAATAATAATGTAAAATAATAAGGCCAGAGCTAAGCCATTGTTTGTCAAGGATCGAGACAGAGGCATGTATATAAAAGTTATCACTCCTGCATTTGAATTTCTGGTCTGTAGGAGATCATTTGATCCTTGCAGTGCAAAAGTGTTTTCTTCAGAAACTTTCCAGAGAAAATGGCCAGCATCTAGTTGGTGGAGATAAATCAAGCTGTTGGTAAAACCAACACTTCTGCCCTATCATGTGTTCCCGTAAGAGCTACTGCTTCCACTTCCTTCCTGACTCTTTTCACCAAAGAGCCAGCAGACACTTGAACTCTCAGTGGAAGTTTCTACTGACACCTGGCTGAAGCCTGAGGCAGCAGAAGCTTCACCCTGCCAGAAGAAACTGGCCTCTGTTAATGTCAGGGTGTGGGGGCTCTGAGGAGGAAGGCTTCAAGAACACACTGTGAAAGAAACCTGAGCAAGACTATAGGAGACAGAAGATGTCCACGTGGGCTTCCTGAGTGGACTGAGAGAAGAGACATTTGTTTCATTTATGGTATAAGAGAGAACAGCTAAACGGAGGTAAAGTTCTCATCCCTACCCAATCCCAATTCTGTGGTACTAACTTGAACCCTTAATAAAAGATCAACTTAAACCTCTATTAGAATTCACCATGTATTTATTCTGAGCCATACTGGCATGGTGGAATTCGAAAAGGGGTAGCCTCTACTCCAAAGTCACCTGGTAGGCAACTGACTGTCCTACTTTGGATTGCTGGATGGGAGGAGTACTCATCAATGGGTGATCAGTCTCTCATCCAAGAAGAGATGATAGACTTTGTTCTGATTTCTCACCTACCCCACACCCTCATTGTATCTAGAAATACTTCACACCTTCCCCTAGCAACAGAAGTGTGCTTAATGCTCTTTCTAAGTCTAGTCTATATTCTTAGTCATAACATATCAGGAACTAAATGTCCTCTAAAGTTATCCAGTTTTTTCGATGCCTGATTTTCCTGTACAGCATCCCTTGTAGTGAACACCCAGCTTCTGCTGTAATATACCCAGTGATGGAGGATTCATCTTCTACAGGAAGCTGGTTCTATTTTCTTTTTTTTTTTTTTTTTTTTTTTTTTCTGCTTGGAAGCAGAATTTTACTTTCAGTAAAACCACATCACCCATCACATGAATGCTGGAAGTTTAAATGGTCCTAGTTTTGTAGTTTAATTTACATTTGATTTGCAAATTGATGTTCATTTAATTACAAATTTTTTTTTCTTTTTTTTTTTTTTCTTTCTTTTTTTTTAAAATAATTTTATTTTTTTAATGGGGTGACATCAATAAATCAGGATACAAATATTCAAAGATAACAAGTCCAGGGTATCTTGTCGTTCAATCATGTTGCATACCCATCACCCAAAGTCAGATTATCCTCCATCACCCTCTATCTTGTTCTCTCTGTGCCCCTCCCCCTCCCCCTTTCCCTCTCCTATTCCCCCCTCCCCCCTGTAACCACCACACCCTTATCAATGTCTCTCAGTTTCACTTTTATGTCCCACCTACGTATGGAATAATGCAGTTCCTGGTTTTTTCTGATTTACTTATTTCGCTTCGTATCATGTTATCAAGATCCCACCATTTTGCTGTAAATGTTCTGATGTCATCATTTCTTATGGCTGAGTAGTATTCCATAGTGTATATGTGCCACATCTTCTTTATCCAGTCATCTATTGATGGGCTTTTTGGTTGTTTCCATGTCCTGGCCACTGTGAACAATGTGCAATAAACATGGGGCTGCATGTGTCTTTACGTATCAATGTTTCTGAGTTTTGGGGGTATATACCCAGTAGAGGGATTGCTAGGTCATAAGGTAGTTCTATTTTCAGTTTTTTGAGGAACCACCATACTTTCTTCCATAATGGTTGTACTACTTTACATTCCCACCAACAGTGGATGAGGGTTCCTTTTTCTCCACAGCCTCTCCAACATTTGCTATTACCTGTCTTGCTAATAATAGCTAATCGAACAGGTGTGAGGTGGTATCTCATTGCCGTTTTGATTTGCATTTCTCTAATAGCTAAAGAAGATGAGCATCTTTTCATATATCTGTTGGCCATTTGTATTTCTTCCTGGGAGAAGTGTCTGTTCATATCCTCTTCCCATTTTTTTATTGGATTGTTTGTTTGTTTGTTGTTGAGTTTTATGGGTTCTTTGTATATTTTGGATATTAGGCCCTTATCTGAGCTGTTGTTTGAAAATATCATTTCCCATTTAGTTGGCTTTCTGTTTATTTTGTTATCAGTTTCTCTTGCTGAGCAAAAACTTCTTAGTCTGATGTAGTCCCATTCATTAATTTTTGCCTTCACTTCTCTTGCCATTGGAGTCAAATTCATAAAATGCTCTTTAAAACCCAGGTCCATGAGTTGAGTACCTATGTCTTCTTCTATGTACTTAATTGTTTCAGGTCTTATGTTTAGATCTTTGATCCATTTTGAGTTAATATTTGTACAGGGGGAGAGACTGTAGTCCAGTTTCATTCTTTTGCATGTGGCTTTCCAGTTTTCCCAGCACCATTTATTGAAGAGGCTTTCTTTTCTCCATTGTGTGTTGTTGGCCCCTTTATCAAAAATGATTTGACTATATATATGTGGTTTTATTTCTGGACTTTCTATTCTGTTCCATTGGTCTGAGTGTCTATTTTTCTGCCAATACCATGCTGTTTTGATTGTCGTGGCCCTATAATAGAGTTTGAAGTCAGGTATTGTTATGCCCCCAGCTTCATTCTTTTTCTTTAGGATTGCTTTGGCTATTCAGGGTTTTTTATAGTTCCATATAAATCTGATGATTTTTTGCTCTATTTCTTTAAAAAACGTCATTGGAAGTTTGATGGGAATTGCATTAAATTTGTATATTGCTTTGGGTAATATAGCCATCTTGATTATATTTATTCTTCCTAGCCAAGAACAAGGTATATTCTTCCATCTCATTATATCTTTTTCGATTTCCCTTAACAATGGTTTATAGTTTTCATTATATAAGTCCTTTACATTCTTTGTTATGTTTATTCCTAAGTATTTTATTTTTTTTGTTGCAATCGTGAAGGGAATTATTCTTTTGAGTTCGTTCTGAATTGTTTCATTGTTGGCATATAGAAAGGGTATTGACTTCTGTATGTTAATTTTGTATCCTGCGACCTTACTGTATTGGCTTATTGTTTCTAGTAGTCTTTTTGTGGATTCTTTGGGCTTTTCGATGTATAGGATCATATCATCTGCAAAAAGTGATACCTTTACTTCTTCTTTTCCGATATGGATGCCTTTTATTTCTTTGTCTTGTCTGATTGCTGTGGCGAGAACCTCTAGTACCACATTAAATAAGAGTGGAGAGAGTGGACAACCCTGTCTTGTTCCTGATTTAAGGGTTTCGGAAAGCCTTCAGTTTAGTGCCATTTAATATGATGTTAGCTGATGGTTTATCATATATGGCCTTTATCATGTTGAGATATTTTCCTTCTATACCCATTTTGTTGAGAGTCTTAAACATAAAATTGTGTTGTATTTTATCGAAAGCCTTTTCTGCGTCTATTGATAAGATCATGTGGTTTTTGTTCTTTGTTTTGTTGATATGGTGTATTACGTTAACCGTTTTACGTATGTTGAACCATCCTTGAGATTCTGGGATGAATCCCACTTGATCATGATGTATTATTTTTTTAATATGTTGTTGTATTCGATTTGCTAGTATTTTGTTTAGTATTTTAGCATCTGTATTCATTAGAGATATTGGTCTGTAGTTTTCTTTTTTTGTGCCATCCTTGCCTGGTTTTGGTATGAGGGTTATGTTGGCCTCATAAAATGTGTTTGGAAGTATTACTTCTTCTTCAATTTTTTGGAAGACTTTGAGTAGAATAGGAACCAAGTCTTCTTTGAATGTTTGATAAAATTCGCTGGTATAGCCGTCAGGGCCTGGACTTTTATTTTGGGGGAGGTTTTTAATGGTTTTTTCTATTTCTTCTCTACTGATAGGTCTGTTTAGGCTTTCTGCTTCTTCTTGACTCAGTCTAGGAAGGTTGTATTGTTCTAGGAATTTATCCATTTCTTCTAGGTTGTTGAATTTAGTGGCATAAAGTTTTTCATAGTATTCTACAATAATTCTTTGTATACCTACGGTGTCCGTGGTGATTCCCCTCTTTCATTTTGGATTTTGTTTATATGAGTTCTTTCTCTTTTTTCCTTGGTAAGTCTTGCCAAGGGTTTGTCAATTTTGTTGATCTTTTCAAAGAACCAGCTCCTTGTTCTATTAATTTTTTCTATAGTTTTTCTGTTCTCTAATTCATTTATTTCTGCTCTGATTTTTATTATCTCCTTTCTTCGGCTGGTTTTGGGTTGTCTTTGTTCTTCTTTTTCTAGTTCCTTAAGGTGGGATGTTAAGTGGTTCACTTGGGCTCTCTCTTGTTTGTTCATATATGCCTGAAGTGATATGATCTTCACTCTTATCACTGCTTTTGCTGCATCCCATAGATTCTGATATGTCATATTGTCATTTTCATTAGTCTGTATATATCTTTTGATCTCTGCACTTATTTCTTCTTTGACCCATTCATTTTTTAAAAGTATGTTGTTTAGTTTCCACATTTTTGTGGGATTTTTTTTCTCTTTTTTGCAGTTGAATTCTAGTTTCAAGGCTTTATGATCAGAAAATATGCTTGGTACAACTTCAATTTTTCTGAATTTGCTGATGTTGTTTTTGTGGCCCAACATATGGTCAATTCTTGAGAATGCTCCATGTACACTGGAGAAAAATGTATACTCAGTCACTTTGGGATGAAATGTCCTGTAGATGTCTATCATATCCAGGTGCTCTAGTGTTTTGTTTAAGGCCACTATGTCTTTGTTGATTCTCTGTTTGGATGATCGATCTAGAGCCGTCAGCAGTGTATTGAGGTCTCCAAGTATGATTGTATTTTTGTCAGTTTTTGTTTTAAGATCAATAAGTAGCTGTCTTATATATTTTGGTGCTCCTTGGTTTGGTGCATATATATTAAGAATTGTTATGTCTTCTTGATTCAGTGTCCCCTTAGCCATTATGAAATGGCCATTTTTATCTCTGAGTACTTTTCCTGTCTTGTAGTCAGCATTATCCGATATGAGTATTGCTACACCTGCTTTTTTTTGGATGTTATTTGCTTGGAGTATTGTTTTCCAGCCTTTCACTTTGAATTTGTTTTTATCCTTGTTACTTAGATGAGTTTCCTGTAGGCAGCATACAGTTGGATTTTGTTTTTTAATCCATTCTGCTACTCTGTGCCTTTTTATTGGTGAGTTTAATCCGTTTACATTTAGTGTAATTATTGATACTTGTGAGTTCCCTATTGCCATTTTACAGCTTGCTTTCTTTTAGTTTTGTGTCTTGTTTGATCCTTCTCTTTCATTTTTTCTATCTTTTGTTTTTATTTAGTTGTATTCCATACATCTTTCCTCTGTTGCTATCTTTTTTATCTCATGTGCTTCTGTGGTGGTTTTTTCAGTGGTGGTTACCTTTGAGTAATGAAAAGGGTCCCTACCCTGTTCATTGTAGCGAACTATTTTGTGAGTACTTTTGCACTCCATCGTCCTTTGCTACTGTTAATCTCCATCTTCTCCCCCTCTTTCTTTTTGTTGTTGTCACAGTTTAAATTTGGTTTTATTGTGTTCTTCTTGGAGCTTTTACTTGTGGCTCTGTTTTTTTTTGTTCTTTGTATCTGATTGGAGAACCCCCTTTAGTAATTCCTGGAGTGGGGGTTTTCTGATGATAAATTCCCTCATCCTTTCTGTATCTGTGAATGTTTTTATTTCTCCTTCATATTTGAAGGATAGCTTTGATGGGTATAGTATTCATGGCTGAAAGTTCCTCTCTTTCAGGACTTTAAATATTGGGGTCCACTCTCTTCTAGCTTGTAGAGTTTCTGCTGAGAAATCTGATGATAATCTAATGGGCCTTCCTTTATACGTTGTATTCTTCTTTTCCCTGGCTGCCTTGAGAATTTTTTCTTTCTCATTGGTTTGTGTCAATTTCATTATGATATGCCTTGGAGTAGGTTTGTTGGGGTTAAGAAAACTCGGTGTTCTGTTTGCTTCTTGAATTTGGGGCTTTAGTTCTTTCCACAGGCTTGGGAAGTTCTCTTCTATTATTTGTTTGAGTATGTTCTCCATTCCATTTTCTCTCTCTTCTCCCTCTGATATACCTATTATTCTTATGTTATTCTTTTTTTTTTTTAATTTTTTATTTATTCATTTTAGAGAGGAAAGGGAAAGACAGAGAGAGAGAGAGAGGAGAGAGACAGAGAGAGAGAGAAGGGGGGAGGAGCTGGAAGCATCAACTCCCATATGTGCCTTGACCAGGCAAGCCCAGGGTTTCGAACCGGCAACCTCAGCATTTCCAGTTCGACGCTTTATCCACTGCGCCACCACAGGTCAGGCATTATGTTATTCTTTTTGATGGAGTCAGATAATTCTTGTAGGGCTATCTCATTTTTTTTTAATTTTTGAGTCTCTTTCTTCTTCTCTCTGTTGTGCCTCAAGTTGCTTGTCTTCTATTTCACTAATCCTCTCTTCTATCTGACCTGTTCTATTAGCTAAGCTTGTTACTTCATTTTTCAGCTCGTGAATTGAGTTTTTCATCTCTGTTTGATTTGTTTTTATAGTTTCAATTTCTTTGGACATATATTCTTTGTGTTCTTTGAGTTGTTTTCTGAGCTCCCTAAATTGCCTTTCTGTGTTTTCTTGTATATCTCGGAGGATTTTTAGGATTTCTATCTTGAATTCTCTGTCATTTAGCTCCAAGTTTTCCAATATATTAAATTTTTTCTCCATAGATTTTTCCTCATCTAGCTGTGTTACCTCTCTTTCTTTTGTATCCTTGATATTCGATTTTCTCTTCCTTAATGGCATCTGAGGGTGGTTTTGTTGATAGTATTAATGAGATTTAATAAAGAATAAAAAGTTAAAAAAATAAAAAATCAAAGTTTTTTTTTTAAAAAAAATTAATAATGAAATAAAAATAAAAGAAAATAATAATTTTTTAAAAAAGGAAATTATTCCACCCCTCCTTTTTTCCTCTCCTCTCCCCTTTTTCTTGAGAAAATCTTGTGGTGAACTATGAATTATAACAACCAATGCCTGTGATGGAGGGCCTGAATTGGGGAAAAGTAATAAAGGGGCAAAAAAAAGGGGGGGTATGGACCCACAAAAAGCAAATAAGGAAAAAATTTGGGTCAAGAATAAAATGATTTACTTTTAGGTGTTGGTTGTCTAAGAGTTATGATGAGAGGAATAAGAGGAAAACAGAAAAATGGGGGGACAAATTAAAAAAATACTATTGTATTTAGTGGAACAAGAACTAGATAAAATGGAGAGCCAGGGATGGGAGCACTGCTAGTGAGTTAAAAAGATGAAGTAAAAACCCCCCAAAATGCCACAAACATAAGTTTGAGTCCCTGATAAGATAATTTGTTTGTTATTGAGGTTTGAATGAGAGGAGATGTAAAGGAGAAAGGAAGAAACTAATATAGAGGGAGAAAAGAAAGAGAGAGAGAGAAAAAAAGAAGGAACCACTAAAAGAAGAAAATAGAAAGGAGAGAGAGAGAGTTAAGGGTTTTGGAGTGCAACCCTCATAGAGAGAAAGGAAGAGGAGAAAAAAGATAATGGGAGATGTAACACTTATGGGTAGTGTTGTTCAAGGAGAGGAGAGAGTAAGACCAGCGGAGAGTTAATCGGCCAAATTGGAGGAGGAAAAAAAGTATCAAGAATGAAGATAAGAGAAACAAATGAACAAATATAATAAAATGGGAAGGTTATAAAGTCAGCAGATTATTCTTGATTTTGAGAGGTTATCTTCTTGCTTTTTCTTTTCTCTCCCTCTTCCTGGTCGGTGACTCTGTACCCCATGTTCTGCCCCTTTGGCACACTCAGGTAGAGGTTTGCAGTTGATAAGTCTCTATGGCAATGTCATGTATTGTGCTGTAGTCTCTTTGGGAGTCGAGGCTCATCAGCATTTATAGGCTCCGACAGTGAGAGAGTCCGTGTTCCTGGAGCCTTTCTCCTAGTCTTTCCTTCCTCAATTAGTAGCCTGATAATCCAGCTATGGGGTTGCTGCTGCCTCTGCCTAGATAGTAAGAGGTTCAAAGAGCTGGCAACTCCCCACTCTATTCCCACTTAGCACAGGGCTCTGGGTAAGGCTCAGTCAGTCAGAGCTGCTAGCATAATCAGGCGGGCTTTCTGCCCACTCAAAGACCTCTGGCTCTGCCACTCTGTCCGATAACACAGGCGGGCACCCACTTCCAGGGCGCTTCGAGGAAACTCTCATTCACTATCTGCGCGTGCAGACCAGGATATCTGGCCAGCAGTTCACGCTCTTAGTGAAACCCCCAACCGCATGGAAAAGTTGCAGCTTTGGAATTCGCTCTCGCTCCGTCCCCGTGCACGGCTTTTGCAAGGTGCTGGGGCGGCCCGAGATTCTGCTTTTGCCCACACAAAGGCCCCTGACTCTGCCCCTTTGTGCGATAACACGGGCGCGCACTGCCGAGGCACTCGGAGGAATCGCTCACTTCCTATCTGCGCGCGCACACCAGGATATGAGGCCGGCCGCGTTTCCCTCTGAGTGAAACCCTCACCGGCACGGAAAATTTCCACCGTTGGAATTAGTTCTTGCTCCCTCCCGTGCACGGCTTTCCCAGGGCGCTGGGGCTGCCAGAGATTCTGCTTTCGGCCCACAGAAAGGCCTCTGACCCTGCCTCTCTGTGGGGTAACACGGACACCCACTTCCGGGGCTTAGGAAGAAATCTCTCGCCCACTAACTGTGCACCAACCAGGAGAACAGGTAAAATGGCTGCCCCGCTTGTCTTTCTTTGTTTGGGTTTGGCGCGAGTGTTAGCTTGTATTGCCCGGGTTGCCACAGGATCAGTTTTTCCTCGGCTAGGATCTCCGTTCCACAGCCTGTTTCGGCCCTTTGTGCCGCAGCCTGGATGTATTCACCCCCTTTGCCCGCCTCAGTTTCTATATTCACAGTTACCAGAGAAAGCCACCCTGTTTAGGTTAGTGAGGAAGGCGGAGCATTTCTTACTCCCTATTTCCTTCGGGGTTTGGTTATATATTTAGCCAATTTTTCACTCGACCATACCTTTGGGTGTATTGTGAAGCATCTGGAGGCTCCAAGTATAGGTTTTTCTGTTTCTGGTTGAAGATCTTGTTGAGTTTTGGGGGAGATTTATCGGTATCGCTTCCTACTCCGCCATTACTCTGACGTCATCTGGTTCTATTTTCAAATAGCTTATTGCTAATATTTGGTTCTACATCTCTAAAGCCTTTCAGACTCCCCAAAGCTTTCAGGTGCTTGTTCTAGTTTAATCACTTTGGAATACACAAGATAAGTTTAATTCCCTTTCCATAAAACAGCTTTTCAATTATTTAAAGACAGGCCTCTTATGACTATTACTCTGTCTTTTCTTAATAAGCAAGATGATTCACACACACATATATATATATACATCATCATCATTATTATTATTATTATTATTATTATTATTTTGGACAGCACGGTTGTATGTTTCTTTCATCTTGCTGATGATTCTTCCTGAAACACATTCCAGATTTTATACCTCACTTTTAATATGTAGAACCCAGGAATGAATGCAAATTTCCAGGTCTGATCTGGCAGAACAGAGCACAAAGTGTGCATGTCCTCTTTCACTTTATTTTGTAGTTGATTGCTTTGTTTATTTGCAACCATATTGCTTTTGAAACTTTTATTTATTTTAGGGAGAGAGAGAGAAAGAGAGAGAGAAACAGCAACTTGTTTCACTGGCTAATTCCTGCATGTGCCCTGAGCAGGGATCAAACCCACAACCCTGGCTCGTAGGGACGACACTTCAACCAACTGGGATACCCAGCCATTACCATATTGCTTTTAGCTAACATTAAATTAATTGTTTACTAAGACTCTGAAAGCTCTTAAAAAATGTCATCTGCATTCATGTCAAATTTCTCCATTATGTGCACTGTAAGATTTTAGATCTCAAGTGCCGGTGCGGGACAATTACCTTTATTGAATCTAATTATTTTTAGATTTTGCTTATCAGTCCAGTCCATCAAAAACTTTTTAGACTCTGATTCTGTAGAATATCACCATTATCATAGCAATTTATGTCTCCTGAAGAAGTGATAAACACATCCTTTGCATGTTCATCTAAGTCACTGGTAAAAACATTGAGCCTGCACACAGCTATGAACTATTTCTTCGGCAGATCACCAGGAGTCTAGGAAGCCCTCACCAGGTATGACATCACTCCATTAATGACTATTCTTTGGATATGACTTCTGAATAGTTAATAACCCACTAAAATGTTTTCACATCCAACCCTCTTTTCTCTATCTTAACCACCAGTATGTTATTAGAGACATCACCAATTGTTTTTGCTAAAGTCTAGATGCCTGAATGGAAATGTGTGTACACTGTCTTTGTCTGCCGGCTCACCATTGAGGAATGGAAGTGGGCTGGACTTGTTCTTGTGAACCCATGCTGAGTCCTGTAATCACTTCTTTGTCATTTGAGCACTTATTACAACATGGCTTTAGTAATATATTCTGGAATCTTGTCTGAGATCCATATCAAGCCCAGTCATCTGTAGGTTACAGAATCTATTTTTTATTCATTTTAGAAAATTCAAAAGATATTTACTCATTTCTGGCCTTCTAAGTTCTCTTGACTTTCTCTCAAACACCATGTCTATCCTGTCTTTGCTCTGCTACTAGCCCCAAATACAGCTGAAAAGTATTTTGTTTTTGTCTTTTTATTTGTTGGCCAGCCTAAGGACATTTTGATAAAATTCTGTCTGTGTCACTTTCTTATACACTTCTTTGGTTTGTGTCCTTCCCAACCTGTCCTTTAAAATTTGAGCTTCCAGAACAGTGGTTTGCAACCATAACTGAATATTGAGATCACTTGGGATGATTTTAAAAATTATTCAGGCTGGTTTCTCGCCCTAGAAAAGTTAAATCAAATCTTTAGGGAACAATGGCAGCATTTGCATTTTTTTCTCACAGTCTTCTAAGGGACAGCCAATGTTGAAACTAAAATGGAGTGACATAATAGTTTTGTTAGTTTCTGGGTTTTTTTTTATTTTTTACATAGTTTTATTTATTGATATTTAGAGAGAGGGAGAAAGAGAGAGAGACTTTGATTTGTTGTTCCACTTATTCATGCCATCATTGGTTGATTCTTGTGTGTGCCCTCACCGGGAATTGAATCCACAATTTCAGCATGTTGGGATGATGCTCTAACTAACTAAAAAACACCATTTATTAAAGAGACTGTCTTTACTCCATTGTATGCTCTTACCTCCTTTGTTAAATATCAGTTGTCCATAAAGGTGCGGGTTTATTTCTGGGTTCTCTGTTCTGTTCCATTGATCTGTATGCCTGTTCTTATGCCAGTACCAAGCTGTTTTGAGTACAATGGCCTTGTAGTATAACTTGATATCAGGAAGTGTGATACTTTCCACTTTATTCTTCATTTTTAAGATTGCTGAGGCTATCCATGTTCTTTTTTGGTTCCATATAAATTTTTGGAATATTTGTTCTATATCTTTGAAGTATGCCATTGGTATTTTTATAGGAATTGCATTAAATTTTATAGATTGCTTTGGGTAGTATAGACATTATAATGATGTTTAGTCTTCCTATCCATGACATGGTACATGCATCCACTTGTTTGTATCTTCCTTGATTTCTTTTTTCAATGTTTTATAATTATCTAAGTGCAAGTCTTTTACCTCCTTGATTAAATTTACTCCTAGTACTTTATTATTTTGTTGCAATAGTGAAGGGGACTGTTTCCTTAATTTCTCTTGCTGACAGTTTATTGTTAGTGTATAAAAATGCCACTGATTTTTGAATATTAATTTTATATTCTGCCATATTGCTGACTTCATTTATCAGGTTTAGTAGTTTTTTTACTGAGACTTTAGAGTTTTCTATGTATTATGTCATCAGCAAATAATGATAGTTTTACTTTTTTTATTTCCAATTTGAATGCCTTTTATTTCTTCTTCTTGTCTGATTGCTGTGGCTAGGACTTCCAGAACTATGTTGAATAAGAGGGGCACCTCTGCCTTGTTCCTGATCTTAAGGGGATTGCTTTTCATTTTTGCCCATTGAGTATGATTTTGGCTGTGGGTTTGTCATAGATGGCTTTCATTATGTTGAGGTATGTTCCCTGTATTCCCACTTTGTTGAGAATTTTGATCATAAATGGGTATTAAATTATGTCAAATGCTTTTTCTGCATCTATTGATATAATGTGATATTTATCCTTCCTTTGGTTATGTGATGAATCACATTTACTGATTTGCAAATATTGTACCAACCTTGGCCCCACCCCATTCCCCAGAATAAATCCCATTTGATCATGATGTATGATTTTTTTTCATGTATTGCTGGATCCAGTTTGCTAATATTTTGTAGAGAATTTAGCATCTATGTTCATCAGGAATATTGGCCTATAATTTTCTTTCTTTGTAGTGTCTTTACCTGGTTTTTGAATGAGAATAATGCTTGCTTCATTAAAGAGAGTTGGAAGTCTTTCCTCCTCTTAAATTTTTTGAAATAGCTTGAGAAGGATAGGTGTTAGTTCTTCTTTGAATGTTTGGTAAAATTCACCAGTGAAGCCATCCGGTCCAGGACTTCTGTTTGCTGGGAGTTTTTTGATAACTATTTCAATTTCATTTGTTGTAATCAGTCTGTTTAGATTTTCTGGTTCTTCCAGATTCAATTTTGGAAGATTGTATGTTTCTAGGAGTTTATTCATTTTGCCTAGTTTGTCCAATTCTATGACATATAGATCTCCATAGTATTTTCTTACAATCCTTTGTATTTCTGCAGTGTCGGTTGTTACTTCTCCACTTTCATTTCTAATTTTATTTATTTGAGTCCTCTCTCTTATTTTCTTGATGTGTCTTGTTAAAGGTTCATCAATCTTGTTTTCCTTTTCAAAGAACCAGCTCTTGGTTTCATTGATCTTTTGTATTTTTTTTTAGCCTCTATGTTATTTATTTCTTCTCTGATCTTTATTATTTTCTTCCTCTCATTCCTCTAGGCTTTATTTTTTGTTCTTTTTCTAGTTCTTTTAGGTGCAGGGTTAAGTTGTTTATTTGAGCTTTTTCTTGCTTCTTAATGTATGCCTGTAATGCTATGAACTTTTCTCTCAGGACTGCTTTTGCTGTGTCTCATAAATTTTGAGTTGTTCTATGTACTTCTTACAGTACTGGTGTGGTTGTAATGAATTCTTTGAGTCTTTTTTGGTCTGGAAAGCTTTTTATTTCTCCTTCAATTTTAAATGATTGTCTCACTGGATGAAGTAGTCTTGGTTGTAGGTTCTTGTTTTGTATTGCTCTGAATATTTCTTGCTAATCCCTTCTGGCCTCAAGTGTTTCTATTGAGAAGTCACATGTCATCCTTATGAGGGCTCCTTTGTAGGTAATTAACTGCTTTTCTCTTGCAGCCTTTACTATTCTTTCCTTGTCTCTTAACTTTGGCATTTTAATTATGATGTGTCTTGGTGTAGGCCTTCTTGGGTTCCTCTTTAATGGAACTCTCTGTGCTTCTTAAACTTGTGTGACTCTTTCCTTCATCAATTTAGGTAAATTTTCCACCATAATTTTTTCAAACAGGTTCTCTATCCCTTATTTGTTCTCTTCTTCTTCAGGAACCTCTATGATGTGGATATTGTTTCTCTTCATGTTGTCACTGGGGTCTCTTACAGTTTCCTCAGTCTTTTTGAGCCTCTTTAGATTTTTCTGCTTTGCTTCTGTGGTTTCATTTATCTTGTTCTCTAAATCGCTGATTTGATCCTCTGCTTCATCCAGCCTGTTGATTCCTTCTAGTGCAATTTTTATTTCTGCTATTGTATGTCATTCCTGACTGGTTCTTTCTTATGATTTCAGTGTCCTTTTTGATGCTTGCTACCTCTTTATTTAGGTACTCATTTTAATCATCCACTGTTGCTCTAAGAACCTTAAGCATCCTAAAAATCATTATTTTAAACTCTGCATCTGGTAGTTTGATTACTTCCATTTCATTTAGTTCTTTTTTCTGGGGATTTCTCTTGTTGGTTCATTTGGGTCACATTTCTTTGTCTGCCCATTTTATCTGTGTATTAGGTGGCACTGTCTGACTTTGAAATTTGTTGTGGTGTCCTTATGAGGAAGATGGGCTCAGTGGTACTGACCTCCAGGTAATCTGTTTTCCTTGAATTCCTTGTTAGGAATGCTTGAAGGTAGTATTTTCCCTCCTGTTATATGTGAGTATTGAATGCAGTTGGCCCTTTCATGGGTACAGTTATCTCTTCCGGCTGGCTGGCTCTAAGGTTCAACCTTGATCACATTTATTACACACAGTGCAATGTCTGTCCTGTTGGGTGTATTTATTCTCCACAGTGTCTGGTGCCTGCTAGACTCTACCTTTGGACGTGCTGCTTGTGTAACTACCTGAGTCTAGGGTCGGTGCTGTCTGCCACCCACTACCAGTTGTGTTGGTTCTAGACCTTCTCGGATTGGCACAAACCGTTGTTTGTAACATGCTGTGGGCTACCTGTCTGCAGCTACTACTCTTTTCACTGTGTCTGCATTTTCTGTGTCTGGGTAGTGTGGGAGGTACCAACCTGTGTATAAGGATCAGCTTTCTCCTGCTTAGAAATGACAGCAGCTCTGTAAAAGCCCCAAGATCCATAAGATTTGCCTCCACTTTTCAGCTGCTCCATCTATTCTTGCAGCTGCCTGGTCTTCCCACAGAGTCTTCTATAGAAAGACTTTAGTGTGAGCTCGGACTGGCCTCACCCAACCAACGCTTCTGCAGATTGCAAGCTTGTTGGGTTAAGGCTGCTGAGATTGGTAATCCAATGTTGGGGAACCTCCTACTTCAGGAGTCTCTTGGTCAGGAGCTCAGTACAGGGAATGTGGCCCCTACTCCAGAGCCTAATCTCTCAGCCACTGCTGGATACCCAAATTTTCACCAACAGGATGAGCAGCAAGTTCAGATTGAGTGGGGCCAACAGTCCCCTCTGCAGAAGTTCTTACAGCTGGTGAGACCCTGTTCTCAGGGAGGAATGCTGAGATAAGAGAGCTTGGGGCTGACTGTGCCTCTCCCAATAGTGGCTAAGCCCCTCAACCACATCCAACAATAGGCTCACAATGACTCACACTTTAAATATCCATGATCCAAGCCTTTCTCCCTCCTCCCTATGGAATCTAGCCCAGTAGGGCAGGTTATCTAGCACTCAGGCTGGCTGACTGTGAAGCTCCACCCTATCCAATGCACATGAGCCACTGTGCCAGTGTTGATCACAGAGAGCAGAACTCACCTCAGAGGGGTCAGATGTGAGGAGCCCTTCCTTAGGACACACCACTAGCAAGTGTTGTTAGGTCCTGAACCAATGCTCTCCACAGCTGGCCACTGGGTATGCCAGCCCTGGGTCTCCCTGGCAGGAATCTGGCACAAACCAGTGGGAGACACTGCCTGTGACTGGCCCTCAGCAAACTCATTGAAGCCACAAACAATCCAGAGTATGTGGCTGCCTCTGCTAGGCCCAGGTGTACATGGAAATACCTGCTGCACACCTAGGCTGGCTTTGTCCCACACTGGACCTGGGGGAAAGTCCACTTAAAAGGTCAAGGTTTCCTGAGTCCCACCTCCTGCAGCCTCTGTCTGTTGGCTGCTTGTTGGGCTCGGTCACTGAAAAAACCTCTGCTAGAGTATAGAGCTTGTGGTAATTCAGAAATTAGGAAGGGTGGTGGGTGTGGCTCTGCCCCTCGGTCCCAGGTGTCAGTCTGTCCAAACTTTTTTCACAGACCTCAGTAGGGTTTGGCTCCAGGAGTCTGGTGGGTATGGGCTCTGAGACCCAGATATGTGGTCTGCCAGCAGTCAGGACAATTTTTCCTGAGTCTCCTGTGAGGTGGAAGCACCAGACATAGACTCAGGAGCATGTAGGGAAAAGCTCTGTCCTCAACACCAGAAAATAGTAACTGTTGCACCCCCTGCTTTCTGGCTTCTCAGAATGACCCAGTCTCCATGCCTGGGACAGAAGAGACTCCCGAAGGCAGAGCAGTTGCTTTTTCCCAGGCTGGCTCCACCCAGAGGTGGATTTAATGGCAGGTGCACTGGGTGCACACCCTGGGGGTGCGCACTTCTGAAGGGCCCCGCAAAACCCCAACTTTACACTTCCTTCTAATGACACCAAGTTTGGTTTCATATGTGCAATTTTAACATTAATAGTACATAATATTTTTTATTTATTTTAAAAAATGTGGTTAACATGTATTTTTATTTTCCCTCTCTCTTTTTATTAAGGGGTCCAATATTTTCTTCTGTGCCTGGGGCCTCAACCGACCTTAATCCACCTCTGACTCCACCAAAGAAAGATGGTGACTTCAGTATTGGAGCATGTCTCAGCACAAGGGTTCTGGTGGCTGTCCCCTACAGTGTCTCTCCCTGGGCCTACACTCTCCTCACACAACTCTAGTCCTCTCAGCTCTCCCCCAGTGGGACCCCGGAAAAGTGGCTGTGAACAAGATTTTCTGTGTGGGCCCTTTAAGAAGGAGCCTGCATCTCTGAGAGTTCCATCTCTTTCTTGCAGACAAAAACCCCGGCTCTTTTCACCACCAAATGCTGTATTGGGCACCTCTTCTAGGCTATGGGGCTCTAGGCTGGGGTATCCGGCCCAGGGCTGAGGACCCACACTGTGGGACAGCTGTGTTAGACTCGCTCACTGGTACTAGCTGTAAGCCCTTTGTCTGATTGGTGCATGGCTGCAGCTGCATAGCAGTGCCCGTGTGTATGGCCTATATAAGGCTATGGTTGCTTGTGCTCAAGAGAGATGGGGGGTTGCAGATGCGTGGATTGCCTGCCCGCCACTGTGAGGGGCCATTTTGCTGTTTGTTTGCCTGAGAGTGGTTTCCCCTGCCTGTGTGCTTGTCTGCTGTCGTGAGGCTTTATTAAATGGAATGTCCCAACCCTTTCGGTCTCAGCAGTTTCTCTATCATATGCCCAAATCCATTGTGAACCTGCCTGGCCTTGGACACCAGCATTACACACAACTCTTAGGGCGAACCTCCCAGCAGTGAGAAACCCTCTGGACCCTCAGCTGCTGCTCGCTCCTGGGAGCGAGGCAGCCCTTTTCACATCTCCACCCTTCCTACCAGTTTCAATGTGGCTTCTTCAGTGATCCTTGGTTATAAATGCCTCTTAGTTTAGTCCAAAGTTGGTTTTTCAAGATGATTGTTCTTAAAGTTGTAATCTAATTTGGTCCTGGGAGGTGGCAGTTGGAATGTCTGCCTACTCCAGGGGTTGGGAAACTTTTTGGCTGAGAGAGCCATGAATACCACATATTTTAAAATGTAATTCCATGAGAGCCATACAACGACTCGTGTTTGTTATGCATTATCCAATAAAAATTTGGTGTTGTCCCGGAGGACAGCTGTGATTGGCTCCAGCCACCCACAACCATGAACATGAGTGGTAGGAAATGAATGGATTGTAATACATGAGAATGTTTTATATTTTTAATGTTATTATTTTTTTTATTAAAGATTTATCTGCGAGCCAGATGCAGCCATCAAAAGAGCCACATCTGGCTTGTGAGCCGTAGGTTCCCGACCCCTGCCTTACTCCTTCACCATCTTGGAATCAGCCCCTTAGTTATTTGTTTTAGATGTTCTTTCTTCTTATCATTTGCCTCAGCTGAACCTGCAATGTGAGATTTAAATGTCTGAGGAATTTCTGAAACATCTTGAGTACAATGAACTTCCCTTCTTCATGCCCCAGAACGATACTTTTATTTACCTTTGAGTTTTATCTCTGAATTACGCTCTCCTCATGTCTTCTGGCTTCCAGCATGTGAACTCAGTGACATTTCCCCTAAGATTCCTTTCTCATCCTTTTTGGTAAACATTATTCTAGTAGGTCAGAATTAATCCTGGGATAGTAATTTTTCCATTTGTGTGCTTGATCTTGTTAGCAACTTAGCAATGCAAGTTTTATGCTGCTAAATGGGGCTCTTAATAAATGTTTATATAGTCGAAATCCCTCATTGTTACCAAATATGCCTATATAGCATTTAAAAAAACTGTTTAGAATTCTATCATCTTTTTTATTCACCTGCTGCAGTAGCCCAGCCTGTATATTACAGATTCATACACATATTTGATTCTCAGAACTACTTGGAGAGTTGTAAAAATACAAATTTTAAGATCCAACCCATGAATTTATGGTTAAGTGAGAGGAGGGGAGATAGAGAGACAGACGCTCACATGCATCCGGACCAGGATCCACCCAACAACTCCTGTCTGGGACCAATGCTTGAATCAACTGAGCTATCCTCAGTGCCCAGGGCTAACACTTAAACCAACTGAGCCACTGGCTGGAGAGGGGAAGAGTGAGGGAGGAGGTAAAGGAAGAGAAGCAGATGGTTGTTTCTCCTGTGTGCCTTGACTGAAAATCAAAGCCGGGACATCCGTATGCTGGGTTGACGCTCCGAGCCAACTGGCCAGAGCCAAGAAATGAAATCTTAAAGGACCCTTAAATAATTCTGATGATTGGATAGATTTAAGACACATTGATCTGTACCACACAATCTCCCTTCTATTCCTGTCCCTTTATCTTTTTGCTCATCAGCTCACATCCATCTACAGGTTTGTGAATTTCCACAAAGATGTTTGTCTTCTTGACGTGGCACTCTAATCAATCTCCTCTTTGAACAGGCCTATTTGTCTTGAATAGAACATATGCTTCCATCAACATATTTCAGTTTTGTGTCTATTCTTTCCCAAGCTTGGGGAAACAAGTTCATGTTTATTGCCCTATGCTGTAAGATTTCTTTTAAATTATTTCCAATTCATTTTGTTATACTCTGCTGACTGGCATAAAGTAAGATTTCTAAGATTATAATAATTTTTTTCTGTCTCTCACCCCCACTCAATTGCTTTCTCGTTAAAAAAAAATAAGCAGACACTTTACTAATTTTAATTTATTTTTTCTGTGCTATATCTTCTAATTTTCACAGCAATTAATTTTATAGATTTAGCCAAGCATTTTTATTTCTTCTGATCTATAGTTAGTGTTTAAGATATTCTTTTTCCCCTTTCAGTCTTTCCTTTAAAAATATTTTTACTGTGAAAATACTAAAAAAACATGTTATAAATTAGAGAGACTAATTCAATGAAATTTCATGTATATCACTGGGCCTCAACAGTATGTCAGTTGGTCCCTCTGGGGAGCAGATGTTGAGGTGGAGTTAGGAGAACAAAAGCCTTATTGGGAAGCTGTACCCACAGAAGAAAATGAGAAGAAGCAGGACTAGGCAGAAGGAGCCATTAGATTGTGATGCAGATCTGACAAAGTTTGTCACAGTTCAACAAGAAGGTCCAGGACCAAGATTATCTTTGGAGGAGCCCTATATTGGCAGAAATGGTTGGGCCCTCGGACCACAGTCTTACTTACTCATTGGCTGTGGCCACTCTGATAAGACTGATATCTGATGTACCTGAAGGAATAAATAGCTAGAAGATGTCAAAGCTAGACAAAGAATTCCTTGGTAAACATATTTTCCTTAAGCCAAGGTTGCTGCACTTTTCCACTTACAATCACAGTTGAGCCGGAATGGACCAAGGGGTACTGAAGTAGGCAACCTGGATCCACATGTGGTCCTCTCTGCTTCCATTGTACAATGATGGCAGCTTTATTTCCTCCTGCTGATTAACCCTTTGAGTAGTGAGTTGTTTTCATGCTCACTGATCCCTGGGAGTGAGTTTTTTTTTTCCAAAATATGAAATTAGTTCCAGTTACAGTTTTATTAACTTAAAATAATTTTTTTTGATAACCAATTTATGGAAACAAGAAGAACATACATTTGCCTTTCTTAAATGTTCCCTTACACATTTTTAAAATAAAAGTTTTTGTTGCGATCGTACTCTGGATGGTCAGGAGGCACGAGGACGTACAGGAATGTTTGTACTACTCAAAGGGTTAAGATCAATTACCAGTACCAAGATGGTGACTGCTTTTCTTGTCTGCTGGTCCCTCGGCACAGGAGTTCAAAGTGTCCAGGCAGCAGCCCTAGCTTGTGGTTAAATAGGACTCTTTGGGAACCATGCCTTTCACCCTGAAAAGCCCAGAATTCCTTGGACATGAGGCACAAAGATTCTCAGTGAGTTATTGGGAATGATAGTAAGTGGGCCATTCCTCACTGCATCCCTTGTTTCCAGATCCATAATATTGTCCTCAATATTGTTCTTATTGAGGACATAGAGTCATACAGAAGTATCTGATTCATACAGCAACTGCATCCTGGAGAATCTTTGCTTCTAGTCTTTGCATATAGCACTTCAGATGCTTCTTCACAGGCCATTCCAAATGGTTTCTTAGGGGTCAGACCGGTGAATGAAGTAGAGTTACATTACCACCCCTGCGCATTTAGATTTTTAACAAAGGCACTAATCCGACATTGCCCCTTCCCAATGGCAAGATGATGATTATTTTTGGTTTTACTATCTGGCCCAGGGGTGGTAGGAAAGGCAGCTACAGAGGCTTCTGTTTTTCCCACTATGCTAGATATTACTTCAGACCAAGAATCTGAAGTAGAGATTATCCCATTGCTATGTCAATCCCAGTATACATTTGGGGACTGGAGAACTGGCTGCTGGTTTGTTCTTGGACCCAAGGGACTTAATAAAAGTTGAACTTGGCCCTGGCCGGTTGGCTCAGCGGTAGAGCGTCGGCCTAGCGTGCGGAGGACCCGGGTTCGATTCCCGGCCAGGGCACATAGGAGAAGCGCCCGTTTGCTTCTCCACCCCTCCGCCACGCTCTCCTCTCTGTCTCTCTCTTCCCCTCCCGCAGCCAAGGCTCCATTGGAGCAAAGATGGCCCGGGCGCTGGGGATGGCTCTGTGGCCTCTGCCCCAGGCGCTAGAGTGGCTCTGGTCGCAACATGGCGACGCCCAGGATGGGCAGAGCATCGCCCCCTGGTGGGCAGAGCGTCGCCCCTGGTGGGCGTGCCGGGAGGATCCCGGTCGGGCGCATGCGGAAGTCTGTCTGACTGTCTCTCCTGTTTCCAGCTTCAGAAAAAAGAAAAAAAAAAAAAAAAAAAAAAGTTGAACTTGGCCAAGATCCTGTTTATTACCTGGCCCTATATGTGCTTACTATAACAGGGGGATAGGTCTCTGAATATAAATGTCAACTCTGATTTTCTATGCAATTGTCCTCAAAATGTTTACGTATTTCTCTTTCCTTAACACACGGTCACCCAAGTACATGACCCTAGGCTCCTTTGGGTAAAAACCAGGGAACTTGATATACTATATAATTGCTATGGTGTCACAGGGTCCCTCCACTGGGGGACCCAGCTACCTTTGCAATCAACCAATTGGAGCTCATTATAGGAATCGTATGTTAGGTTTAAATAGGTAAACCCTTGGACCACTGTATTGCTCAGCATCGGCTGGTGCCACCAGGAGAAGAGTGTGGCCTTGACTCAAAAGCTGAGGTGGACCTAAAGAAGTTACCATCTGAAGGCTCTTTTTAACCACCCTCTTTGCAGCTAGGCCAAGAGTTCTATCTTAGCAACAATCAGCAAATCTCTGTGTCTGCCCTAAAAATATTATCAACATTTTGCCAGCCTTGAATTATTAAAACACTCTTGATCTGGTCAGTGAGGGACAAAATTCTTTGTTCTCATGAAATGCATTCTGTACTCAGCCAAGATGCCATCATTTTGGCATCTTTAGACCATGGTCCAACAATCTAAATATTATCCCAGAACACTCTGCAGAGCCAACCGATCAGCTTCTCGGCTTCCCTCCTCATCCTAAATCCTGACTGTTGATTTGAAGGAGAAATGAGAACACCACCTGGAAGCCCTGGCTGGATAGCTCTGTTGGTTGGAGCATCTTCCTGAAGTGCTGAGGTTGCTGGTTTGATCCCCAGTCAGGGCTCATACAAGAAGAGATCGATGTTTCTGCTTCTTTCTAAACAACAAACAAACAAACAAATAAAAACACCATCTGGGCTTCAAATCCTTCAGTTCTTGCTTCAAATTTCATAACCCTTAAAAATATATTCCTGGTCACTTCAAGTGACATTATATATATCCCTAGGAATAGTAGAGGCAGAAGTGGTTTGTAAATTTAATAAATCTTGGAGGGCTCTTGGTTTCCCCACATACTTGATCCAAAAAATTTAGTCATGGCCATTCTACAAGAAATTTTTCTCCATTGCTCAAGAGAGTCTCAATAACAAAGCATGCCCCTTTTGTCTTAAGCTATTAGGGAATTCCCTTATATTATCAAGAATTGATCAGACTCCTCATCATTCCACTCTTTTTTTTCTTGGAACTTTGGGTCTCACCTTCATTGAACAAATCTCATATTACCTGCAAAGTGCTAAGGATGAAAACTTTTCTCTCTCAGGCATTTTCTCTTTATGTCACATTTCCCTAATCTTTTTCTTTTGACTCCAGTTTAAAAAATTTCCCCATATTTTGAACTTCTTGTTTTTTGCTATCCCTTGCACTTTCTCCGAGAGTACCCGTAACTAATATGTAGCATACAAGAAGACCAATCTTACACCCTTTCCCTGGTCTGGATTATGAAGAGTGGTTTGCTTTTGCATTGAGTACTGCCTTCTCTCCCAGTCATCTTCCATGCAGCCCTGTTTGTAGAGAGACTTCCTGCTGGCTGCCACTCTTCCTGGTTAGGTGTGAGACTCCACAGGAAAGGATACCCATCCCAGACTGTGCAAGACCTTGATCTCAGGGCTACTATTTACAGCTACCCCATCAACTGACACCTCTCAGAATTGGCCTGGTCAGAGGGAATCCCTGGGTAATCCTGCATCATCAAATTACCGGCAATTATAAATGTTTGCTTAATGTTTATTAAATTGTCAATAATTAATACCCCTCTGTTATAGCCACCAGATTGCAAAATGCAAAGGACCCAGAGGGAAAATCTCTAAGGATTGTAGTAATTCATTCACCTTCTTCTACACACTGCCTCTGCTTGGTGTCAGATTTAATCTCTGTCTCCCAGGGTTTAGGCCAGCAAGAACAATTCTTCTAAATTGACTATCTCCACATGCAAAATGAGATCAACATTTTCATCTGAGTTGAACAATCAATTCTTACAAAAAGGTAAAACAATCAGTTCAACTCTTTTTCTTCTCACTTAATTGTTGAACTGAAATGACTGATCAAATAGTGACAGACTGTAAAGTAATGAAAAATACCTTTGGCACCTAGTCACATATTGCAGGGAGCTCTTCTCCGGCAGTCCTGACAGATTCTTTATTATCCTGCCTAATCTACAGGATATTTGAATACATCTGGTGATGGGGAAAGCTGTAGTGACACTCTACTGAGTCCATTTATTAATAATTCATCTGGGTTCAGTTGCCTTGGACTTGGTATGGAGATGTTTAATGGACACACACTTTAGTTTCATTAAAAAGTAAGTAAATCAGAAAAAACTAAGAACTGCATGATTCCATACAGAGGTGGGACATAAAAATGAGACTAAGGGACATGGACAAGAGTGTGGTGGTTATGGGAGGGGGAGAGAGATAGGGAGAGGGGGGAAGGGAGGAGCATAAAAAGTATATCTTTCTGCTTAGTGTCCTAGAACAGAGTCCAGAAACTATAACTTCACACCCGTCTAGGGAATGTCCTTCTGGGTCCACAAGTTTACTCCAGAGTACTACTCCTAGTACCCCATGGCTTCCCACAAGATCCTCATCTCAACAATCCTTAGGATTTTTTCAGTGTTTCCCAGAACCATCTGGACTCCATGCATATAAAGACCTGTTGAGAATCACCAAATGATCTCTACACTTTAAATCTTCCTATGAGAAAGGGAGGCCCAAGGAATGACACTATCTTCATGTTATAAAGGGGATGATGTGGTTCTATGTGATATCATTGAACCACCATCATCAGCAATGACAGACTATTTCATTTGTTCACCCATTCATTCTCTGTCTTAGAATTTAAGGCAACACAACATATATGATGCTTATAATAAGAAAAGAGAAATTAAAAGTGGTTGTAAAAAAAAGAAGAGAGATGGGACTAAAATCCAAACAGGTTGAAGGCTAAGAAAAAAATCACATAGAACAATACTCTATATTCTGCTTATAATTAAACCACAAGTTTCTTTTTAAGCTTTTCTGTAGATGCTTCATTGGTAATTAATAGGGCTCATGAATGTTAATGAGTACTTATTTCATACCAAGTGCTTTCTAGACATTATGCTAAGCAATGAATGGCATTTGAAGTATGAGTCAATTTTAAAAACAGAGGTTTCTATTTTTCCATTTGATTGGCAACAATAAAGAAGAACACTAACACCTGGGACAAGGTGTGGGAATGGACACTCTCAGGCTTAGCTGTTCATACTGGGAAGTCCTGCAGCCTTGCATAAAAAATGCATACATTCTTTGGTCCAGGAAGTTCATTTCTAAAAGTGGGTCCTCAAGAAATACTGGACAATGGTACAAAGATACATGTTAAATAATATTTATTGATGTCTTTGATAGTGAAAGTTGAAAACACTCTAAATGGATGTGCCAAGTAGAAACCTGTGTGGTAACTGACAATGAAATGTAGCTATATCTACAATGAGCTGGGCACACACCTATGATATACATCTGTTTTAATGGTTATCAGATTAAGTACAGTGCAATTACTTTTTCATAAAATAAGAGAAAAATTATTTGTAAAAGTATCTCAAAGAATATACATCTAAAAGTTAATAATAGCTATTTCCAGATGGTGAACTTTTAAAATAATTTTGATTTTTTTATACTTTTCTGTATTGTCCTGATTATTTTACAATGAGAATCTATATTACTTTTATTATAAGAAACAAAAAGAAAACCTTGTTTCCAGCTCAGAGAGGTGATAAAATTTATCTAGCTGAACCTCCTTATTTTAAAGATGAGGAAGTTGTAGTCTAGAAAGCTGGAGATAATGCTTCAATTAAATTTCTGTAAAACACTCTAATACAATTTTGATGTCTATATAGTACTGAAAAGGTATGCATTCAAGGGGACTCCTCACCAAACTCTTCAGAATTCAAATAACCACAGATAATACTCACTTTGGTTTTGGGCTTGACATGGAGAGGGACTCGGGAGAGCTGATGGAGTTTCAGTGATCATGGGCAGCTTAGTATCAATCCAGGAACTAACCACAACCATGTAGTTTCCCACCACAGGGGCCACCCCTACTTCTGAATCCCTCAAGGGTCACTGCTTTTTCCACCCACTTTAAATGTGATCCCTAATTCCAAGTTGCTATCAATATTTATCTCTGGGTGATGCTGAAATGGAGGCTGAAAGGGGACCACACCCTGCTTTAGTATCCCCATGTCCTCACCAGAGTATCAATGCTCATACAGAACAACAGTGTTAGACAGAACTCTGCACTATAAAACAGACAACCTGAAAACAAAAAACCTGTCCTGGAGATGACGTCAGAGTAATGGCGGAGTAGGAAGCGATACCGATAAATCTCCCCCAAAACTCAACAAGATCTTCAACCAGAAACAGAAAAACCTATACTTGGAGCTTCCAGATTCTTCGCAATACACCCAAAGGTATGATTGAGTGAAAAATTGGCTAAATATATAACCAAACCCCGAAGGAAATAGGGAGTAAGAAATGCTCCGCCTTCCTCACTAACCTAAACAGGGCGGCTTTCTCTGGTAACTGTGAATATAGAAACTGAGGCGGGCAAAGGGGGTGAATAGATCCAGGCCCCCGCAGCAAAAACGGCCGAACCAGGCTGTGGCTCAGAGATCCAAGCCGAGGAAAATCTGATCCTGTGGCAACCCGGGCAATACAAGCTAACACTCGCGCCAAACCCAAACAAAGAAAGACAAGAGGAGCGGCCATTTTACCCGGTCTCCTGGTCGGTGCGCAGTTAGTGGAAGAGAGATTTCTTCCTAAGCCGCGGAAGTGGGTGCCCGTGTTGCCCCATGGAGAGGCAGGGTCAGAGGCCTTTCTGTGGGCTGAGGGCAGAGTCTCTGGGCAGCCCCAGCACCCTGGGAAAGCCACGCACGGGAGGGAGTGAGAACTAATCCCAACGGTGGAGATTTTCCGTGCTGGAGGCTGTTTCACTCAGAGGGAACCGCGGCCGGCCTCATATCCTGGTTTGCGCGCGCAGATAAGGAGTGAGCGATTCCTCCGAGTGCCTCCGCAGTGCGCGCCCGTGTTATCGCAGAGAGGGGCAGAGTCAGGGGCCTTTGTGTGGGCCAAAGCGGAATCTCGGGCCGCCCCAGCGCCTTGCAAAAGCCGCACATGGGGACGGAGCGAGACTCAATTCCAACGCTGCAACTTTTCCCTGCGGTTGGGGGTTTCACTCAGAGCGTGAGATTGCTGGCCGGATATCCTGGTTGCAGACAGTGAGTGAGAGTCTCCTCCAAGCGCCCCGGAAGTGGGTGCCCGCTTGTGTTACCGGATAGAGTGGCAGAGCCAGAGGTCTTCGAGTGGGCGGAAAGCCCGCCTGATTATGCTAGCAGCTCTGACTGACTGAGCCTTACCCAGAGCCCTGTGCTGAGTAGAAATAGAGTGGGGAGTTGCCAGCAATTTGAGCCTCTTACTATCCAGGCAGAGGCAGCAGCAACCCCATACCTGGACTATCAGGCTACTAATTGAGGAAGGAAAGACTAGGAGAAAGGCTCCAGGAACACGGACTCTCTCACTGTTGGAGCCTATAAATGCTAATGAGCCTCGACTCCCAACGAGAATAAAGCACAATACATGACATTGCCATAGAGACTTATCAACTGCAAACCTCTACCTGAGCGTGCCAAAGGGGCAGAACCCGGGGTACAGAGTCACCGACCAGGAAGAGGGAGAGAAAAGAAAAAGCAAGAAGATAACCTCTCAAAATCAAGAATAATCTGCAGACTTTATAACCTATCCCATTTTATTATATTTGTTCGTTTGTTTCTCTTATCTTCATTCTTGATACTTTTTTTTTTTCCTCCAATTTGGCCGATTAACTCTCTACCAGTCTTACTCTCTCCTCTCCTTGAACTACACTACCCATAAGTGTTACATCTCCCATTATCATTTCTCTTCTCTTCCTTTCTCTCTATGAGGGTTGCACTCCAAAACCCTTAACTCTCTCTCTCTCTCTCCTTTCTTTTTTCTTCTTTTAGTGGTTCCCTCTTTTTTTCTCTCTCTCTCTTTCTTTTCTCCCTCTATATTAGTTTCTTCCTTTCTCCTTTACATCTCCTCTCATTCAAACCTCAATAACAAACAAATTATCTTATCTGGGACTCAAACCTATGTTTGTGGCATTTTGGGGGGTTTTTACTTCACCTTTTTAACTCACTAGCAGTGCTCCCATCCCTGGCTCTCCATATTATCTAGTTCTTGTTCCACTAAATACAATAGTAAGTTTTTATTTTGTCCCCCCATTTTTCCATTTTCCTCTTATTCCTCTCATCATAACTCTTAGAAAACCAACACCTAAAAGCAAATCATTTTATTCTTGACCCAAATTTTTTCCTTATTCGCTTTTTGTGGGTCCATACGCTCTTTTTTTTTTTCTTATTTCTTTTTTTTTTTTTTTTTTTTGTTTTCTTTCTCTCTTTTTTGCCCCTTTATTACTTTTCCCCAATTCAGGCCCTCCATCACAGGCATTGTTTGTTATAACTCACAGTCCACCACAAGATTTTCTCAAGAAAGAGGGGAGAGGAGAGGAGAGGAAAAAAAGAGGGGGGGAATAATTTCCTTTTTTAAAAATTTTTATTTTATTTTATTTTTCTTTATTTCATTATTAATTTTTTTTTAAAAAAAAACAACTTTTTTCGATTTGTTATTTTTTTATTTTTTTTAACTTTTTATTCTTTATTAAATCTCATTAATACTATCAACAAAACCACCCTCAGATGCCATTAAGGAAGAGAAAATCGAATATCATGGATACAAAAGAAAGAGAGGTAACACAGCTAGATGAGGAAAAATCTATGGAGAAAAAATTTAATATATTGGAAACCTTGGAGCTAAATGACAGAGAATTCAAGATAGAAATCCTAAAAATCCTCCGAGATATACAAGAAAACACAGAAAGGCAATATAGGGAAATCAGAAAACAACTCCATGAACACAAAGAATATATGTCCAAGGAAATTGAAACTATAAAAACAAATCAAACAGAGATGAAAAACTCAATTCACGAGCTGAAAAATGAAGTAACAAGCTTAGCTAATAGAACAGGTCAGATAGAAGAGAGGATTAGTGAAATAGAAGACAAGCAACTTGAGGCACAACAGAGAGAAGAAGAAAGAGACTCAAAAATTAAAAAAAATGAGATAGCCCTACAAGAATTATCTGACTCCATCAAAAAGAATAACATAAGAATAATAGGTATATCAGAGGGAGAAGAGAGAGAAAATGGAATGGAGAACATACTTAAACAAATAATAGATGAGAACTTCCCAAGCCTGTGGAAAGAACTAAAGCCTCAAGTTCAAGAAGCAAACAGAACTCCAAGTTTTCTTAACCCCAACAAACCTACTCCAAGGCATATCATAATGAAATTGACACAAACCAACAGCAAAGAAAAAATTCTCAAGGCAGCCAGGGAAAAGAAGAATACAACATATAAAGGAAGGCCCATTAGATTATCATCAGATTTCTCAGCAGAAACTCTACAAGCTAGAAGAGAGTGGACCCCAATATTTAAAGTCCTGAAAGAGAGGAACTTTCAGCCACGAATACTATACCCATCAAAGCTATCCTTCAAATACGAAGGAGAAATAAAAACATTCACAGATACAGAAAAGATGAGGGAATTTATCATCAGAAAACCCCCACTCCAGGAATTACTAAAGGGGGTTCTCCAATCAGATACAAAGAACAAAAAAAAACAGAGCCACAAGTAAAAGCTCCAAGAAGAACACAATAAAACCAAATTTAAACTGTGACAACAACAAAAAGAAAGAGGGGGAGAAGACGGAGATTAACAGTAGCAAAGGACGATGGAGTGCAAAAGTACTCACAAAATAGTTCGCTACAATGAACAGGGTAGGGACCCTTTTCATTACTCAAAGGTAACCACCATTGAAAAAACCACCACAGAAGCACATGAGATAAAAAAGATAGCAACAGAGGAAAGATGTATGGAATACAACCAAATAAAAACAAAAGATAGAAAAATGAAAGAGAAGGATCAAACAAGACACAAAACTAACAGAAAGCAAGATATAAAATGGCAATAGGGAACTCACAAGTATCAATAATTACACTAAATGTAAATGGATTAAACTCACCAATAAAAAGGCACAGAGTAGCAGAATGGATTAAAAAAGAAAATCCGACTGTATGCTGCCTACAGGAAACTCATCTAAGTAACAAGGATAAAAACAAATTCAAAGTGAAAGGCTGGAAAACAATACTCCAAGCAAATAACATCCAAAAAAAAGCAGGTGTAGCAATACTCATATCAGATAATGCTGACTACAAGACAGGAAAAGTACTTAGAGACAAAAATGGCCATTTCATAATGGCTAAGGGGACACTGAATCAAGAAGACATAACAATTCTTAATATATATGCACCAAACCAAGGAGCACCAAAATATATAAGACAGCTACTTATTGATCTTAAAACAAAAACTGACAAAAATACAATCATACTTGGAGACCTCAATACACCGCTGACGGCTCTAGATCGGTCATCCAAACAGAGAATCAACAAAGACATAGTGGCCTTAAACAAAACACTAGAGCACCTGGATATGATAGACATCTACAGGACATTTCATCCCAAAGTGACTGAGTATACATTTTTCTCCAGTGTACATGGATCATTCTCAAGAATTGACCATATGTTGGGCCACAAAAACAATATCAGCAAATTCAGAAAAATTGAAGTTGTACCAAGCATATTTTCTGATCATAAAGCCTTGAAACTAGAATTCAACTGCAAAAAAGAGGAAAAAAATCCCACAAAAATGTGGAAACTAAACAACATACTTTTAAAAAATGAATGGGTCAAAGAAGAAATAAGTGCAGAGATCAAAAGATATATACAGACTAATGAAAATGACAATACGACATATCAGAATCTATGGGATGCAGCAAAAGCAGTGATAAGAGGGAAGTTCATATCGCTTCAGGCATATATGAACAAACAAGAGAGAGCCCAAGTGAACCACTTAACTTCTCACCTTAAGGAACTAGAAAAAGAAGAACAAAGACAACCCAAAACCAGCCGAAGAAAGGAGATAATAAAAATCAGAGCAGAAATAAATGAATTAGAGAACAGAAAAACTATAGAAAAAATTAATAGAACAAGGAGCTGGTTCTTTGAAAAGATCAACAAAATTGACAAACCCTTGGCAAGACTTACCAAGGAAAAAAGAGAAAGAACTCATATAAACAAAATCCAAAATGAAAGAGGAGAAATCACCACGGACACTGCAGATATACAAAGAATTATTGTAGAATACTATGAAAAACTTTATGCCACTAAATTCAACAACCTAGAAGAAATGGATAAATTCCTAGAACAATACAACCTTCCTAGACTGAGTCAAGAAGAAGCAGAAAGCCTAAACAGACCTATCAGTAGAGAAGAAATAGAAAAAACCATTAAAAACCTCCCCCAAAATAAAAGTCCAGGCCCTGACGGCTATACCAGCGAATTTTATCAAACATTCAAAGAAGACTTGGTTCCTATTCTACTCAAAGTCTTCCAAAAAATTGAAGAAGAAGCAATACTTCCAAACACATTTTATGAGGCCAACATAACCCTCATACCAAAACCAGACAAGGATGGCACAAAAAAAGAAAACTACAGACCAATATCTCTAATGAATACAGATGCTAAAATACTAAACAAAATACTAACAAATCGAATACAACAACATATTAAAAAAATAATACATCATGATCAAGTGGGATTCATCCCAGAATCTCAAGGATGGTTCAACATACGTAAAACGGTTAATGTAATACACCATATCAACAAAACAAAGAACAAAAACCACATGATCTTATCAATAGACGCAGAAAAGGCTTTCGATAAAATACAACACAATTTTATGTTTAAGACACTCAACAAAATGGGTATAGAAGGAAAATATCTCAACATGATAAAGGCCATATATGATAAACCATCAGCTAACATCATATTAAATGGCACTAAACTGAAGGCTTTCCCCCTTAAATCAGGAACAAGACAGGGTTGTCCACTCTCTCCACTCTTATTTAATGTGGTACTAGAGGTTCTAGCCAGAGCAATCAGACAAGACAAAGAAATAAAAGGCATCCATATCGGAAAAGAAGAAGTAAAGGTATCACTTTTTGCAGATGATATGATCCTATACATCGAAAACCCCAAAGAATCCACAAAAAGACTACTAGAAACAATAAGCCAATACAGTAAGGTCGCAGGATACAAAATTAACATACAGAAGTCAATAGCCTTTCTATATGCCAACAATGAAACAACTGAGAAGGAACTCAAAAGAATAATCCCCTTCACGATTGCAACAAAAAAAATAAAATACTTAGGAATAAACATAACAAAGAATGTAAAGGACTTATATAATGAAAACTATAAACCATTGTTAAGGGAAATCGAAAAAGATATAATGAGATGGAAGAATATACCTTGTTCTTGGCTAGGAAGAATAAATATAATCAAGATGGCTATATTACCCAAAGCAATATACAAATTTAATGCAATTCCCATCAAAATTCCAATGACATTTTTTAAAGAAATAGAGCAAAAAATCATCAGATTTATATGGAACTATAAAAAACCCCGAATAGTCAAAGCAATCCTAAAGAAAAAGAATGAAGCTGGGGGCATAACAATACCTGACTTCAAACTCTATTATAGGGCCACGACAATCAAAACAGCATGGTATTGGCAGAAAAATAGACACTCAGACCAATGGAACAGAATAGAAAGTCCAGAAATAAAACCACATATATATAGTCAAATAATTTTTGATAAAGGGGCCAACAACACACAATGGAGAAAAGAAAGCCTCTTCAATAAATGGTGCTGGGAAAACTGGAAAGCCACATGCAAAAGAATGAAACTGGACTACAGTCTCACCCCCTGTACAAAAATTAACTCAAAATGGATCAAAGATCTAAACATAAGACCTGAAACAATTAAGTACATAGAAGAAGACATAGGTACTCAACTCATGGACCTGGGTTTTAAAGAGCATTTTATGAATTTGACTCCAATGGCAAGAGAAGTGAAGGCAAAAATTAATGAATGGGACTACATCAGACTAAGAAGTTTTTGCTCAGCAAGGGAAACTGATAACAAAATAAACAGAAAGCCAACTAAATGGGAAATGATATTTTCAAACAACAGCTCAGATAAGGGCCTAATATCCAAAATATACAAAGAACTCATAAAACTCAACAACAAACAAACAAACAATCCAATAAAAAAATGGGAAGAGGATATGAATAGACACTTCTCCCAGGAAGAAATACAAATGGCCAACAGATATATGAAAAGATGCTCATCTTCTTTAGCTATTAGAGAAATGCAAATCAAAACGGCAATGAGATACCACCTCACACCTGTTCAATTAGCTGTTATTAGCAAGTCAGGTAATAGCAAATGTTGGAGAGGCTGTGGAGAAAAAGGAACCCTCATCCACTGTTGGTGGGAATGTAAAGTAGTACAACCATTATGGAAGAAAGTATGGTGGTTCCTCAAAAAACTGAAAATAGAACTACCTTATGACCCAGCAATCCCTCTACTGGGTATATATCCCCAAAACTCAGAAACATTGATACGTAAAGACACATGCAGCCCCATGTTTATTGCAGCATTGTTCACAGTGGCCAGGACATGGAAACAACCAAAAAGCCCATCAATAGATGACTGGATAAAGAAGATGTGGCACATATACACTATGGAATACTACTCAGCCATAAGAAATGATGACATCGGAACATTTACAGCAAAATGGTGGGATCTTGATAACATGATACGAAGCGAAATAAGTAAATCAGAAAAAAACAGGAACTGTATTATTCCATACGTAGGTGGGACATAATAGTGAAACTAAGAGACATTGATAAGAGTGTGGTGGTTACGGGGGGGAGGGGGGAATGGGAGAGGGATAGGGGGTGGGAGGGGCACAAAGAAAACAAGATAGAAGGTGACAGAGGACAATCTGACTTTGGGTGGTGGGTATGCAACATAATTGAACGACAAGATAACCTGGACTTGTTATCTTTGAATATATGTATCCTGATTTATTGATGTCACCCCATTAAAAAAATAAAATTATAAAAAAAAAAAAACAAAAAAAAAGAATAATAATAACAGCAGATATGCAAGGAGAAAGTGTAAAAGTATATACATCAAAATAATAAAGAGTTTTCTCTAAGAAGTTGAAAAAAAAAAAAAAAAAAAAAAAAAAAAAAAACCTGTCCTAAATTGAAAATAAAGAAGTTAGCGAGATGTCCTTTTTACTGCTGCCTGTTGGGAAATCAGCTTCTAGGAATTGTTGTGACCACTCAGACTCAAGAAATTGTTTGGATTCTATAAAAATGAGTTGGGTTGGGGGAGGTGGGGGAGGAGGGACTGTTCTTAGGTTCCCACAAACCTCGGCTTGGAAACGCAGGCAATTCTTTTTTTTATTTTTATAATATTGGTGTGTTGTTTATTGAGATAACTATTCCATTCTCCTCTCCTTTCAAAAATATGTCTCCATAAAGCATTTATGACTAAATAAACCATTCTAGGTGTGCTGGTACAGTCACTGGGCTCATGATATACTTTCTTCTACCTGGGCTTGGCCTCGGGAAGCCTAAGGTTAAAGGGAGTTTAGGAAGGTAATTAGCAATGACCTCTGCTAACATGAATATGCTGAGAAACTGACTGGTCATCTCTGAGCTTGTAGGGTGGGACCAAGGGTACAGTCTTGATAGACTGGGATGGGTTAGAACCCAAATATAACGTCTGGGTCCTGGGGGAATGTGGGAAACCCAAACAGACTGTTGCTTTTTCATGTTCTAGAAGGTCCGTGCAAGCTGGGCCTATCTATGTACAATATCCAGAGTTATAAAAAATCTGAAAAACCTCAGTTTCTCCAGACCTTTGCAGACCCATGTCTGTGCTTTCACTTCCCACTCCCAAGAACAGATAAATCCTGGGCAGGGCGGGCTGAAGCAGTTCGGTATCTATTCCACCATTGCTTTGACAAATATCCCCATAGGTTATTTTTAACTGTGAGGGCTAGCATCAGGTCTGTTTCTATCAAATTCCCAGCCATGAAGTCCCTGACATCATAAGTGCTGTTTCTTTTTCTTGTGCAGAGCTTTTTAGTTTGATGTAGCTGTATTGATTATATTTTATTTTGTTGCTTGTTCTTTTAGTGTCATATCCAAAAAAAGGAAACATCTTTGCCAAGATCCATGTCAAGGAGCTTTTTTCTATGTCTTCTTCTAGGAGTTTCATGGTTTCAGGTCTTACAGTTACGTCTATGATACATTTTGAATGAATTGTTGTGAATGGAGTAAGATAGGGGGATAGTTTCATTCTTTTACAGATGAATATTCAATTTTATCATTAGTGTTTTTTTTTATTTTTTTATTTTTTTTTATTTTTCTGAAGCTAGAAACGGGGAGAGACAGTCAGGCAGACTCCCGCATGCACCCGACCGGGATCCACCCGGCATGCCCACCAGGGGGCGACGCTCTGCCCACCACGGGTATGCTCTGCCCCTCCAGGGCATCGCTCTGCTGTGACCAGAGCCACTCTAGCACTTGGGGCAGAGGCCAAGGAGCCATCCCCAGCGCCCGGGCCATCTTTGCTCCAATGGAGCCTCAGCTGCGGGAGGGGAAGAGAAAGACAGAGAGGAAGGAGGGGGGAGGGGTGGAGAAGCAAATGGGCGCTTCTCCTGTGTGCCCTGGCCGGGAATCGAACCTGGGACCCCTGCACGCCAGGCCGACGCTCTACCACTGAGCCAACCGGCCAGGGTTTCATTACTGTTTATTAAAGAGACTGTCCTTACTCCATTGAATATTCTTGGCTCCCTCCTCAAATATTAGTTGACAGTATATGCTGAGATTTGTTTTTGAGCTCTCAATTCTGTTCCATTGGTCTATGTGTCTGTTTTTATACCAGTACCCTAAGAAGTGGATATTAACCAAAGGATTGCAAAAATGAATTCATAGTGTTAAAATACTGTAAGTGCACAGTGGAGAGGTATCTACTTCACATACCTTGTTTACTTGGGCCTCAAAAGCCCTGTGGGGTGGGGCCCATTATAACTTATTGACAAATAAAAGCCTGAGTCCTAAAGGAGTGACATGCCCACGGCCACATGCCTTGTGAGTAACAGGGAGGGTTTAAGCCCAGAGCATCATTGGAGCCCAGTGACTGTACCAGCACACCTAGAATGGTTTATTTAGTCATAAATGCTTTATGGAGACATATTATAGATTCCTGGTAAATGGGAGGCCTTGGGGAGCCATTCTTCTTTTGGAGCTTTAGGAAGGACATGGAAGCCTGAGGGTGGGAGAAGAGAACAGTGCTCCCTAAGAAGTAGGGGAAGAGAAAGGAGGCAGAATTGGGGCCTGGTTCATTTCAAGGAAACTACTGATTGATTGTGTAGCAGGGTTAACCCTGCCCTATATAACTAACCATCTGTCTGAGGGAAAAATGAAAGAGCCAAAAGCTCTTGCCATGGGTGGAACATGCTGTGACTATTACAAAGGTGAGAGTAAACATATCTACCCACTGGTGGGCACAAACACTGACTAATTATAAGAAATGGCAGGGAGGGGAGGCTTCAGTCTCTGAACCAAGTGAGGTCCTCCGGGTCCTGGGGAAGGAGGGGCACCTGGTGCTGTGGCCCTTGAAAGGAGAAGCATTGGAGATGGGGATGAGGGACAATATATTCATTTACCAAATTGCACAATAATATTTAAAATTTTTACATCTGTACCTAAGTCCATCTGTTAAAAACTATTTTAATGACAGCTTTGCCAGAGGTAAAGAATGGAAACCAGCAAATGCATCAATGTTTCTTGGGTGGAATCTGGCCTGAAATCTTGCTTACTTCATAAGTAATAAAAAGAAATATGGGCCAATCCTCAGAGTGGGGGCAAAGTCTGTTTTCTTTTAAAAACAGACCATGCACCCTGGCATCTGGGGTACCTGGGGCCCACAGTTCCCACCTGGCAATAGTCACCCAGAGCTGAGTTGAAGCTGCCTCCTGTACACAGGACAGGCTTCCCAGGGTGACCATGACGGCCAAGCGTGGTGGCCTTTCTGACCGTGTTTTTCATGGTCAGAAATAATTTCTTCATGTCTATGTCTATTTCAAAGTAGAAAACAAAAGAGGAGCAAGAGCAGGTTGTCTCAGGAGATGTGGGAAGAGCATACTTCTTTATAGAATCAAACCCTTCCTATTCATTTTCAATATTACAATTTGTGCCTGTGTCAAAACAACAGGCCTGTCCTGCTCATCCACCTCTTCCCTGCCTGGCTGCTGTGGTGCTGAGTCTGTGGCCTGTCATAGACCAAATTCCAGATGGGTTCTTTTGATGCCCCCTCTGTGGCCTAGTTTGGACAAAACAAGAGATGTGAATCTGCATTTTAACACCATGATTCTCACGCAGATAGTCAAATCACACTTGAGCTCTTTGGTCAACTCTTTCTGTAAAGGGCAGGAGAGTAAATATTTGAGGCATTGTGGACCATAGGATTTTTATTCTAGTTATAGAGCTGCCATAGGTGCTACACAAATGAGCCTGTCTCTCTTCCAATGACATTTTTTTTTCACAATGAGAGTCTGTAGGTGGGCAGACTTTGGCCCCTGGTTTTTAGTTTTCCAACACCTATAGAGGATAAGACAAGATAACTTGACAGTGCTAGGTACATGATAGTGCCTTAGTCCAAGCTCCCCCAAATGCAAGACCTGAGACAAAGACTGTCATGCCTGGGGAATGGTTTATTTAGCCATCGATCCCAGGAAACAGGGCAGAGACAGGGCAGTATTAGGAAAAAAGGAGAGTCCGTTCAAAGATGGATCACTAATTTGGGAACCCCTACGGCTATGGGAGGCTTACTCTCATGACCCTTTGAGAAGCCTGATGGAATGTATCTCAAAGCTACTCCTTCAAGCTGTGTCTATTGATCAGACAACTCATACCCCATTGGACAAGGTTTGCCCCATGAGTTTTCAGCTCTCTTGACACTTCTTGGTTGTACCTGTGGGTATAGCAGGAGCTCTGCAGGTGTCCCAGAGCCAGAGAAGCCCAGGGATGAGAAGCATGTGGTGCACACCTCATGTGAGGTGCGATGAGGCTGTACTGGCAGGAAACCTATGCAGATGGCTTGTTATTGAAGAAGTAACAAGGATTCAGAGGTGAGGCCAAAAGGATGTGAAGCAGTACACAAGCAGGGTTTGATTCAGTGACCATTCACTTATCCTGGACTTGAATTCATTTAGTTCTTTCAGTTAATGATTAGTATTTTAGTTTATTATTCTCAGAAGGGAACCTAAGAAGACAGTAATGACATCCAGGCTTGTCATGCTGGAAAATGGTGCCAAGCTTCAAGGCCACATGGAAATCTCAGCTGTAGAGTTGTCTACTTTGTGTCACCAAGCACTAGCTGATTAAAACATGTAGACATTTCATGTCTTCTCTTTCAATTCTATTGTGTTGTTCATTTACATAAACATTTATTAAGCATAATCACTGCAACAATCCTGTTCAACAGTTCTCGTTGCTCCCACTTCACAGATAAAGCCGGAGCACAGAAAAGTGAAATAGCTTGCACAATTTAACAAATTTCTTGACTCTTTATGTGCTAGGTTCTTTAGTTACTAACAGAGGAAGATTTTAAACCAGGCCTTCTGATTTATATTCCTTGTTATCTCTTTTGTAGATTTTGAAGGCAATGGAGAGACTATTCACTTCAATCTTTCACCCAGTGAAATAATTTTTCTTTGTGGCCCCTACTGTTGAAGGGAATGACAACTTACCTGCCAGCTTATTTTTTCTAAAAATGTATCGCGTGTCCACTTATATTCTTTATCAACCACTGATTAAAACTGATCTGGACATAGAAGAGATTGAGGTGCAGAGGGAGAACCATGTACCCAGTCATTGACAGGGTACATATGGAGTTCTTATAATGGGCCGTTGGGTGGAGACAGAGCCTGGGGAGCTGCAAAGAAGGTAAGAGAGGTGTCGGTAGTGAGCAGAGTTGTGCAATGGCCTCAGAAAGTCAGACGTCCTTTAATAACCGTTGTCTCTGTTAAGGGCATGTGACCTCTTTGAAAGTTGCCTCTGTTGAACTTGGAACAGTCCCTGAGAAGAGAATTCTGCTGGAGTCACTCGACTCAAGCACTCTGAGCCACACTGAACATTTTAGATGAGGTAGCGAAAGGGCAGCTGGAGAGGACCAGTATCTGTGCACAAATTAACGCCGACCTTGTTGGAATAACGTGCACTCTTCAGTGTTCGCAGCTGTGGAGTCTCCAGGGAGTTGTCTGGCTACATGTGATTTTACATATCTGACAGCTAAATCAGAGATCCAAATGCCAAATCCGGTGCTCAGTAACATTTTGTGGATTTGTGACTCTCCCAAGGGGACATTGGATCCATAAAGCAATGAATGGATTACAATGAGGCATAAATACAGCACTTTCATCTGTGACATACAATCCCACTCTTCCGTTTCTCATTGTTATGTGAAGGAAAGCTATACCCACTCTTTTGGGACTGCTCTCAGAAATTAAATTTTTTTTTTTTTAAAAAAAGGTGCTTTAAGGAAAAAAGTACTTGCAATCCATCAGGAATAAACTAAGAATGAAATACAATAAATGTGATTATTCCACTGAGGTAATTTGCAATATAAGGTAAACTCCAGGATCACACACGTTGTAGGGAAGCAGCAACGTCAGACCAGCGTGTCAGCCTTATCACCAACTAGCTGCGAGGCTTTGAGCAAGTCACTTCATTTCTCTGGGCCTGTTTTCTCATTTGTCCAGTGAATGTCAAAGTTCTGGGCACACATTCTCATGGGGTGGCCAAAATGATCCACTTTGTGGTGCAGAAGAAACAGAATAGATATCTTTAAATTTTAAAATATTCTAGCCTGACCAGGCAGTGGCACAGTGGATAGAGCATCAGACTGGGAGGCAGAGGACCCAGGTTCAAGACCCTGAGGTTGCCAGCTTGAGTGTGGGCTCATTTGGTTTGAGCAAGGCTCACCAGGTTGGACCCAAAGTTGCTGGCTTGAGCAAGGGGTCACTCAGTCTGCTGTAGCTTCACGGTCAAGGCACATGTGAGAAAGCAATCAATGAACAACTAAGGTGTCACAACGAAAATCTAATGATTGATGCTTTTCACCTCTCTCTGTTCCTGTCTGTCTGTCCTTATCTATCTATCTCTCTGTCTCTGTAAAAAAAAAAAATTTAAAATATTCTAATTGCAGCTATGCTTTTACAATGTAGCCTATCTATTAGCGCATTGGCAAAGGTCTACAGTTTACCCATGAAGGAATGGGCACATGCTGAAGGGGTGTGCTGAAAACGCTTTATTGAGTCAAGCACGTGGACAGAATGTTTGGAAGCCGCTGATTTAACCCATCCTCATTCCAATGATGGTGGGAAGGCCCCTTTGACTCTAAGAGTCCATGATTCTCTGTATTTGAAAAGCATCCTCAGTTGTTTTCCTTAGATTCCCCCAGTGAGGCTGAGTGTGTCAGCTGTCCAGGGGAGAGGTTTGTGCCCATCTGTGCTGGGCTGCAAATGTGTCAGCTCAGAAACCACAAGATGCAGCTAATGGGCCCCGAAGAGCTGCGCTTTGCACAGTCAGGTGCGGCACTGCTTTACCCTTGCAAATCATTTTAATCCCTCATATTTGCTTCACTGTCGATAATTGCTTCACAAATCAATATCAAAAGTAATTTTATGTGTATGTACTGAGAGAAACAAGGCAGGTATTATTTTCCTATTTTACATGTGAGGAAAGAGATTCAGTAAGGCCGAAGGACTTACCCCAGCTAATATTTGACAGGTCCACTGCCCAAAGCCCCATTCTCCTGATAAGGACTCTCAGACTCTCTGTGCTTATAACCAAGTGCAAATGTGCTCCCTGGATCCCAGGGAGAATTAGGTGACAGTATGTGAATGGGCCAGAGTAAAGGCAACTGCCAGCTTTTTAGAAAACAACATAGAGCTCAAGGCCCACTGTTGCCAGATCAATAGCATCATTCTTGTGTACACAAGACCTCACATTATTCAGGGAGGCCTGGCAGAGGGAGAAAAGCAGATGCATGGGCTCCTCACACCCCAGCTGTCATGGCTTGCTCTGTTGCAGTTCCTGACAAGTGCGGTTGTGACAGTCTTTCTACATGATTGTAGGAAACAGCTTGATAGAAACAGGAGCAGAAAGCCTGTTTACAGAGGTGTGAGGGAGCAAAGAACATATATATATCTTTAAATTAAGAAAATACATATATATATATATTTAAAAGAATGTAATTTTAAGCCTTTCAGTCTAGCCAACTGTGTGAGCACAAGAGGATGACCACATGCCTGAACTGGCCACTCTGTGCCCCGCCAGGAACTGAGACCTGACACCCAGGAGAGAAGCTTTTCCCTTTGCTCTTCTTTACTCAAGCATATGATAATGACCAGCAGAAACATTTTATCCTTTTTACCCTAAAGTGGCATTACTATGATAAGACCCGTAATACTGTTTTGCTAACCGTGATGGTGTTGATGGTTGTAGGTCGTAATAGAATATAAATGGTTATTTGTCTGTTTCTTCCTCTAGATCAGTGTTTCCCAACCTTTTTTGTGCCATGCCCCACCTTAACCTTTCTAAAATTTTTATGTCCCCCCATGTAACATACATAATTTTTAACATTAAAAAATTGATTTGTTCACTTAATAAACATAAATGATAGATTCTAGGAAGAAATCACTATGAAATTGTTAACAAAACACAGTAAGTAAAATTTCAAAACATATAATGAAAAACAGAAATTTAAATTCCAAATAATTTTAATACAGATTTTTCTATATTAATTTATTATTTTAATTTAGTGTGATCCTTGCGCTTGATGCTTGCTGCACAGAGATTTTATATTAGGTTCCAATTTGGTTAGCTTTAGTCTCAAGTCTCCACGTTGTGTTATATCCAGCCGATTTCTTTTTTTTTACCAGTAAATCATTTACAGCACTAAATCCACATTCAGCTAAAAATGAAGATGGAAACGGTAGCAATAGTTTTCTTGCACATTTGGTTGAATTTGGGTATTTGATTTCTGTTTCCTCACAAAGCCATGCCATTGCTCCTTTGATATTAAATAAAGCTTTAACTGACTCATCATTTTGCAATTCTGCGAGTTCTTCTTGATACTGCATACTTGATATATCAGACAAATCCACTAACATTGGCTGCATCATCCATGTTGGGAAATCAATTTGTTTTAAATCAGAGAATCTTTCTTTTAAATGAGCCGATAGAATATTCAAATGATTGACAATAACAAGTAAAGCGGTATCAGTTACTTCACATTTTTGGAGCCAATGAAACTGTTTAAAGTTTTTGTTGTTAATATGTTTCTGACATAACTCAATATTGGTAATGAAACCAAATATCTTTGCTTTTGCATCGACAAGAGTTTTATTTGTTCCTTGAAGTTGCTTATTTAATATATTTAGTTTTTCAAAGATATCGGCTAAATAACTCACAAATGCTTTACCATCTATTGTTAACAGATACTTCATTTCAGGTTTGTCGCTTAAAAAATCACTAAGAGTATCAAACAGTTCCATAAATCTTTTCAAACAGTTTCCTTTAGATAGCCATCTTACTTCAGTATGAAGTAAAAGTCTCACATGGTCTTCATTTTGTTCTTCACAAAATAGCTTGAAAAGACGCTCATATTTGGCACTAGCTTTAATAGCATTAACACACTTTATTACTGTATGTAATACTTCATTCAGAACAGGCGAGATGTTTTTAGCTACCAAGTTTTCCCTATGAATAACACAATGCACAAGAATCATTTCTGGATTCGCATCTTTCATCAATTTTAAGCAGCCATGTTTCTTGCCCATCATATTGGGAGCACCATCTGCAGCACAAGATGTTATATTTTTCATTGGTATATCATTGACATCTAAGTAGTTTTTTAGCTTATTATATATATATCTTTGGAGGTAGTGGTGCTTTCTAATCTTTTACAGAACAACATTTCTTCAGCAAAATGTCCTTTATCAATATATCTTACGTAAGTTATCAATACTGCCTCAACTGTCTCTCAAAGTTGATTCATCCATTTGCAAGGAGAATTTTCTTGTTTTTAGCTTTTCAATAAATTGTTTTTCAATATCCTCACTCATTTCGTCTATTCTTCTGCTAACAGTATTGTTACTGAGTGGCATAGCTTTTACATCTTTGTCATCTTTTTCAAGAACCGTTTTAAGAAATGCTGATATTGACAGTTTTATTAAATTCTCTCCTATAGTGTGATTTTCTCCAGTTTTAGCGGTGAATAAAGAAATTTGATAACTAGCCTCAAGAACACGATTATTAGTTGAAGTATGAGCAGTAAATAGAGACTTCAATGTTCTTTTTTCAAAAATTTTCTTTAAAGTTTTAAAGGAACTCAAATCTGAATTAATATGAGCACTATGTTTCGCCTTCAAATGCGTCTCAAGACAACCTCGTTTCATTGATTCGTTGGTCAAGCATTGCTGGCATAAAAGACAAAAAGGAATCCGCTCATCGTGAACAGCGGGTATGAACCCAAATTTTAAATATTCCTCCGAATATTGACGAGTTTTTTTCTTGCTTGCACCACTCATTTTACTATGGGCTATAATAAAAATAAGATCAATTAAAAACTAATATTAAAATATGTGTTAAAATATATTCAGTGTGACATAGAGTAAACGTATACTAAAAATTCATACTTACTTAAATGTATATAACACATTTACTACACTACCACTGCAAATCAAAAGGTATCTATATTTTTTCCACTTGACAAAATTTTTCTGGAAAGTTATGCTTCTAAAATTAAAATTGTTGTGCATGCACTATTATAGCCCCAATACTATTTATAAAATATTAGTGCTTTCTAGCCCCAATGCAAGAAGTACTTAATAAAGAGTTTAATATTGATAAAAATAAAATCAAATACTTACCAATTATATCTATACAATATATATATGTATATTTATTAAATCAACGAGCTTTTACAACAGTTTTGACTGGCACTTATTTCAAATTAACACCAACTGAATGATGTGAAACACTACAGAAGTTGCGATGGGCCAATTAGGTGAAAATAACTGCGTTGTTTAGCGAGTTTTTAAGAGTTTTTAAAGCGTCCGGGGTTCCCCGCAGCAGAAGGCATGCTCCGCGGTGAACCCAGGACGAAGTTTACTTGACGACGCCAATCACCCAGTTGATATTTTGGTCTCATCAAACAAAATTATACTTAATAATTATTTACCGCAATTATTTAAGAATAGCATTTTTTGTTAAATTTGGCACCGATATATCTAGCATTGCATTTAAATGGCCCGGGGCGAAAGAGTTAAAGTCGTGTCGAGTCCATTTTCAAATAGCCCCCCTTAACTATCGAATTGCCCCCCTGTGGAGCGTGGGCCCTATGTTCGGAAACACCACTCTAGATTGCAAATCTCTTAAGGGCAGAAGTTTATTTTCTATATCCTGTCTCATCTATTTCTCCATTCCTGCGACTGTCCCCCACAGAGTCTAATACAAAGGAGATAGGCAATATTTGTCTATGTTGATTGAATAAATTGTAACCCACATATTGGGTGTTCATCTGGGAAGCCTCTCTTTTTGCCAAGCATTAACCTTATAGCAGGACTCAAAACCTCCTAAAAGTCACCATAAAGGATTACATTAATTAATAGATACTTGATGTGATGCATGTCACCAGTAGGATATATAACATATATAAATACATAATACAAATGTATGGTATATAAATATATATTATTAATATATATTATTCTTTGTATTACTTCCTATATTTTAAAAATACACACCTAGATAATTTTAAGAATGCACCATGTTAAACATATAAGTAAAATATGTACTAGTCTCCTCCTCCCAATCCAGCTGCATGAAAGCAATTGTGATGAATGCCTCTTCTTTCAGGAGACACAGGGAGTTTTCCTTGAAATTATTTTAGAAGGACTCTGATCATTTCATTTTCCTGTTCAAAAACATAACGCTGGTTTCTGAGTGCCGCTTGACCAAGCCTGAATCCCACAGCACGACGTTCGAAGCGCTCTGCAAGCCAGCTTGTGACCACCACCGAGGCGGCCCTTCAGTCTCCTGCCCTTGAGCTCTCCACGTTCCATTATGACTGGAGTAGTTGCATTTTCCACGTGCACCCCCACACCTTCCACTTCGCGCTTTTGCCAATTACATCTTTACTTCCTGAAAACTCATTTCCTCATTCTTGCAATTTGACGTTATATACCAAAACCTTAATAATATGCCTACTCTCTGACACAGCAATTATCCTACAAAAAAAAATTTTATGATATACACAAAGATTCAGCTTTAGAATGTTTCCTGTAACATTGTCTTTAATGTTAACATATTTAAAATAACTTCTTACAAGGAAAACTGAAATATATCTATGTTTCATGGCATACAACATATAAAAGCAAAAGCTCCAGAGCCAAAAGTCAGACTGTCCAGGTCAGGTCACAATTTTTGAACATTCTGGCACATTTCTACTCTGTGTTCTTAGCCTTTCTGTGCCTACATATTTGAATCTATGAAATAAGAATAAACTAGTACCCCCTTTACAGAGTTGTTAAGGCAAGTGAATGTGTTAATATTTGTTGAAGTACTTAACTAGTATCTGGCACATTGTAAGTTTGTTTATAAATGGCTAGTTCTGGACATATCTCATCTGCAAACTCTTGAAGCAAAAGAATGTCACAGTATACTTTGTGTCCTAAACTTATGAATGGTACTTACTATTTAAACCTAGTATGGTACTTAGCACAATTAAGGGCTTACAACATGTGTGTTGAATGTTAGAATCAATACTGTTCTCTCTGAGTGTTTTTAAATTTTGGATTTGAAAGTAGTGAATAAATTTTGAGGGGTCAATTAGAAGAAAATAGGAGCTAGAAAGCAAGTATTATAAGGAAAATAAACAGGAATAGTTTATAACAGAAAACCAAGTCACTTCAGAAGGAATATGGAGTAGGGACTAGAAGTAAATGGATTCTGGAGCCACAGCTCTAACTCTGTCACTCACTAGTTGGGTGGCCTTAGACCGATTTCGCCAAACTCCAGTTCAGGTTTCGTCTTCTGTTAAAGGACAATAACACCCACCCTTATAAGAATTTAGAAACAATAGTAATATTGTGTCACCAAGTTCCAGGCACTGGTCGGATTTCTCTTCACATTATTTCATTTGATCTTCATGACAACCCCATGGAGTACTGTCGGGGTTTGAAATGTGTCTCCCAAAAAGATATGTTGAAGTCCTAACCCCAGGTATCTGTGAATTTGCCTGCTTTTGGAAATCAAGTTATTGCTAATATAATTAAGTTAAGATGAGATCAGGCTGGAGCTGGGTGGGCCCTTCTTCCAGTAGGACTGGTGTTCTTACAAAAAGAGGAGATTAAGATATAGACACAAAGAGAATGTCATGTGATGACAAAGGACAATTGAGTGATGCATCTATAAGCCAGGAGACATAAGGATTGATGACATACACTAGAAACTGAACGAGACAGAAAGGGTCTTCCCCTGGAGCCTTCAGAGTGAGGATGGCCTGGCTGACAGCTTGATCTTGGCCTTCCAGCCTTCAGAACTGTGAGAGAAGACCGTTCTGTTATTTTAAGTCTCCAAAGTTTAAATCACAACATTTGTGGTAAGTTGTTACACAGCCTTAGGAAACTGATACAGGTATCATTTTGACAGAGGTAGACAACAGAGGTACAGGATAAGTAAGAAGCCTGACAGAGCTCTTGGGATTGGAAATGAGGGCTGATTCTGGACTCTCTGCTCCTAATTATTAGATGATGTTCAGCTGGGTTCTGGGTAACTTCATTATTTTGGAGGGGCAAGCACAAAAGTTTTATTTTCAACATTTACATTTTGATGTACTGCACCGTACTCCATTCCTAAGTGGCATTATTCTATGGCATGTTATCTGAATTTTGTCCTCATTAGTCCAGCTGAGTCTATGTTCAAATCATGCAATTTTCACAAGCTTCACCTAGCAAGGCCCCCAAGCCCAGCTGGGGACAGCAGACTGGTGCTGGCATTCTTTCTCCGTGTCTCCTGGGGAGAATGTTCAAGGAGAGTGTGCCTCCCAGACCAGAGCAGAAGCAAGTGCTGGCTGCAGAACATGTTACATCTACTTTTAGAGGACTCTTCAGCTAGGAACAAAGAACAAGTGAATAAATGAAATCTGAGTTACCCCTCAATTCCATTTTGTCCAAAAGCTTTACCTTCCTCTTTCATCATAATGATTTTCCTAATTGCAAACATTAGAAAGATTTTTTCAGACTTGAACATCATCTTTATTTATTCCATTCTGTCTCTCCACTTGCTCTGAGAAATGCAGAGAAATGAATGCCTGGGGAGGAGATGAGACAAGCAAAGGCAATCCAAAACTGGATTTCCAGTCTTGGCATAACCGAGGCTTTGTTTCAGTAGTCATACCTTATAAGACACAGAAGTTTACTGGGTAGCTACCATCTACTTCCCTGGTTCTCTTTCCCTTGTGACCTGCATCTGTACCAAGAGCCTCCAACCTGCTTTCCCAGAGACTGTGTAGCAACCCAATCCATGCAGGAGCATTGGCTCTTCGTTTTCAGATGCAAGGCAAAGAGAAAACTATTCATTGACTTCTGTGGGCTCCAGGCTATAGCAGGTTGTTATTCAAGTTAATAAAAAAGCTTTCATCCCTGAGGGAAAACTCCTCCGTCCTGGCAGCCATGACCCTTACTTAGAGTGTAAACTGAGCCCAGGCACACCTGGACACCTGACAGATGAGCCAGGTGCAGAAAAGCCTCCACTGACAAGCTTATCGGACAGCAGACACCTGCAGAGGGGCCCACGCCTTTTTTTCACGAGGGCTGCTTCACTAGCAGTCTTGATCCAACAGGTCTGTGCACATGGTCAAAGGGAAATTACCTGGAGATTCACAAAGGAGTTGGATTATGCCAAACCTGAACGTCATGCTTGTAAGGAAATACAGTAGCCCATTCACAACACAGTCTCTATTTGATGGAATTCATTGTACATCCCTCACTGGTTTTGTTCTGAATCAAATTCTCTTTGTCTTGGTGAGATAAGGGTGAGGGCAAAGGCAGTTCAGCTTTATTAAGCCTACTGTGTGCCTGCCTGCATCAGATGAGGAGCTTTCGATTGAGCATCCTGTTTAATCTTCCCCGAAACCCAGGTGATGGAAGTGTGGTTACTGTTTTATCCTGATTTTACAGACAAGAGGGGGTAAGTCACTTTGCAAGACTGCACACTAATTAGTGGCTAGACAGGATTTGGAAAGAGTTGTCCCATGGTTCTAGGTCCACTGGCAGCTATTCACACAAGCAAAGCAACTTCAGAAACCCAAGACCCAGGCATTTGGGGCCATTCACTCTGTTTTGGGTTCTTCATTAGTGGGCTCATATTGTTATGTATCGACTCCATGGAGAGTTACCTGTAGGCAGATGTTCAGAACTGGCTGGGATGACCTGAGTAGACGCAGACAAGGTTGCCTTCAGACTCGAGGATGACCAAAACTACGGGTAAGTGGTCCCACTGTATCATTTTAGGGCAGTGGTTCTCAAACTTTTTGAAGTCAAGGCGCATTTAAAATCCTACAAATAATAGTAGGCACACTATATACAAATTTCTGAGAAATACATCAAATATTAAGGAAAAAAAATACAAAGTCCAAGCATGCTTTTATGATAATTAAATGAAATAAATATGACAAAATTAAATTTATTCTGACATTAAAAAACATTTTTATATTACATTTTTTGAATTATGCTTTTTAGAATTCATAAAAAATAAGGGTTAAAAAATTAAAAAATACAAAAAAGTTATCTTTTTCTCTATATAGATACATTCAGAATAAGATTTAGTAAATTTGGCAGGTCCTGGTGCAAATGTGTTAAGTTTTTTCATTCTTGTGTTTATGAGAAACATGAGCCTGATGTATCCTAGCGATTTCTTCAATGTTTGGACATATATTTGAAAGGCAAACTCTCATTTACTCATCAATACATTGAAGAATTTCCCTTTTTTTACTCTTAATTGTGTTGAGGGTAGAAAATCCTAATTCACATAAATAGGATGTTGAAAATTGTAGTAAAATGTTCAAAGCTTTTTTAGATATTGCCACATATTCTTCTTTTATAGAAATCCAAAAGGCTTCAAGAGACAATTCCTTATGTTTAATCATCAATCCAAAACCCCCACCATATATATCATCTTAACTTTACACCAAACAAAGGATAGAAGAAACTTGCCTCCAGTCTTTCCTGGGAACATGGGGGTAGTGTAAACAATCCAGCACCACAGCTTAACAGCCTTTGCAACCTAATCAGGCAAGTGAGGTGGGGGGTTGGGCAGACTGTCAGCTTGCAGCCAATTCCCCATACCTCTGTCCCCCAAAATCTAAACGCCAAAAACTCTGTTGGTTTTTTTGGTCCCCAACAGGCACATATTTCTCTGGAATACCATAGGGCGCACCTGGAAATCTTCTAGGGCACACCAGTGTGCCCTGGTGCACACTTTGAGAACCACTGGTCTAGGGGCACCTCAGTTTATACTTTTAAACAGTGGTCCTTAACTAGGGGCAATTTTGTCACCCAGGAGACATTTGGCAATCTGGACATCAGGAAATATTTTCGATTGTCATAACCAGGAGTGGGTGTGCTGCTGGTATCTGATGGGTAGAGGACAAGGACGCCGCTGAGCATCTTAGAGTGCACTGGACAGTCCCACAGGAAAGAATGATCTGGAACAAAATGTCAGTAGTGCTAAGGTTAATTCTGCTTTGAAATCATATCCTACTATATAGGGGAGGTTCTTAGCACAGTGACTGGCAAGCAGCCATCAACAAATGTTAGCTTATTTATCATCAAGCATTAGCATGTGATGCTGAGTTGGTAATCATTGTTAAGTGACCTTGGGGTCCTTCGAGGAGGAACTAGATACTGTCCTCTCAGTGACTGCACAGGCCACTAAAGCCAGCATGCACCAGAATCTGGCCACCTGCTGCCCTCCTAGCATTAGTTCACTCGTTAGCATGTATAACTTCTTATAAATTGATACATTTATCAAAGGGGTTTTGTTCTTGCTTTTTAGAGGAGACAAAAAATGTGACTAGCAGTGGGTGGCATGAGCTGATCTCTGAAACAAATATTTATTGAGTCTGAACTCTAAGACTTGGGCAGGTAGGCATAGGGGTCAGGGGCTCTAAAGGCAGCATTACTGAAGGAAAGAACACAACTGGTGGAATCAAAAATGGCTTTTGAGTTGCAGCTCAACCCCTTCTCTGAGCTACTGTTTCTTAAAGTGTAAATCAAGAGGACTAATTCTTACTTTCAAGGGTTGGTGTGAGAATTAGTTGAGATAATGAATGTAAAATGCTTAACACAGCAGGTAGCATAACAGATACTTAAACAGGCCTATGATTAGGAAGAAATTAGCACAGACTGGCCTTGGGGGATTACTGAGGTCTGGCCTGTTTGTTGTAATAGTGAAGTGAATGCTGTTTGGAGGGCTTCCCACCTTTCTGCTGAACCTGCACTCCCAGGTACCTGCCTGGGCAGTCCGAATGGTCACATGGGTTGAGATAGAGCCTCCAGGGCCTCCTGGGATGCTCAGTAGGAGAGTTGAACCAGTCCTTGCTGCAGCAGGTCCTAAGGATTGGAAAAATAGCTAGAGGGCCTGAGGGAGTGTATGGGAGAATGTGGGCCATACCCTAGTTCTCCTGTCACCTGGCCAGGGAGGCAGCTATGGTGCAAAAGATGATGTGTGACTTTCAGTTCTGTCCACATACTAGTTACATGATCCTGGTTGAGTCAGTTATGCTCTTTGAACTTCAATTTCCTTCCCCCTAAAATGGGTCATATAACTCTTTGGTACTTGTGGGAGGAGTAGATGATAATGGTGATGATAAAACATAATCAATATGAATATAACTGACTATAGTGAAAACTTTATAAAAGTTAATATATTTGTCTTTGTTTTATTTTTACCTAGGGAACAAATAAATTCCCCAGGCAACTGAGGATCTGCCTTAATTGTTGTACCAAACCTGACTAAGCATCTCTCCCTCTCTTGAACCAGGGCTCTGGTCTCATCAGTCTTGGTCACTCCATCTTCCCTAAATGCCTCCATCACAATTACCTGAGCACCAGAGAATGACTGCTTTGCCCAGTGGAACCACTGGGCAAACCACATGCCTCGTGTGGCTGCCATGAAGGGCCAAGATGTAGAATTCATGGACTTCCTGCTTTGTTTAGACTGCTTGTATCTGGAGATGTCTATTAAACAAAGACAGTTAATGTTCTTCCCTCACCTACTACATCCTTTAAGTATTCTATGTCTAAATTTCAACATATGTTTTCTCGCTATAAAATAGAATTGACTCGTGAACAACACAGGGTGGAACTGTGCAAGTTCACTTATATGTGGATGTTTCTCAATAAATACCTGTACTGTTTCTAGGTATGGTTTGGAATCTGTGGCATGGATGTAGAGGTCCAAATGTATGCATTGATCCCTGCCATTTTATATAAGGAACTTGAGCACCCACAAATTTTGGTACTCACAGGGTGTCCTGGAACAAATCTCTAGTGGAAACTGAGGGACAACTATGTCTTAGGAGAGTTAAAAGTTATACGTGGATTTTTAATTCTTCAAGGAATTGGCGCCTCTCCAGGGGTCCCCAAACTACACCCACGGGCTGCATGCGGCCCCCTGAGGCCATTTATTCGGCCCCTTGCAGCAGTTCCAGAAGGGATACCTCTTTCATTCAGTGAGAGGAGCACATTGACCATCTCATTAGCCAAAAGCAGGCCCATAGTTCTCATTGAAATACTGGTCAGTTTGTTGATTTAAATTTACTTGTTCTTTATTTTAAATATTGTATTTGTTCCCGTTTTGTTTTTTACTTTAAAATAAGATATGTGCAGAGTGCATAGGGATTTGTACATAGTTTTTTTTTATAGTCTGGCCCTCCAACGGTCTGAGGGACAGTGAACTGGCCCCCTGTGTGAAAAGTTTGGGGACCCCTGCTCTAACCCCATGTTGTTTAAGGGCCACAGTACTATTTATTTAACAGAATTAAGTGTGCCTACATAGCTCTTTCCTTCTTTAAGCCTCAGGGGCCACGTGATATTTGGCTTTGAATCTCCAGACTTTAACAAAGAGTCTGAAATCAGGTAGGCAAACTTGGCAAACATGAATGAACAAATAACCAATGTGTGGTTTTTATGATAACAAACTTTCCTCCCCTCTCCTCCACCAAATCCCCACCTTTTAAAGCTCTATGAAGATGCCTGAAGAAGTGGCTAGGCAGACATTCAGGCCTCCTCACAGCATTTCTGGGAATCTCTGACCTCTACAGTCCAGTCAACAGAATGCTGATCACAAGCACACTTAGCCATTTTCACAAAGGGAAGGGAACTGGAACTTATTTTTCTTCTCCTCTCCTGAGTGTTCCCTGAGCAGACAGGTGCTCTGTTTTCAATAGATGCATTCTTTGTCCACCAGCCAGTCTACAGGCTGTCGTCCAAATGAAATGTCCCACAATGCCTCTGACTCCAAGGACTTGTCAAGGTAACCTGGCCCAGACATTTCAGTCCTATTCAACTGAGAGCTGTATACTGACTTCAATGATTCTTCAGTTGGTTTTGTTTATTTACTCTTTGTTTCATGTTCCTTTTTGCTTTTATTTTTTAGAGCATTGTTCCTGATTAAGGGTAAATTCTCAGAAGGCATTCGCTAAACTTCTGCCTTCCTCAGGGTAGAACATAGGCCTAGACAAACAGCAGGTGCTCTAGCAAATGTGGCTGAATCCAATGGAATCAAGCAAACCCTTCCTTTCTAATCCAGCGTCTTCCAAGTTGAACCTGTTGACTAAGGCCAGGATGGAGCTAAACAGTCCTGAGTGGGGATTTTTTTAAAAAACGGAAAAAAAATATGCAAGTAAACTGAAAAGTAGAAGAGGATAGTGGGCATAGGACGAAAGCAGCAAACTGACAAGCACCCCACTTGCTCCTTCAGGTCCCTATGAAAAGAAACCAAAGCCATAGGATTCACTTCAATTGCTCTCCTGGCCTGAAATGGCTCCCTCCCCCAGGCCGGAAGGAAAATTCAATTAAAGGGTCCATCTGCGAGGCAGCAGCTGAACAGGAATGACTGTAGGGAGGCCCACATTTTCATCAAAAAGAGCCCCTGTCCTTCCCGCCAGCCCTCTCCTGCCTGCACCCTTTCCCCTCTCTCTTACTTGGCCCAGCCCTTACCTCACAACTGCAATTCTCCCCAATTAGAGCAGCTCAGGAAGGCAGCTTTTCATGAGTCCCTTTCAGACACATGCATGGTAAAGCCTTGCTACACCCCACAGACCCTGGGCTTGCTGGGTGAGAGCAGGAAAACCCACAAGAGAGAGCTCACAGCGGCTGGGGATTGCCAAACCTCTGGCCCAGTTAATCCCATGTGTCAGCTGGCTCAGGGCCACCCTACCGCAGGGCTTGAGTTCTACAGGCTCCTCCAAACCAAAAAGCAGGAAGGATGCAACTAGAAAAAAAAATACACGTCATGAGCAGGCAATCTTTCTGGCCTTCAGTGAGAAGCAAAGAGAAAGGCAGAGGGAAGGGTTAAATGGAGTGACCTCCAGAATGACTCTTCACCCTTCTGAGCCTTCTCACACATGGGGCTACCTACCTGCATTATTAATGTGTGTTTTGGATAATAGGAGTGGGCCACACTACTGGATGCTGGGATGGTGGGCTCAGTGGCCAAGGGGCACACCCTCTGGCTAAGTGCTGCTCTGCTAGGATTCACTGAAACTATCTGAACATGAAGTATCATTCTTCCAGGGACCTGGGGTCTCTTTCTGCATCCCACATTTCCTCCAAAGTAAGCGATACTCATTACAGTGTCTGGAGGGCAAGACTGAGCACTGACCCTACAAAGGCCCTTCAGCCCTCAGCCTGTGTCCTCTTGTCCCCTGGAAGGACTTCTTGTTTACCTTGTGGTCTGGGCTTTCTTTCCTGCTTCTCTCTGCAACTGTAGGATTATTTCTGACTAGAGAACAAAGGGAGGAGGCCAGCTCACTGCCTCCCTCTCTCAACTCAAGTGAGAGGAAGTAGAGGTGTTTTAGTATGAGAGAGAGTTGACTTATCAATGCAGTCCCTACATGAAACCAAGTGCTTAAAGTCCTATATGTGGCTAAGGAATGGCATCTGCTTCCTGGAGCTTGGATCTTCCTTGAGATGGTCGGTCATAGAATGGCTAAACGTTTAGGCTCTCTTTCAGATTGTGTAGCTTCAACCTGATCCTGCACTTTTTGATTATATGACCTTACTCATTCACTTAGTCTCTCTGGACATCAGTTACTCAATAAAATGGGGATAATGAGAATCAACTTCATGTAAGGACTAGAATCGGGCCTGGAATCAAGCATGTGTTCTAATCGGGCCTGGAATCAAGCATGTGTTCTATGTGTTCTTGTTGTTAAAGGTAAAATAATATTAGGAACTCCTAAATCTCAAATGACTTCGAGACCTTTGAATTTTAACAAATCAAAATCAGAATGTTTGGCATTGTGACAGAAAAAAAAAGCAGCATTTAAAGCTCTCTAATGTCATGTTCTATTCATCTGCCTTCAAGTAAGGCAAATGAGGCATCCCTTTTCTCCCGTGGTATCAGACAGCTGTCTCCTGCTCTGCTTTTAGGACTTATCAGGTGCTCCATGCATAGCAGGGGGCCTAGCTGTGCTCCCCTGAAATTTAGTTTGGTTATTTGCTGAATTAGTCAGTCAAGAATCCTCTGGAAATTTGTTTGCATAACTGATCCACCCAGGCATTGGGTGGGTGAGGGAGGGGAGAGTGGAGGAGGGAAACGTTGTGTGGTTGTGTGATTTGTAGACAGGACAACTGGGCAAAAGTATGGCATCTGTGTCTTACTATGACACATTGGCTGATTTGGGGACTTGACTGGGAGGGGCATAGAAACTGAAGGAATTGTTTTCACACAAGACTTTATGCTTTGGGCCTGGAAACAGCCAGAAGTTTGGAAGGAAACTCTTCCAATGCTTTTGCATAGATGCCATATTGAAATGGCTGCTCAAAGATGAGCAGCTATGAGAGTATGAGGAGACTGAAGCCTAGACAGAGACATTGGTCATCTGATGATGGCTACAGTGTGGTGAGGGTAGGTACTATCCCTTAAGACATTTCGTGAGTCACCATTGTGCAGAGCCTGGGAGACGAGGAAAGCAGACAGGTAAGTTTATAGGGGACTCTCAGTGGGATATGGAGAGCAAGAAAAAGTCTTGGATAAAAACCTCTCAGGTCTGGCATTCCTGACTAAGCAGGTAAAAATTCTTGGTTAGCAAAATTTAATATGACATATTTGAACCTAGAAGCTATAGAATCCTAAGGACCCTTTGAGTTATATACATTTCTGGTAACATGATATTCTTTCTCCAACTCCACATTAAAAGTATGTCCAGGACAGAGCTGCCTGCTATGGCTAAGTCTAGAATAAAAAAAAAAGAAGGGAATGCTAGCTGCTTACTTCATTACCCTAAGAATGAGATTCACAAGTGCTTCTTTTGTCACAAGTGTTTCTGTGACCCTGACCTTCAGCGTCCATTGCTCTGTTCTTTCTAATCTTCCCTCCTCCTTCCTCTATAATTAGAACAAAGGACATATCAAAGGTAAGGAGAAAGGACTCTCACCACCATTTAGGACCAAAGTTTTGCCTCATCAAAATGAGACACAGAGCTCTTCTTCATTTACTTCTAGCATTTTGGGTTATCTACAAAATAGCTTAAAATGCTGTAGGTGATAAAAATATACTAATAAATGCAGAACATACTTAACCTATGGTTTTGTAACCCTGTATTCAACCTCCATCCACCAACTCTACTTTTGACTTCCAAGTCATTCATTTCAGGAAATACATTGTAAGCACCTGCTGGATGCCAGGAACTATGATAACCTGGCTTTTTTAACAAGCCATTTATTTAACTAAGCTGAGTTTCTCCATCATTAGCTGCCACCTCATTCTATCCCACAGAGGCATTATTATGTGCAACATGACAGAGAGGTAGGTATTAAGTTATAAAACAGAGAAAAAATATAGGCGTGTAAAAAGGAACCCTGGATTACCTGTGGTAAATTCCTGGGTCCTTGACTAAGTGAGAGTCATAAGAGTGAGAACTGACTGTGTTCTTCTTTTCCTTAATTGATGCCTAATGTGCATGTAGTGAAAGGTAAAGATCTTAAAGTAGAATGACATGAGTTTTGACAAATGACATGCCCATGTCACCCACACCCCTATTGAGCTATGGATGGAACACTTTGTCACTCCAGAAATTTTTGTCTGCCCTTTCTCAATCAACAACCACTCACATTTTTTATATTTCAATTGAGAAATATCCTAGACACTTGAAGATGCCCTAAGGTTATATGCTTTTGTTTGATTGTGCTCTATAGTTGTATAGCACCTATTTTGGGTATTCTGAATGAGATTTTCATTAAGTGCCACTAGACCTTTCTTCTTAGGAAGGGAATTCATAAAACTGACCTACTAGGGACTTAGGAGGACATTTTTCCTTTTGGGGTTCCTTCAGCAATAATCCCTTAGCTGGACTCTTTCATAAAGAAATAAGTGCACTTGGTCACTGCTAAATGCTGGCCTTGAGCATTCTTCTATGTGAAAAGGGTGAAAAGTTAACTGGCTGCTATTGGGAGCCAGCTCCCCACACTTCTCTCACATTTCTGAACATCTTACAAACAGAGACATTCACAGATTTTATTCCAGGTCATCATTTCAAAGATATTTGCATAGCAGACAGCCTTAAAGACAGAGGTAATATCTCATTCCAAAACAAATGCCAGATTTGTCCATCTACAATAAAGACAATGTCTTTCTTCAGGGTAGAGGTCAAGTTGTTGGCATCCTATTATCAAAGATCCGGGTTTTCTAAATTGAAGTTCTTCTTCTGGCATGTGCTGGCATCCCCTGACCTTCTGCACATTATCCTGTGACAATTGGGGCTCAGGGGACCAGAACCAGAGCAAGATAATGATGATCCTCTGAATACTGGTATTGCTTTGAGAAAGAAACTGTTCTTTATCTGACTTAGGGGTCTCATGTCTTCTGCCAGAATTCAGGAAACAGTTGCAGGCTACCTGGTTAGCTTGCAGGTAGAGTGAATTTTCAGACTCCTTGCAATTCCTGACAGTGACAAGCCAAAACTGTGTGGTTGGTGTGTTCTGTTCTAGTTAAATATAAGTCTGTTTCAACATTTGGGGAGAGAGGATGACTACCAACTAAAACTATTTACTTTGAGCTCAAATCTTAGCACAGGTGTGCATGTTCTTCCTTTTAAAACAGAATGAGGCTGTAAAGATAAGAGGTACATGGCCTGGGTGAGTGGTTAGTTCCTGCTAACCCATGCTCCACCTCCCCCTGTCTGATTTGCCCACCACTATTTTACTTTAATTCTCTGAGCCGATCAATTCTGGCATCCTTCACTGTGTTCTCCTTTCACTAGGTTCCCTGGGAAGGCAGATCAGAGAACTGTGTGCTTGAAAAAGCACTGCTTTGCCTGGCCTGTGGTGGTTCAGTGGATGAAGCACTGCCCTGGAGCCCTGAGGTTGCCGGTTCAAAACCCTGGCTTCCCTGGTCAAGGCACATATGGGAGTTGATGCTTCCTGCCCCACTCCCTTCTCTTTCTCCTCTCTAGGATAAAATCCTACAAAAAAAAAAAAAAAAAAGCACTGCGTTGAGACTATGAGTCGAATTTTTATTTTGTACTAAAATTTTTGTAGCTTTATTGTTTTATAGACTTGTAAACATGACACATGATGATTGTAAAAAAACTAAGATTTAGAAAAATCACAGAAAGTAAAATAGAATGTTTATAATCCTACCCCACAGGAAACACTGTTAACATTTGGGTTACATCTTTCCAGACATTCTTCTATGCACACAAGTGTTATATTTTTCTTTTTGGTTTGTTTTCTTCACCTCTTTCCCCCCCTTAAACAGAACTTTCTTTTCTCGTTTAACAGTATTGGTTGTGGATATTTTTTCTGCTCAACAGTTAAAACATGTAACATCATTTTACGTAATCTTATAATATAAATATATATTATTTTTATTTATTTAACCAGTGTCTTTCAGTAGACATGTAGGCTGTTCATCATTTTTCACTATTATAAACAATGCTTTTATTATGACCTTCTCTTATGTTTCTGACTGTATCTATCTATCTATCTATCTATCTATCTATCTACCTATCATCTATCTATCTATCTCTCTACACACTAGTTTGAAACTATCCTTAGTATTAATTCATAGGAATGGAACCGATTCCTAGAGCTCAAGCAGCCTACAAACCCCTACCATCACCAAGATTTCAAATAGGCATGATCTTTGTCCCTGTGACACACAGCCCTTTCATACATATTGTCATTGTTTTGTTAAAATTTTTAAATTTGGGCTCTTTAAAACTACACAATGTATTCATTTTAATTAGATGTTACTAGTGCAAAACTATTGCAGCAAGAGACAAGTAAAAGAGTGAAAAGTTAAACCTGTGTGTTTAGGAAATATTTGCACATTAATCTGCACCCAAGGTATATTAATAAAATTATAGAACACTTTTTTTGTTAATGATAACAGACTAAACTCATGCATATACTTGTCTTTCATCATTAAAATTTAAAAAATTTTTTAAAACAATAAACCCATATGAGCTTTGGGAAACAGAAAGGGGTACATTCAAATAGAAAATAGTATTGTAGATAGAATTAAATCTGAGTTTCTCAAATGCAGCACTATTGACAATTGGGAACAGACAATTATTTGTCATGGGGACTGTCCTATGCACTGTAGGATATTTATTAGCATGGCTAGATACCAGTGACATCCCCTTAAGTCATGACAACTAAATCTCTTCAAACATTGCTACCCTGGGGGCAAATTGCCCCTAGTTGAGAACCACTTGATTTGGTGAATTAGGAGAATTGGAGCCAAAAACACGCACACACACACACACACACAGGAGGAGGCTGCTTCAGGGGTCAGAGCCTTGGAAATGTCAGTCAGGGATAGACAGAGCAGGAGTAGGCTGTGGCAGTGACATACTGAGTCTGCGATGGAAGAACACCTGACTGCAGAAGAATCATCGAAACAGTCACCGCTTCTCCCTCCTGGCCCGCAGAGGCTAGCTAGCTTCAAGGGATTTGCTCCCAAACCACAGCTCGTACAGCTACCATTTAGAATCTGGAGCTCAAGCTTCTAGTTTAGATGTTGAGGCTGGAGAGAAAAAAAGAGACTGAAATGTTGACAACAACATGGAAGCAAAGAAACCAGAAAGACAGCTGTGCTCAGAAGGAAAATAAAGACGCCAGCACAAAGCCCTCTTTCCCTGTAAATGGTGAAGCCTCTGGATTTTGAGCCAACTTCCCACCATGGATTGTTCACTCCAACCACAGCACTGCAGTCTGAGCAAAGGCTTATGGAGAAAAGGAAGCTCAAATGGCTGCAGAAGAACTGTAATCCAACTATTGATACTGCTGTACTTATTAATTCATTCACAAATAGGAGTGATTAACGAGGATTATCAGACATTTAATAAAATCAACAGGAACAAAAGAGAAGAAAGACAAATAAAAATTGATACTAATAAAAATATTTTCACCTATTAATAACCAGGTAAATAAATGCAAATTAAAACATCTAATTTTTACCTAATAGAGAGGCAAAAAATAAAAAGAATGATAACGTTCAGTGTTGGTAAAGCTGTAAGAAAATGGGCACTCTAATATACTGTCAGGGAAGGGACAAAGCCTTTAGGAAGTTAATTTGGAAATATCTATCAGAAATAAAAGTACACAAACTCCTTGACTCAGAAATTCTTCTTCTAAAAGCTTTTCCTACAGAAATATTTGTGTACACACTCAAAGATTAATGTACAAATATGTTTGTAAAAGCACTACATGTCATATAAAAAAATAAGGTGCTGTGCAGCAAAAAAACTGACAACAAAATAAATAGGTAGCCAACTAAATAGAAGATGCTTTTTTTAACCAAGAGCTTAGATAAGAGGTTAATATCCAAAATATATTTAAAAAAAAACTCACAAAGCTCAGCAACAAACAAGCAAACAATTCAATTAAGAAATGAGGAGAGGGTCTGACCAGGTGGTGGTACAGTGGATAGAGCATCAAAATGGGACACAGAAGACCCAAGTTCAAAACCCCGAGGTCGCTGACTTGAGCGTGGGATCATAGATATAACCCAGGGTTGTTGGCTTGAACCTAGGGTTGCTGGCACGAGCAAGGGGTCACTCGCTCTGCTGCAGCCCCCCAGTCAGGGCACATATGAGAGAGCCATCAGTGAATAACTAAAGAGACTAAGGTGCCACAACAAAGAATTGATGCTTCTCATTTCTCTCCCTTCCTGTCTGTCTCTATCTGTCTCTCTCTCTGTCTCTGTCACACACAAAAAAAATTAAATAAATAAAAATAAGAAGAGGACCTGAACAGACACTTCTCCCAATAGGATATACAAATGGCCAATAAATATATAAAAAGATCCTTGTCTTCACTAGCTATTTGAGAAATGCAAATCAAAACTACAATGAGATACCACCTCATTCCTGTTAGACTAGCTATTATCAACAAGACAGGTAATAACAAGTGTTGGAGAGGCTGTGGAGAAAAAGGAACCCTCATTCACTGCTGGTGGGAATGCAAATTAGTACAACCACTATGGAAGAAAGTATTCTGGTCCCTCAAAAATTAAGACTAGAATTACCATATGACCCAGCAATCCCTCTATGGCAGGGGTCGGGAACCCTTTTTGGCTGAGAGAGCCATGAACACCATATATTTTAAAATGTAATTCCGTAAGAGCCATACAATATATTTTACACTAAATATAAGTAAATATGTGCATTTTATGTAAGATCAACATTTTTAAAGTACAATAAGTCTCTGAATTCTTTTTAATAATGTTGTTATGCTGTTGCTAACCAATGATAAATAAAGTACTTCTTACCATTAATTCAACTTCTGGTGCTGCATGGTTTTGCTGATGGCTTTGTAGTCTGGTTGATAATGTGGTGATGTTAAGCTTCACGCAGGTGTTGAAACTTCCATCTGTTAAACGTGATCGTAGGTTGGTCTTAACGTTTTTTAGATGTGAGAAAGACTGCTCACATGCATACATAGAACCAAACATTGTCAGTGCAGCAATACTTACACACTGCAGTGTGAAGTATGTGACTGGAAGTGCATTCCAAGTTTTGACAATCAGCTGGTCCGCTGGTTGACGTTTTTTCATTTTTCCCCACTTGTGTTTGCTGGTCAACTCTGCTTGCTATTGTGAAAGTCTTCCCAAATCTTCATTCAGTGACTTGAACTTATTTGCCCACATGTCTGAGGCCTTCAGGTCAGCAGCTTGTAGCTCAAAATCTCTGATGGAGACACAGGGGATGTAACTCACGTTGGCACTATCCATTGAACACTCATGTGGATGGGTGATAAACTTAAAAAGACGACCAGTACACTCACGAAATTCTCCAAAGCACACTTTGAATGACTGCAGGAGATTAGATGTGAGCCCACTAGTTGCTGGAGATCAAGATGTTGAGCAGGGTCACTTGCTGTGCATGCATGTTTAAACTCTCCCAGTTTTTCAAAGTGTAGTAAACGACCTGTTTCAATGTCGGTGATGAAGAGTTCCAGCTTGTTTTCAAATGCAAACACTGCTTGTTGAAAGGATAAGACTGTATTTCCAATGCCTTGCATTTTCACATTGAGCTGGTTCAGGTGTTCAGTCATGTCCACGAGATAGTAGAACTTCAGGAGCCACCCAGTGTTAGCTAACTCAGGATGCTCAACGTTTTTCATTTCAAGAAAAGTCTGGATTTCGCTCAGACAAGCCGTGAAATGGCTGAGCACTTCCCTCTTGACAACCAATGCATATTGCTGTGCAGAAGCAGACCAGAATAATTATTCCCAACTTCATCCAGCAGTGTTTTAAACTGGCGATCCTTTAAATCTTGGGCAACAATAAAGTTGACCACCTGAATGACCAGCGACATCACCTCACCAAGCTGCTCGCCACACATCTGAGCACAAAGCACCTCCTGACATAGGATGTGGTGAAAACTTAGGATGTCTCTTTTCATGTTCACAAAGAAGCGCTACGAATCTTCTGTTTTTCCCCACCATGCACAGAGCACCATCAGTACACACCGAAATAAGTTTATCCATCGGTAGATTTTTTTTTCTTTAGCGAACTCAGTGAAAGACTTGAGTAAATCCTCCCCTCTTGTCTCTTTTATAAGCAAAATAGCAAGACTTTCTTCACATAGTGTGTCACCAACAGCATACTTTGCAATCACACTGAACTGGGATAAATGGCTTACGTTTGTTGACTCATCCAAAGCAAGAGAAAAAAATGGTGCTGCATTTATGTCCTTCACTTGTGTTGCCTCAATTTGATTTGCCATCATGATGGCACAATTGTGAACAGTTCTTGCTGACAGAGGCATGTCTTTTATTCGTTTGATTATCTTGTCTTTATCTGAAAAGTCATCAAAAAGTTCATTGCCAACATCAAACATGGATGTTTTGGCATACTCCCCATCTGTGAATGGCTTTCCATTTCTCACAATTGCTAAAGCACCAGCAAAGCTAGCCGAATTCCAGTCACCTTGTTGGATCCAAACATGGAGTTGCTGCTGACTAGCTTGCACTCTGCACAGTAGCTCTTGACATGCTTTCTTCCTGCTGTCCCCCACTGGATATTTCTATGCAAATGTAGTATGGCGTGTGTCAAAGTGCCACTTTATATTTGACTGTTTCATTGATGCAATTTTATCATTGCATGTTAGACACACTATAGAACCTGCTCTCTCCACAAAGGCAAATTCCTCTGTCCATTCCTGCTGAAAAGTATGATACACCTCATCTTTTTTTCTTTAAGCCATCTTCTTCGTCAAAAGGGTTTCTGCAATTAGCTAGCTGACTACTTGATTAAACAGAGGGAAGTTTACTTCCTGACCTCACAATGACACATGCATGTTATGCATTATCCAATAAAAATTGTCCCAGAGGACAGCTGTGATTGGCTCCAGCCAACCGCAACTATGAACATGAGCGATAGGAAATGAATGAATTGTAATACATGAGAATGTTTTATATTTTTAACATTATTTTTTTTATTAAAGATTTGTCTGCAAGCCAGATGCAGCCATCAAAAGAACACCATCTGGCTCATGAGCCATAGGTTCCTGACCCCTACTGTATGGGATATCTACCCCAAAAACTCAAAAACATTAGTACGTAAAGACACATGCACCCCCATTTTTATCACAGCATTATTCACAGTGGCCAAGACATGGAAACAACCAAAGTGCCCCTTGATATAAGATTGTACAAAGAAGATGTGGTACATATATATAATGGAATACTACTTAGCCATGAGAAATGATGACATATTACTATTTATAACAACATGAATGGACCTTGAGAACATTATACTGAGTGAAATAATTAGATCAGAAAAAGCTAAAAACTGCATGATTTTACACATAGGTGAGATATAAAACTGAGATTCATGGACATAGATAAAAGTGAAGTGGTAACCAAGGGGAGGGGGAGGAGGATGTGGGGGGAGAGGGACATGGGGGAGAAAGCAGGATAGGGAAGAGTGTGTAAAGAGGGACAAATATAAAGTGAGGGAAAATGATTTGACAACATAATCAACAGTTCAAATGCTATAGAAATGTTTACCTGAAATTATGTACTCTTATTGATCAATGTCACCGTGTTAAATTTAATTTTCTTTTCTTCTTTCTTTCTTTCTTTTTTTCTTTCTTTTATTCAGTGAGAAGAGGAGAGGCAAAGACAGATTCCCAGTTGTGCCCAGGCTGGGATCCACCTGCCAAGCCAACTAGGGGGCATTGCCCTGCCTATCTGGTTTATTTCTCCATTGCTCAGCAACTGAGCTCTTCTTAACACCTGAGGCAGAAGTCATAGAGCCATCTTTAGTGCCTGGGGCCAACTCGCTCCAACTGAGCCATAGCTGAAGGAGGGGAAGAGAGAGGGAGAGAAACGAAAGTGGCAGGGGTAGAGAAACAGATGGGTGCTTTTCCTGTGTGCCCTAACTAGAAATTGAACCCAGGACATCCACATGCCAGGCCTACACTCTACCACTGAGCCAACTAGCCAGGACGAAATTAAATTATCTAAATAAAATTTTAAAAAATAAACAAGGTACTACTCAAGTGGCTCACTAGAGGAATAACTATGATGTAATGATTATATAGAATATTATGCAGCCCATTAGTAGGATGAAACAGACCTGAATGTATCAGTAAGGAAAGCTGTCAATTATCAAGGGAAAGGAGTAAAGCTCTGAATAATATGCATATTATAGGGTCATTTATAACTAAGAAAAATCCTTGTGTGGTCATACGTGCACACATGCACATGGCATATAGAGATGCACAGGGGTCTGGCAGGGAGGAGTAATAGGGAGGGCTCATTTTCATAAGGGCCATTTGATACCTTGTAAGCTTGGGAACTTTTACAAAGAGAAGTACACAAGGAATGCTAAATCTTACAGAGTTCTTAAAGGTCATATCTACTTCGTTTAAGACAAGAAAACTGAGGTCTCAGTCTGAATCAAGAATGTCAATGTTCTGCCTGACCAGGTGGTGGCACAGTGGATAAAGCATCAGACTGGGATGCGGAGGACCCAGGTTTGAGACCCCCAGGTCGCCAGCTTGAGCGCGGGCTCATCTGGTTTGAACAAAGCTCACCAGTTTGGACCCAAGGTCACTGGCTTGAGCAAGGGATTACTCTGTCTGCTGTAGCCCCATGGACAAGGCACATATGAGAAAGCAATCAAAAAACAACTAAGGTGTTGCGACGAAAAATTGACAATTGATGCTTCTCATCTCTTTCTGTTCCTGTCTGTCCCTATCTATCTCTGTGAAAAAAAAAAAAAAAAGAATGCCGATGTTCTGTTTCCTAACCTTATATTCTTTCCATTCATCTTGGTCCTCTTAAACTTCTAAAAATTTCACTGTTTATTGTAAGCCATTTATCACAGCTGTTATCTTCATCATAATTTTGCTTATTTAACAACCACTGTAGCTATTGTTTTTATTTAATACATTTTATAAAATAAGCATAATTTTTACAGGAGATTTCAGGTATTATGAAAAAAAATTCCTTTGAAAATTTGTTTATCCAAGCATAAAATTTTTACATGATTTTTAATCACCTATTCCTTGTAGCAGATTAAACCAAACCATACATTCATTTTGGTGATAATATTCAGAGTGAGAGGGGGACAACAGGAGTACTGGGAGGCAACATGGAACAGAGCCCTGTCCTAGATGCTCTGGGGGAGACCCTTGCTTCTCAAAGACCACCTTTCAGCAAGGGTGAGTGACATGTGTACTTTAGAGAAAAATGCAACAATTCTTATAAACCTAGGGATGACTAAGGGCAAACAAATATAACCCTGTCTGAGACTGTAAGAAAAAATTGTGTCAAAGGTAGAGATTTCATTTCAAGGGTGTAAGATATTCAGAATTGGCTTCTAGGTAGGTTAGGTTCAGTTCAAGCCAGACTTTGAAGGGATGGAAGCAACTTCAGGATAACAGATGCTCTTTCTTTCCTGGAAGGATGTCAGGTGACTTGAACAGGATCTCAGATCAGACTTTTCTTGCTTCATCTTCACAACCTCAATATGGTTGGTACCCAGAACTTCGTGAATCTGAGCAGAAACAAACAACATTTTGGAGATGTGAAAAATTAGCAAATGATCTTTTTCCTAAGACATTGACTAACATTTTTTTCAAGGCTACAAATGGACCCTGTTTAGCCTTGAAAAAATTACTCAATACCTTAAAATAGAACCAATTTCACATAATCACTTAGAAATTTGTCCAAAATGCCTAATACATATTTACTACCTTTGATCTATCTTTAGAATAGCATGTTTATTTTCAAATATGAGCCATCCTGTTCAGGGTTTGGTATAAATGTAGATAAAATGTGCTCATACAAATGTGTTTCAGACTGACTAGTGGTGGCATAGTGGATAGAGCATTGACCTAGAATACTGAGGTCGCCAGTTGGAGCAAGGGATCACTAGCTCATTTGAGCCCAAGATCGCCAATCAGATCCCTGCTCAAGGCATGTACAAGAAGCACTCAATTCATAACTAAGTGGAGCAACAAATTGATGCTTTCTTTCTCTCTCTCTCTCTCTCTTTCTCTCTCTCTCTCCCTTCCTCTTTCTTTCTGCCTTTCTCTCTCTCCCTCTCTCGCTCTCAAAAAAAAAAAAAATTAATGTGCATGTTTCATGTTGCTTAGAGATGGTAATTTCTCTAAGAGGGAGTCAGTACAATCCACAGTTGTCAAAATATCATCAAGGCCCTGGCTGGTTGGCTCAGCGGCAGAGTGTTGGCCCGGCGTGTGAAAGTCCTGGGTTCGATTCCCAGCCAGGGCACACAGGAGAAGTGCCTATCCACTTCTCCACCCTTCCCCCTCTCCTTTTTCTCTATCTCTCTCTTCCTCTCCTGCAGCCAAGGCTCCATTGGAGCAAAATTGGCCCAGGCGCTGAGGATGGCTCCATGGCCTCTACCTCAGGTGGTATAATGGCTCTGACTGCAGCAGAGCAACACTCCATAGAGGCTGAGCATCACCCCCTGGTGGGCATGCCAAGTGGATCCCAGTTGGGCACATGCGGGAGTCTTGTCAGTCACTGCCTGCTTCTTACTTAGGAAAAATACAAAATAAATAAATTAATTAATTAATCAACTAAATATATATATGTATATATCACCAAAATGCTTTATAGGGAAAAATGTCATGTATACATAGATGCTTTTAATTTTCTCCTTTATATTCTTTACATTACATGAAAGAGCTATCATGATGCTTCTTCAAAGGAAAAAGGCTTTGGTTCCCTGCAGACAGGCAGTTTATTTGGAGTACAGCACTCGATGCCCTCAGAAGTGCTATCTGGGTTGGCAGGAGGAGAAGGAAATGATGGCAGCACTGACATCATCAGCTAATAAGGTCAGGCAGCAGCCTAGACCTCCAGATCAATAGGGATGAATACAGCTGCAGGGGCAGACTGCGGTGTCTGCTTTGATTCCACTTCCTGCCTGGTCATCGCACATCGCTGTACTCATGAGGGTCAAAGGAGAGAGCTTGCCTAGGGTTCAGATGCATTAGCTCTTGTCCCTATAGAAGTGACTACGTTGTGAACCTCAAATGAACAAATGAAAAACATGGGCCTCCACCCCAACCCAGATGACATTTCCACCAGGGTATGCTTCCACCAGGCTTGCTTTTGTTGGGAGTTGGTGTACACTCTGGGCCAGCTGCATGGCCCAGACCCTGAGCAGCCACACAGGACTCTGGGCTTGGTTTCATGTTCTGCTATATCCAACTTAAATCCTTACTAATTCTTTAACAAGGAGTCCTGCATTATGACCTTGTGGAAACTGGGTTCTGAAGTGATGCACCCAGTTCTGCCTATACTCTTGGATTCTTCGCTGTGGTTGGAAAATGTGTGTTTGGAGGGTTTTGATGATGCTTTAGGTCAGAGCTTGCCTCAGGATGTTAATGGGAAAGAAAAAGACCCTGGTTCTCCCACCAAAACTCACCTCATGTCAAAAGAGAATTCTCCAAACAGACCTTTTTGCACTGTCTACCAAGGAAAAGCCTTTAACAGGAGCTTCTGAGAGGCTGGAGGGCCACAGAAGCCTGGGGCCCAGGGGATTGCCTAATGCTGGACTCTGCCCTTCCTTGAGTGGACATTGTCCAACACCAGACATGGAAACATGTAATCATCTCAGAGCCTGACAGACATGTTATTTCAAAAATTGACAATCTCCACCAATCTAGACAATTTGCTCTATCTAATTGAATTTGCTTTAAAAGCTTCTGGGTTTATAAACTGAAATTTAAAATAAACACCACATCTCTCACCTTTTGGTCTGCAAAGACATTCTTAGCTATAAATTAGCTACTATTAAATCAGGCAGACGAGACACAGGACATTGCAAGAGCTGTGAACTCTACTCATTCACTATTTAGAAGTGCTCGCTTAGAAACTTAATTAAAACCTTTTATCCATCAATAGTGTTAACTTGTCATTCTTGATCCCAGGTTGAAGAATATCAATCTCATGTGCCTATGTAGTCCTGAACACCTCAGGGCATGGGCTAGCAGAGCCAGCTGGTGGGCAGGGCTGAAATAGTTCATAAATTAAAAGTGAATACTCAAATCTCTTAAAAAGATTTTACCATAATTTAAATTTTCATCAAAGTAATATGTGTACATAATTTACAAGGTCAAAGATCTCTACAAAGGCATAGAAAGAGAAAATGTATCCCTTTCTTTTGTCTTCCATACTTCTCAATCTCATGTCCCTGAGGCAACCAATTTTAATTCTCTTAGTGTTATTTGCAGTATTTACCTCCACTTTTCTAATTAATATGCTTATTATTTATTTCTTTTTCTAATTTGGACATCATCTGTTGACTTCTCCCATAAAAGATAAATAAGAAATTGTATGTTAAACTTCTCATAGGCACCCACAGTCAAACACACCTGTACTTGTCCTGTCCCTATATCCTCCAGACACAGTTATATGATAATATATGGTCAAATTATGATTAGGTGTTTACATTAGAATGACTAGAAATTTTATTCACAACTGAGATGTATAATCACAATATATAGTTTTTCTTCTACAACCTTGTTTTCTTGAAGTTAATGATTGATTTCTTTATTGTTTAATTTTCTGTGTTCCTAATAACTAACACCTATTTCAGATTTCTCAACAAAAGAGATCCTTTGGTTTTCTTGGAACTACCCCCCCACCTCTATCCTCTCTGACTTGCTGCACAGCTACCATACAGGTGTCTGTGTCTCTATGTCCCTCAGGAGAATTTCATCACCACTCTCCTTTCAGGGGACTCCCTGTTTCCAGACTCCATGTCTTCCTTTGTTAGTCTATTCTCTTATTTTGGGAAAACATATTCATCAAGGAATTGAAGGTAAAATTTCAGACACTGCATATTTGAAAATGTCTTTATTTAACCCTCACACTTACTCAATCATTTGACTGGGAGAGAATTTTTGGTTGAATGATTTTCTTCTCATAATTTCCAAGGCACTGCCGCCCCATTTTTCAACTTCCAGCATTGCTGCTGAGAAGTCCACCAGGGGTCTTATTTTCTTTCTTTCTTTCTTTCTTTCTTTCTTTCTTTCTTTCTTTCTTTCTTTCTTTCTTTCTTTCTTTCTTTCTTCTTTCTTTCTTTCTTTCTTTCTTTCTTTCTTTCCTTTCCCCTTTTTTTCCTTCCTTCTTTCCTTTTATTTATTTATTTACTTTTTAGAGAGAGGCAGAGAAAGAGTGAGACAGGAACATGAGCTGCTCCTGCACCCTGACCAGGGAATTGAACCAGCAATCTCTGCGCTCCTAGACGATGTTACAACCAACCAAGCTATCCAGCCAGGGCTTAATTTTTATTGATTTTTAGAGAGACAGAGAGAGAAAGGGAGAGAGAGGGAGAAGGGAAGCATTTGTTGTTCCACTCAGCCGTGTAGCTTTTGGTTGCTTCCCATGTGTGCCCTGACCGGGGATTGAACCATGCCCCACACTTGTTTCAAGACAGAGTTCTCAATCAACTTAGCTAACTGGCCAGGGTCATGAGTCTTCATTTCCAATCCCTTATTACTTGCTTCAAAAAGCTTTTGGGACCTTCAGAATGTTCCAATTCCCTTGTTTCTGTCCAGCATCTCATCTTACTGTCTTTCTGGTCTGCTGTCCCCAAACCCAAGTCTCCTTTGAATTTCTCTCTCTCTCTTTTTACAAGAAGGGTCAGGGTAGTCACCTGGACTCTGTAGGACTTTCTTCTCACACCTGATTGCAGACTTCTTGCCTCCAGAACTGTGAGACAGTAAGTTTCTGTTCTTCAAATCCCCAAGTTTATGGTACTTTCTCAGTAGCCCTAGTCAACTAATGCACCAGGTGATATTTAACCTGTTCGAAAATGTTTATCATAAGAATTATGTCCGTGTTCATAATAACTTTAACCAAATTCTGTTTTTAAAAAATTTTAAACACTAACCAGAGCATACCAGTGAGGATTCATGGGCAGACACTTCAGCCTGTCTGTTCTCAGAGATTTAGTCACCAGAATCCTGTGCATAAATCCCACCCAACTGAAGTTCCTCTGACATGGTGACCCCCAAACAATAGAGGCTTCCACATGGAATTGGGCAAGGTGCTACAAGATGTACCGTTCAGTGAGCCTAAGGGCAGCCAGGGAGGGTAGGACACAGTGTGGAAGCCCAGGTGGCTAACATGAGGCTTTTTAGGACAGATAGGAGCCCAGCAGGTAATAGCAGCATGGCAAGATAAAGACTGTCCATTGGGAGAAGTCAAAAGAAGACCCTGTGGTAGCACACACATATGAAAATGGGCACAAGAATATAAGACAGCAAAGGAGACTGAGAAGCAGTTGGCAGAAAGGTGGCAAGAAAACCAGGGAAAAGAAATGTCAGAAGCTAAGAGAGAGAAGGGGGTTCATGGCCAGGGCATCAGCAGGGTCCTGTACCCCAGAGACGTCAGGCGATGAAGACCAGGACAAGGTACTGAATGTGTGCACAGGGAGCCACTGACCTTTAGATAAGCAATCCCTGTGCTGTGAGAGCTGGTATAAGCATGGAACAGTGATGAACCAGAGGTTGTAAAGAAGAGAGAATCTGAGTAAATATTTTGACAGGACCTCATGGTACAAGGAATAAGAGAAAAAAGATGGGAGTTTGAACTGGGGAGGGTTTGTTTCTCATTGTTTATTAGTTTATTTTTAAGGTTGAGGAAAGAAACATTTGTGTTTGAGGAGAGGAATTTGTGGAGGGGTAGGGACTGAAGCCAAATGAGCGAAGAGGTTGTTGGAAAGGGAAGTCTGGAAGGAGAGGGGGGATCTGAGATCCACAGTGGAAACACGTGTTCATTGAGCTGAGAAGGAAGCGCATGTGAGTCCAGACTTGTCTGCAGGGCCTGGGTGGGGTCCAGGAGCGAGCAGGAAACTGACAGCGCCCTGGACTCATTTTGATAGGAAAGTAGGAAGAAAAGTCATGGGAGTCCTATTTCTTCCAACACTGTGACTTAGCATAAGCTGCTGCCACCATTTCCCAAGATCAGTGTGGGAGAAACAGAGAGGAAGACAACAGGAAACAATGAAATTAAATTTATTAATGTAAAGATAAATTTTAAAAAATCAGCATTTTCCTTAAAAAGCTCCAAATTTCTCTTGAGTCAAAGAAAAAAAAATAATGGAATATTTAAAAATACTCAGACTACATAATAATAAAAACACTGAATATTAAAACTTGTGGAACACAATGAAAGTAGAATCACAGTAAAGTCAAAGCATTTGATGCTTCTAGTTAGTAGAAAAGAAGAAAGGCTGAAAATGAAGGCCCTATGTTGTTCAAGCTTAAAATTTTACAACAAAAGAATAAACCCAAAGACGGCAAAAGGAATAAGAATATTAAAATGAGAGTAGGGAGGAACAAAGTAGAAAATACAATTCAATAGAGAAGAGTGATAAAGCCTAAAGTTGATTCTTTGGAAAGATGAACAAAATAGATTAATCCCTGGCAAGACTAATAAAAAAAAATAAAACAGAAGGTACAAATATTAAACCCATAATGAATAGGGGCAGAAGGACAGATAAGATTTAAAAAAATGGAGAAGTGACAAATACTAACAAGTTTATGCTAACAAATTATAAATGAAGACAAGATGGACTAAACACTCTTTTTAGGAATATAGATAAGTGTCATAAAAACTGTATTTTTACAAAGTAAAGCAATGACAAACGGAAGTCTTAGTATATCAGCTGCCTGTGGTGAGGAAGGTAAGGGAACCAGATGGGAGAGGAGGACATGATAAATATATATTACTGTCAGCATTTCTGATGTTGGATGAGAGGTTTAAGGGAGTCTATATTCTAATTAGTTATAAAAGAGGGCCAATGGTTAGAGTGTTTCAAGAACCAAGAATTATAATAAATTCAATTTTGTACACTTGGTGCTCAAAAGAAAATTCAAGCAAGTACAGTTCTTCCATTAGACCTGAGGAGAATGGCTAGCTGCAGTGAGGAAGCAAAATAAACACCTAGGGTAAAGCCAGAGAAGAAGATGGACATGTGTTGAGTGACTGCTCTGTGACAAGCAGGACAGTTTGCAGTGTGGCAGAATGCTGTACTGGAGGGTAGACTTCCATTTCCTCCTTCGTTCAGGTTAGTGGGATATGAGAAAGTAACCTTCGCAGCAGTTCAGAAGGAAAGGAATGGCTGAAGTAGTGAATGGAGCTGCCTGTGGGAGCCCGCTAGTGTCCAGAAAAGGGTGTGTAACCAGTCTCATGTGTTTAAGGCTTTAATATTAGTATGCTAGGGCTTTCACAGCAAAGGATCATAGCCTTGGTGACTTAAACAACAGAAATTTATTTCCCCACACTTCCCAAGGCTGGAAGTCCAAGGTTAACCAAGGTGTTGGAAGTGTTGGTTTCTCCTGAGGCCTCTCTCCTTGGCTTGCAGGTGGCCACCTTACCTCTGTGTCCCGACATGGTCTCTCCTCTGTATGTGCACGCTCCCAGTGTCTTTCTCTATGTCCAAATTTCCTTTCCTTATCAGGACTCCAGACATATTGGATACGGGCTCACTCTAAAGGTCTCATTTTAACTTAATCACTTTTAAAGATCTTATTTCCAAAAATAGTGACATTCTGAGGAAGTGGGGTTAGGGTTTCAACATCTGAACTTTAGAGGGACACAATTCAACCCCTAACCTATCCCTGTGGACAAGTCCTGCCGGGGGTGAGGACGACAGAGATGCAAAAACCCAACTCCAGGGACCAGGTTCAGTGACACAGATCCACTTTATTCAGGAAGTACGCTAGCTTATATACATGGGTTCAGCCGATAGGATGTTACAGTGTGTCCTTCATAGCCAATGGCTGAAAAGATCAGGGAGCTGCATGGTTGGCGCTAAGTCACTTCCTTATAGCAGGCAAGCTCCCTTCCTGGGTATGCCCAGGAGGCTTCTGGGAGCTGGAGTATTCTCACAGCATTGCATCAGCCGCAGCTGCTAGGAATGCACTCTGTGCTCCACCTACATATCCCAAGGAGAAGCTTTTAGACCCCAGAAGGAGACTGGGAAGAAAGAGGGTTTGGGGTAGCCTGTGTCTGTTAGTTAGTACATGCCAGGTGGTTCTGACCAAGTACTTGAGGATTAGCATGCCACCCAGAAGGTGAATAAGAGTGAGTGACTATGTGAACAAGAAGTGTCTGGAATAAAGGAACCAGCCACTGGACCAGCCCTTCAGCTCACTAATCCTTTGTCACCAATGCTACCATCATAGTGACAGTAACAGAAAACAAATCCTAATCCCCCAGACCCTAAATGGACAGAGGTTGGTAGTTCTAGCACAGAGGGTAGGGGCATGCTGGCTACACCTCGAAGCACACAAGTGACAGACACAGTGAACTTGACAGATACAGTGGTACCTTGAAATACGAACATACCAACATACGAATTTTTTAAGATACGAGCTGCGACTCAGTTCGTATTTTTGTTCGAGAACCAAGTGAAATTCCAAGATACGAGTCATGATTCGGGAAGCTGCCGCTAATTGGTGCGTTGGTGCACGGGTCCAGTATCGGCAGTTTGATTTACGCGTTGACTGACTTATGAGCTCAGTTACAGAACGAATTAAATTCGTATCTCAAGGTACCACTGTAGTTATTAAGGTCCAGAGTCGGCAATTACAATAATTGAGTTTCAGCGAGGTCATGCAAATTTTCAGCAACCCAGACCTAGTAAGTGAAGGAAACAGAATTCAGTGTAAATCAGCCCGACCCCAAACCTATATACTTTCCATGGTATGCATAGAGGCAGTGATTTACATATTACATAAATTAATCTTAAACTATGTGATAGTGGATTTTGTGTCAACATGATTGCACCACTGGTGGTCAGATAGTTGGTTAACCATTATTTGGGGTGTATGTGAAGAGGTTTCTGGGTGAGATTAACATTGAATCAGTAGACAGAATAAAGCAGATTGCCCTCTGCAATACGAGTGGTTCTCATCCAGTTCAGTGAAGGCCTAAATAGAACAGAAAGGCTGAGTGAGGAAGAATTCTTTCTCTGCCTGTCTGTGAGCTGGGACACCAGTCTTCTGCTTTGGACTCATACACACAAACTATGACATTAGCTCTCATGGGTCTCTAGCTTTCCAATTGCAGATTGTGGGACTTCTCAGCCTCCATAATTGCTTGTGCCAATTCCTTATAATGATAAATAAATAAATAATATGTAATGCTTTGTTTCTCTGAGGAACCTAGACCAATACAGACTCCCAAACATTTTACAAACATGTTTCCCACATAGGTAGGTTGATAGGTTATTTACAAATTATTCTTGTTAGCCTAATAAGAAATTTAAAAACTTAATTTGATTAACTTCAACTTATTAAATCTAGTTGAAAATAACAATGTTGCTCTTAAAAACTGTTCTCTACTTCAAACTTTCATGATTTAAGATTGGCTTACCTCTAAACAAAGCTGAATGAAGGAGCTTTTTCCTTTTTAATTCTTACTATCAAATTTGTGCTTGTCAGGCAGAAGGATGAGACTGATATTGCTGAGCAACTACTTAGTGCCAGACAGTTGTGTGAAGTCCTTCCATGTTACCTGTGGCGTGATCTTCACAAGCATCACCTTCTTTACTGTCTTTCTCGTTGGCATCCACAAGAGCAGGGAGATGCAGAGGAAACCAGCTCCTTGACCCAGAGCTTGCTCCAGTTGGTCAGAACTTTATAACTCCACAGAGTATCTTTAGCAGACAAAGGGCTAGATTCCAAATAGGGCTGGATCCAGATGAATGTCTAAGGATGTTAACAATTGAACACGTGGGAAAGAGCAGCATGCCACATGCAAGGAATCTTGGCCATTTCTCCCAGATGCTCCCTTCTCCATCCTGCTGAGTTATCTGGTTTGGAAAGCAGCACCCCCATGATGGACCTCTAACTTCAGGTGACACCCAAATAACTGCCTGAGCCCTGTGGTTGTCAAAACCCTGAGGTGTGCATTCAGCCTTAATCACAGATCTCCTTGGTAGTACTTAAAAGTGTACTTGATGAATTTAACAAGAAACACATGTTTTCATTTAAATTACAATTAGCAATTAGAGAGTTAAGTATGCCCTAGATAGAATATATAATCATTGTCGAGTTTGTGGCATCACTACTTTACTATAGCTATTTTCCTTTTATGTTTTACTTTATGATTTTAGAGTAAATTTATGCAGAAACAGTAAGAAAAACCCAAGCTAGATTGAGTCGCTGAGTTGGAGTTATTTGGCTTCTGAAACAAGGTCACCAGTCTAGGCCTACTGCAGACCCCTTGTCCAGCCTAATTCTCTTTGTTTTAACCAATGTGGGAAGAGAAGACATTTTACTGGCCTTCTTAGCAATTTAAGTGGGATGATTTAATTTAAGTGATGGCTCCAGTGTAACTTCTATAGTTCTGAGCTCTGTCTGCCTGTTGCTTGCTATGATTTCCTGGAAATGCAGAGAAGAAAAAGCAAGCTATCTTCTCCTTCAGGTCCTAGGCAATGTTCCAGAGAGAAATTAATATTCACTTCTGCTTCTTTTACTTAAAAAAAAAAAAAGGAAAAGAAAAGGAGGCCAAGAAAATGTGCCAATACATACAATTTGGGGGCCAAATCAGGTGCATTCCGGACAGCAGAGAACCTGGCTAATGGAATTGCTGGGGGAATTCTCCGGCTGGACAGCCATAGCACAACCACTTTTGATTCATAAAAGGTTTCTGTAGCCAAGTAAGCTGGCGATCTTAACAAAGCCATCTAATGAGAGAGTAATTCCCGGTGATGAACCCCTCCCTCCAAATAAAATGAAAGGAGAAACACATGGTTTATGGTGAAGTGACCATTGGGACTGGGTACACTACAGACCATAGCCAAGATAATTAATTGTAGGTGGCTTGGAGGCCTGAATATATAACTCCTTGGCACTGTCTAAGGAACCGCAGCAGTTTCTGAATTTTAGCAAACCAGACTCAGAGGTGAGGGGAGATTACTCCTCATGGAGACTGTCAGGAATCTAAGACTTTGGCAGTGTTTGCAGCAGCTGGCAAAGAGTAGGTGCCCACTGGTAGACACAGGAAAGAATCACTTCTGCATTTCTTTAAAGGGGAAGGCAAGGCACATAGGCTGGTTTCCACAGAGCAACATAGAACCTGTCACTCAAAACAACCCAAATGGATAGTCTGTTTTTGTTTCCCAGTAAATGTTCCCAGGAGAAAAAAATAAATAAATAAAAGTTTCCCTGTCTATTGTTGCAGGAGAAAACGGGCTCACAGGGCATTACTGCTATGAAAGTGTCCCCTCCACTTGTCCAGTATGCTTCCTAGGGAAGACAGAGCTAGGTTCTACGCTCTCCTCCGCGCTGTTTTTCATCTCGTGGAATTGTTTGTCTCCGGAGTCAGAGACAGGGAGTAAATTTTCCTGCACAGGCTGACAGACCCCGTGGAACATCTGCATAACGATGGAATTTATTTTGTTCATTAGGGCTGCGGCGGAGCGCAGGACTCTTTGTCACTCACACAGACTGGGTCTGCTCTCCTAAATTACAGGCGTGCCCTCTGGCTAAAGGGCCGGTGGTTTGGCGAGGGCTGGCGCACCATCTCTGAGATGTCTCTGCTTCTTCCTTTCAGCGATTTCTCTGTCATAAAAGTTATGACATATCAGACGGAAGAAGGATGGAGGAGGCCTCAAATAAGTACTTTCCAACAAGCTCGAGACAAATCTTGTAACAGAGCCACGGAGGCTTCAGTGGAAATTCTAAACGCTTCCGCAGCCCAGAGAGCCCAGAGGCAGGCGCACCTCTCCGCAGACACAGGTCCCATGACCGCACCAAGCATTTTATTTCACGCATAGTGACAGAATCTTCATCTTGTTCACTTGCTAAACTGTCCAGCTCTGTGGTGATCTGTGTTCCTAACAATGCATTTTCCCTTTGATTTTTGGAAAACATAACATATAAATAGAAACATTCCATAAGTGCAAAACAAACAAACAAGAACTATAAAACAAGGACCACAAGTTTTTGGACAAAAGCATGAGCCATATAGGAGCTCCTTCACATGATCCACATCCATCATGGCCTCATATACCATTTTCGTCCCCCTCTTGCTCTCATTTATCTTTTTCTTAGTATTTGGCACAAAAAGCACGGGCCTGGAACCAGAGCTGTAATTTCAAACAGTTGATCTACAGTTCAGGCTACTCTCTGAAGGGTTTCCCAGAGCTGGGCTGCTGAACATGGAGAGTCCCAGGTGGATGTTTGCTGAAGAGGGAGCAGGACTTTGGGAGCTGGGAAAGATGTGATGTTTTAGTCAGGGTTTGCCAATGAAACAGGATGAGAGAAAGAGAGAGAGAGAGAGAGAGAGAGAGAGAGAGAGAGAGAATAAAAAAGCTGCTCAGAAATTGGAAGATGGGAAAGCCCCAAGGTCTGCAAGGTGAGTTGGTGAGCTGGGGACCCAGGAGAGCCCATGGTATTGTTCTAGTTGGAAGGCCAGAAGGCTCAGGACCCAGGAAAGGCCAGAGTTTCCATTTGAGTTTGAAGACAGAAAGACAGCTGATGTCCCTGTCCTGAAGGCAGTCAGTCAGGCAAAAGTAATTTCTTCTTACTCAGGTGAGGGTGAGGGTGTTTATTCCTTTCAGGCCTTCACCTGATTGGACATAGCTTAACTAATCAGGCAGCACTATTTGCTTTACTCAGAGTCTACCAATTCAGAAGCTAATCTCATCCCAGAACCTTCTAATAGAAACATACAGAAAAATGTTTGATGAAATATCTGGGCACCCAAGTGATCCAGTGAAGCTGAGATATAAAATTAACCATTACAGGGGTGATGTACAATTAAGTCCCAGGGAATATGCTCTGTGTCTTATTTACCTGAAAAACCCTGGGAACAGAACCAATGGCAGGAAAAATTGAGAAGACCGTTGTCTATCTAGAGATATTAGTGGGCAAGAAGTCATTCTGGCCACTGCCAGGATTCCATGTGCACCAGAAATATCAAAGCTCTTCTATCATTAAAGATTCATTTTAGTATGAAACTTTTCAGACTGCTGGATTATTTGTTCTTATGGTCTCGAGATTTCAGGACGGGGTAGAAATGGACCAAAAAGGGAGGCTGAAAACAGATGAGTCTTGCTTCTTTGTCTATGGGGATCACTTTCTTCAATGTTGTTGGCCGAAGTGTGATGTGACTGCTTCATATCAACTGGCACTGCTGTGATGCCATGGAGACCTTCATTCAGGCAGCCTGGCCCCATGAAGCACAAATATCTGCTCTGCGAGGTAGGTACCCAGCTGGAGCCAAATAAAGGCTTGCCCCAGAGAGAAGCCCTAGTATGCCACCATTGACATGACGTTGCCTTTCCCTTTCTTTCCCCATTCTCTTCCCAGTTTCCAGATACTCATCTTAGGATCAGTCCTGCCTGCCTATTCAACACAAAGATTCAATCGCCTAGCGAAGCCCTGCCTTGCTAAACAAAAGTCTGGCTGTTATCTCTAAGTGCAGCTCCTGAAACCCATGAAAATCCATTGACTCCTCTTGGGGCAAGGATTCCAGAACTCAAGATCTCAGAGACTCAAAGATTCACCAGTATGGGTATGTGGGGTCAGGGGTGGGGAGGGTGGTCTAGAGAAATAAGAGCAAAAAAAATTATCTTCCTTTTTGAAATTGTAGAGATAGAGATCAATAATAATTACTATTATGTAAATATATTATCATTATTTCTCAAGCTCATCCTATGAAATCTTTCTTATATCAGATATAATATATGATGCTTTTATATGTTTTTTATCGAATCCTCATAACTCTGTGAGGCACATATTTACTTCTTTTTATAAATTAGGCTAGGGAGAAAAGTTACTTTCTAGGTACTGTGCTGAGTACTTTAGATGTTTTCTCATTAAAATTTTATAGTCCTATAACATATACCAAATGATACCCACTTTATAGATAAGAAAACTGAGGCAGCAGTTCAGTCCTATTTAGGAATAATGCAAAAAGCTGTATATTTGGTAAACGACAAGGGAAAGGGCTCCTCAGTATCGGGTTTCAAGAACAAGGCCACAACGTCAGACTTTTGGATGCTCTAGGCTAAGGTTCCTGGATCTCCCATGCTCCCCTTGGGTATTCCCCCTGGGTATTCTTCTGGAAGTTTCTCAGAATGAATAGTCCTGGTATCTTCCAATGTGAGCCCTCAGGCTTTTGGGTGTTATTTGAAAGGAAGGAAGGTGAATAAGAGGGGAGGGAGGAATAACTTCATAACCAGAGACATAGAGCTTATTAAGTAGACCCAAGTCTAAGACAAATGAATACGAAATGAGAAATTTTATTTTTAGTTCTCACTTCTGCCTGCTGGACTGCTCTACTTTCCCTGAGGTGTAACAATGGTAATATTATATTTAAAAAGACTGCATAATTTCTTTTCATCATCCCTGAACACTCTGTATCGAATGTCTATGTGGATGTGCCAGTTGCTGTGGAAAATCATGATATCTATTGATTGACGAATTCATAACATGTGCGTGAGGCTGGGCCTCTGGGTGCCTGGGTGCAAAGCTGCAAGTTCTGAAATAATATGTGCTTTGGAATTCCTTTCCCAGTGCACCAAGCCGAGCCATCTGTCCCTTGCCAACCCAAAGGCACACAAAACAGTGCACATCCCTCTCCCCACTCAGCGTGCCCCACTTCTCCCCTCCCCCACTTCAGATCCAAAGCATAACACTGGCCTATTTGTTTCCCCAAAACCACAGCGTGAACTTTTCCAGCAATGGCAGGAAAAGGTTTTCCATTCTCTGCCTCCTCCACCTCATTCCCTTCTCCAATTAATACCGAAGGTTTCAATTATCCTGGAAACTTGAGCTCTGGTATGTTACTAGAATACTGTTTCAGGAAAATGCATTCCCAAACCCCAGGTCCTATGGAGATTTTTCCATACTCCAGGAGCCACTGGGGCAGGACTGTTCTCTGAGATACTTATGAGGGAGTGGTTTGTTTTACTCATTTTCTAGGAAGGAGCAGACTCCCAATTTGATGGGGTCAGGGCTATCTGGTGGCAAGTGCCAGGAACTTGATATTCCCTCTTGGTGCTTAAAGCCATGAACATCAGAGAATCTGCTTTACCTGGCTGTCACCTGACACTCTTCACCTCCAACTGGTAAGTGTGCTGCTATGGGGGTGTGTCTTCAAAAAATTAGACTTTCGTTTTTGTTTCTCTCTCTTCTTAATCCATATTATAAATTCCTTAACGGAAAGATCAAATACTTCATCCATTTTTTAGAAGAGTAATCAAGAACTAAGCCTGAGAGATATGAACTGAAAGAAACCACAAATCCCAGACTGGAAAGGACCACACTCCTTTGTTTGATGTGGAACTTACTTGAGTGAACACTTGCAACAGGTTTGCTTAAAAGGCAACACTCGGCGCTGGACAAGCATAAGGATTGTTTTTGTTTTTTCAAATACCTGGTATCAGCTTTGCTTCTCAAGCCTCATTATATGGGTTGACCAAGAAAAATGGAAATTTTTCCAGTTCATATAATCTCTTTATATGGACTTCAGACCTATCCAGTCCCTTTTGGTAACTCATTCAGTTTTCTGGTGATTATTCAGCCAACTCAAAAGTAAAATTATCACTGTGCTAATCAGCCTTCAGGATGACCCCCAAGGCTTCTCACCTGGTGTTCACCCTCTGGTATAGTCCCCTTCCACATGATGGCAAGCCTGCTCTCTGTGACCCGTAAAATATGGCAGAAGTCCTGACAGGTGACCTCTGAGGTTAAGCCACTTAAAACACTGCTGATTCCACTGTGCTGTTTTGGATCACTTTTTTTCTGGAGGAAATGCCACTCCCTGACTGTGCTTGTCACTTTGTCACCTGAACTGTGAAGCAGAGTCCCTCAGGGAACCCCCAACCCTTTTTCTTCAAACGCTCAGATGAGTCTGGTGTCAGACTCCATCTGTTCCTCCTGTGGTTTTTCTCTCTTCCCTCCAATACTCACACACATGTTCTTCTCACGAGTGTCCTTTCCCTTAAGACAATCTAACACTCACCGAGTTTCCCACAGTCTAGTGGCCCATCAGGGCCCACAGGGTGATTTTGATTTCATTCTAGGCTTACCCAGAACTCCCCTTCTAAATTTATAGAGAAAGTAGTTTGGATGTGCTTATAAAACCTTTTCAGTTGGCCATCCCCTGCCCTGGCAGCAAATCCCCCAAAGGGAACTTCTCACAGGTGCGGGTTTTTCTCCCCCAGTATATGCCTTTCAGGTCTGAGGATTTTAAATTGATTATTCTCAAATGGCTGATGCGTCTGATAAAATCGATTAGAAGTAGGAGCTTGTGGTGGGAAGGGCAGAGGCAGGAGCCAGGAGAGAGAGTCTTTGCAACCTGGTTATATTGGTTTGCTAGGGCTGTCATAACAAAATCCACAGACTGGGGGACATAAATGGCAGAATTTTATTTTCTCACACTTCTAGAGGCTCCAAGTCCAAGGTCACGGTGTCAGCAGGGCTAGTTTCTCTCTTGGCTTGTAGGTGTCTGTCTTTTCCCTGTGTCTTCACACGGCCTTTCCTTTGTGTATCTGTGTCCTCATCTCCTCTTGTAAGTACACTGGTTACACTGGATTAGGGCTGACACATTCGACTTCATTTTTACTTAAGTGCCTTTTAAAAGGCTCTGTGTCTAAATAATTACATTCAGAGGTACTGGGATTAGGAATTGAATATATAAACTTGGGGGAATACAACTCAGCCCATAACACTGGCCTTGGGGGGAGTTGGAGGTGGGGTAGGCAATGAAGTAGGCCTTTATGTGAGACCCTGAGGTCTTCTGGGCTGAGGAGACCTCTGTGGGGTAAGCAGTGGGCTGAGTTTGGTGGAGTGTTCTGCCATCCTCCACTGTGATTCCCTGCCAGGTTATCATGGGCAGAAGCATATAACTCTATGTCCCAAGGGAGAGTTTAAAAAATCCCCTGTGGAGTCATGAACTCTTATTAATTAAAGGCTTTCCAAAGATTTGTTACCCTTGATCAAACAGATGACTCTCTCTTTGTGACCACTGTGAGCCCTGAGGGATGGGAACTGACTGGTGAATATACACAACCTCAAAACTCAGGGTCAGGAAGGCACGAAGTGTTTGGACAGATATAGAACATGAACAGCTCTTCGTGGTGATGATGTCACTGAGCTTGTCTGAAGGGTTTCACAGTGAGTGAGCGATGGTAAGTGAAAGGTGTACGTGGCCCACATTCTCATCTAAGGACTGATAAATGCCAACTCTAATCTACTGATTTATTGTACTATCTTCATTGTTTTATTTTACTTAAAACACTGTACGGTTAAATAGGGTTACTTGGTGTCCAAATCCTAAACTCTATTTTCTCTATAAAGACTGAGTTCAAAAATGGCACATGCTCAGGTGTAGCTATGGCTGGGATAGGGCTGTACGGTGCGTTTGAGACCCAGGCCCAGGATGTTGTTTTGGGGAAGAGTCACAAACCTGGGATATACTGTCTCTTTCCTGGTTTATGACTCAACTCTTAAGATACACATATTTCACTTTAATTTTAAGATCAGTGTAAAAGTATCTTTCAAGCACATTCAGTACTTTAAAGGGACAGACTAGTATTACTATTAGCAGTAGTGAAATATTTGTGAGAGCGTGCTGCTATCACAGTTTGGTGTATACCAACTCAGTATTCACTCATCACTCATCCATTTAATGAATTTTTATTAAGTACCTTCTACATACCTGGCACTGCATCCCCAGCCATGAACATGGGCCTCTGCCCACAGGGATTCAGAGTGTGTGGTGCCCAGGGTGACATAATGGGGAGAAGAAGTGACAGGGAGATGGAGACAAGAGCAGGAATTGAATCATGCAATGAGAAGCCAGAACGACTTAACACATAAGAGTGAGAGGTTTCAATTTATGTTTTCAAAAATCATTTGAACTGCTGTATGGACAATTGCATGAGGCCATGAGGAGTGAGTTAGGAGGCTGCAGTAGTCCAGGTGAGAGATGATAGAGTCTGAAGTAGAGTGGGGGAGGTGGAGGGTTGAGGAGTGGATAGCTGATAGGGGAGAAATGGGTTTGGCATCAAAATGAGAATATTACCCATAAGCAGGAAGACTTACTTGGGAAAGAGAAGACAGGACCATGGCACACGGCTTACACTTAACAGGGAAAACTTATCTCAGGCTGTGAAGGATTATAGCAAGGGCTACTGTGTTCTGAAAGGGGCTACAGAGAGAAAATGGGCATATCTTTCCTGAAGGCATCAGAAAGGGGCTAGAAAGTCAGTCAGGTATTGACGGATTTAGGGTGGTTGTGCATGGAAACAGGAGCCAGAAAGAAAAACCTGAAGTTATACCAGGCATTCCTTCCAACCTGTGTACATTCTAATCGTGTGTATATGGCTGAGCTACTTCCCGCTGTGTTGTTCCATATGGTAGCCACTAGCCCCACATGGCCATTTAAATCTAAAATTATTAAGTTACTCTTGAAAATTAGTTATTCAGTGACACTAGCCACATTTCAAGTTCTTAAGTGCCACATGTGGCTAATAGCTACTCACTGATTAGCACAGCTGGAGTATGTTCCCATCACTACAGAAAGTTCTATTGGACAGTGCTGCTATAGAAAGTTTTCATTCTGTTGGATCAAATATCTCTGGCAATACTTCTAGGCACTATCTGTCCATCCCAGCTTCATTTTGCCAGTTCTTTTTTGCTGATCCTTATGTTCTGGATGCTGATGTGGTCTGAAATGCCAACCCCAAAAGCCATAGTATTAGGAGGTGGGGCTTTGGGTGATTAGGTCATGAGGATGGAGCCCTCATGAGTGGAATTGGTGTCCTTCTAAAAAAAAATGTCAGAGAGCTCTCTCACCCATTCCACCATGTGAGAACACAGCAAAAAAAGTAGCCATCTATGAACCAGAAAGTGGAATCTCACAAGACAACAAATCTCCCAAGGCCTTGATCTTGGACTTCCAGCTTTCAGAGCCGAGAAATAAATTTCAGCATATGGTATCGTTAGAGCAATCTGTATGAATTCATACAGGGATCCTGCCAGTTCTCTTAAACTTCCCACCTTTGACCATGCTTAGTGCCTGACTTGCTCTCACTAGGGATGTGGACCCTAGGTCCTCTGTACTCCAAGTCCCATGTCACACACCTGCCCTATCTACCCTCAAGTCAAGAATCAGCTCTCATATCACTGGGGCTCAGCTGTGCCCCACCCCCTGCCCTGTTTGCTAAATCTAATGGGATGCATATTCCAGAAGAGGCTGTGACCAGGAGGCAGAGAGCCCGGACTGAGAGTGGGAATCACATGCCGGTGCTCAGTCTCCAGAGACACTGGCTGGGTTTCTTAAAGGTGAGTGTTGACATGCTCTTTGGAGGCAGCAGCCCATAGGGAAAAATCAACAGGGAGGAAATGTCATTCCCTAGGTTGTAAAGAAGTCAGGGTCTCTGAAGAGAAAGAATAAGTAAGAGAAAAGGTGCAAGAATTTCATGCTCTCCCTGTACTTCAGAGAGCAGATTTCATATATATTTCAACACCCGGCATCCTCAAGAATGAAGCAGACATGCACGTGCCTGCAAAACCAAAACATAGCTGGTAGGTCTAATTTTCGGTCCCTAAGCATTGGCAGTGTCCTTCTATCCAGTGAGCACTGTCTGATCTCCCAGAACCTGTGCCAAGAGCTGGACTCAGCTGAACTCACTGATAGTCCCGTGTGTAAGTAGTGGGGTGGCCCCTTTCTGAGCCTATGTTTCCCAGGAGGGGACAAGAGGCTGTACCTCTCCAGGTGTAGCCCTTAGGACCAGGGGAAAAGGCCACTTTTCTTACAGGTCTGCTCCTGGGCCTCAGCTTGTTTTGGACACCTCTGAGAAAGCAGTCTGAAAGGGAGTCTTAGAAAAAAAATAACACCAGGCTTGTCTGGTGAGCTGAGTGGGGACATTCAGAGAAATAATGTTTGCCTAGAATAAGAGTTCCATGAAACACTGTTCTCTGTTTTGCCTGAATAATTGGAGAAACAGGGGCCTGGCTGACAGAAGTTTCTGGAATCGTGCTGCTTGAATTTGACTCTGGCTCTGTCATTATATTAGTTATATGACATTGGGACCTCTCGGTATCTTAGTTTCCTCATTTGTAAAATGATGCCAATAACAGTACGTTATCTACCTTATAGTACAACCCTGAAGGCTTGTTGTGGAAGGTAAATGAGATGATACATATAATGTTAGAATACTGCCTGGCATGTAGCAAACATTTATTTAGTAATTGTTAGCTATTATAATTAACTGATTATTTTAATTTGAGGCACTTGGCATTGATAATATACCGACACAGCAAAGGATAGTGGTGAAATGTGTTTGCTGGAATCAAAGCCCAGTTCTACCACTACCCAGCTCTGTGAACTTGAACAAGTTAGTTAAGCTCTTCATGTCAGTATTTTCATTGACAAAATTAATAATATGGGCATATTACTAACACCTTCTCCAGGCAATAGGAAGATTAAAGGAGCTAATATATGTGAAACACTCAGAAGAACTCCTGGTATTACAGACTACGAACTTGTTAAAAGCTAGCTGCTATTATTATTATCATATAGATTCTCAACTTTCAAAGGCAAAGAACTCAGTAAAGTTCACTAAGTGTTGAAATGAGACTAAACCTCATTTACTCTTGCTTTGAGCAATCAGAGGGAACTGTTGGATCTTGTAGGTTCCAATACAGCTCATCCACAAATATTTGTAGAACATGTACGATGTGTCCAAAACTAGTAATTGCTATAAACATCAATTGCATCATGCTGGCAACTTGCTGGGTAATGAAGTTTTCCATGTTGCTGCCAATGCGGAGTTCAATCTAGTCCTGTGTTGTTTGTTTGGACAAAGCAGTCCTGATGCTACAAGTATCACGTCACTAAAACATTACCAGCTTCAAAATCAAGAACAAAAGAAAGAAAACTTTGTCTTAGACCTTTGAACATCCCTAGTGTGATTCCAAGTGCAGCGAGGGCCAGCACACGGAGAGAGAATCAAGTCAAGGCCTGATGGTGTTTCTTGGGCCTCCCTTTCCCACCCCCATGCCTTTTCCCATCACATTGCTGGCCTGTTGTATTGCAGAGATGACAAAGGAAGGCAGGAGACTGGAGGGGAGGATGATGATGGTGACCCTCATCTTCCTGTGTCATCCCTAACTGAGGGTCTGTCTACCCTCAGGAAGCCTCACCTTGGCAGGTAATGCAGCAATAAGACTGGGGAGGCTACAAGGGCCTTCTTCCCTCAGCACAAACAATTGTCTCACCCTGCCCCATGCCATGCTGGAGCCTGGAGGCATGATGTCACCTTCACATGGGCCTGTGACACCCACTCTGCAAAGAAGTGAAACTAAAGGCAAAAACACACATGTTTATTCTCTGCAGGATCCTGTCAGCTCCTGGATGCTGTGTCCCACTCACACATTTCCTTCTTTCCAGCACTCTTCTTTCTCAGGGAGCAGAGCCCCCTGTTGGGAGGACCTCCAGCCCCCTGTTGGGAGGACCCCATCACCTGGGCAGAATGCCTGAGGGAGAGGAGGAGGAAAAGGGAGGCTTTCTTGTAAACAGCATGAATGGAGAGGCCGACACTTCAGATGCAAATAGGACTCTGGGGAGCCCAGTCTCAGTCCTCTCTCTGTCTCTTCTTTCAGCTTTCCTCCCCAGCAAGGCCAGACCTACTTCTTCCTATGGCCAGCAGAGCCTTCACATCTCCTAGGGCTGGGGGCCTCAGCTCCAAAGAGCAAGCAGGATCACAGAAAGTGATCTCCAGGCACAGGGACCTGTTAGATTCCTGCCCACCCTCTGCAGGAGTTCGGGAAACAGGGCAGGGACCTGGGATTTACTTTCTAACTCAGAATGGAAAAGGAAGGCCATTTCTCAGGCTCAGGAATGACACAGGAATGGCACCTCTCCACTCTTTTCTTCTTTGGTTGCTTTCAATTTAAGTCAGTTAGACAGAAAATAAGACTGCATGCAGAACCTATAGCAAACACACCTGGGTTCTTATTTGTTTGTTTATTTGCCTTTTTTATCCCCCCCTCCAGCACCTTGTTTTTGAAACTTGTCTGGTTCAACATTTCACCGGCTTGGTTAAGTATCTTGTAAGGAAATCATTTATAATAAAGCTGGGATGCTTGGGTTTATCATTTCTAAGTGCGGGTCAGGGTTTAGTTCGCTATGTTAAACTCTCCATGCTGCATGTGATTTGTCAAGCTTTGTCAGGAACAAAAAGTTCCGGGATGTGCAAAGCAAGACTGCTTGGTTTCCATGGAGATACTGCTAGTTAGGCTATGGAAATCCTGAAAAGGCCAGAGGATGAGTGACAATACAAGGATTTAGCGGCTGATCTGAAGAGCCAGACTGAATTAATGAGATATTTCACAGAGCATTATTAGCAAGGCTAGCACTGTATGGCTCTCCGGCCCTCATCTGCTCAGCTGCAATCTTGGAAAACAGAAATGGAAAGATTTAATTGCTGTTTTTAAACCCTTTAAGATTATTTTAACCTATAACATTTTAGGGTTGTAATAAAAAAGGGTGTTTTTCTTTTTTTTTCTTCCCATCACTCAGTTACTGTTATTACTGTGTTTTTGGTGGCAGTTGCCCTTTCTCTGCATGGAGATGGGAAATTCAATAGTACTTATTACATTGAGCAGTTAATTCCCACATACCGTGAACATATTACTGTTCAAAGTAGGTTATCTGGAGTTTCATTTAGAGCCGAGGGAGGGATACCATGTCACTGGCTTTATATCTCCTAGGGCTATATTAATTATTTATTATAGACTGCTGATGTAAACTGTTAGCTCTGGCAGGTCACAATTTGTACATATATCTATCCAGCACTGGAGTTTTGGGGAGTCTGAATGTGAATTTCTGAAAAGGAACAATTTGTTGCAGTTTAATTCCACTTGCAGCCGGTGCACTTAACACCGAGAGGAAAGAAGCTTAGAAAAAGGACCCTTCTCGATCATCATTAGGGGCAATTTCATCTGAAGTTTGGGAGGCACACTGGCTTCTCCCTCTTTCTTTGGAAGGACTGAGTGTAGCAATGATGGGTGTGATTAGCTGGGTTGCCTTTCCATTTTCAACATATTCCCTGCACCGATTCTGTAAAATGTCAGCGTCCACCACCTCTTGAAATCAGACAGTCTGGTGCAGGGAAGCAGAGGGCTGGGCACTGCTCTTTCCTGCTGGTTTGTGGGAAGGGCACATGCCCATATGTTTCTGGTCCATGAAAAACCGTCCTGTGGCTGCTGAGTAATCACAACAAAAGCACATGCAGCCGCATTCCCCGAATTCCTGTGCAGTAGACTAATCCACTTAATCCCACTGTTAGCTTCCTCAGATGGGAATTTCACAGTCTCTCTTGATTTAGTAGTTTGTAAAATCTCTGATTAAGTGCCTTTGCCCTCCTGTTATTGTCTCTCTATTCCCTAAATGATTTTGTGAGGAAGAAGCCAGGGAAGTTGAAACAGGGGTCAACAAGCCCTCTTTCTTTCCTCTCTGGTTTTTCTTTACTATTGATTGCTATTGTTAAATTTTAAGCTTTTTTTTTTTATTGACTCTCCTATCATATGACAATATTTTATTTTTTAAATTATCAGAAGTGCACCCTGGCCAGTTGGCTCAGTGGTAGAGTGTCAGCCTGGTGTGTGGAAGTCCCAGGTTCGATTCTCGGCCAAGGCACACAGGAGAAGCGCCCATCTGCTTCTCCATCCCTCCCGCTCTCCTCCCTCTCTGTCTCTCTCTTCCCCTCCTGCAACCAAGGCTCCACTGGAACAGAGTTGGCCTGTGTGCTGAGGATGGCTCCGTGGCCTCAACCTCAGGTGCTAGAATGGCTGCAAATGCAACAGAGCAAAGCCCCAGATGGGCAGAGCATCACTCCCTAGAGGGCATGCCGGGTGGATTCCAGTTGGGTGCATGCAGGAGTCTGTTTCTCTGCTTTCCTGCTTCTTACTTTAGAAAAAAATAATAATAAATAAATAAATTATCGGAGGTGCAATCTATGCAGGGTCCTATCATCTAAGCTGATCTCCAATTTAGGTGTGTCCACATTTGTATGCTACCAGTTTCAGTTCACATCTAAGAATCCACTACTTTGTGTGTCTTTAGAGTGGGGGTGATGAGGTCAGATAGATGTGGCCTTGAAACCTGGTTCTGTCATTTGCTGACTGTGTGATTGTATGCAAGTCACCAAACCTCTCTGGTCTTAATTTTCTCATCTGAAAGTAAAAATTAAATGTCATAGCATATATAAAGTGCCTATGTACCTACACACAGTAAATACTCAGCAAATTATGACAATAATAGCTACCATTCATTTACATGAGTGTACATATTTTGCACAATGGTGATTTGTTTGTGGATATTTTATTAAGCCTTTTGATATGTCTTTTTCTGATATGTCTACTTATAATACACTTTTTGAAGTTAAGAGCCCAACTTTTTTCTTTATTTTGCAATTGATAATTGCATTTAGTTTGTGGTATTGTCTGTCTGATTCTCTGCCTCTTAAAAATGCTGCTGAAAACATCTGGGGAAATTTACTTTGGATCAAGTAGTATAAATTATAGAATAACAAATATTCAAATGAAAAGCTGCCAGTTATATTGGGGTACTTACTGAAATTTTAATTCAGTAGGAAAATCGTTGAATTTGTGTCCATTCACAAAAAGAAATTTGAAATAAAAACAAAAAAAAGCCAAGTAAAAAGGGGGCATTGCTGTTTTTTGTTTGTTTATTTTGTTTTATTTTGCTTTTTTTTTCATGGAATTCTCTTCAAGGCCTTTCAGACTAAAGAAAACATTTCTATTGGCTCTGGGAGAGGGTGTCTCATTTCTCCATAACTTCCAGAGAAGGAGAGTTTGGAAATGCTTTCACAGACACTGCTGAGTATGAACAGTCCTATCATAAGCATAGCTATGCTCAAACTCACTCCAGTTCTACAAAGCTCCAACGTCTCATCAGGGCTGGTTGGTACAAAAGGTAAAAATCTCACTCTGATACCTGGGAGTAGGAAACATTGTTAGATTCAGGGAGTACTGACATGCTGGGGCTGCCAAGAGTGTACAAGTTCCCTGTGATGCTGAGAACAAAGAGTTCAGCAACATCCTGCATTGAGTCAGAGACCCTTATAAGAAGTTTATGTTTGAAATTCTCCACTGAGCAATACAATATGTTTCTTGTATTCCCACTTTACTGAGAGTTTTTTTTATCATAAATGGATGCTGGATTATATCAAATGCTTTTTCTGCATCTATTGATATAGTCCTGTGATTTTTATCCTTCCTTTTTTTTAATATGATGAATCACATTGATTGATTTGCAAATATTGTACCAGCCTTGCCTCCCAAGAATAAATCCAAATTGATCATGAGGTATGATTTTTTCATGTATTGCTGGTTCCAGTTTGCTAATATTTTGTTGAGAATTTTAGGGTCTAAGTTCATCAAGGATGTTGGCCTATAGTTTTCTTTCTTGGTAGTGTCTTTACCTTGTTTTGGCATGAGGATAATGTTTGCGTCATAAAAGGAGCTTGGAAGTCTTCCCTCCTCTTGAATTTCTTGAAATAGCTTGAGAAGGATAGGAGTTAGTTTTTCTTTGAATGTTTGGTAAAATTTGCCTGTAAAGCTATCCAGTTCAGGACTTTCGTTTGCTGGGAGTTTTTTGATAACTGTTTCAATTTCATTTGTTGTAATCAGTCTGTTTAGGTTTTCTGATTCTTCTTGATTTAGTTTTGAAAGATTGTATGGTTCTAGGAATTTATTCATTTCACCTAGGTTATTGAATTTTTTGGCATATAGATCTTCATAGTATTTTCTTATAGTCCTTTGTATTTCTGTGGTGTCAGGTATTACTTCTCCACTTTCATTTCTAATATTATTTATTTGAGTCCTCTCTCCTTTTTTCTTGATGAATCTGGTTAAAGATTTGTCAATCTTGTTTATGTTTTTGAAGAACCAGTTCTTGGTTTCACTGATCTTTTGTATTGTATTTTTAGCCTCTATGTAATTTATTTCCACTCTGACCTTTATTATTTCCTTCCTTCTACTTCCTTTGGGCTTTATGTGTTCTTTTTCTAGTTCTTTTAGATGCAGGGTTAAGTTGTTTATTTTAGCTTTTTCTTGCTCCTTAAGGTATGCCTGTAATGCTATAAACTCCCTTTTAGGACTGCTTTTGTTGTGTCCTATAAATTTTGAGTTGTTATATGTTCATTTTCATTTGTTTCAAGGGAATTTTTGATTCTTCCTTGATCTCATTGTTAACCCATTTATTATTTAATAACATGCTAGGTAGCTCCAAGTGTTTGAATGTTTTTCAGTTTTTCTGTTGTAGTTTATTTCTAGTTTCATGCCCTTGTGATCAGAAATGATGCTTGATACTATTTCAATCTTCTTAAATTTACTGAGACTTGAGAGAGACAAGATGGCGCTGGAGTAGGTGGACTTACCAACATCTACCTCCTAGAACCAAAGTGGATTACAAACTAATTTTAAGAACTATCATCTGGAAAAACCAACTTTGGACTAAACTAAGAGGACTCTTCAACCAAGGAACACTGAAGAAACCACACTGAGACTGGTAGGAAAAGCAGAAACGCGGAGAGGGCTGCCCAGCTCCCCGAAGTGAACAACAGCAGGGAGAAACTCGCGTGGCGGGAAGTGAATTTAGCAGAGAGGGAAGGATCCTGAGCCCCAGGAACAAAGCCCCAGCCTGCAGCCCCAGAGCCCAGAAGAGGCGTAAGGACAGTATTTAGCTGGAAACAAGTCAGGATACTGTTTGTGAGAGTCTGATTTCTCAGACCCAATATCCTTCTTAAAGGGACCGTGCAGAAAATCTCTCTCACAACCACTCACCCGGGGTTCCTAGGGACGGGGAGAGAGGAGAGGACCAGAGTAACAGGAAGAGAGTGTAATCTAGGAGGCACAGGGAGAAACATTTTGGGAGATAGCCACCCTAACCCCTGGGACGAGTCACTCCCCAAAGCTGAAGTGAATATTTCCCCCAGAAACAGCAATACCAGCAAAGGGAAGTGGGAGAGCAGCCAAACAAGCTCCCCCGCAGCATTCAGAGCAGAGTCGCATAGAAGGAGGGAGCTTTTGGGCCTACAGTAGTGAGTCTTAGGGTCCAAGTTGCAATGCCCCCACCCACGTGGTGGAGGGCTTGCCGGAGGGCGGGAGGCAGCGGGAGACAAAAGCGTGGTTCTGCTGGCAGGGGTGGAAGCCAGCTGGCCACCACTGGGCTCAGGTGTGAGCTCAATCTTGCCTGGCTGGGGAGAAGGGGGCATGCAAAAGCAGTCAAACTCAGCTGCCGGCAGCCTGTAAACCAGCCTGTGGGAGAAGGGCGGGAACCCTGGAAAGGGTGGAGACCAGCCCCTGAGCAAGGACGCAGGAGCACAGCCTTGCCTCGCCCGTGCAACCCAAGCTTGCGGTCTGACTTGGTAGCCAGCTCCTCTCGTGGAGGTGGAGCCAAAAGCCCAGAAGAGGCAGAGTTCAACTACTGAGCTGAGCTTGGGCACGCAGTCCTGCCCGGCGGTAGAGCCAAGGCTAGGAGCCATTCCTAGAGCGGGCTCCTCCTGCAAGGGCAGGGTGAAAGCACGGAAACGGGCAGAGACCCGCAGCTGAGCAAAGGTGCTTGCCAATGCCTTCAGGACCGAGCATAACGTCACACACAGGGGCAGGGCAAAGGCCAAGGCCACCAACGCTTGTGCACCCGAGCGCATGATCACAGTCAATCCCATGAAGAGAAAATGCAAAGGCAGAGAAATACAACAAAACTAAACCAAGAGAAATCCCCAGAAAAGGACCTAAGTGAATCAGATATAACCAAATTACCAGATGCAGAGTTTAAAATAAAGATTGTTAGGATGCTCAAAGATATTAGAACAACCATAGATGGCATTACAAAAACCTAAATAAAAAGATAACAAATATAAAAAAAGACATTGAAATAATAAAAAGGAATCAGTCAGAAATGACAAATACAATATCTGAAATAAAGAATACAATGGAAGGAATTAAAAGCAGAATGGATGAAGCAGAGAAAAGAATCAGCGAGTTAGAGGACACAATAAATAAAGGCACGGAAGCAGAGCAGAAAAAGAAAAGAGACACAAAAAGTCTGAGGAAACTCTAAGAGAGCTCTGTGACAACATGAAGAGAAATAACATCTGCATCATAGGGGTTCCTGAAGAAGAGAAAGAACAAGGGATAGAGACTTTGTTCAAACATATCATAGCGAAAAACTTCCCCCAATAAAGGCAGGAAAACATTTCTACATGTTCAGGAAGCATAGAGAACTCCATTAAGGAGAAACCTAAAGAAACCAACACCAAGACACATCATAATTAAAATACCAAAGCTAAATGATAAAGAGAAAAATATTAAAAGCTGCTAGAGAAAAAAAGACTATCACCTACAAAGGAGCCCCCATAAAAATGACTTCTGACTTCTCAACAGAAACACTTGAGGCCAGAAGGGAATTGTAAGAAATATTCAAAGTAATGCAGAACAAGAACCGACAACCAAGACTACTTTATCCAGCAAGGCTATCATTTAAAATTGAAGGAGAAATAAAAAGCTTTACAGACAAAAAAAAAAACTCAAGGATTTCACTACAACCAAACCAAGGCTGCAAGAAATGCTAAGGGACCTGTTGTAAACAGATCAAAGGAAAAAAAGAATATAGCAAAAGAGGAATACAGTTTTAAAGGATAAAATGGCAATAAACAATTACATATCACTAATAACCTTAAATGTTAATGGATTAAATGATCTGATCAAGAGACATAGGGTAGCTGTGTGGATAAGAAAACAGGACCCATACATATGCTGTCTACAAGAGACACACCTTAAATCAAAAGATGCATACAGATTGAAGATAAAAGGATGGAAAAAAATATTTCACGCAAATGGAAATGAAAAAAAAGCTGGGGTAGCAATACTTATATCAGACAAAATGGACTTTAAAACCAAGACCATAGTTAGAGATAAAGAAGGTCACTACATAATGATAAAGGGAGCAATCCAAAAGGAAGATATACCCATTATAAATATCTACGCAGCTAATATAGGAGCACCTAAATATATAAAGCAGACTTTGATGGACTTAAAGGGCAAGATCAACAGCAATACTATAATAGTAGGGGATTTCAACACCCCATTAACATCATTAGATAGATCCTCAAGAAAGAAAATTAACAAAGAAACAGCAGACTTAAAGGACATATTAGATCAACTCGATTTAATAGATATCTTCAGAACCTTTCACCCTAAAACAGCAGAATATACATTCTTTTCAAGCGCTCATGGTACATTCCCTAGAATAGACCACATGTTAGGGCACAAAAGCGGTCTCAACAAATTTAAGAAGATTGAAATCATGTCGAGTACTTTCTCTGATCACAATGGCATTAAACTAGAAATCAACCACAATAGAAAAATTGAAAAACATTCAAACACTTGGAAACTAAATAGCACATTATTAAATAATGAATGGGTTAACATTTAGATCAAAGAAGAAATTAAAAAATTCCTAGAAACAAACGATAATGAGCATACATCAACTCAAAATTTATGGGACACAGCAAAAACAGTCCTGAGAGGGAAGTTTATAGCATTACAGGCATACCTCAAGAAGCTAGAAAAAGCTCAAATAAACAACTTAACCCTGCATCTAAAAGAACTAGAAAAAGAACAGCAAGTAAAGCCCAGAGCTAGTAGAAGGAAGGAAATAATAAAGAACAGAGCAGAAATAAATGACATAGAGGCTAAAGAAACAATACAGAGGATCAATGAAACCAGGAGCTGTTTCTTTGAAAAGGTAAACAAGATCGATGAACCTTTAACGAGACTCACCAAGAAAAAAAGAGAGAGGACTAAAATAAAATTAGAAATGAGAGTGGAGAAATAACAACTGACACAACAGATACAAAATATTGTAAGAAAATACTATGAAGAACTGTATGCCAAAAAACTAGACAACCTAGATGAAATGGACAAATTCCTTGAATCATATAATCTTCCAAAAATCAATCTGGAAGAATCAGAAAACCTAAACAGACCAATTACAACAAATGAGATTGAAACAGTTATCAAAAAACTCCTAAAAAAGAAAAGTCCTGGGCCTGATGGCTTCACAAGTGAATTCTACCAAATATTCAAAGAACTAACTCCTATCCTTCTCAAGCTATTTCAAAAAATTCAAGAGGAAGGAAGACTTCCAAACTCCTTTTATGAGGCGAGCATAATTCTGATTCCAAAACCAGGCAAAGACAACAGAAAAAAAGAAAATTATAGGCCAATATCCCTGATGAATTTAGATGCAAAAATCCTCAACAAAATATTAGCAAACCGGATCCAGCAATATATGAAAAAAATCATACACCATGATCAAGTGGGATTTATTCTGAGGAGGCAAGACTGGTACAATATTCACAAATCAATCAAGGTGATTCATCACATAAACAAAAGAAAGGAGAAAAACCACATGGTAATTTCAATAGATGCAGAAAAAGCATTTGATAAAATCCAGCACCCATTCATCATCAAAACTCTCAGCAAAGTGGGAATACAGGGAACATACCTCAACATGATAAAGGCCATTGATGACAAACCCACAGCCAACATCATACTCAATGGGCAAAAATTAAAAGCAATCTTCTTAAGATCAGGAATAAGGCAGGGGTGCCCTCTTTCACCACTCTTATTCAACATAGTTCTGGAAATCCTAGCCACAGCAATCAGACAAGAAAAAGAAATAAAAGGCATCCAAATTGGAAAAGAAGAAATAAAACAATCATTATTTGCAGATGATATGATATTGTATATAGAAAACCCTAAAGTCTCAGTCAAAAAACTACTAGACCTGATAAATGAATTCGGCAAGGTGGCAGGATAGATATAAAATCAATACTCAGAAATCAGAGGCATTTTTATACACTAATAATAAACTGTCATAAAGAGAAATCAAGGAATCAATCTCCTTTACCATTGCAACCAAAAAAATAAGGTACCTAGGAATAAATCTAACCAAGGAGATTAAATACTTGTACTCGGAAAATTATAAAACATTGACAAAAGAAATCAGGGAAGATATGAATAAGTGGAGGCATATACCATGCTCATGGTTAGGAAGAATAAACATCATTAAAATGTCTATATTACCCAAAGCAATTTATAAATTCAATGCAATACCGATTAAAATACCAATGACTTACTTCAAAGATATAGAACACATATTCCAAAAATTTATATGGAACCAAAAGAGAACACGAATAGCTCAGCAATCTTGAAAAGGAAGAATAAAGCGGGAGGTATCACACTTCCGGATATCAAGTTATATTATAAGACCACCAACTTACACCACTCACAAAAATAAACTCAAGTGGATAAAAGACTTAAATGTAAGCCATGAAACCATAAGCATCTTAGAAGAAAACATAGGCAGTAAGCTCTCTGACATCTCTCGCAGCAATATATTTGCTGATTTGTCTCCACAGGCAAGTGAAATAAAAGACAGGATAAACAAATGGGACTTTATCAAACTAAAAAGCGTCTGCACAGCTAAAAACAATAAGAACAGAATAAAAAGACAAACTACACAATGGGAGAATATATTTGACATTGCGTCTGATAAGGGGTTAATAACCAAAATTTATAAAGAACTTGTAAAGCTTAATACCAGGAATCCAAAAATGGGCAAAAGAAATGAATAGACACTTCTCCAAAGAGGACACACAGATGGCCAATAGGCATATGAAAAAAATGTTCAACATCATTAATGATTAGAGAAATGCAAATTAAAACCACAATGAGATATCACCTCACACCAATCAAAATGGCGTACATCAATAAAACAACACAGAATAAGTGCTGACGAGGATGTGGAGAAAAGGGAACCCTCCTACTCTGCTGGTGGGAATGCAGACTGGTGTAGCCACTATGGAAAACATTATGGAGATTCCTCAGGAAATTAAAAATCGAACTGCCTTTTGACCCAGCTATACCACTGTTAGGAATATACCCCAAGAACACCATAGCACTGTTTGAAAAGAAGAAATGCACCCCCATGTTTATGGCAGCATTGTTCACAATAGCAAAGACCTGGAAATAGCCCAAGTGTCCATCAGAGGAGGAGTGTATTAAAAAGCTTTGGTACATATATACTATGGAATACTACTCAGCCATAAGAAATGATGACACAGGATCTTTTACAACAACGTGGATGGGCCTTGATAACATTATACTGAGTGAAAGAAGTAATTCAGAAAAAACTAACAACTATATGATTCCAAACATAGGTGGGACATGAAGATGAGACTCAGAGACATGGACAACAGTGTTGGGGTTACAGGGTGGGGGGAGGAGAGGGAGGGGGTTGGGGGAGGGGAGGGGCACAAAGATCATGACTTTTCAGCATTTGCCATATTCCCCCTTTAATTTATAGACAGACAGCAAATATTTACTTATGGTGTTTCCACTATAAGGACTGCTGTCTTAGAGACAAATGCTGATGAACTATTTCAGCAGTTCCTCCTTCTTCAAAAACATATGTCAACATAGAGCTCCATGTTTCATAGGACATACTCAAGCTCACTCCATGCTCCCTGGAGCTTTAGCAGAAGGGAATGTCCTTTTTTTTTTCTTTCTCTTTTTTTTTTTTGTTGTATTTTTTCTTTTATTTACTTATTTTTTGTATTTTTTCTGAAGATGGAAATGGGGAGGCAGTCAGACAGACTCCTGCATGCACCTGACCGGGATCTACCTGGCATGCCTACCAGGGGGAATGCTCTGCCCATCTGGGGTGTTGCTCTGTTGCAACCAGAGCCATTCTAGTGCCTAAGGCAGAGGCCATGGGGCTATCCTTAGTGCCCGGGGTGGCTTTGCTCTGGTGCAGCCTTGGCTGCGGGAGGGGAAGAGAGAGACAGAGAGAAAGGAGAGGGGGAGGGGTGGAGAAGTAGATGGGAGCTTCTTCTGTGTGCTCTGACTGGGAATCGAACCCGGGAATCCTGCACACCAGGCCAATCCTCTACCACTGAGCCAACCAGCCAGAGCCTAGGAATGCCCTTGTTGATCAAGCTACCCAAAAGAAAATTATATGGAGCAACCATGACAGACCGAGCAAGTCAGTCTCATGCTGTTCATCACCAGAACGCTGCAGCCTGGTGTAAACAGTTTCAACTTTCTCGTGAAGCAGCATGGCAGATTGAGAAATCCTGTCCAAGGGGTCCTGTACTGCCCCTACATTTGGAGTTAACCCTCAGGGACCCCTACCAGGACAACTTTGGCAGATGGATGTTACTCATATACCTTCATTTGGCAAACAGTAGTATGTCCACATTACAGTGGATACAGATTCTGGATCTATAGTAACCTCTGTCAGAACAGGAGAGGCTGCTAAGCATGTTATAGCTCATTGTCTGTATGCATTGTTCTATTATTGGATTTCCTAAACTGGCTAAACTGAAAATACTCCGGCATATGGAGCACAAGCATTTACTGTATTTTGTCATGCTTACAATCTTTAAAGTTAAGGTATTATTAAAGTGTACTCAGCAAACATTTTAAGATCAATTAAAAAAAATTTTTTAAGAGGGGGTAGTCATATCCTGGAACTCCTACAGGTCTACCATATCATGTTTTTTACTTAAAAAAAATTACATTTCTTTGCAATGCTGATGAACAGGAGACACCAAATCTTTTTCGCCTGCAAACTACTACCTTCTTTATTAGATCCAGCTAATAAGACTGTTTTGTCTTTTTCCAATAGCTCCAGCTATATGGAAAAGATTTATATAGGCGGATGGGGATCCTCAAACCTCTCAGCGAGATCTTCTGAGCATGGCTTTTAAGATCCCTAGAGGCATAAAAAGCCCAATAGAGATCAGGGGAACTACTAGCTTTTAGGATACACCCTTAAAGGTTCCAATGCCCCAAAGGGGTCTCATAGGATGCCATCTGGGTCCTGCTTCAATGGTGGAAAGGAAGGTCATTGAGCTAAAGCCTGCCAGGCTTACATGCCTCTGCTGTGAGGAAACAGGGACACTAGAAGGTAGGCGACCCCCTCGCTCCTCTAGGGGAGGGTTCGGTCTCTTTCAGCCCTGGTCCAGCCACCTATGACCTGGCCTTGCCCAGAAATCTGGGGTTTGCCACTGAAGGCTAAAGGTGCCCAGGGCCATCGGCCCCATTTACGACACTGTGGACGAGCCTAGGGTATTTCTTCCAAGAAGCAGGTAAACTGATCTCATTCGCACAAGGCCCACTTAACTATGTTTTGCCTGAATAGTCAGGTTCTTTATTCTTCCCTCAAAGATCTCTGTTGTGGGTGTTGATGGTCCTATTTTCTGCTGCTTTGTTTAATATATGGTGTTTCCTTTGTCCCTCCTACCTCAATGCCCCACTCATATTTCGGGCTGGGACCTACTCCTAATTATGAATCTACCTTTGCCACTCAGCTTAGTGTATCCCAAGGTTCTCTTTACCATGCCACAGTCGCAGAGCTCCAGGGAAAAGCAACCTGCTCTCATCTCTCCAGGCAGAGGAGAACAGAAGCTCCATATCCACGCATGCTGCAAATGGCTTTTCCAGTCTACCTGAACCATTACCAGCTAGAAGCAGCGGTCATTGGGACTTGGACGTGAGCTGCAAAGTATAGAATGGTGACAACAATTCCAGTGCCATTCGAACTTTTCCTGGATGTGGACTTTTCCTGGATTACTGCTCCCTGTGACAGCTCCTAACAGACTGAACTGTGGTTGGGTTGCATTTTTCAGGGATTTGGCATGGTGATGGGGCCAACTTGGACTTGGTGAACATGTTAAGGACACTACTCTTTTATGGATTCTTGCTGTATTGGCCAAGAGTTTGCTTAAAGGTTTTTAATCACTGTAAAAAAAAATAGAAGACTGGATACAGAAGATGGGGCACATATACACCATGGTGTACTATTCAGCTAGAAGAAATGATGACATTGGATCACTAACAGCAGAATGGTGGAATCTTGATAACATTATGCGGAGTGAAATAAGTGAATCAGAAAAAAACAAGAACTGCAGGATTCCATACATTGGTGGGACATAAAAGCGAGACTAAGAGACATGGACAGGAGTGTGGTGGTTAGGGGGGGGTGGGGGGAGGGAAGGAGGGAGAGGGGCGGAGGGGGAGGGGGAGGAGTACAAAGAAAACTTGATAGAGGGTGACGGAGGATGATCTCACCTTGGGTGATGAGTATGCAACAGAACTAAATGTCAAGATAACCTGGAAATGTTTTCTTTGAATATATGTACCCTGATTTATTGATGCCACCCCATTAAAATAAAAATTTATTTATAAAAAACAATTTTACTGAGACTTGTTTTGTGTCCTAACATGTGGTCTATTTTAGAGAATGTACCATGAGAACTTGAAAAGAATATATTTTCTGCTGCTTTGGGGTGAAAGGTTCTGTAGATGTCAATTAAATTCAGTTGATCTAATTTGTCATTTAAGGATGCTGTTTTTTTGTTAATTTTTGTTCTTGAGGATCTATTCATTGATGTTAGTGGGGTATTAAAATCCCCTACTATTATAGAATTACTGTTCATCTCACACTTTATGTCCATCAAAATCTAGTTTATAAACTTAGGTGCTCCTATATTAGGTGCATAATAGTTTTTTATTTTTTAAAATAATAATACAGGTGACTCCAGGCTCCTGCTTTATGACTTTGACTGGAGGGAGCCCCAGGACCATCAGTACAGGTCTGCTGGGCTCTAGGCTCTGTCACTAACTCACTGCCAGATCTCAGCAAATTATTGACCTGTTCTTTCCTTCAGCCTCTTCATTAGTAAAATGGAGATGTTAGTTCCTCTCTTGTCTATGAAAGGTTGTGTGGGTATTAAATGAAACCATATGTGTATTTAGAACAATGCCTATCTCATATTAAGTATTCAGAAAGTATCATTCTGATAATAACTTTAATGATTATTATTATGAATTGAGAGTCTTACGTGATACCAGCAGTAGCATGATTCTTAGTCTGTAATTATGACCCTCCCTTACCATTCACTTCTTATGTTCTTTGATGCTTTATCCTGTGCTGGTCCTCTATCACCAGTTGTGCACCTGTGTGTGCTCTGGTCATGTTATAGAGTGGTTGCCTACACAGATAAGGTAGAACCTCATCTGAAACTTTGCTTCAATAATATGGTCCCATTGCCTGATTGGTGGTGGTGTAGTATATATAGCATAGACCTGGAACGCTAAGGTCCCAGGTTCAAAACCAAAAGGCCTCTGGCTTGAGTGCAGGTTTACAAGCTCAAGTGCAGGGTTACCAGCTTGAACATGAGATCATAGACATGATCCCAAGGTCACTGGCTTGAACAAGGGATCACGGGCTGGGCTTGAGCTCCCCTCCCCCAATCAGAGCATGTACAAGAAGCAATCAATAAACAACTAAAGTGAAGCAACTACAAGTTGATGCTTCTCACTTTCTCTCCTCCTTTTCTCTCTCTCTCCCTTCCTGTTTCTCCCTCAAAATCAATTAAAAAATAATAACACAATGACCAAAATCCACAGGCCATCACCACCAGAGGACTAGCTGCCTCCCTGTAGCAGAATGGAGACAAAGTCTTTTCCTACCCATCTGACTGTCTAATTTCAGAGTATCTTTCTCTCCCTTCCTCCTCCTTTCATGGACGAAATGGCCTCCTGGGCAACAGGTTGTGTAGTTTCAAGGCCAGAGTCTTTAAGCATAAATTTGTTAACTCTGCCCTGAAGCAAAAGATGTTCCACCTGCAGGATTGGGAAACTCTCCCCTCACTACTCTCTGAAAACTGTGATGTAGTCTGAGAGTGGGATTGAGTAAAAGAAAATACCTTTTGTGATTATGCTGAGCCTATAGCAGAAATCAAGACATAGCAAATTTCCCACTCAGACTTCATGTGGCTTCAAAACAAGTTTTGGACACTGAGGTTTTGGCACTTCCACACCCCTGCAGTCTGGGCAACAGTGTTCTGGGGCTGAGCAGCAGGATTGGTACCTTAAGCCCAGGTTGAGGTACTGGGCCCTTTGGACAGATGCCTGAAGAAGAGGCTTAAGGCATTAGTGGGCCAGAACTGAGTATCTATTGTAGATCAAAGCCAGTTTATCAAATCCAGAGCAGCTGAAACAAGAAAGAAGATTAATGAATTAGTGGCCATGGTAGAGCCAGGATGTGAGGGAGAAAGAGAAAGGAAGGAAAACAGAAATGACAGTGCCTTGTGGTGTTTACAATATATGTGGAATTAAAAAACATGAAAGCAATAGCACAAAAGGCAGGGGGGAATGAATATGGTGGGTATTCTAAATCCAAGAAGTGGTAACCTGACAAGGGGTGACGCAGTGGATTGAGCATGGACCTGGGATGCTGAAATGATTTGAAACCCCAAGGTCTCTGGCCAGAACACAAGCTTATTGCTTGAATACAGGGTTGCTGGTTTGAGCCTGGGATCATCAACAGGATCTCGAGGTTGCTGGCTTGAAGCTCAAGGTCTCTGGCTTGAGCAAGGGGTCACTGGCTTGGCTTGAGCCACCTAGTCAAGGCATGTATGAGAAGCAATCACTAAACAACTAAGGTGAAACAATTATAAGTTGATGTTTCTCATCTCTCTCCTTTCCCTCTTCCTTTTTGTCTCTCTTTGTAAAATAATTAATTAATTAATTAATAGATTAAATACAAGAAATGATAAAAAAAAAACAATAACACTGCTTTGAGATTGATGCCAATAAGTCAAGCTGCACATTTTAATTTCTAGGGCAACCATGAAAGTAATAGTATAAAAGTTATATCTAAAAATTTAATAGATATAAAATGTACTTAATAATTACTAAAGAAAACTAGAAATAAGAGAAATAGGGAACAAAGAACAGATGGGACAAAGAGAAAACAAATGATTATGGGTAAATATAAGCCGACATTTGTCAATAATTATGTTAAATGTAAATAGACTAAATATTTTATTTAAAACAAAAAAATTGTCAGACTGTGTTTAGAAGAGAACAACTTAATGCTGCTTACAAAGCCATAAAAGATGTAAGAAATAAAAAAATGAAAGTATGTAGCAAAGAACCACTAACCAAGTGAAAGTGGATAGAACTCTTATTAGCAGAAAAAAAGAGACTTGTTAAAACAAGAACTCCTACAAAGATAAAGATAAAAATTTTGCTGTTGAAGCAAACAAATTCAGTTGATGAAAACAGGGTCAATTCAACAGGAAGATATAACAATACTAAACTTGCAAGCAACTGACACATAACTTTAAAACTGTAAGTCAAAAGCTGACTGAGCCAAAAGGAGAGTAAGACAAATGAACAAAAGAATTGTTTTTAATTCCACATACATTTTAAACAACAAAATATGTGATAAAACAATTAGATACATACAATATTTGAATAATACTTCTAAAACACAATCTAATTGATATATATTTAAAAATTACACCTTCAAACTATATACTTTTTAAGTGCCTAAGAAATATTTTACCATAATTAAATAAATACTGGGCCATAAAGCAAGTCTCAACAAATTTCAAAGAATTGAAATCAGAGTATATTTTCATAATAGAGCTAGTGCTCAACTTATGACTACGATTGGTTCTGACAGACCGGTCGTAACACGATTTGGTTGTAAGTTGAGTAGGCTATATGTACAGTTCTGTGAAATGATGTTATAAAAATCTTTAAGTCATATTTTATCATAATTCTCTTTTATTATTGTTATATATTATAATTTTCTTTGTTCATTTAATGCCATTTGTATCATCTCTACACCATTTTGTTTCTTATTTTTACATTTATCAGGTTTAAGTAAAACACTGCATTACCAGTACAACTGGTTTAATATTGGCAAAGACAATTTCCTCTTGGTAGACATCTTGGGAGGGGTTTGATGAAAAATATCCAAGACACAAAACACAAATTGCTGTACTGAGTCTGGGATAACAGTTGAAATGGTGCACACAGAGGTGGTAGTGCTGCCCAGAAGCTGGTCTGCTCTGTCGTACGCCCAGTTGGGCAACGCTTGCGCTACCAGACGCAGAGCAGTTGTGGCTAGCAATTGTGGTCGTAAAGTTGAATGGCCGTAAATTGCATAGGTCATAAGTCGATCAACATTTGTAGTAGAATTACTAGAAAACAGTAACAAAATCATATCTAGAGTAACTTCAAATCTTTGAAAATTAAGCAATGAACTTTTAAGTAATGAAAGAGTCAAAAAAGAAATTTGGAAATTGGTAATCATATTGGGAATTAGCAAGTATTTTGAATGAAACAAAGATGAAAACACTACAGGGTGAGGCAATAGTAGGTTTACAGTTGTTTGTATGAAAAATAAAACAATAATTAATAATAATACAAGAATAAACTGTTTCTCATACTCACTACTGTAACCTACTTTTGCCCCACCCTATATATATCAAAACTTGTGTTATATGGCTTAAATGGTGATGAAATGGAAATGTATAGTTTCAAATGCATATATAGTTTAAAATGCATATTAGCTACTTAATCATCCATTTAAAGAAGCTAGAAAAAATTACATTCAAAGAATTCTGAAGAAATGTAAAACTAAAATTAAGAACAGAAATCAATGAAATAGAAAACAGACAAAAGTAGAGAAAACTAATGAATACAGTTTTTTTTAAAGAATGATAATGTGGACAAACCCTAATAAGCCTAAGGAGAGAGGGGATAGGGAAAGAAGAGAAGGAAACAGATTCTCAATATGGAGAATGAAAAATGGAAAGTCACTACAGTATAGACAGTTTTTTTTTAATTGTGAGAAATTTGTGCCAATAAATTTGAAATTTTAGACATACAAAAATTCCTTGAAAATTACAACTTACAAAATGGACAGAGGAAAAAAATAGAGGAAAAAAAACATGAACAATCTTATGTTTATTAAAGAAATCAAACACAAAATGAAGAAAACTTTCCCTCTGAGGTAATTTCAGGTCCAGATAACTTCAACATAAATTCATACTCATACTTTTAAGAAATAAATAATATGAATTCTTGCAGAGTATAGATATAAAGGAAATATTTTCTATCTCATTTTATAAGGCTAGTATAACCTTGATATAAACAGTTTGCAAAAATATTAAAAGGAAATAAATTACAGGATAATTCTTTTTCATAAACATAAGCACAACAATCTTAAAATTGTAACAAACTAAACACTTCAACATATAAAAAGGTAATACATTATGACCAAATTGGCTTTATTTAAACTGTACAAAATTGGCCAGATATTTCAAATTCAATTAGTGAAATTCCCCACATTAACAGATGAAGGCAAAAGATCATATTATCATTTCCTTTGATACATTAAAATTATTTGATAAAATGTGACTCATTTATGATTTTAAAAACACTTACTAAATTTGGAATTAAAAGAATTTCTTTGAATTATAAAAGGTCATGTACCAAATACCCACGGTGAATATCATACTTAATAGGAGAGTATTTAAATCTTTTTCTCTGATTTTGGTAATAAGACAAGTATTTCAGCTATTACCATTTCAATTCAACACTTTACTAGAGGGTCTACTGCAATAAGTAAAGAAAAAAACATTAGAGTTATAAGAACTGGAAAAGCATATTTAAAAAGTATTATTGCATATAGAAAACATGCTTATATATGCAAAATAAAAAAGAATCTTCTATTAATTATGATATTTAATAAGTGAGGCCACTGGATATACGGTCAGGATATAAAAGTCAATTGTATTCTTGGATCAGTACAAATAAATAATTAGAAAACAAAACTTTGAAATGATACTCTTTACCTAGAAATAATTTCTCAAGACTACTACTCAGAAAAACTACAAAACTTTAGTAGTGGAAATTAAAGGAGACCTAAATAAATGATGAGCTATCCTGTATTGATTGATTAAAAGACTTAATGTTTGCCAAGATGTCATTTTCTACATATAGTCAATGAAATCCCAATCAAAATTCCAGCAGAGCACAGAAATTTACAATCTAATTATACAATTCATATGAAAATGCAAAGGGCAAAAATTGCCCAAGACACTATTGGGGAAACACAGTTAAAATGAAGTACTAGTCATTAAGAAGTATTATAAAACTGAAATAATTAAAATAGTGTGATGTTGGTGATCATTAGAACAAAATAAAGAGTTCAGAAATGGACCTACACATTGCAATCATTTAATTTTCAACAAAGCTGGCCCTGCAATGTAAAACTGAAAGGATATTCTTTTGGATAAATGGCATTAGAACAATACAGGTAAAAACTCAATCTTAACATATATTTTACCATCTACAAAAATACATTTTAAATGGATTGTAGACCTAAATGTTAAAGGTAAAATCATAAAGCTCTAGAAGATAAGATAAAAGAATATTTTTATAGTCTTGAGGTAGGAAGAGATTTTATGAATAGAAAAAGGAAGTACTAACCACAAAGGAAAAAGTTGTTAAATTAGTCTTCATAATTTGAAAACTTCTGTTTATTAAGGCACTCTTAAGAGAATGAAAAGGCAAGCTATGGACCAAGAAAAGATACTTGCAATACAGAGATCAGACAAAGAATTTCTATCCAGAATATATAAAGAACACTTTAAATTTATTTTTTTTAAAAGAAAGTGGTCACACAGTAATAAATGGGTAAAAATTTGAGCTGGCATTTTACAGAAAGTGATATAAAAACATATATGTATATAAATTGCTCAAAATCATTAGAAATCTGGGAAATGAGAATATAAAAATAACAATGAGGAATCATTACATATTGATCAGAGAGGCTAAAAGTTTAGAAATAAATAAACAAACAGAAACAAGTATTTGAGAGAATGTGGAGAAATGGCAACTTTATATATAGCTAATGGGAGTTTAAATGGATCCAAATGCTTTGGAAAACTGGCATGATTTACTAAAGATGAACTTACAACCTTGTAACTCAACAATTCCATTTATAATTAATTATACATCCAACAAAACCTTGTGTATTAATTGATATATACAAAAATGTTCATAGCAGCACTATTCGTAAAAATCCCAAACTAAGAAGAATTCCAAATGTCTATTGAGAGTAGAATGGATATATTTGTATGGCATTTTACCACTAGAAAATATACATATTATGCAGCAATGAAAAAGGGCAAACTCTTCCATGCAATATCATGGATGAATCTCACAAATATAAAATAACATTGATCAAAAACAAAACAAAACAAAATAACAGACACAGAGCCCTGGCCAGGCAGCTCATTTGGTTAGCACTGTGTTGCAGGTGATCCCAATATGCCAATGTTGCAGGTTTGAACCGGTCAGGACACATACAAAAATCAACCAATGAATGCATGAATGGGTAGAACAACAAATCAGTGTTTCTTTCTCTTTCTTTCTCCCTTCCTCCCTCTCTATAATCAGTCAATTAAAAAAATTAAAAAAATAGAAACAAAAAGCACTTATATATGATATTATTTATATGAAATTGGAAATTATAAATAATGGTCTTGACAATTCAAGTCAGAAGAATAATTATTATGGGGTGGTTAATAACCAGTAGTTATTAAAAGGTTCTGGTATGCTAGCAATGTGCTAGATTTTTACCTGGGTAGTGAGTCCATGTGTGTGTTCACTTTGTGAAAATTCATTAAGTAAAGAAAAGGTTTAAAAGCTAATTGCTTATGGATCTCACTTTCATGCTTGGCAGAATGGCTAAAAAGTTTCATGACCCACCATGTGATACATGTTCTTCTGCATGTAAGATGCTGCTATTCTGCAACAGATGCTAAGAGCTTTAAACCCTATGTCTGTTTGCAACTGTTAATATTACCTTGCTCCAACTCCTGCAGCTGCACACTAGACAAGTTTTTGCATTAATTTTGGGCCTGGGCATCCTTTTGCCTAGCTTCAACAGTGTGAGGCTGTCAACCAACATTAATGAAATACAACATGAAGGCCAGCTTAAAAGTATCACTTCTCTCTTATTCATATGACAGTGGTAAGGAGCTACCACCCTCAAAACAGATCTTTCTGGTGAGGGTGGAAAAAAAGCTACAAGTAGTATTTCTGGCTTTCATTGGATTCTGTTCCAACATATAATAATAAAAACCAATCTTTGTTGTGTTTACCTATGCTCCAGGTACTATTCTAAGTACTTGAAAAGTATAAACTTTTTTTATAACAACTGTACAGGGTAGTGCTATGGACTGCATGTTTGTGTCCCCCTAAATTCATATGTTAAAATCCTAACCCCCAGTGCGATGGTACTAGCAGGTGGGGCCTTTGGGGGATGATTAGGTCATGAGGCCGGAGCCCTCTTGATGAGATTAGTGCCCTTGTAAAAGACATCAGGGAGCTGCTCCCCCCCCCCACCATGAACCAGCACAGCTAGTAATTCCAGGTTCTGAGTGGGAACAGTGCAGAATTAAGAAAATAGGCTTAAAGAAATAAAAGGACAAGTTTGGAAAGGCTCTGCATTTGCTGATGGCAAGAAGAGAGCATGCTCCACGACTGCTTCTTGCTTTATTTTTGGGCAGAATGGACCATTAGCAAATCAATGAGATCTCTGATCATATTTCCAAGGCAATCCAAGAATTTTACCAAGTGCAGAAAACCCCCACCATACCTAACATCTTGACTTTACACAAAACAAAGGATAGAAGAAACTTGCCTCCAGTCTTTTCAGGGGACATGGGGGGTAGGATGAATATAAACAAACCAGCACCACAGTTTAACAGCCTTTTGCAACCTAATCAGGCAAGTGAGGTGGAGGATGGGCAGACTGTCAGCTTACAGCTAGTTCCCAGCACCTCTGTCCCCCCAAAATCTAAACTGCAAAAACCCTGTTGGCTTTGCGGTCCCCACACTCTCTCTCTGCTTCCAAGGGGATACAGCAAGAAGGTGGCCATCTGCAAACCAGGAAGAGACTCTCACAATATCCCAACCATGCTGGCACCCTGATCTCAGATTTCCATCCTCCATGACTGTGAGAAATAAATGTCTACGGTTGAAGCCATCCACTCTATTGTATTTTGATATAGCACCCTAACTGACAGGCAGGAAATACTATGTGTCCCATGTTACCTATGAGAAAACAGAGTCAGAGGGCAGGTGAGTCATCTGACAAAGGTCACACAAGCAGGAAGCCAGCTAGTGGGGCTCTGGAAAGAGCCCTTGCCTTTACACACACATTATACTAGACACAAACAACAAATATTATGCTCCAGTCTTGGTGTCTTCAGTGTTGGGCAAGTCTGGAAGGGGCCTGCAGTGTGAAGACTTTTCGGCAGCACCAGCGACTTGTGAGAGGTTGACTATGCAGCAAAGGAAGCCCTGCGAGTCAGTGCTCAGGGCCAAGGACAGGGAGGGATGGGAAGGACTGTCCCTTATTTATCTGGTTAGTGGAATTGCAGATTTTGTTTGTTTGTGGAAAAAATAAAAAGCATCACAGAGGCCCTAGCCAGTTAGTACAGTCAGTTAAGAGCATCGTCCCAAAATGACAAGGTTGGGGGTTTGATTCCCAGTCAGGGTACACACAGAAAGCAACCAATGAATGCACAACTAAGTGAAACAACAAGTGAATGTTTCCCTTCTCCCTCTTCTCTCTCTCCCTTCTTCTCTTTAGAAATCAATCAGTAAAAAAATAAAAATAAATAAATTAATTAATTAAGCCCTGGCCAGATACCTCAGTTGACTGGAGCATTGTCCCAAAATGCGGGGGTTGCTGGTTTTATCCCTCATCAGAGCACATACAAGAGCAGCTCGATGTTCCTGTCTCTGTATCCCTGCCTTCCCCACAGAAAAAGGAAAAAAAGCATTACAGAGAATTGTAAACATCGGTAAATTAAGGTTGGAGCAGCAATAACAAACTTTTTTAGAAAGGAAACCCTGCTTTTCTGATTGTCCCTGACTCTCCCGCCACCCTGTTCCCCCCGTCTTGTGCCATTTAGCCGAGCTCTCAGTAGTAAACTTAATAAAGATTGATATCAGCAACAAATTTTGTCAGCTTCCATGTTGCAAAGCTTAGCCACTGTACAAAATGAACCAAGGAAAATAAATAACCCTAGGAATGATGGAGTGTGTAAATATTGATGTGGATGCTGGGTGCAGGGAAGTTTGACAACGTGAAAGAGAGCGCAGTGATGGCGAGGCCCTGCTCTTTGGCTGAGCAGAAAGGTCTCTCACACGGGTTTTAATTCTCCGGCATTTTTTTCAAAATGGGAGTGTATGTTGGGTTAACCTGTAAATTCTTGGATGTCAAAAGATCTTTCTAGAAAAAACATTTTTTTAAAAAAATTGGACAAAAATTACAATTGCAAAAATAGTACTATATACAGAAAAAAAGTTAATATATATGTAATAAAAAAAATAGAAAAATAAAGGAGATCCATAACTCTATCACCCAAAATACTAGCTCTGAGCATTTTTCAGAGTTTTTCTTACATGCACCTATTTTTAACTATTTTATTGGTATAAATTTCTAGATATGTTATTATTGAATCAAACATATGAATGTGTAAGGCTTTTAATTCAAAATTCTAAGTTGTCTCCCTTAGTTTTAAACCAACAAAAAAATCAACAGTCCTGACTGATTGATTTTGTTTGTTGATAGAAAAAATAAAAAACATCACAAAGAAGTGTAAATATCAGTAAACTAAGGTTGGAGCAACAATGACAAACTTTTATAAAAAAGAAGCCTCATTTTTCTTATTGCCCAATGATCTTCTTGCTTTCTGGAGAATTTTTCTATCTCTGAGAAATGGCATAGTTTTACCGAAAGTATAACATTTCATCCCTCATTGCTTGTTAGAGTTAATGCTGCAGCACTGACCAGAGGACAGGCATTGGGAACAGTCAGACTAGAGTTAGAATGACCTTTCCTGGCAGTTCCTCTGTCTTAGTCCATTTGGGTTCCTGGAACAGAACACCACAGCCTTCTCACAGTTCTGGGGCCCAGGACATCCAGTGGTAAGGCTCTGGCAGGTTGGGGGTCTGTTGAAGGCCTACTTGCTGGTTCACACATGTCAGTTTATTTCACTATAATTTCACATGATGAAAGGACAGGGGAATGTTCTGGGGTCTCTTTTATAAAAATACTTATCTCATTCATGATGGTTCCTCCTTCCTGACTTACCTCCCAAAAGCTCTACCTCCTAATACCATCAAACTGGGAAATAGATTCCAACCTGTGAATTTGGGGAAATACAAGCATTCAGTCTATAGCATCACTACATTAAAAACCATGGCCTAATGTTGTGGTCCTTAAAGCGCTGTTTCTCAGACTTTTCAGTGTGAATTAGAACCACTAAGAGCTGTTCACAGACTGCTGGGCCCTGCCCCCAGACTTTCAGTAGGTCTTGGTGTGGCCTGAGAATCTACATTTCTTACAGCTTCCTAAGGGCTGCTCATTAGGGACTACACTTAGATGAGAACCATTGCCTTAGGTGATGTTGCCTCCCACTTACCTCTCTCAGTGTAGCTTTGATGATCATTTAGTTGAGTGATTAAGAGCAAGGGAGCTAAATGATAAATATGATAGAACAACTACAGTGTGTTCATAAAGTCATAGTGCACTTTTGACTGGTCACAGAAAAGCAACAAAAGATGATAGAAATGTGAAATCTGCACCAAATAAAAGGAAAACTCTCCCAGTTTCTGTAGGATGATGTGGCAGCATGTGTGCATGCACAGATGATGATGTAACACCGTATATACAGCGGAGCAGCCCACGGCCATGCCAGTCAAGATATAGACGATACAGAGGAAAGTTCAGTGTGTTCTGTGGCTCGCTAAATTCGAATCTGTGACCAAAGTGCAATGTGAATATCGGCATGTTTATCACAAAGCGCCACCACATAGGAATAACATTACTCAGTGGGATAAGCAGTTGAAGGAATCTGGCAGTTTGATGGAGAAACCTCGTTCTGGGAGGCCATCAGTCAGTGATGAGTCTGTAGAGGCTATACGGGATAGCTACCTAAAGAGCCCTAAAAAAATCTGTGCGTGAGCCCACATTGAACTGCACTGAATAGTATGAAACTGAGAGAGTTTTCCTTTTATTTGGTGCAGATTTCACATTTCTATCATCTTTTGTTGCTTTCCTGTGACCAGTCAAAAGTGCACCAAGACTTTACAGACACACTGTATATAGATTGTGATAATTATGACACAGAATTACAACTGTGTTTTATTCATGGGAAATTTTTTTTCCAAGAGTATTATTGGAGTCCTCATACTTAGAATTGGCATAAACAGACAACAAACTTCTCGGCACAGTAATGAGAGGTGCCAATCTAAATCATGTATTAACGTTGATAATTAAATTGTTCATTGTGTTTGCTTCAGTAGCTCTTCTGACTAATATTTTTATGATGTGCATAAATAGCACTGGTGGATGGCTTAAAGTCTTCACAGATATATATTGTAGGCCCCCAATAAAATATATAGTCCTGAATCAAAGATCTTGTTTCTGTGACTCTAGAGCACTTGGCCTCTGGCCAGTGTTCAGTACATGTTGTCAATCAAGTCAAGGTAAGGGAGTCCATCTGCAGGGTGCATTAGAGCCACCAGAATATGAAGCAAGGAAATGTTATGAAGGATGAGAGGGGCAATAGACTATTACATGCCCTTGTGTGACTCTGAACTTGGCCACGTGACTTGCTTTAGTTGATGGAACAGCAGCAAATGTGATGGAACTGAGACTTGATAAGCACTTGTCATTGGGGCTTGTCCTTTTACAATTCTTCCTCTTGAAACCCATCTGCTATGCTAGGACTAAATAAAGAAATTTGGGCTAAATCACTGAGTGATGAGCAACCCTATGGAGAAAGACTTCAGAGGATGAGGCCACCCAGAATGTTCCAGCCCCACCTCTCAAAACCACCAACAGCACCTTGTCAACTACAGGCTCATAAGAAATGATGGGGGCTGGTTGTTACAAAATAAAAACTAAAAAAATAAAATAAAATAAATTTTAAAAATTCAATAATCACATGTGAAACTTCCCTCAGGTCATTTCTGCTTTTGGGATACCTGTACAATATTAGCCCTTTGTTAAAATCTGAGAAAAAAACTAAATATCAGGAAAATTTTATTCACGTATTTGTTCACTCAACAGGCTCTTGTTGCCCTTCTGTTTCAAGCAGGTTCTGTGTGAATAGGGACAATGGGGAGGGAGGGAAGGAAGGAAGGAGGGAGGGAAGGAGGGAGGGAGAGACAAGGGAGACAATAATCCTGATGCATGTGGCTGAGAAGGACAGTATCAAATGTGGGGCAGGCTAGAGGGAAAAGTTGAAGCTCAGGAAACTTCCCAAGACATGGAATCCCGGAGGGAAAGATTTGGTTGGCTAAGGACATCTATGGAACCCTGACTTGAGGTGACTTAATTCCAGATGTCTTTGTGAAACTCAGGATAAAAAATAAAAATTAAAAACAAAAACCAAAAAAACACCTGGAGAGGTAGATAAGGAGGAGAGACAAGTTTTTGTTACTTATTTAAAGATTTCCACTATAGCTCTTCAAAAGCTATCAGCAATCCTCCCTGGCTTCCTTAAAGCACAACCCAGACATGTGGCTAAGAAACTGTTTCCTTCAATCACCGTGACAGAATGCCTGGTGACAATGTATTGCACCCTCCCTGGCCTACCCTCAACACTGAAACCTCAAATCTGAGCAGAGCTCGGATTCACACATCCTCATCCCTGCTCCTGGAGATTACTAGGAGAAAAGCCTGGCATGTGTGGGAGTCACCATTAGAGAAACTGTCCCTGCAGAAAGAAGATAAGTAAGTAATGATGTACGACTGAACTGATTTCCTAATTCCAATGGAGGGCAATTCTGACATTGAGCCAGGAGACAGAAAAAGCATAAAGGAAGAACGAATTTGGAGTTGATGAAGTGGTTGTTCTCTAGCTTATTTAAACAAAGAGACACAGAGCTCAAACAGGGAGAAGAAACCTGACTATCTGAGGGAGTGAAGCAAGATGTCAACAATGAAGTTAACAATGCCCAGGCATGAAAGGAGACATTTAAAAAAAAATTTTTTTTTTATTGATTGTTAGAGAAAGATTTATGAATTCACTGGTTGATTCTTGTATGTGTTCTAACCAGGGATCAAAACCACAACCTTGGCATATAGGAACAATGTTTTAACCAGTGGAGCTACCTGGCCAGGGCTGAAAGGAGACATTTAAAGATAAGCGAAGCCCAGAGGCAGATTTAACAGTGAGCATCCTGGGCATGCACCCTGGGCCCCGACTTCTGAAGAGCTCCGCAAAACCTCAACTTTACACTTTTTTTCTAATGACACCAAGTTTGTTTCATATGTGCAATTTTAACATTCATAGTACATACTATTTTTTGTTTATTTAAAAATATGGTTAACATTAGGTGACCAACATTTTTACAATGAAAAGGAGGACAAAAGTAAATTGAAGAAAACAATATTGTAAATAAAAGAAACATTTTATTCATTGCAGCAATAATGCACTATAATATGATAAATGCATAATAGAAACATTTGTAATATTTTATATTGTAATTACGCATACATGCCTGTTAATTTTAAATAACAATTGTAAGAGAAAAGTACTCATTTAGATACAAATATGTCACATCACATGCAATGGATCGACTGCATAGATCAAATATGGAAATTTACAGATTAGTCTTCCAATATCAAAAAGGAGGACATGTAGGAGGGCACTTTTCAAGGGATGATGAAACTTACAAAAGAAGGACTGTTGTCCCTAAAGGAGGATGACTGGTTACCTTATTAACATGTATTTTTATTTTCCCTGTCCCTGTCTTTTCTTTTTTTTTTAATTTTTTTCTTTTTTTTTTTTTTTTTTTTTTTTGTATTTTTCTGAAGCTGGAAACGGGGAGAGACAGTCAGACAGATTCTCGCATGTGCCCGACCGGGATCCACCCGGCACGCCCACCAGGGGCGACGCTCTGCCCACCAGGGGGTGATGCTCTGCCCCTCCGGGGCGTCGCTCTGTTGCGACCAGAGCCACTCTAGCGCCTGGGGCAGAGGCCAAGGAGCCATCCCCAGCGCCCGGGCCATCTTTGCTCCAATGGAGCCTTGGCTGCGGGAGGGGAAGAGAGAGACAGAGAGGAAGGAGGGGGGGTGGGGGGTGGAGAAGCAAATGGGCGCTTCTCTTATGTGCCCTGGCCTGGAATCGAACCCGGGTCCCCCGCACACCAGGCCGACGCTCTACCGCTGAGCCAACCGGCCAGGGCCTGTCTTTTCTTTAAGGGGCCCAATATTTTCTTCTGCACCCAAGGCCTCAACCGACCTTAACCTGCCTCTGGCAAAGCCATAGAAAGAACAATGCTTGGTGGACTGTGTGGGTTCACCTTATACTAAGTATTTTATTTCCATTTAAATCTTTTGGAGGCAGACGTTGAGGTTATTGGCTTAGCTTCATATTAAAAAACAAAAACACAAAAACCTCAAATCTAGTCCTTCAAAGACCTTTGGGGACACTAGGGAAAGAAGTAAAACAGATAGCTAATAGGTAGATAGAAGGACCTTCACTAAGCATGCATTTACTGAGTGCCTATTATGAGGCAGGCACTGTGCTGGCTTTAGAGACTCATTGAGGAGGGCGACCGACAGATTTACTTCTCTCAGGGATCATCTGTTCTCATTGCCATTTAATGTGCTCAAGGTATGGAGGTGCACACGGGAAGGTGAGGGGGTGGCTGTGGTGTGGTGAGAAGCTTACAGGAACCATCTCGGAACTCCTCTCAGCAGCTCACTTGCTCTGTGACTTTAGACTAACCCCTAAAGCTCTTTTTCCCACCTGTAAATTGGTGATAATAATACAGACCTTGAGGAATCATGTTGAAGGGTCAATGAGGCAATGTCAGGTAGAACAGTTTTCTGGAGGGCAGAGGCAGGGCAGGCTTTGAGGAGGAGACAGGTTTTATGCTTTGGTCAAATGGGGATAGAGACCCCTGTGTGCAGTAGCTCTCAGAGTATATGATTGCTTATGGATAAACATGTGGGAATTAGAAAGATAGGGAAAACCAGCCAGAAAATTAAAGAAAAGAGTCAAGGAAAACAAGTATGCTGTTTGCTTTCAGTATAATTTTGTAGAGTCTGGAATTCATTGCTTCTCCCTCAATGTGATTTTGTGATTCATCCTTCTCTTGACATGATGTAAGGCGTTCTGTGATGTTTATTGCACTGCATTTCAGGGATGGTGTACAGAGCCATGTCCAATGCCAGAAATCTTGGAAAATAGTCTTTGGTTTAAGTTTAGCTCTTTCTCTAAACAGTGACTTAATTTGACGAAGGCTCAGTCTGGCCAGGCACCACTGCCCCTACATTTGCTCCTCCTCATCACCTTCTTCCTCTGCCTTTAGTCCAACTGTCTCACCTTTATCTCATGTATGGACTTTGCAAATAAGCGTGGGGTGGTCTGTGTGCTCAGCTAACTTGAGAAGAGAAAAAGTGTGTCAGCAAAGCAATCCAGCCAAGTCATGAACCTCTGCAGGAGGAAGCCATCTCATCCTTTCTCACTGTGAATTGTTATCACAGCAGGGTGATGGAGGTCCAGGCACAGACCTTCTGCACAATGCAAACAACAGACTGTCCGAATGAGAGCCCCCTTCTTCCCCTCCCAGCCCCAGCTCCAGCTGTATTCTTTTCCTTTACACAGTAGTTAAAGTTCTCTCTTTATTCACTATGTAAATTAAGTGAACTAGGAGAGAGAGCTGCTTGTAGCCTAGTCCCTCTGGTTGTTATGGCTTTTCCCTTCTTCACTCCACCCACCATCAAGAAGGCTGAGCCCCACCTGAATTTATAAGTGGACCCCATATTGGAAACAGAAGAATAGGAACCACCCTCTAATTGCTGAGGCACAAAGCAAGGATCTGAACTTCCTGCCTATGAGAGATGAATTCCAGTTACTTAACCCAGGAATTGGGTAGGAGTGGAGGTCGGGGGAGAGGAAGAGTCAGTCATGAGTGGGTGTGGTGGTATGAAGGGAGGGGCTGACAGCAGGAGTTAAAATGCCTTGCCAGGTCTTGGGAAGCACTAGCTTAGGTCAGGGGTTCTGCAAAATTTTCCCATAAAGGGCCAGATAGTAAATAATATGTTCTCTTTGGGAGCCATTCAGTCTCTGTCACAACTAGTCAGCTCTGCCTTTGTAGGACAAAACCAGCCTAGACAATAGGTGGATGATTGGGCATGTCTGTGTTCCAGTAAAAGATGGATCCAACAGGCCACTGGCTGGATTTGGCCCTTGGGCCATAATCTTCCGAGCTCTGATCTAAACGAATGCCCTTTCCCTCTTGTCCTTTCCACATGTCTGTCTAGCTAGCCATATCTCAGAGAGGAGACCAGGTAGCCTCCCTGCTCCCCAAACCTTTCTGTGACTGCTTTCTCCACTCTGCTGTTCCTTCAATGCAAGCCCCAAGTGCTGGAATTGGCCATTTACCTCAACAGGGCGGCCTTCTAAATGGAAACCAGCAAGGGCGGGGACTTCAGGTGTCACAATTTTGTTGATAAGTTTTCCCCACCAGTCACAGGAACAAGACAGGCTGATATCGTAGGTACTGAAACTCACTCCACCCCTTGTCAGTTCAAAAGAGGTATAAGGACACTCCTTAAACAATTTGGTTTAGAATCATAAAATTCTATTATTTTTCACTCTTTTTCTCTTTCCAGTTTTGTTATAATCTGAGTGTTGACACTTTATCCTCTCTATGTCTTAGCTTTCTATCACTTTATATATTCCTCATCCTTCAGGAAGTGTCCTCAATCTAAAATTCCAATCCACAGTTCATTCCTTAGCTGCCTCCATTCCACCACTACCTCCTTCCACAGTGATTCTTAACCCAACAAGAGAGCAGGAATAGTGGGCAAGGGCCAGGCTCAGAGATAGACTGTCTTCAGATTCTAGCTCTGTCTATAATTACAGGCAGGTTACTTAACCTCTTTGTGCCTCAATATCCTCATCTATAAAATGGGCTTAAGAATAGCACCTGTCTCCTGTTGTGAGAAATAAATGCATAACTTAGGACAGCAGTGTAGCTGAACCTGTATTATTTTCATATCTAGTGCTTCAACTTTTTTCTTCACAATATTTTATGTTGATAATACCTTTCTATATTTCATCACTTATATTTATCATGATCAGGTTAAACCCTAGCCCTTCTAATACTTTTGCATCAGAAGGTATTTGCTGTGCAGTTTGCAGGCTTTTTCAGGGGTCTAGCTGTACTGGAATGAGCTCACCATCTCCTGGGAGCAGCAGCTGCAGTCTTCCAGGGCTGTGTGACGTTAGGAAGAAGGCAGGGCATGAGCCCTGAGTATATGCCCCCAACATCCCAGGGCCACTGTCCAACATTCCACCAGAACCTCCCTGGTTATGTTTGACTTTGAACACTTAGAGTGAATCTGCATTGGGAGGTGGCAGTCTTCAGGTGGCTGCATGTGGGAGGGACATCCTCAGGGTGGGGGATGGCAGGGAGTGACAGTGTGAGGGCAGCTGCTCAGACATCATAACTCCCCCTTCCATCAGGGCTTCTTCTGCCCAGATGTTAGCACTGTTCGCACCCCCAAACTCTCAGACAGTGGGCACCAGGGCTGAGCCACTGCAACCAATTCCCTTGTCATAAGGGCAGCCACTCTAGTCCTCAGGCTACTAGAGATGGGAGTGGGGTGGAGAACCAGAGCAGATTTCAAAGCTTTCTTGCAATCTCTTCTGCCTCTGCCACTCTGGCCACTATCCCAGCAACCGGACTTCAGCCACCTGCCTCCCACATGCACAGCAAATGAAGACAAGCTTCTGTCACCTGGTGACTACTGAAGGTCTCTGTTCCTGGAGCCCATCTGTCCTCTGTGTCTATGGTTTCTTGAGGATTGATTTTGGTGGTGGCAAGAGCCTGCACACTGTGCTAATTCTGTTTTAGGAAGAACCAGAAAATAGAATCATAAAATCCAAGAAAACTGAGATGCTGCCTGACTCTGTCTTAGGTATGACTCTCCAATGCTGGTCCAAATAAAACATCTTTTGCGCTCTTACAACCTGATGTCTTCTGGGCTCCACAACAGGAAATACAAACATGAGGAGATGGACCTGTTTATTTTAAAAACACTTCTTACTGAAAAAAAAAAACTATGTAAAAGTGCACAAATCACTTTTCATAGACAGCATGTACCCAAATAATACGCACTCAAATTTAGAAACTTGACAAGTAGCCTTGTTAATTTTAATGTCACTAATGGTAAGACAATTCTTCTTTCCTATAATTTCCACCAACTGTTTCAGCACTATAGAATTTCACAAAATAAATTCTATATTTTCTTACATTTAGGCATTTGAAGTGATATATTTGTCTCCCCATGAGTTCCTTCCTCCCTGTTATATAATCTTACTTTGTCCAAACAATCTTGCTATGACAATATAGTATTATGATGAAGGAAGGAGATGTCAGGGTTGGAAGGCCTCATTTAGACAAAAAGATATTGGGAAAAAAGTTGCTTAGGAACAAAGAGTGACTCTCTGGTCTTGTCAGTAGCAACATAAGGAGAACAGAAACAGGATGGTGTCTGACAGCAAAAGAAATGAGTGCCTTTCTGCTGTGTCACAGCGGGAGTTCAGTGACTCTGGGCCTCCCAGGTGGGTGGGGATGGGGTAGAGAGGAGAGAAAGAAAGGCCAGCTGCTGTCCAGACAGACATCTTTCTGGAGCCTGATGCAAGGCCATTGAAGCCCAAGAAAGCAAGCAGGTATAATCAGAACTGGTAGCGGGTATGGCAGCTCAGCCCAGGAGGAGCTGAGCAAGGGTTCCGGATGCTTCCCAGATGGGAAGCTACTCATCTGGGGGCCAAAAAGAGATGCAGGTGACTGCACTCCAACATCCCAGGAGAGGGAGTGAGGCATTTGGTGTTGGGAGTGACACAGGTGAAATTTGCAGAATGGGGTACCCAAGCAATTAATGCTTGATGGGAAAATACAATCTAAATGCTTGTTTGGGCAACATGCAACCTGATTTTGGACCTTCTGCCAACCCCTGGGGCCCTGCAGTGGGCCCTAGATCCATTGAAAGGGACTGGCTAAGTGGGTATGCAAAGGGGACACATGAAGCCGTCTTCTTAGCCTTTCTAGGCATGGACTTATAAAGGAGAGCATGAAATTGTCTGGTCCACAAGAGCCATAGAAAATCTGGAGCCCTGGTCGGTTGGCTCTGTGGTAGAGCATCGGCCTGACATATGGAAGTTCCAGGTTCAGTTTTCAGTCAGGGCACACAGGAGAAATACCCATCTGCTTCTCCACCCCTCCTCTTTCTCCCCCCCCCCCCACTCCACCCCAGTCCCTGCAGCCATGGCTCAAATGGTTTGAGCAAGTTGGCCCCAGGCACTGAGGATGGCATCATGGCCTCGCTTCAGGTGGTAAAGTAACTCAGTTGCCAAGCAATGGAGCAGCAGCCTTGGATGGACCAAACATAACCCAGTAGGGGGCTTGCTGAGTTGGGGCACATGTGGGAGTCTGTCTCTCTGCCTTCCCACCTGTCACTGAATAAAAAAAAAGAAAAGAAAAGAAAATCTGGACCATCTTCTTTTTCTTCTTCTCTTCTTCCTTCTTTTTAAAATACTGAATCAATTTAATACAAGCTATAAAAACAGGAAAAAATGAGTCCTCTAAGTTGTGTGTTCCCAATTACCCATTATATTTATGTAGATGTTTGATTTTTTTTAATGCTATTTCTTCTTACATTTAATTGCTGTTCTTTCTATATGCAGGGAATGACTGGACATAATAGTGGTGGGATCAGTCTGTCCCATGCACAGAAACTACCCTATGTTTGCTAGTAGGGTGCGTGTAGCTTCTTTTCTGTATATATTGTACTTCTGGCCTTTGGTCTCCTGAGTCAGAGCTGATTTTGCTGAGAAGGAACTCACCCATTCCCCGTTGCCATGTGCTGAACTGGCTGTGTGTGGCTGTTTCCCCCTACATCTCACAACCAGACCATACACCTTAAAGTATCATGCGTATTGGCTATGGAGCATCCAAAAAGACTGACAGGGAAAATATTGCTGGTTAAACAAAGCCAGGTATTTTTGACCTGTTGCAATAAGAGGAATATCTCTCTGGTAGAATCTAGTAACATCTCAGAAGAGAGAGGTCAGGGGTGAATTCATCAGGGTTTTAGAGCCTATACTCGGTGATTTTAAGGTGGGTCCTGTAAGGCAGAGAACAGGTTAGGAGTGGGAAGAATTTATGAACAATATCTGTGGATTGATCAGCACACAGGTGAGAATCTATCAGTGAGCTCTGATGAGTGACCTGCTAGTCTTCTTAAGTGAGCTATTTCAGTAGTTTTGCCATTTGATTTTTCAGGAGCAAGTATTTATTGGTTCAAGTAGTTAAGCTATTTTTGCCTTGGCTGAGCACTGTGCAGCTCAAAACCAGGAAACTATACTTTATCGCAGGTTTAGCTCAGTAACAGAAAATATGTTCATTTTGATGTTTATGGGTTTGCAAAATTTGCTTATACTACAATTTATACATGCAGAGAAAATACAGTTTTAATATTTTGCTTATAACTGATCTGCTCTTCTGGGTGAGTTGGTTAGTGGGGAAATAACAAAGTCAGTAATGCAGTCATTTGAATGGCCCTTTAGCTAATACTCAGCCTCTCTGAGTAAAAGTGCTCAATCGCTCCCATTTTTCACACTCCCACTTTTCTCTCTTGCTCCTCTTCAAGATTGTTTCTGGGTATGTAAGAAAGGAATGGGACTTGTGTGTTTTCTTGGACAGCTCCGGGATATTTGGATCTTGTGGCCTCCAGAACAATGACCCTGAGCCACCTGCTTGCTACCTACTCTGCTGAACTTTACAGGTAAGGTTGATGGACCAGGATAGCACTTGTTCTGAGCCTCTGTCTTGGTTCAAGCTGGCAGTTCTCTCTGGGTGAATTAACCTCCTCTCTGCATTGGCTGTTTTAACACTTAGAACTCGTATTCTTCATTCTATTTTCCAGGATAGGTGGCCCACACCGTGTCTTAATCTGTTGGGGCCACTATATCAAAATACCATGGACTTGGTGGCTTATGAACAACAGAAATTTATTTCTTATAACCCTAGAGGGTGGAAGGCCAAGATCAGGGTGCCAGCGGGGCTGGATTCTGATGAGAGCCCTCTCCTGGGTTGCAGACTATCGACTTCTCTCTGTGTCTTCACATGCTGGAAAGGGCAAGGGATCTCTGTAGGGTCTTATTAAAAAGGGCACCAATCCCATTTATAAGGGCTCCACCCTCAGGATCTAAGCACCTCTCAAATGCCCCATCCACTATTTCCATTGCATTGCCCATTAGGTCTTAAATATATGCATTTTAGGGGGCCACAAACATTCAGACCAATGCACCTGTCATAAGGTCCCAGGTTAGACTGACTGGCTTCATTTTAAGTGTTCTCTACTATGGAAATGAAAGACCAACCAAATGAGAAATGCAAAGCCTATTTATACTGAGCTTGCTGTAGCAAGGAAGCCAGCCACTATCACTTGCGTTTTTGGCAGTCTCAAAGACAGGCAGGGGAGTGGGAAGGCTTTACAGTGGAAGAAGGGGGAGGCTTCAGAAGTGTCCTGATTGGAAGAGGCTGTTGGCATGGAGAAGCTGTAGGTAAGCTAACTAGAGGTTGGGTTTGCCACGTGTATACTTAGCTTTCTCTGTTTGGTTCTAAGTTTAAAACAGAGACAAAAATTAGAGAAGCTGTCAATTATTAATCAAAATTAATCAAGCCTTGACCATTTGGGGCTGACAGTCACAGAAGTTATTGTTTAGTTTCCTGGGTTGTCATTAGAGATAGCAATTAGGCTTCCTACAAGACTGACTTATAGCAGACTGCTTTTCTAGGCTGATTATTATGGATAAAGGACTGGTTTTCTGGAGGGACTGCTACAGATGGTGGGTCAGAGTTCTATTTTTAAGTGGGGCCACTGTCTATTTGTATATTCTGTCTCTCACACTGGGGGTTGACATAATCCCCCAGAAGTGCAAAATAGAGCCTGTCTTCAACCCCACCCAATCCCTTTAATGAGGGATAGAGCCCACCCTATCCTTTTAACAAGTATGGGCTCTTGTATTTTTCTCTCAGCGCCCCCGGCCCTTAGTATGCATCAACTCTTTTTGGATATCCTTAACTCAACTCTTCCTCTCCACTCTCATTCTTCTTCTCATCATCTCCTGGGACAAGAAAGTCAGGGCTTTCCTACCTTCCCCTATGGCATCTCTCCCTTTTATAGAGTAAAAAGCCTCAAAGCCTATATGTTCCTACGAAGGAATAACTTTTCTACCTGTAGAAGAAATCTAAGGTCTTGGGTGCCTCTGGTTCATGCTTAATAGGCCAAAGGAAGAAATGATCTCAGAATAAAAAGTCTTCTTGCAAGACTATTAGCTTGCTTCAAATCTGAATTTGAATATCAAATGCTGAATATCAATTCTTTTTTTCTCTTTGCATACCATGTGTGACACACACACAGACCTCTGGGCAGATGACCCTATGACCAATTAGGAAGAGAGACCTATACTGGCAAACTGAAAAAGAATATCACTTTTTTTTTTAATATGCCTCCCATTACAGATGGCATTCTTCATTATGTTCCTACAGAATTCTTTTGTCCTGCTTGCTTCCACTGGCCTTTTAAAGGAACAGATATTAATAGGGAGAAATGAAGCCTTTTTCTTGAGCCTTGGTGTAGAAATGATCTCTTCCTTTTCATTTTAAGTGTTGAAATATAAAGTCTCTTTTATCTTCTCAGTACAGGGCTCCATCTTCTCAAAATTTCTCCACTGGCGTTTTTATTTCTTCTGCATTACTGGAGCTCCCACCCCCACTTGTTTGAATCTTAATGAAATATAGAACCTACCACTTTTAAGGATCTTGTTCTTAGGGCTCCCCACTTACCTCCCCTTTACTGTAAGCTCTCTCTAAAGTTTGTGTGCACATGTGTGCATGTAATAATTGGGCCTCTATAACTTCCTTGTCTTGATCACTCTCAAAGACTGCATATAAGAATAATTTTATATCTGACTTTGGCTGTTACTTCATTTCCTCCAGTTCAAACCCATTATTTTACATTTTCATAGGCTCATTATGACTCATTGGGCAGACGAAAAAACATAATGAATCCAAGATGATTGCACATGGTGGTGCTCCACAAATAGATATTAAACAGCTCATGGAATCTATAAATGTTCAACTATCCTGCGTGCATTATAAAGCTATGAACCAATAATTCAGGCAAGTTATTTTATATTCTCTAAATTTTCACTTTCTGGATTTTTGTCCTTCTGGAAACAGAAGTTATATACATATTTAGAAAAGAAAGCTGAGAGAGAAAGAGAGAGGATACAAAGAAAAAATACAGAAATTATTTTAATATTTTTAAGCCTTTTTTTCTCACAGCTTTTCAACAGTTGTCCACATAAAAAATAAACTATGTTAGGCACAAAGTAGGCACTCAAAAAGTATTCATTGAGTGAGAAAATAAGTTTTATGACTATTCAAATTGAATTTACACACATTGGCTTTGAAAATAACCTTTATTGAATATTTATTCTGTGCCTGGAACATGCATGCATCCACTCATTAATTCTTAAATATGAGGAAGGAACTAATATTATCCCCATTAGCTGGGTGATAAAAACAGAAGCCACTAAAGGAAGAGCAATATATAAGCTAAATGTTTGATAAAAGCTAATAATCAACAGGAATTCATTAGTACATTGAAAAAAAGTGAATGAAGAATGAATTGAATTTTGATTCCCTTTTAGGATTTTTTTTTGTTGACAAAATTATTTTACCATCTATCAACTTACCCCCACAACATGGGAATCACTCTGGACTCACCAGTTCCCCACCAAATTCTCACTATTCCTCCATAATTTTCATATACACCCACTCATACCCCATCACTGTAGACAAATTCTAAATTGTCACTGATTCTTGCCTTGGTCATTGAATAAACTTGCCAACCAATCTTCCTGCTTCAGTCCTGCTTTCTTCCACACTGTTCACCAGAGTATTCTTCTAAAATACAAACCTAATCGTGTTACTCCTTTGCTTAAAAAGTCTTTCAATATTTCCCATTGTCTTCAGGGTAGAATCCAAACTCACTAACATATAAACCAAAATTCCCACAGAGATGTACTGAAAGAGAGACTTTGTTCAGGTGAAACAGTTTGCAGATCCTGGAAATACAGCCTCTAGTGGAAACGGAAAGTGTGCTCCACTGAGACAAAGGGTACCAATTAAATCTATTTGATATAAATGAGGTATCCAAATTTATAAAGTTCTGATTGATCTGATTGTTCAGTCTAATTGATTGATATTAATGCACTCTGACTGATTGTTACAGAGCAGTTCCAATTGGATGAGGCAGGTCTCAATCAAAAGGTGAAACCAGGTCTTCCCTGCAGTAGTTGACTCAGCGGGAGTGAATGAGCAGGGCGTAGTGTTAGAAGCCAAGAGTTCAGTCTGAGGTTCTTCTTAGTGAGGAGCCCCTGTCAGCAAATGGCTACCAGACTTATTATTCATAAAATTTGAGCTACCAGTTGATCATAGAGAATCCATCTCATCAGATAAATTCCTTCTCAAATTCACACCCTTCTTAGGATTCACAAACACAATATACAGAATTCTTCATGACTTTGCCCTTTCCTCCCCCTCCAGCTTCATCATTTACCATCCTCTCTCCTCATCAGTTCTTCCCTCTAGTCATCTTGAATATTGTACTATTTGACCTTCCCTCAGAAAATTCTCGTGTCTCTGAACATCCACCTTTTACTCTCCTACATTATCTCTCCCTCTTGGCATTTCTTTAGTGACCTAGTTGCAAGACATCTTTCAAGACCTAGCTTTGTTTTGCTCGGGACACGTTTTTGTTCATCTGTTCTGCCCTTTCCCATTCTCCCTCTCACTATTCCCCTGATTACCTCCAATGTACACACATCTCAAAAGTAGGTTTTTTGCTTATATTAACCAGGGTCTCAACAGGAAACAGATGGAACCTTCTGAACAGTCTAAATTTGAAGAGGATTTATTTATAAAGGACTTTTGAAATTGTGGGTAGATATAAGTATAACCATAAGAACTGATGGTAGAAACTAGGCCAGTAGCAGCCACAGAGCTGCCACCATCTTTAGATCAGAAGGTTGGTTAGTTTGGATGAGTAATGACTTTTGATTGAGTTATCCTCCCAGGGAGGATACTTATTTAATGCTCTGAGCTCCCATCTCTCCCTCTAAAATCCCCAAATGGTCCTTATTAGTGGAAACCAATAAGAAGTCAGAGGGCCCAGGCACCTTGTTGCCTCCCAGGGAAGAGTAAAAGGTAGTAGAGGAGGAAAGAATTGTCCTTTGGCCTTTTACATTCTGTGGCTGGACCTGAGAATTACACTGATAAAAGACAGCATAGAAAAGAAATGAAGACTCAAAGAAGTAGATAGGCCTGCCAGTTTGAATACCATTTCCACAAAGAGTGATAAATGGAGGATATGTGACAATACAAGGGAAAAAGAATCTGAGCTGGGGTGGTAAATTATGGAAAAGTGACTAGGAAATATGTGGGGGAAAGAAATGAAAAGAAAGATTATATTAGTAGATTTATTTGTACAGATTGATCTTGGGATCATCTCCACATTTTGAGTGATAAGAGCATTTACCTCCTCCTTTAGAAAGTGGACCTTTCTCATGTGATATTTGTGTCATACTTTTAAGGTAAAAGGGGGAGACAAGAGAGCCCTTCTGCAGCTGCTGTTTCTCAAGTGCTGTTAGCTCAAAAAAAAATGGATATGCCAAAGTGACATATTTTGGGGTAGCATGTTCTGATCCCCTTCAGTGATGAAGGGTCAAAAGTGGATCAGGAAGGACACTGTGCCTTTCTCCTGTGCCCCTCAGCCTCCCATGCACAGCACTGCAACCCCACACCTCTCACTGAGCTCACAGTTGAATTGCTTGCCTCTCCTGAGTCTGTTGGCTACATGGAAGGGAGTTGGGACTTTTATCTTTTTACCCAGTGCCCATCACAATGACTGGCATGGAATACACATTCAATAAGTGTTCTCTAAAATAAAGTAACAAAATTTTCAGTGTTTATAGTGTCAGCATTGTTAGAAACCTTAGAGATAATTTAGTCCATGCTTTTTATTTCTGTCAGCATAAGGAATATCCAAACCAGTAAGAATTTTTATGAGTTTATTTGAGCCAAAATGATGACAACTGCCAGCAAGTAAAATCTCAATGGATTGAGGAAATGCTCCAGAAAATGACAGTTTCACCAGTTATTTTATACATCAGAATCGAAGGGGAAGAAGTAAGGGGGTTACATGAAATTCACTGGTGATAGATTAGAGAGGTGGGATAAAGCAAAGCAAAGGAATCTTTGGGATTGGATAAAATGAAAACTACATTGACACATACTTCTTTTATATAAGCAAGTACAGGATAGTTAACAGTTAACAATTAACATGATAATAACAATGGGGGGGGGATTTGTGGTCAGTGCTCTAGTGGGGTGGCTGTGCTTTAAAGTGGAGGGGGAGGGCACAGGGAAGAGAGTATCCTGACAATCCAAAGGTATGTTATCTTAGATGCAGAAAGACAATGGATAGGCTCAGTTAAGGTGAAGATTGATCTTTGTGAGGAAAGGCATCAGCCCAGAACCTGACTACCTGCCGTGACATGTCTTTAGTTAAAAAAGTTTTCATTTCAGACCATCCTGTGTGGTTACTTTAAGCCTCTGAGTTTGTAAAGTTGCCATGCTGGCCTCCCTTGAGCCCATCAGGTTTAGTATGTGGCTCCTTTTTTATTCACATTTCAAAGATGAAAAAAAAAAAAAGAAAGATAAAATAAAATTAATTTGGACCAAAAACAAACAAGAAAGCCCAGAGGTAAATAGACTTGTCCAAGGATTGCAATTTGTAAGTAGTAAATTCAGGACTAAACCTTAGTTCTCCTAATTCCCAGTTTTCCTCTACTGCTTAATTTTAACTGCAATTTCAGGTTATTCATTAGAAAAAAAATTCACATGAGTTTCCTATAAATCAAGTGTCTTATATTTTGGCAACAAGAAAAAGACAGCTAGAAGGGTTGGATCTGCCTGCTTTGAGCCCTTTGCCAAAAGCAATCTCTGAGCTCTCTTGGTATTCAACACATTGAAACCTAGCAAAGTGCCAGGAGCTGGAGTAGTGAAATGAGTGGGCTCAGGAATAAGGCATTTACACAACTACCTCTGGGAGTGGGTGGTGAGGGTGGTTTTGCTTTAACATCCTATTAGCACATTATCTTTCGTTTCCAAAGCCTTCCACGGTTCCAAACCTACATGTGGTGAAGACATGTGAGAGGGAGATTGGGTAAGATGTTCCTTAGTTGGGAAGCAAAGCTGTTGGTGTCTCCTCACTGGATGATTCAGTGATTGGCTGTTGCTGCTGCTGCTACTGCCACTGTTTTCTTCCCGAGAAAAGAAGCCATTGCTTTGGAAGTGATTGGATGCCAAGAGCAAAACATGTGAACACTTACTATACTGACTCAGAGTCGTCTGTTTTCCTGTCCTCAGGGATCTGTGTGTACCTTGAGGGCAGAAGTCCTGCCTTTTGTCTAGGTAACTCACAGACCCTAGTCAAGTGTCTGATGCATAGTTGGTGCCCCAAGAAAGAAGAAAATACAGAGTGGCCTTAAGGACGTGGATTTAGTGGTGAGGGGCTAGGTCCTAAGAACTGGCATTCTCCTTAGTACCCTTATGTCCCCTCACATCTCTACCAGAAGTAATTTTATCACTGCCATGTGCCTGATGTAATGAGTCAGGAAGATCATGTACTTGAAACTCCTTGTGACATGGACTATAAAATTAGATACAGCTTAATTTTCCAGAAACCATTGGGTAATTGTATGACTTTGGACAAGTTAAACCATCTCATTGGTAAAATGAGGAGTTTAGAAACTAAGACTTACACTGTCTTTTTCTTTTTATCCTGAAATTCTCTTGAATTTCCCTATTGTCAAACACCTCAGTTTTCTTCTTTGGTGGGGTAGAAGCCAGTCTGTGAAGCTCTCGCTCAAAAGGATGAAGGGTGAGCTATGGATTTAAATCATAACCAGTTTCGCAACTGCCAAAAGGAAAACAGCACTGACTCTTTTTAGTTTCTCAGAGGAGAGGATAGGCAATGTTTGAAAATCACCTTCCTTCTTACATTTTCAAAAAAAGGAAAAAGAAAAGTGAAAGAGCCATCACATTCTGTGCATAACTTTTCTACTTATAGACAGAATTTTTAACACATTTTTTTCTTTTCTGGAGTTGTAAGGAGAATTCCCATTGCTGGAGGAGTATGGAAATCAAGGGACTGTGGGAGGTGCCAGAGTGACTGTGGGATGACACTTAATTTATTAGAATGCCTGGTTTATGAAAACTATTTTGCCAGAAACGAGCTTTCTGGAAAGGAGAAGGCAGCAGGGATATGGATGGGGGTGGAGGAAGGTGGGAGTAAGAAGAGCCCAGAGAGAAGGAAGTCTTATTTGTTGCTAAATGTTGAATTTCACATAAGAAGGTGTCATGAGCCCATTCAAGGAAATTAAAATGCAAATTGAGGGAATACAAATCTATTAGGCACAGATATTATGTCTTGGCATTATAGTTTCATTTTTGCACTAATTGTGAATATTCTCCAATGACTTAAAATTTGGGAAACTTCTTTTGAGTTATCCTCCCTTCTCACTTTGTTTTATTTATTTATTTATTATTATTATTTTTTTTTGTATTTTTCTGAAGCTGGAAACAGGGAAAGACAGACAGACTCCCGCATGCGCCCCACCGGAATCCACCCAGCACGCCCACCATGGGGCGACGCTCTGCCCACCAGGGGGTGATGCTTTGCCCATCCTGGGCATCGCTATGTTGCGACCAGAGCCACTCTAGCGCCTGAGGCAGAGGCCACAGAGCCATCCCCAGCGCCTGGTCCATCTTTGCTCCAATGGAGCCTTGGCTGCGGGAGGGGAAGAGAGAGACAGAGAGGAGGGCGCAGCAGAGGGGTGGAGAAGCAAATGGGCGCTTCTCCTGTGTGCCCTGGCCGGGAATCGAACCCGGGTCCTCCGCACGCTAGGCTGACGCTCTACCGCTGAGCCAACCGGCCAGGGCCCTTCTCACTTTTTAAATCTTTGTTCTCAAATGATATGGCAGTAATAAAATAACATTGCACATTATTCCTCTCTGCCAATACTGTGAATTATTTCAGAAACTAACCTACATTATTTAAGGTAGCTGTCGCTGCTATAAGAAATAAATTCAAACTCTAGTGACTTAACACAACCGAAGCTTATTTTACATTCATGGAACAGTCCAATGCAGGTGTTCCTGGTGGACACATCACTTTCATCAGTGCAGTAATGCAAGGATGGAGGAACTTTGGGTCTCACAACTTCGCTGTCTCATAGAAAGTCCTTGATATCTAAGCATGGAAGAGAAGATGAGGGTGGAGAGGCTACAACTTCTTAATTGCCTTGGCTCAGAGTGACAAACACTAATTCTATACATATTCTATTGGCCCAACCCAGATACACAGGGGTGCTGGGCACAGAGAGGCTCTGAGAGAATAGCTCCTTCTGGGAAACAACACTTTACTCAGGAAGAAGGAGCATGACTCTTCACAAACAGCCAGTACTGCTCTACCCACTTACCTTCATCACGTTTAGACTTTGAGAAAAATGGCAGCACCTCCTTGTCCATGGAGTGTAAATTTTCCCTTAAAGATTTCTAAAGAAACCCTAATACATTTCCTCTTTGAAACCCACAAGGGAAGTTCCCACACAGACACTGCCAGCTTCACTACACGTCTGCCTCCAGGCTTGCCAGATCCTTCTCTACCTCTGTGTGGCTCCGTGGTTCCTGTCAAGTACCAGTACCCAGCCCCTGCAGTTTCTTCTTGCATTTATTATGTCTCTGCTGGCTTTTACCTCAGGGAGCTCCTCAGAGATATTTCTTTGAAAAGCTTTGACTCTATCAAAGGCATTCTAAGCATACCCAACCAGTAGGGGAGGGATAACTTCTCTTTAAGATATCGCATGACAGTCAGATCTCTCAAATCATACCTATGACATCTCTGTGTCCACAAGCACCAGCAACCAAAGGATTTTCCTTCTTCCGTAAAACCAGAGAATGTTAGTCAACTCGCTTTTTAGAGGTGCAGAAACGGAATTCTAAGGAGGTTAAGTAGAACATTCTTTGTAGTTTCACAACTAGTTTGTGAAAAACCAGGTTGAGGACTCAGGAGTCCTGATGAGGTGGGATGGAAAGAAGTCAGGGAAAGCTCTCGACAGTTGAACTGATGAAGTCAGAGTGGACATCACAGGCTGAAAAGCCACTGAGTCCTCTCTCCAGAGCATCCACCTCTACCTTGGGTCAGAGGGAAACAGTTTATTGCAGTAAACTCCTTCAGTGGTCACAAAAGTCAACAACACGGACTGGCTAAAACCAGATCAATCCAAGATTGAAGAAAAATTGACCATCAAACAACCCCAAAGCTCATGATACCATCATTGTAATAAAAACTGATATCACAAGTAGAAGGCGAGCCAAGGGAGGCAATGCCATGACATTATCAGGGACGAGGCCCTTCCCAGCCAGAAAGTGGAGACTGAATCTGGCACTGCAAAGTTCAGAAAGTCCCAGGAGCAACTGACCACCTGCACAACTCGAGATATACATATATATAATGTGATATTTGGGGGGGCACTTTGCATTTCCTTTTCCCATCCAAATCTTCTTATTACTTGGAACAGGAATATCATTTTAGGTTCCCCAAAATTTTTATTAGGGCATGATATATGGTGGGTGAATAGTCTATAGTTGGTTCCTTTTTTTTTTTTTTTTACACAAAACCAGTGCTGACATTTTATATTATATAATAAAATATAAATTTATATTATAAATTTATAATAGCATAGAAATACCTAGAAATAAACTTATCAAGTCTATACAAGGTATTAAAATAAAATATATATATATATATATATAAATTTTATTGAAAAGAATTCAAGAAGAACTAAATAAATTTAAAAATATATCACATCATGAATGGGAAAGCTCATCATTATAAATAAGTAAGTTGTTATTAAGTCCCAGGAAGTTGTTTTGAGAAAACTGGCAGTTCATTGTAAAATTTATATAAAGATGCAAAGTTTCAAGAAATAGTAGAGGCAATTTTGAGAAAAATAAAATGAGAGGATACCACGACTTGCTATAAAAATGGACCAATTTAGGCCCTGGCCGGTTGACTCAGTGGTAGAGCAGGAGTCCCAGGTTAGATTCCTGGCCAGGGCACACAGGAGAAGTACCCATCTGCTTCTTCACCCCTCCCCCTCTCCTTCCTCTCTGTCTCTCTCTTCCCCTCCCGCAGCCAAGGCTCCATTGGAGCAAAGTTGGCCCAGGCGCTGAGGATGGCTCTATGGCCTCTGCCTCAGGCACTAGAATGGCTCTGGTTGCAACAGAGTGACGCCCCAGATGGGCAGAGCATCGCCCCCTGGTGGGCGTGCCGGGTGGATCCCGGTCAGGCGCATGTGGGAGTCTGTCTGACTGCCTCCCCATTTCCAACTTCAGAAAAATACAAAAAAAAAAGGACCAATTTAAACAGAGCGGCATTAGTAATGACTAGAAAAATGGACCAGTGGAACAAGATAGAAAATCCAGAAACAGACAGATGCACGTATATAAATGTGATATATGACACTACAGAGGGAAAGGATAACCTTTTTAATATATGATATCGACTTAAGTGAATATACATATAGAAAAAAACTAAGTTTGGGCTGTACCACACACCACATGGAAGTGCCAATACCAAATGTGATAGGCAAAATAAAGTTTCTAAAACAGGGCTTGGCGAATATTTTCTGTGAAGAATCAGATAGTAAACATTTTGGGCTTTGCAGGCCATACTGTCTGCTGTTATAGAGCAAAAATAGCCATAGAAAATATGTAAATGAGCAAAAGTGACAGTGTCCCACTAAAACTTTCTTTGCAAAGGCAGGATTGGACCACCATCTGTAGTTTGCCAACCTTTGTCCTAGAAGATAACATTGATCTTGGGTAGGAAAAAGAATATTCTTAAATAAGTACAAAAACTTTTAATCATAAAGAAAAACATATATTTTATTTCTTTAGATTTGAAACATTCTGTTTATCAAAAAAGCACCACTAAAAGAGTGAAGAGACAATGTATAGGTGAAAGAAGTGATTTGCATTATACATGACTCATCTCTAGAATATATAAGAACTATAAATCAATATTAGAAAGATAAATAATGAGATGACATAATCAGAAACTTCACAATAGAAGGTAGCCAGATTTACAATAAACATTTTAGAGCATACTCAACTTCATTAGCCGTTAGGGAAATGACAGTTAAAACCACAGTGATATACTACCACACACACACCAGAATGATCATAATTTTAAAAACTGACACCACCAAATGTTAGCAAGGATTTTGAGCATTCACACTACTGGTAGAAGTGTAAATTGGCACACTCATTTTGAAAAACTTCTTGGCAAGTTCCTCTAAGCCAAATGTATGAATACTCTCTGTCTCAGCAATTTTACTCCTAGGCTATGCCTCCTCAGAAATGTGTGCCAAAAGACATATACAAGAGTGTTCATGGCAGAATTATTCATTATAGCCCCAAACTGTAAATAACCTAAATGTCCATTAAATGAACAGTAAGATGGATAAATATATCATGGTATATTTAGAGAATGGAATACTATATAATAATGAAAAGAAATGAACTCCTGTTATACCCAAATACATGAAAAACTTTCAAATATAATGTTAGTAGAAGTAGCCAAATCTGAAAGAATATATAATGTTTAATTCTATTTATGTGTGGATCAAACACAGATAAAACTAACTTTTGGTGCTATAAGTCAGAATAGTGTTTACATCTGGAGAGAAGAGAGAGGGTAATAATTGAAGGGAGAAAACCGACAGGGGATTTTATGGGTAGCAATAATATTTTATTCTTTGACCTGGTTGGTACTTACACAGGTATTTTCATTTTGTGAAAGGTCATTTTTCTGTACACCTTGAACTGTGTGCTTTTCTGTGTGTATGCAATACTTCCCTCAAAAGATTTTTAAAATCTACTGCAAGAAAAAAATCCAACAACAACCAACTACTTCTTTTCTAACTATGTGTTTCAACCCCAAGAGTAGGTAGGGCAAGACACAGTAGCTGTACAGGTGCTTAAGTAAGATTGAAAATCTTACTGGACAAAGAAATATGACCTGGAAATGTCCACAAAGCAAAGATTCAGATGCCTCCAATATATTAAACTTAAAAGGTTATCTGGTCTAGTGCCTACCTTACAGAAGGAATCGTTTCTGGATACATGCAGAGGGATTCATTTCAGAATTTTCAGGTCAAGAGAACAAGGTCATGAAGTCAGAACTATAATGCAATTCTGTTCTTTTAGCAACTGCCCCTCATTGGTCTCCCCTTTCCTGTCAATATCCATAGCTAAGTCTTGTAGGCAGAAGTTTTACTCACAGGACCTATACTAACTAGCTTAGCCTTAGTTTTCCCTATAGACAAGATGGAGTAATTGGATGTATTTGGGGCTCTCTTGTATTCTAATATGCAGTAGCTGAGAACTCTATTCTTGAGTTCTGGGACTTTAATTTTCATAAGATAAATAAAGGAAATGTTTATCTCCCTAATCAGAAATGAAGAATAATTATTCCATTTCCTTCATATTTTTCTCTTCTAATCTTTGAAATCTTAGATCGCTAAGTTAGACCTCCTAAATTTATGTCTTCTAGATATTCCACAGGGGCTAGAACCACATTGGTGATGAGAACTTTTTTGGATGGAGGTACAATTGCTCTTCTGTGAGTGTCCAGTGGAATCTAACCTCAGTGCCCTGTTTTCATAAGCTTTGGAGGTTGAGAGAATGCCAACAGGATGGCAAGCAGTGAAAGCTTCAAACACGTCCCCCTTCATGTAACTTAATAGGGAAAACCACAGGCTTTGAAGTCAGACAGATCTAAGCTCAAACATGTGGCTGAACAATCAGTAGATGCTTGACCATAGAAAAATTATATAATTTTTTATTCACCTTTTTTTTTTCTTAAATTTTTATTTTTATTTATTCATTTTAGAGAGGAGAGATAGAGAGAGAGAGGAGAGACAGAGAGACAGAAGGGGGAGGAGCTGGAAGCATCAACTCCCATATGTGCCTTGACCAGGCAAGCCCAGAGTTTCGAACTGGCGACCTCAGCATTTCCAGGTCGATGCTTTATCCACTGCGCCACCACAGGTCAGGCTATATAATTTTTTATAAATTAAGTTTCCTCAATTACATAAAGTAAATAGGTGCTGTACGTAAAATATATGACAATATATAGAGAGCCCTGAGTACAATGACTGACCCAGAGTTATAATAATAACAATAATAGTTAAATAGCACTTATTGTGTGCCAGGCATCATTGTGTGTGCTCTATACATGTTAACTCAATTACTTGTCAAAACAATTCTATGAGACAGGTCTTGTTAATAATACAAATTTTTGAATGGAGAACTAGTACACAGAAAGGCTGACTAATTGCCTTAGATCAGATAGCTTCAAATGGCCGAGTGAGGATGCAGACCCAGGCAGGCTGGCCACAGAGTCCATGTTCGTATCTATAACACCAGACTGGCTACTTGCTTTCAAAGTAGAGGCAATAAACATGGCTTACATCTTTGTCAGAAATATTAATGGTACAGTATATCTAATTTTTACTGTTAGAAAGCAAGAAATAAAGGAGATCCCTATCTGTTTTCCTTCATTTAACAGCTCCTCCTATATCCTGTTTCTACCACCTCAGTGAAAAGTTAGCTCCCATTTCACTGACAAGCACACAGTGAGCACCAAATATTTGCCAAGCACTGTGCTAGTTGATGGGGAATAAAAGGTATCTCACTGCTTTCCTACTCATCCCACTCAGTCCAGGTCACATAAAAGCTCCATGGCCTAAACACTCAAGATCAGCTTCGGACAATCAATGGACTGCTGCTCAGACAGCGCTGCCTCCTCAGTCAGCTTTCAGAGAGGCCGTGTGAATGCAGAACCCAACCCAACCCTGAGTAATGCCAAGGGAGCCTTCTCCAGCCTGGCTTTGCTCTGCTGCTTTGCTCCCGAAACAGCAAGCACACTGTTCCTAACTCCTGGACATAGTTGCCAGTAGCTGCTCCTGACCTTCCAGAAATTGCTTTGCTTTTGTATAGCAGGCTTTGGTTTTAACTCCCTTCCTCTTGTTTTTCATCAAAAATTAATTAAAACAATATTGCAAGCACAGAATCTACTCACTGTGATTGGAAGAACAGAAAGAGGAAAAAAAAAGTCAAAATATAGTCCCTTGTTTCCCATACCTGGGTTGGCAGAGTCCTCAAGAGGTTGGAATTCAAGAAAATCCCTCCTCGAACCCAATACTCCTGTGGAGGGTAGCCACACACTTCTGGGCTTCCCGGTCTGCAGGCCAAGGGGAAAAACCAGGCCCTGACAGCATCCCTGGCACAATTTGAATAACTTATTACAAACACAAGGCAATATTTCTTTTAAGGGAGAAGAGGGAAGATAGAGAGACAGACTCCTGCATGCACCCCCTGCCAGCTGCACCCTCCACTGTGATGTCTGGGGCTGATGCTTGAATCAACTGAGCCAGCCTCAACTTCTGAGGCCAACGCTAGAATCAGTTGAACCACTGGCTGTGTGAGGGGAAGAGGGAGAGAAAGAGGTGAGAGAGGGGAAAGAAGTAGATGGTTGCTTCTCATTTGTGCCCTGACCGGGGATCGAACCTGGGATGTCCACATGCTGGCCTGATGCTTTATCCTCTGAGCCAACTGCGCAAGGCCACAAGACAAATTTTGCTGCTTCTCATGGCATTCTTCATTCCCTTCCTTTACTCTACCTCTCTCCTTCCCATGTAGCTTCTTCTTTCCCTAGGAATACATCAGCCCTAGGAACAGAACTTTCCATGACCACGCAGGTTCCAGTCTATCATTATGAGGCCATGAGGTTTCGGTACGTGAAGCTCAATATAAGAACTGGGACTTGGAGAGCTCCCCTGACACCTCTCTTCCTGTTTCTTCATCCTCTCCCCACACCCCACAAGCCCTGATGTCAGTGGAGTGTATCGACATGGAATAACTCACAGATGCAAGCCAAGCTTGCATCTTCAGAATTTTTCCAGTGATGGGCCAAGAGCAACAGTGATCACAACAAACCTAAAACTCTGCTTACTGATCTGTGGGAAATTTCCTGGGTGCATGCCATGTCAGACCGATGTTGGTGTTCCATCTACACTAGATGCTCTTGGAGTTTATGTAAAGGGAGGAGGGACAAGCTTGTGGAACTGTAGCTCTCCCAATCTGCACCCTCACTTCCCTCGTTGCTCCCTGCCCACTGCTGCCTACACTGCCCTGCCCAGCAGCAGAAGTTAATTCCACAGCACAAAGGGCTGGGAGGGAGGAGACAGTTACAGCTCCCAGCAAGGGAATTGAAGGGGTTACTGCACAGCTTTCTGGAGCTACAAAATCGATTTTCTGCTGGACTTCCCAAGTGTCAGGAAATCTACAGTCCTTCAAGAAAACACCAGGATCTGGGGAGACAATGAAAAAGGAACTGAAATGATACCTAAAGGGGCTTCCAAAGTTGGTATTTACGTATAATGTCTCCATTGGCTATGATTTTTGTTGGGTTAGAAGGAGGAGAAACACAGGGTAACTGTGTGGTTAGAAGCTTTGGCCAAGGCCTAGTCTGAATCAGGGCCATGGAGGCAGAATCCCCTAGGGCCTTGGTGCTGAACCTGAGGTGTGCTTCCCCAGAGACCCTGTGGAGTGGGAACACAGCTGTCCGTATGCCTGTGTAGCAGGATGACAGGTTCTTTCATGCTGAGAATCTTTAGGAGACGACCTAGGAAGCCTGAACTTCAAAGAGACGAGAAGCCATCTGAGCTGAGGGGACTAATTCTGAGTCTTACAGCAAACATTGGCTCTTGTGCCTTGTCTATGTCTTAGGTTGGGGTCCCCAGAAGCAGACCCTGCGTGATTCATTTAAGGAATGTTTTCAGGAGAAATCAGCAGGGGGTTTGTACGTTGTACGTTGTCTGCTGAGAGGGAGAATGCCAGGTAAGGTGCAGCCTCCTGCAAAGTCCTGGGGAAGGAAGCAGTGAGGTGCGACTTAAAAGCTCACTCCAGAGCTTCCTGTGACACTCTCTGGGGTCCTGATGAGGGGCTAGAGAAACTGGAGTATTCATACGCCCCTCCCATCTATCATTCACTCGTTAAGTGCTTTTATCCTGAAAGAAAGCATATCCCCATGTTTGGCTTCTATAAGCAGGCAAAGTCATCCCAGGACCCTCAAGGTGGCCCTCTGACAGAGACGCAGGTGCTGCTGGCACACCTGAAGCTGGTGTGCATGAATGATAAAGGAGTCCCAAAGAGTGTGGGCAGTGCTCCTTGGCTGGACCCACAAGCCCTAAGCTGGCAGGTCATCCCTTGGGGTCAGGTAAACACAGACTAGGTACAATTATTTGTAAGAGAAACTCTGCAGAAGCAGTGCATGGTACAGAGGATCTAGGTGGCCACTGTGAATGCCCCAGACCCTGCCATTGACCCCATTGTCACTGCCAACCAGGGAACCTCTGGGTCCATGCCTTTCATTTACTTTGTTCTGGTTTATACGCATACCTGCGTGACTGTATGGAGCCACCTCCCCCATAGTGGAGCCTTAGGTGGAGGACAGACATGTTTCCTCTTCTATTTCCAGAAAGAATGCCTATAGCCAGATACCAAAAAACAAGTGTATCCTTCTAAATTTCCTGGCCATCACTCATTCTGGAGCTCCTGCAATGGAGTGGGAACCATTTGGATTAGAGAAGTCTAGCCAGCCTGTTCGTGTGACTGAAAGATGCAACTTGAGCTCACAGTTGTCAGCACTGCAAGTAGGGACTTCTGAAGTCACAGACCTTGTCACATCACAGGAAAAAAGAGCTTTTTGAAACCTGAAGCTCAGCTGTTGGCCCCTCAAGTGTGGCATGCCTGGTGCTGGTGGCCTGTGGAGAAAAAGACATTAGATGAGAAGGCAGATCCAGGATCAGTTTGTGCAGCATTCAGAGACTATAGGGAATGAGAGAGATGAGGTAACCACCCAGAAGCAGAGGCACTCCAAGCAACTGGTTTTGTGCAGGTGCAAATCCTGCTAGCTCTGCCATGCCACCACGGAGCCTCCAGATCCCCCATCAGACCTCTTCCTCAGACTAAAAATAATTGCTCACGTATAAACAAATGAAAATATATTTTTAACATGTCTCAGAAAACCACCTTCCCATTGGGTTTCAAGGTCCTCTCTCTGAGTCAACTGGCAGATCAAGAAAGCACCTGCAACTGCTTGAAACTTTCCACCACAGACAGGCAACTGTGACTCCAGGTGACATCTGATTGTGGGTGCCAAAGTGACTTCGTGTTGAGAGATTAGGATCTCTAACTGCTTTGTGGTTTCAAAGGCAAGAAAAGCCAGAACCTTCAATAGGGATGAAAGCTTAACAATTCAGGGTGGATAGCTCCCAGAGACCCACCTATTTTGAGGGTCACATGTGTGGCTTCCTGAGGAAAGTCTTACAAGTGGGCCGTTGAAACATTGGCCAGCAGAAACAAAGGAAACCCATCGCTCAGCCGGGGCTCTAGCTGTCAGGCAGCCTCCGGACGGGGATGGTACTTCACCCTTTGAGGGCAGGCAGAGCTAGAAGAAGAACTCACCAACTGACACCAATCTGAAAGAATCTGACATTATTTTAAAAATGTATTGCTTTTAAAGGCTTATATAAGACAGAGGATCCCTAAGGAACGGCTTATATCTAATAAAAGAACACTCATTTCCACTATTAGACAACTCTTCTTCTTGACACTTATCATTCTGTAAAAGGAAGAGATTGGGTCAAATAAGAATTTGCATTGAGATGACATTGTGTACTTGAGTGGTCCACACCCCCAGGAAGCAAGGAGAGGAATATTACAAAAATGTGTGGGCTAGAGAAACAGAGATAGAGAGGTGCTAAGACACGTGCCTAACGGCAGATGAGATGTTAAGTGGCCGAGGCATTTTGCTGGGCACCAAAATTAGGTCACTTGACTCTTCAGGGCTGCATTGGTGATAACCTGTAACACCTTCTGTTCTGACAAAATGGTGGAAGCAGCTCAGTCCAAAGAAATAAACAAGAAGCATGCTTAAGAGGACAGCACTTTGACCTCTCAAGTCCAAGTACATTGTTGGCCTCCTACCTCTATCCTTAGAGATATTGGGGAGGTTCCTCCACTTTGGACCTTTAGCCCCAACAATGTAATTTCTCTGATTGTGGGCAAAAGAGGAATTTCTCTCACAGTGCCAACATCATCCCCCATCTTCTCCCCCCACAGAGAGAGCAGGGAGGAGGTGAGACCAGGCCTGCCCAGAGATGGAGTTTTGAGACATGAGGTAATGTTGGTCCTCATCTATGGCAGCAACCAAGGGGAGTTTGGCAGGGGCCGTAAGGGAGGAGAGTGCCGGCTCTGAGATTTTCTTTATGTTTGGTCTGGATGTATTCCAAATACAAATTAAATTCAAATGAAAACTTTAGGAATGTTGTATTACCAAAGGGTTCCTGTGGGTTTTTTTCGGGGGTAGGGGGTGGTAAAGATAGGGGAAAAGGGATTATAGGCAAGGGTAAATGGGAGCAGCTGCGATGCAGCTAAACAACTAAACCTAAACTATGGCATTTACAGCATCCAGATCTCACAATCCAGCTAAGAGGAGGGATCTTTACTACCCAGATTCTATGTGTTTCAGTTGCCTACCAGTCCCAGGAGTGTGACTGGAACTCCTGAGTTCTACTCATTCATTTGCCATTAATGGGATTGCTAAACCTTCCTTATCTCTTACTTCTCTGACCTTCAACTTCTTCAATTGCAAATTAAGGGATGAATCAGTTAGCTTGCATCTTTCTATTCAAAGAGTTTGCTTCTAGTGTGGTCAATGGAGCATGTGATTTCTAAATATCAGTCACCCATGCTTCCACGATGCATTGGAAAACGTTGAGTGGCTCAATGCATTTTATTTCTGTCTTTTTCAAAGGATGTTTCTTATTTCAGGCAACTGCCTCTGTGGTATGTGTATGTGAAAGCATATGTTTGCAAAACAGATGAAACATTTACGTATAATAGCATTTTCACAGCAGTTAGTATAAACAGGGCAAATTTATCTTCTGCAAGTGATTAGGAGTGGCTTTTAGTGGGTGTCTGTGAAATGACAGATTGTGTAATTTTTAGGGGAAAAAAAAGTGTGTAGGAAAAAACCCCTACAGGCAATAATATTTTGACCTTGAAAGGGAAAATATGCTAGTTTGTTTATAGAAAATAGACTCCACTCCAAAGTTTACATTCAGAAGAACCTTTGTTATTTGTTCATAAATAAATGGAGAACAGAATTGTTGATTACTGGAGTTAATGTTCTTTTACTAAAGCGAAAATATTGTATGTAACTAGGTTAAGAAGATATTTCAGGAGAAAGGGTGACGATTTGAATAATTGTGAAGTCAATATGGGTGCATTTTTATTTTATTAGCTAGCTATTAGAGCAGTCTATGGCATTTCATGTGTGACACACAGTGCTAGGATGTTGCTGTAGAAAGTCATTTGTGTCCGCTGTCTAGACTAATTGAGCGACAATAATAAAACGTTGTTTTTAGATAAACAATGGGTGTCAGAGCTCCATCAGTCCCTGCAGGGAGTGTGGTTATGCCTTTCAAAGAGCAACTGGCTCAGCTCATATGCCATAGTCATTTCAGAGAAAAAAGTCAGGTCATTTAAATCAACTAAATTGAATGCAGTTTTGAAATGGAAATCAGTAATCCCAGTTTGAAGCTAGCTGCCTCCTTGTCAATGGGACGCTAGAGGCACAGATTGCCATTTGGTTCTCTCCCAAATCTCATTCAAAAGCAGGAGGCCCCAAAGCAACATAGATTGCAAGTTAGCAATACAGGGGAATAAAATATCACATGTCATATGTTTTGTGTAGTGTGTGGGTGCCGAACAGGCTGATGTGAAAATATCATCATAAACCCAGCTGCCCACTTCAACTCCTTCCCTCCTGTGCTCCAGACAGATGGACAGCCAGAAGGCTGCAAGGAGGATGGAAGTGGGTGACTTGCTGCTGCCCTTACCCAACAGGAAGGCGTTTCTCTTTAGGAACATGAATGTTTACCTACCTACCTTCTCTCTCCCCCTCTAAATGTGTTCCCTCCTTCCTTGTGCCTCCATGCCCTTTAGAATAAAGCATGTATAGAGATACATCTCAACTTTGTGTGGAGATTAAGATCTGTGGTTACAGCCTTAGAAGAGAAAGGCACAAGCAAGCTGGTCTCCTTAAAGACACTTTATCTCAACAGAGGCTCACAGAACCACCAGGCTTTTGTAGTTGCGAAGAGGGGTGGCCTGAGGGGAGGTTAATGTTAGATTCAGGGAGTACTGACATGCTGGGGCTGCCAAGAGTGTACAAGGTCCCTGTGACGCTGAGAACAAAGAGTTCAGCAACATCCTGCATTGAGTCAGAGACCCTTATCAATAGTTTATGTTTGAAATTCTCCACTGAGCAATACCACCCTCCCTGTAACTGCACACAACCTCCCTAGCCAATAGTTGACAGCCATATCAGCTTCTGTGTAATGCTTGCTCACCCTAGATAGCCATCCTATAAAAAGGAGCCATTTTAGAAGCTCGTGGCTGCAGTGCTCGCAGTCTCTTCAGAGGTGTGGGTTACCTGCAGTCCCTGTGCAGGTTTGGGGGGGCTGCAGTGCTCCCTTGCATGGGTTGCCTGCAGTCCCTGTGCAGGTCTGCAATAAAACGTATAAAATTTACTTTGGGTCTGCTGTGGCCTATCTCGCTGGGATGTAACAGTTAACATCTCCTTTTCCTCAGCTATCAGACTTCCCCAGGCTGACTCAAACAACCACAAAATCTAGGTAAGAACAGTGTGCTTGCTTGGCAAACAGTTTCAAGATATGTTTGCTATATACCCCACAAACTAAATTGCATCCTCCCAACTGTAACATTTTGTTGTCACCGCTGAGCTATTAAGAAGTTGGATGCTGTTCACTGGCCTTTTCATTCACCAATTGTTGCTTGAGCACCTGTTCGGCTCCAGGTCTTCTGCTGGTTGCTGAGAAGACATCCGGTTGAAAGACCAGTCTGCGAACCTTGAAGTCTTGTGGAGACACAGAGAGGCAGACAGTATAGTCTAATAGAATATTGCTCTGTGAGGCATGTTCAGGAGGCCACAAGGGGCTGTCTCTGTATCTTAGCTCGGGCTTCTATAACAAAATATTATAGTCTGGGTAGTTTAAACCACAGACACTTATTTCTCACAGTTCCAGAGGCTGGATGTTCAAGACCAAAATGCCAATAAATTCAGCTGTTGCTGAGATTCAATTCTAGGTTGGCTTCTCACTCGCATGGCAGAAAGAGCTTTGGTGTCTCTTCTTCTTACAAGGGCACCAATCCCATTCTGGGGGCTCCATCCTATTGACCACATCTAAACCTAATTACCTCCCAAAGGTCTCACTACTATGTTGAGGGTTAGGGCTTCAATGCATGAATTTCCAGGACAGGCATAGAATCATTCATCCCAAACCACCCTCTATTGTACTCAAGCCCAGATCAGATAGTTCTCTTTTAGGATTCCTCTCTGTGCCATTCAGCCCTGACTTTCTAGTCAACACTATTTCCTATCCTCTATGCCAGAGCAAATTTCATTGCTTCTAGATTGCTGACAACACAAACTCCTCTCTGTCCATTCCTCTGATCCAAAACCACTGTTTACCCAATCATTAGTTGATGACTCCTTTGCATTTTGCCCCACTGATACATCATTGCCCAGGACAAACAGCCAAGAAGTTTTCTCTACCTTCTCCAATAAATGTCTCTTTCTGACTTTCCCCCATCTTAGATACATTATAATACTTACTCAAAAAAGTATCTGAGATGGCTAATTTTATGTGTCAACTTGTCTAGGCTGTGGTGCCCTATTGTTTGGTCAAACACCAGTCTAGATGTTACTATGAGGGTATTTTGTAGGTGTGATTAACAATTAAATCAGTGAATTTTGAGTGAAGCAGATTACCCTTAATAATATGAATGGTCTCAGAGGACAGAGCATAGAGCTAAAGAGAATTATTCTCAAGACTTAAAATATAATAGACTTTATTATGCTAGTTTTCAAACCTGTTTGGGACCCATGACCCTATTTGCTTTCTGATTTCTTCCTTTTGAAATAGGGATGTTTATCCTACAATTGCCCCACCATTATATTTTGAAAGCATGAGACAATCATACTGTGAGTCTCACCCATACCTGATGTAAATGAGATTTAGGACTTAGAGTTGATGTTGGAGATTTAAGACTTAGAGTTGGGGCAGCTGTTGGGATGGGGTGAATGTACTTTGCATGTGAGAAGGACATGAATTTTGGGAGCCAAAGGGTGGACTATTATGTGTTGAAGTGTATTCCACTGAATTCATATGTTGATGCTCTAACCTCAGAATGTGGCTATACTTGGAAATAGGGTCACTGCTGTAAATATAATTAATCAAGATGAGGTCATTCTGGAATAGGGTGGGAGGTGGTTATTTGGACATCCACACCTGGAATACCATGTGAAGATGAAGCTATGCTGACATAATCCAAGAAACTACTGGAAGGTAAGAGAGAGGGCTGGGACAGATTTTCCCCTAATGCCTTCAGAGGAAGCACTGCTGAGACCTTGACCTCAGATTTCTAATCTCTAGAACTGTGAGACAGATTTCTGTTGTTTAAGTCACCTGTAGGCAGTACATTATTACAGTAGCCCTAACAAACTCCTTTTGCTTTTCCTGGAAGCCCATTGTTTTAGATATTCCATGTTGCATAGGGGTGACAAGGTGGGCCTGCCTTGAGATGCCATGTCTCTTGCCTCAGTGGCTTCTCCTCCCCACCACTAGCACAAATGCCAATATGGACAGGATGCAGCCATATTGTGATAAATCTGGCCACACTTTTACAAAATTAAGACAAAAAGCATCAGTGGCTTATGCACATTAGCATCTGAGATATAAGAAACACACTCCTATGGGAACACATATTAGTATAAAAAAAAAGTTAAAGGAGAGATCACAGCCTCAAAAGTTAACTTTGTCCTTACTGAAAATGCTGGCAACAGTTAGGTCCAAGTTGCTCAAGAAGACCTGTGTGCTTCTTGAGTTAACTAGCTCTGAAAAGGAAGAGCCACTTTGTCTCTTTCTTCAAAGGAATGCTTGTAATAAATTAGGAACATGGAGTAGGACAAGAAGCACCAGTTTGGGAGATTAGGACCCAGGTTCACATTCTGATTGGTGCTCTGACCAACCAGTGATCATAGAAAATGACTCTGAACAAGCAAGCTCTCTGAACATTGTCTTTCTTACCTGTCACAGAAAATGAATAAGCCTCACTTTGAGATGTACAGACTTTCCCCCTTCAAGTCACCTATTCTCTCAGACCTCTCACTCTTGAAAGGTAGGGAGTATTTTATCATAAAATATTACAATTCTGCCAGGAGAAGCCATCATTATTAGAATGAGGAAGGTTTGCTTTATAACTGATTCACTCTGAGGAATGTGAAACACTTCAGACTGTGAGGACCCACCATGGCCTTCTGTTGGGGTTAGCAATGCCTGTCTCTTCCCAGAAGAACATCTATGTCTCAAGGAGCCCTGAGCTTAATCGAGTTGGGGGGCCTTTTTGAAGGAGCAGAAACCCTAAATACAGATCTAGAAATAGGACAGGGCTTTGAAAGGATGAATCCAACCTGTGTCTACTTGGGGACACCAGGAGAATAGTGCCAGGACCTTGGGCACTGGACAGAGAAGGGGAAAAGGAGGGAGATTAGAATAATAACCAAAAGGACACCATTCTAAAGCTGATTCAATACAACCGAGGTGTCAATGAATATCTGCATTCAGGTATTCACTACTACTAGCAAAATTAAATTCCTTGTTTTGTTTCTGTTTTTTGTTTTTTTCTGCTGACTGACCAGACCAAATGCCTGCTCCCACTGAAAATATTTTGTCTGCTTATCTACTTCTTTCTTAACGTGATGCTAAAAGTGGGTTTGGTGTATTAAACTCCCACATGTGGTCAGGCCTCTGCTTATGAACCCTTCCCTGCTGGTTATAGTAAACCTGACTGACCTACCAGATCCTGTTTGCACGAAGCCCGGGAGCAGTTCCTCTCAGACAGGAAGGAGCCAAACACTGAGACCTTGACCTGCAACAACATCGGGTGTGGGAAGGAAAGAGCAATTCAGACATTGATTCAGCAATTATTTATTGAAAACTGCCTACGTCCACAATCATATACCTGAAGCCCTTGGGGCCATATGTATTTCAGAATTCAGAATGTTTTGAATTTTGGAAAGACAATATGAATATGGTGTGCATAAACCAAATATTAAATATCATCCCAGAGGGGTCTGAGGCAATACCATGTGCATTAAACACAATATTTCCACAGTCCCGTATCCATAAAATATATTAATATTCACACTAAGTGGGATAAATGGAGCCTTATAGCACTTCACTCCAAGAGTTATTTTTATAACCAAAGCTGTTATTGAAATCTGTTTTCAGAGACTTTTTGGATTTAAGAATTATGGGTACAGGACTGTGGACCTGGGCCAGGTGCCAGGTGGTACTCGCAGTGCTGGGGAAACACAGACCGGGCTCTGGACAGGGCTGGGGGTTCTGAATGGGGAATGGTTTCCAATTTACCACATCAGATACAGGCTCAGGCCCTACAGGGAGAAGGCAGATTTTAAAGAGAAGAAAACAAAACAAAACAATAGAAACAGTGTTCTATTAAAAGTCCTATATAGTGGGGCATAAGTTTGATTTAAATGCTAAAAAAAAGAAAAGTCTCCAACAGAAAATTCAAGATTGTGTTTAATGCACATGGTATTGCCTCAGACCCCTCTGGGATGATATTTAATATTTGGTTTATGCACACCATATTCATATTGTCTTTCCAAAATCCAAAACCCAATCCTCATCCATTCTGGTCAGCAAGAGAAGGCCCAGTGGCTTGCGGATTCTGAGGGCCAAGGGTCTCATCCTCAGGGAGAGATGTGAGTGTCCACAGAACCAGACGGGGAGCAGCGGGTGCCTGCTGGATGGAAGCAGACCCCCACAGGAGGAGACACATTTCTGGTGGTGTGAGTGAACTGTGTGAGTCTGGATGGGTGGCAAAGGGGTACTGTGGGACTACTAGCCAGAATATTTTCAGGTCTGAGAGTTCATGCAGGCACTCTCAAGGAGCCCTGAGCTTAATCGAGTTGGGGGGCCTTTTTGAAGGAGCAGAAACCCTAAATACAAATCCAGAAATAGGACAGGGCCTTGAAAGGATGAATCCAACCCTTGTCCACAGAACCAGGTGGGGAGCAGCGGGTGCCTGCAGAATACGGTATATATATGTGTGTATATATACATATACATGTATTTATATATCTAAACTATATATAAACTGTAGTACAGTATATATAAATTTATGTGTGTGTGTATTTTTATATGTATATATATGTATATATAAACTGTTGGTAGAAAACTTTCTGTCTACCCATATAGGTCTGAATGGTCAGAGACTGCAAGATAGCTGACAATAGACAGATTAACAGGAAAAAAGAAAGGTTTGTTTACCCAGCATGGGGCAGGTTTCCCTGAGAACTGAAGAACTCAGTGAATATCCAGAGGTAAAGGCTTAGGCACCAACTTAATAAAAAGTGTGTGAGGGGGCACTTCGGGCTTCAATGAGAAAGCCTGGAAGGCTTGATGGGTTTTCTTGATGCTAATGGGTTGGGTGGTCGGGCTCCTTCCTGGAATTGACAGGAAACTGTCTGGGGGGCAGCTACACTTTTCAGAAGGCTTCGCTTTAGTCAGGTGAGGGACACTCAGACAAGGTTTCAAGCATTTTCACTTTAAAATAATCTTTATGCCAAAACTGTGATGCCTTTTACACATATACACACACACATATATATGTATACATATACATATATAAAATGTATATTGTATAAATATTTGTGTGTATATTCAGATAGAGAGATAGATTTAAAGAAAGAAAGAAATACTTCTATCAGTCAGTCACAAGCACAGCAATTCTAGCAGATGGGTTATAGGTCTACACTGAGTCAGCCTCTGACAGATGTTTTAGATCACTATTGATCATTTTTAAAATCTGCATCTGTTTTTTCCTCTCATTCTCCTCTGTACTCTCCCAGGATCCTGGCTTGCTCTCTGGGGTTTGCAGGACGAGGACTGGGGGACAAAGGGAGTGGAGGAGCAGATACAGTTTGGAGTGATTGGCTGAGGGTCTTCTGTGCAATGATGGGCCACGCTAGGCTCCTAGGTCCACCGTGAACACTGCTGGAAATACGTTACACGTGCAGCAGGCCTTTACCCTCCAGGCAGGTCTCCTGGAGAACCTCAGAAATGCCAGCACGGGAGATGGCACTTTCCAGTCTGCAGCTGTGAAGATGAGCTCCAGCTCTCACTGGGGTCCCGCAACCCGGAAACTCGGGGTTCAGGCTCCCTGGTGCTGATCCCTACAGGATCTCAGGACTCACAACCTCTTCCTACTTTGCACCCTCCCTGTTGACCCCCACAATGTTTCCAGAGGTGGTTCTGGATATTTCCAGGGAGTCCTTTAAGGACATTTCTCTCCCCTTTCTCTGGTCCTTAGGAACAGCATGTGTAGACCACCCCCTCACCCCAAGGCCTCTACCTCCCTGTGCCTCTGCCTCTCACCAGAGGTCCCTTTTCTCATCCCAGCCACATGGAATTTCCCATATCACCAGCCTCACCTACTCGGTGCTCCCAGCGTTTAGTAGGGCTTTCACCAGGAAAGGGCACAGCTCTGCCTGGAGGCTGACTTGTTACTGAAGAAAAGGTGAAGAAAGTTCTGAAGAACTGTTCTGACTGGGAAGGGAAAAGCAGCTCTGGTCACACTTGTGGCCAAGCCTCTTGGGAATGTTTTGGTTCTCTTGGTAGACTGCTCCTGCTACTGTTTACCCAGCATGGTCAAGTGCTTTGAGTAGATGTCTTGGCTGACATGGATTCCTTCGCTTTGTGAATAGGCCAATTACTAAACAATGAAGCTATTACATAAGGAGCAGGGAGCTGGCTGGAGCCAACAAATCTTGTACTCTAGGTTTACAAAGCTATAATTATCTAAAGTTTTAAAACACAATGGTATCTGCTGAAAGGGAACATCTGGGAGGGAACCAAGCCATCCCAATTAAATGAATCATGCACATCCCATGGATTGCATGACTCCACGTTAATGGAGTGGCAATTTTTTTCAATGTCACTCAAGTTAACAAATGTGCTGAAAGGTTTAAGCAGAACAAACGCATGGGGAGGGGGGAAATCAGATCAAGAGGAGAGATCTGTTTTATAAGATCAGCTACATATTGGCTGGAGAAAGCATTCTGTACTGCTGTCGTTAACACTAATCAGGAGAAAGAAATGCTTTACGAGGTTGTTCCCATATGAAAATAAAAGCTTTTCCAGTTGCCATTTCATTTAAAAATAAACTCTTTTAACCTCCAGGGGACCCTCTGTGAAAGAGTAGGGTGAGGCATCGGTGAAGAGGGCTGAGCATGGAGTGTTCTGAGCTTGTACCGGTCCAGAGGCATACCATGGGGATTAGTGAAAATCAGTTGTTAGGAGATTTGTGAGCCTTTGTCCTAAAAATAGATTTGGCCCAGATCGTAGCATTGGACTCTACTTTGAGAATGAAGTTTTACAGTATATTCTCTTCCAAAACCATCTTTTCCAAAACTAAGTGTGGTCCATGTGCTGCTGAGCACTTCTCAAGTTCTGCAACCTAAATGAAGGTGTCTACCCTCCTTTGTCTTCATGTTGGGGGCAGTTCTTTCAGGTACAAAATGAAAAGAACAGTTATGAGAACAACAACAGAAATAGACTGAAAGAATCTCTCATTTATCACCTTATACCTAAGAAAATGTTAGCTTTAGCCATGGTTGGGTAGCTCAGTTAGAGATAGCATCATCCCCATACTCCAGAGGTCGGGAACCTTTCTGGCTGAGAGAGCCATGAACACCACATATGTATTTTAAAATGTAATTATGTGAGAGCCATACAACGACCCGTGTACATTACACATTATCCAATAAAAATTTGGTGTTGTCCTGGAGGACAGCTGTGATTGGCTCCAGCCACCCACGACCATGAACATGAGTGGTAAGAAATGAATAGATTGTAATACATGGGAATGTTTTATATTTTTAACGTTATTATTTTTTTATTAAAGATTTGTCTGCAAGCCAGATGCAGCCATCAAAAGAGCCACATCTGCCTAGCAAGCCATAGGTTCCCAACCCCTGCCTTACACCAAGGCTATGGGTTCAGTCCCCAGTCAAGGCACATACAACCAATGAATGCATAAATAAGTAAAACAACAAATTAATGTTTCTCTCCCCCTTCTTCTCTCTCTAAAACCAATCAATCAATTAATCAATTAAAATAAATTTTAAAAGAAAATGTTAGCTTTAATGGAGTGAAAGTTTCAGCTGGAGAGTTGGGGCTATGTGGTGGGGACTGTTCTTTCAATTGTCCTTTTTTACCATCTGCTGAAGGGTGTGGCAACAGGGACACACAGGAGCTTGGCTCAGTTCTGAAGTCAGAAACTGATTGGGGTCATTATGCACTGATGACACAGCAGGACTGACAATAAGCAAATCAGGAAGGTTGTCAGTTCCCCAGCTTTTCTCTAGTTGCCCTGTTCACTCTTTTGCCAAGCCCCATTTCAGTTGGTCCCCACCTTACCTAACTGCCCTGTCGTCACCTCTTCTGATGGTCTTATGCATAAGCACAACCAGAACATGCTGACTGAGCACTTGTCAGCTTTCATTTACTCCATCAGGTGAAAGTTTGTATCTATTTATCAACTTTACCATAGGTATTTGTATCTTCAGTACTGCAAAAGGAATATTATAGGAACAAGAAAAAATTAATAACTAAAAACAGCTATCAGTTAACCCACCACCCTAATACTGTCTAAGCCAGCCTGGACCATCACTTGACTTCTGTCCTGCTTTGAAGAGAAATTTACCTACAATATTTCTAAGTTCTCTTATTAAAGTTAATACCTCCACCAGTATGTGCATTACTTTTACCTTCTTTGAAAGAACTGTCTAGAAATCTTAGACATTGATTCATGATGTTATGGACTGAAGTATGCCCTCCTCCAAAAAAAAATTCATGTTGAAGTCACAATCCCCAATGTGACTACATTTGTAAATAGGGTCTTTTAGGGGGTAATTAAGGTTAAATGAGGTCATAAAGGTGGGGCCATAATTTGATAGGTGTCCTTATAAGAAGAGGAGAAGATACCAGCTTTCTCTCTCTCTTTCTTGCACACACAGAGAAAAGGTCACATGAGGACACAGCAAGAAGAAAGCCAACTGCAAACCCAGGAGAGAGGTGTCACCAGAAACCAACCCAACTGACATCTTGATCTTGGAGCTCTAGCCTCCAGAATGGTGAGAAATAAATTTCTTTTGACTAAGGCCCTCCTTCTGTGGGCTTTTGTTATGGCAGCTCTAGCTGACTAACATACACTGTGTTCAGGCTTGAAAAGATAAGGAAAAAAAATGGCATCCTTGACATTCTGGAACCTGTCCACCACTGACAGTTCTTCTGAGGCCATGACAGATCAGGACAAAAGCAACACTACACCACTATCATGCCTGCATCCCGACAAAATGTGAACATTGTCCAAACCACAAAATTAATCCAACACGTTCCTGTCCTAGATAATACAAGTAGCTGCTGCTGCTTTACCATTCTAGCTTTAGCCTCAGTCTGCTCTTTCCTCCTGCTGGAAAAGATTTATTCACAGAGTCAACCTTGCTTCCCAACAGCATTCAGTCCAGAGCAGGGCCTACTTCCTTTACCTCCCCCAAACACCTAACACAAGCCAAAACTTATCAAAAGTCTTCTCTGAAACTCCTACTGTGCCTCCCCATGGTTCTCCATGAGCATTAAACCCAACGTGATCAACTCCAGGTGTGTGTTGCTGGTGATCACTACACTGCCTGGAGGGCATTGACAAAGGTGTAACCATTTTAATGCTTTTATTATTTTTTAAAAATGTTACTTATCTATTTTAGAGAGAAGAGAGAAAGAAAGGGGGTAGGAGGAGGAGCAGGAAGCATCAACTCATAGTAGTTGCTTCTCATATGTGCCTGGACTGGGCAAGCCCTGGGCAAAACCTGCGACCTCAGCGTTCCAGGTCGATGCTTTATCCACTGTGCTACCACAGGTCAGGCCCATTTTAATGTTTTTAAAGAAGTACTTAACAGTGCTTATTGGCCCTGTCTGGGTAGCTCAGTTGGTTAAAACGATTTCTTGATTTGCCAAGATGCAGGTTCAATCCCCAGTCAGGGCACGTACAAGAATCAACCAATGAATGCATAAATAAGTGGAACAACAAATGGATCTTTCTCTCTCTCTCTCTCTCTCTCAATACCTATCCTTCCTTCTCTTTCTCTCTAAAATCAATAAATTTTTTAAAAATTTTAAATTGTTTGTTATGAGCTGAATGTTTATATACCCTCAGATTTGTATAGTGAAGTCCTGCTCCTTAATGTGATGGCATTTGGAGGTGGCACCTTGGAGAAGTAATTAGGTTTATGTGAAGTTATTCAGGTGGAACCCTTATGATAGAATTAATGTCCTTATAAGAAGAGGAAGACAGAGAGATCTGACTCTCTCTGTGCGAATGTGCCCAGGAAAGACTACAGAAGGACACAGCAAGAAGGCAGCCATCTATAAGTCAAGAAGAGAGCTTTTGCCAGCAACCAAATCTCTCAGCACCTTGATCTTGCACTTTGCAACCTCCAGAACTGTGAGAAAACAATGTTTCAACAGTTTGGTTTAAATGTCTAATGATGCATTACTCAGAATGTATCTTCGTCATTAAGTGGTATATGACTGTATTTGTCAGTTGTCCAAAAATTGCGAAAGACGTCATACGGATGCTCATCTATCTTCTTGCTTCCTACTGTGGTTGATTAGGAGCATAAAATGGAGATATTTTACATATCCCTATTGCCAGATCACGTCATGGACTATATCACTGCTCTCTTTACTACTAAAATTAGAGTCACTAGCATCTTTAAATCTAATCTGATTAGAGAGTCAATTCCCAGAAGTAATTCAGAAAACTCATCCTTAAAATTCTGTTCTTCTGGAACTGCTCTCAGTAGTGGCAATGGTTGTACAGTGTTGTGAATATTTTCAATGCCAGCAAATTGTGCACTTAAAAATAATTAAAACAGTGAATTTTGTGTTATGTCTATTTACCACAATAAGCAAATTTAGTTATACAAAAAAAAAAAAAAAGAAAGAAAGAAAAAGAAAAGAACCCAGGTCTGAATCAGGCAGACAGGGGGCAGAAAGAGCTTGAGTTCAAATCAATAGAAAGTGCTAATCAAGTTTTTGGCTGGACGCGGGTAAAAATACAGAGTTTTAGAGTTTTAAGAAATAAAGTGTCTTTCTTACCCTTCTTCCTTCCTTTTCAGTAGTTTGATTTCTTCTAGGACTTAGTCAAAAGTCTTTTCAGTTTTTGAACCGATGATTTTATTCTCATATACACTTTTACCCTGTACTTTAACATTTGCTTAGTATAATTTTTCTCTTCGGCAAAATAAAATAAAAATTCAGTTTTAACCTGCTCCTTCAGGTGTAGTTGTAGGGAGAACAAACATGGTTCTTGGAAATTTCACAAGCATCTCTTCTAATGTGAATTCTAAACCGTGTCAAAGAATCAGCTTCACCACATGTCCATGGTGTTGTGGCCTAGGCTTCAATCTCCCCTCTTCTCCTATCACACCTGACATCTTCCTTTTGCCTACTTTCCCAGAGATTGTAGGAGTAATACTGGGTGGTGATTTAAGTCCCAAAGTCATTGGGACTTGCTAGTGGAAAGCTAGACAGCTTTCTGCTCTCTCTTTGGGGCTCAGTATACATGGTTGGAAAGAATAAGTGGGCCACTGGCAATAGAAATTCTCTGACCTTTTCTTCTGACATGCAGGAATCTTCAAAGTGAGTTTGCAGGGAGTGTCCTGTTTTTACAGCTTCGTGTTAGCTGTGCTTTCTGTCTTATGTACAATAATTCCCAAATGCTTGAGGGTTGCAATATGATTTTCCCTGAAATTCTATTAAAAAGGGATTCTTTGCTGCTATCCATTTTACCTCCAGGCACTGCCGATGGAAATTAGCACCCTAAACAGCCCCTCCCCATAACATCATTGATTTTTTTGGTCTGCATTGCATCTACTTCACAGCCTGAGACATGCCAAATCATACATGTCCTAAGTACTGTTGCTAGCAACAAACATATCTTCTTAAGTGGCCAAGCACAGGCTATATTTGGAATGTCAGAGCACCTCACCCCACCATGGCCCACTTCTTGTAGGTGAGACATCTTTAAACCTTAAAGCAACCTCATCTATGTTTCTTGATTCTACTTAAGAGACAACTCTGGATCAACTCTGCAAAACACAAAGTGACACAGAGAAACAGTTTCTTTCTCATGACTCCTTTCTCCTCTGTAAAAATAAGTATTATTAGTAATCCCTACCTTATGGGATAATTGTGACTATTTAATGAGGTCATCAAAGATTAAAATGGACAGAGTGTGGCCCTGGCCGGTTAACTCAGTTGGTTAGAGCATCGTCCCAAAACACCAAGACTGCTGGTTTGATCCCCTGTTAGAGCGTACACAGGAAATGACCAATGAAGTCAGAACTAAGTGAAACAACAAATGAACACTTCTTCTTTCTCTCTGTCTCTCTGTCCCTCTCTTTTTCTCTCTCTGTCTAAAATCAATCAATTAAAAAATGGACAGTGTGGCAATTGTATTTCTGGCACATAGTCTGCATCTATACTTAAACACTGCTAGGTATTTCTATTGTTTTCTCATCCTCTCTCTATTTTATTACTATTTTCTTAAAATTGACTTTACGGGCGTTGACTTTGGTTAATAAAATTACATAGGTTTCAGATAATTGGAGTAGAATCCACATAATTCCAACTTAACTATTGCAAACTAAACAATTCAGCGGCATTTAGCACTTTCACAATGTTGTGCAATCACATCTCTAGTTTCAAAATATTTTCATCATTCCAAAAGGAAAGCCTGTACCCATTGAGTAGTCACTCTCCATCCCCCCTTTCCTCTGAGCTTGTTGAAACAGCAACCTTCTCTCTGTTACCACAAATTTACCTACTTTGGATATGTCATATAAACTACGTCCTACAATAAATTCTTTTGTGTCTGGCTTCTTTCACTGAGCACAATGTTCTTGAGGTTCATGCATGTTTTATTTTTTATTGATTTTAATTTATTGTGTTTACATAGATTCAGGTGTCCCCTGGAATATATCTTCCCCCACTCCCGTGTTCCCTTCGACATCCCCCTTGCCTCCTTTCCCCAAGGCCCTCCCCTCTTCCCTCCAGGATTTGCTTTTCTGCTCTCTATAACACTGTTATGTGTATATATATATTTTTTTTCTTGCTAATTTTTTTTAATAATTTTAATTTTTTAATGGGGCGACATCAATAAATCAGGATACATATATTCAAAGATAACATGTCCAGGTTATCTTGTCATTCAATTATGTTGCATACCCATCACCCAAAGTCAGATTGTCCTCTGTCACCTTCTATCTAGTTTTCTTTGTGCCCCTCCCCCTCCCCCTTTCCTTCTCCCTCTCCCCCCTCCCACCATAACCACCACACTCTTATCAATGTCTCTTAGACTCACTTTTATGTCCCACCTATGTATGGAATAATGAAGTTCCTGTTTTTTTCTGATTTACTTATTTCACTTCGTATCATGTTATCAAGATCCCACCATTTTGCTGTAAATGATCCGATATCATCATATCTTATGGCTGAGTAGTATTCCATAGTGTATATGTACCACATCTTCTTTATCCAGTCATCTATTGATGGGCTTTTTGGTTGTTTCCATGTCCTGGGCACTGTGAACAATGCTGCAATGAACATGGGGCTACATGTGTTTTTATGTATCAATGTTTCTGAGTTGTTGGGGTATATACCCAGTAGAGGGATTGCTGGGTCATAAGGTAGTTCTATTTTCAGTTTTTTGAGGAACCACCATACTTTCTTCCATAATGGTTGTACTACTTTACATTCCCACCAACAGTGTATGAGGGTTCCTTTTTCTCCACAGCCTCTCCAACATTTGCTATTACCTGTCTTGTTAATAATAGCTAATCTAACAGGTGTGAGGTGGTATCTCAGTGCCGTTTTGATTTGCATTTCTCTAATAACTAAAGAAGATGAGCATCTATTCATATATCTGTTGGCCATTTGTACTTCTTCCTGGGAGAAGTGTCTGTTCATGTCCTTTTCCCATTTTTTTATTGGATTGTTTGTTTGTTTGTGGTTGAGTTTTATGAGTTCTTTGTATATTTTGGATATTAGGCTGTTATCTGAGCTGTTGTTTGAAAATATCATTTCCCATTTAGTTGGCTGTCTGTTTATTTTGTTATCAGTTTCTCTTGCTGAGCAAAAACTTCTTAGTCTGATGTAGTCCCATTCATTAATTTTTGCCTTCACTTCTCTTGCCTTTGGAGTCAAATTCATAAAATGCTCTTTAAAACCCAGGTCCATGAGTTTAGTACCTATGTCTTCTTCTATGTACTTAATTGTTTCAGGTCTTATGTTTAGATCTTTGATCCATTTTGAGTTAATTTTAGTACAGGGGGACAAACTGTAGTCCAGTTTCATTCTTTTGCATGTGGCTTTCCAGTTTTCCCAGCACCATTTATTGAAGAGGCTTTCTTTTCTCCATTGTGTGTTGTTGGCCCCTTTATCAAAAATTATTTGACTATATATATGTGGTTTTATTTCTGGGTTTTCTATTCTGTTCCATTGGTCTGAGTGTCTATTTTTCTGCCAATACCATGCTGTTTTGATTGTCGTGACCCTATAATATAGTTTGAAGTCAGGTATTGTAATGCCCCCAGCTTCATTCTTTTTCTTTAGAATTGCTTTGGCTATTCGGGGTTTTTTATAGTTCCATATAAATCTGATGATTTTTTGCTCCATTTCTTTAAAAAAGTCATTGGAATTTTGATGGGAATTGCATTAAATTTGTATATTGCTTTGGGTAATATGGCCATCTTGATTATATTTATTCTTCCTAACCAAGAACAAGGAATATTCTTCCATCTCATTATATCTTTTTCGATTTCCCTTAACAATGGTTTATAGTTTTTATTATATAAGTCCTTTAAATTCCTTGTTATGTTTATTCCTAAGTATTTTATTTTTTTTGTTGCAATCGTGAAGGGGATTATTCTTTTGAGTTCGTTCTCAAATGTTTCATTGTTAGCATATAGAAAGGCTATTGACTTCTTTGTCTTGTCTGATTGCTCTGGCTAGAACCTCTAGTACCACATTAAAGAGTGGAGAGAGTGGACAACCCTGTCTTGTTCCTGATTTAAGGAGGAAAGCCTTCAATTTTGTGCCATTTAATATGATGTTAGCTGATAGTTTATCATATATGGCCTTTATCATGTTGAGATATTTTCCTTCTATACCCATTTTGTTGAGAGTCTTAAACATAAAATTGTGTTGTATTTTATCGAAAGCCTTTTCTGCGTCTATTGATAAGATCATGTGGTTTTTGTTCTTTGTTTTGTTGATATGGTGTATTATATTAACCGTTTATGTATGTTGAACCATCCTCGAGATTCTGGGATGAATCCCACTTGATCATGATGTATTATTTTTTTAATATGTTGTTGTATTCGATTTGCTAGTATTTTGTTTAGTATTTTTGCATCTGTATTCATTAGAGATATTGGTCTGTAGTTTTCTTTTTTTGTGCCATCCTTGCCTGGTTTTGGTATGAGGGTTATGTTGGCCTCATAAAATGTGTTTGGAAGTATTGCTTCTTCTTCAATTTTTTGGAAGACTTTCAGTAGAATAGAAACCAAGTCTTCTTTGAATATTTGATAAAATTCGCTGGTATAGCCGTCTGGGCCTGGACTTTTATTTTGGGGGAGGTTTTTAATGGTTTTTTCTATTTCTTCTCTACTAATTGGTCTGTTTAGGCTTTCTGCTTCTTCTTGAATCAGTCTAGGAAGGTTGTATTGTTCTAGGAATTTATACATTTCTTCTAGGTTGTTGAATTTAGTGGCATAAAGTTTTTTATAGTATTCTACAATAATTCTTTGTATATCTACGGTGTCCGTGGTGATTTCTCCTCTTTCATTTTGGATTTTGTTTATATGAGTTCTTTCTCTTTTTTCCTTGATAAGTCTTGCCAAGGGTTTGTCAATTTTGTTGATCTTTTCAAAGAACCAGCTCCTTGTTCTATTAATTTTTTCTATAGTTTTTCTGTTCTCTATTTCATTTATTTCTGCTCTGATTTTATTATCTCCTTTCTTCGGCTGGTTTTGGGTTGTCTTTGTTTTTCTTTTTCTAGTTCCTTAAGGTGTGAAGTTAAGTGGTTCACTTGGGCTCTCTCTTGTTTGCTCATATAAGCCTGAAGTGATATGAACTTCCCTCTTATCACTGCTTTTGCTGCATCCCATCGATTCTGATATGTCATATTGTCATTTTCATTTGTCTGTATATATCTTTTGATCTCTGCACTTATTTCTTCTTTGACACATTCATTTTTTAAAACTATGTTGTTTAGTTTCCTCCACATTTTTGTGGGATTTTTTTTCTGCTTTTTTGCAGTTGAATTCTAGTTTCAAGGCTTTAGGATAAAAAAATATGCTTGGTACAACTTCGATTTTTCTGAATTTGCTGATGTTGTTTTTGTGGCCCAACATATGGTCAATTCTTGAGAATGATCCATATACACTGGAGAAAAATGTATACTCAGTCACTTTGGGATGAAATGTCCTGTAGATGTCTATCATATCCAGGTGCTCTAGTGTTTTGTTTAAGGCCACTATATCTTTGTTGATTCTCTGTTTGGATGACCGATCTAGAGCCATCAGTGGTGTATTGAGGTCTCCAAGTATGATTGTATTTTTGTCAGTTTTTGTTTTTAGGTCAATAAGTAGCTGTCTTATATATTTTGGTGCTCCTTGGTTTGGTGCATATATATTAAGAATTGTTATGTCTTCTTGATTCAGTGTCCCCTTAGCCATTATGAAATGGCCATTTTTGTCTCTGAGTACTTTTCCTGTCTTGTAGTCAGCATTATCAGATATGAGTATTGCTACACCTGCTTTTTTTTGGATGTTATTTGCTTGGAGTATTGTTTTCCAGCCTTTCACTTTGAATTTGTTTTTATCCTTGTTACTTAGATGAGTTTTTTATAGGCAGCATACAGTTGGATTTTCTTTTTTAATCCATTCTGCTACTCTGTGCCTTTTATTGATGAGTTTAATCCATTTACATATAGTGTAATTATTGACACTTGTGGGTTCCCTATTGCCATTTTATAGATTGCTTTCTGTTAGTTTTGTGTCTTGTTTGATCCTTCTCTTTCATTTTTCTATCTTTTGTTTTTATTTGGTTGTATTCCATACATCTTTCTTCTGTTGCTATCTTTTTTAAATCATGTGCTTCTGTGGTGGTTTTTTCAATGGTGGTTACCTTTAAGTAATGAAAAGGGTTCCTTCCCTGTTCATTGTAGTGCACTATTTTGTGAGTACTTTTTACACTCCATCGTCCTTTGCTACTGTTAATCTCCATCCTCTCCCCCCCCTTTCTTTTTGTTGTTGTCTCAGTTTAAATTTGGTTTTATTGTGTTCTTCTTAGAGCTTTTACTTATGGCTTTGTTTTTTTTTTGTTCTTTGTATCTGATTGGAGAACCCCCTTTAGTAATTCCTGGAGTGGGGGTTTTCTGATGATAAATTTCCTCATCTTTTCTGTATCTGTGAATGTTTTTATTTCTCCTTCATATTTGAAGGATAGCTTTGATGGGTATAGTATTCGTGGTTGAAAGTGCCTCTCTTTCAGGACTTTAAATATTGGAGTCCACTCTCTTCTAGCTTGTAGAGTTTCTGTTGAGAAATCTGATGATAATCTAATGGGACTTCCTTTATATGTTGTAGTCTTCTTTTCTCTGGCTGCTTTGAGAATTTTTTCTTTGCCGTTGGTTTGTGCCAATTTCATTATGATGTTCCTTGGAGTAGGTTTGTTGGGGTTAAGAAAACTCGGAGTTCTGTTTGCTTCTTGAATTTGAGGCTTTAGTTTTTTCCACAGGCTTGGGAAGTTCTCATCTATTATTTGTTTGAGTGTGTTCTCCATTCCATTTTCTCTCTCTTCTCCCTCTGATATATCTATTATTCTTATGTTATTCTTTTTGATGGAGTCAGATAATTCATGTAGGGCTATCTAATTTTTTTAAATTTTTGAGTCTCTTTCTTCTTCTCTCTGTTGTGCCTCAAGTTGCTTGTCTTCTACTTCACTAATCCTACCTTCTATCTGGCCTGTTCTATTAGCTAAGCTTGTTACCTCGTTTTTCAGCTCGTGAATTGAGTTTTTCATCTCTGTTTGATTTGTTTTTATAGTTTCAATTTCCTTGGAAATGTATTCTTTGTGTTCATTGAATTGTTTTCTGAGCTCCCTAAATTACCTTTCTGTGTTTTCTTGTATATCTCTGAGTATTTTTAGGATTTCTATTTTAAATTCTCTGTCATTTAACTCCAAGTTTTCCAATATATTAAATTTTTTCTTCATAGATTTTTTCTCATCTATCTGTGTTACCTCTCTTTCTTTTGTATCCATAATATTCGACTTTCTCTTCCTTAATGACATCTGATAGTATTGAGATTTAATAAAGAATAAAAAGTTAAAAAATTGAAGATTTGTTTTTTTTTAAATTAATAATTAAATAAAAAAAATAAAAATTAAAAAAAAGAAACTTATCCCCCCCCCCTTTTTTTCCTCTCCTCTCCTCTCCCCTCTTTCTTGAGAAAATCTTGTGGTGAACTGTGAATTATATTGTACTAATTAGAACAAACAATGCCCGTAATGGAGGGCCTGAATTGGGGAGAAGTAATAAAGGGGCAAAAAAGGGGGCTATGGACCCACAAAAAGCAAATAACAAAAAAATTTGGGTCAAGAATAAAATGATTTGCTTTTAGGTGTTGGTTGACTAAGAGTTATGATGAGAGGAATAAGAGGAAAACAGGAAAATGGGGGGACAAAATAAAAAAATTACTATTGTATTTAGTGGAACAAGAACTAGATAAAATGGAGAGCCAGGGATGGGAGCACTGCTAGTGAGTTAAAAAGGTGAAGTAGAAACCCCCCAAAATGCCACAAACATAAGTTTGAGTCCCAGATAAGATAATTTGTTCATTATTGAGGTTTGAATGAGAGGAGATGTAAAGGAGAAAGGAATAAACTAATATAGAGGGAGAAAAGAAAGAGAGAGAGAGAGAAAAAAAGAGGGAACCACTAAAAGAAGAAAAAAGAAAGGAGAGGAGAGAGAGTTAAGGGTTTTGGAGTGCAACCCTCATAGAGAGAAAGGAAGAGGAAAGAAAAGATAATGGGAGATGTAACACTTATGGGTAGTATAGTTCAAGGAGAGGAGAGAGTAAGACCGGCAGAGAGTTAAATGACCAAATTGGAGGAGGAAAAAAAAAATCAAGAATGAAGATAAGAGAAAGAAACAAACAAATATAATAAAATGGGATAGGTTATAAAGTCTGCGGATTATTCTTGATTTTGAGAGGTTATCTTCTTGCTTTTTCTTTTCTCTCCCTCTTCCTGGTTGGTGACTCTGTACCCGGGTTCTGCCCCTTTGGCATGCTCAGGTAGAGGTTTGCAGTTGATAATTCTCTATGGCGATGTCATGTATTGTGCTTCAGTCTCGTTGGCAGTCGAGGCTCATTAGCATTTATAGGCTCCGACAGTGAGAGAGTCCGTGTTCCTGGAGCCTCTCTCCTAGTCTTTCCTTCCTCAATTAGTAGCCTGATAATCCAGCTATGGGGTTGCTGCTGCCTCTGCCTGGGTAGTAAGAGGCTCAAAGAGCTGGCAACTCCCCACTCTATTCCCACTCAGCACAGGGCTCTGGGTAAGGCTCAGTCAGTCAGAGCTGCTAGCATAATCAGGTGGGGCTTCCGCCCACTCAAAGACCTCTGGCTCTGCCACTCTGTCTGGTAACACGGGTGGGTGCCCACTCCCAGGGTGCTTGGAGGAAACTCTCACTCATTATCTGCGCGTGCAGACCAGGATATCAGGCTGGCCGTCTCACCCTCTGAGTGAAACCTCCGCCTGCATGGAAAAGTTTCAGCATTAGAATTGGCTCTCACTCCCTCTCCGTGCATGGCTTTTTCAGAGTGCTGGGACGGCCTGGGGATTCCGCTTTTGGCCCACACAAAGGCCCCTGACTCTGCCCCTCTGTGGGATGACACAGGCGCCCACTGCCGAGGCACTCAGAGGAATCTCTCGCTCACTATCTGCGCATGCAGACCAGGATATCAGGCCAGCAGTCTCACCCTCTGAGTGAAACCCCCACCCGCACAAAAAAGTTCCAGCGTTGGAATTGGCTTTTACTCCCTCCCCGTGCGTGGCTTTTTCTGGGTGCTGGGGTGGCCCGAGATTCTGCTTTTGACCCACACAAAGGCCTATGACTCTGCCCCTCTGTGGAGTAACACAGGAGCCCACTCCTGAGGTGCTGGGAGGTATCTCTTGCCCACTCTCCATGCACACCGACTAGGATATCAGGCCAGCCACCTCACCCTCTGAGTGAAACCCCTGCCCGCACAGAAAATTTCCAGCATTGGAATTGGCTCTCACTCCCTCCCCGTGCGCGGCTTTTTCAGGGTCCTGGGGCGGCCCGGAGATTTTGCTTTCGGCCTACACAAAGGCCCCTGACTCTGCCTCTCTGTGGGGTAACACAAGCACCCACTGCTCAGGTGCTCGGAGGAATCTTTCGCCCACTATTTGCGCGCACCGACCAGGAGATCGGGGAAAATGGCTGCCCCACTTGTCTTTCTTTGTCTGGGTTTGGTGCGAGTGTTAGCTTGTATTGACTGTATTGCCACAGGCACAGTTTTTCTCGGCTTGGATCTCCGTGCCACAGCCTGGTTCGGCTGTTTATGCCATGGCCTGGATCTATTCACTCCCTTTGCCCGCCTTAGTTTCTACACTCTCAGTTCCCAGTGAAAGCCGCCCTGTTTAGGTTAGTGAGGAAGGCGGAGCGTTTCTTACTCCCTATTTCCTTCAGGGTTTGATTATATATTTAGCCAATTTTTCACTCAACCATAACTTTGGGTGTATTGTGAAACATCTGGAGGCTCCAAGGATAGGTTTTTCTGTTTATGGTTGAAGATCTTGTTGAGTTTTGGGGGAGATTTATCGGTATCGCTTCCTACCGTGCCATTACTCTGACGTCATTCCCTCTGCTGATTTTTTAAGTTCTGTGTATATATTTTCACTAATCTCTTTCCCTTCTCTGATCCCATCCTCTCATCCCCTTTCCCTCTGGTCCCTTTGATCCCGCCTCTGCTTCTGTTCCACTCTTGAGGTTTGTGCATGTTGTATCATGTATCAGTACTTCATTCCTTTTCATAATTGGATTATATTGTTGTATGTCTATATCACAATTTGTTTATTCATTCATTATAAAAATTTGAGTAGTTTTCACCTTTTGCAATAGTGCTGCTATGAACATGTATGTACCTGAATTTGTCTGGGTACCTGTTTTTATTTCTTTTCAGTGTATACATAGAAATGAAGTTGCCACTCTCTTATTTCTATTTCTCCTCTCAATGATCCATGTGTTCAGGATCTGTAATGATATCCTGTTTTAAAATTCCTAGCATTGTTTACTTGTGCCTCTTCTTTATTTTAAATGACAAGTCTTAGCAGTAATTTAACACTTTATTAGTATTTTAATGAACCAATGCACTGTTTTGTGGATCTTATCTATTTATATATTTGAATTTTTTCCCAATTATTGTGTTCCCATTGGGTTTGTTTGCTTCCCTTCCTGTAATTCCCAGAGAGGGCTGTGAGGCCAGCACTGTTGGAACTCTGCCCATACACCCTGGATTCCCTTGTCCCTCCCAGCATACCAGCCTGACTTCCAAGGACCAGTGCCGAGGTCTTTGACAGAACCTCAAACTGCCTGAACCCACTTAGTTTGTGAACACAGTGGACTAGATATGCCTGGGAACTCACAGCTCCCTGGGGAAACCTTAACCAAAGACCAGTGGCTGTCAGGTTATAAATTACCTCAGTCTTGTCCTTTGACCAGGATAATTCTGAAGCATAGTTAACATAGTTTTCTAGAGTTTTCCTTGGCAATCTAACTCCAGTCACCTGTTGTTGTGGTATCTTAATAGCATACCCTGTTGGTTGTCTTCCTTTTTGTGTCTCAATTTCTACTTGTGTTTGTACTTGTTTACCCAGAAACTTCCTGTTATAAGCTGAACTGTGCCCTCTCCCAATTCATATATTGAAATCTTAACCCCATTACCTTTGAATGTGACTGTATTTTGAAGATAGGCTCTTTAAAAATTTATTAAGTTAAAATAAAATTATTGGAGTGGGCCTTAATCCAATATAATTTGTATTCTTATAAAAAGAGATTAGGACACAGAAATGCACAGAAAGAAGATCATGTGTGGACACAAGGAAAAGGCACCCATTCACAAGCCAAGGAGAGAGGTTTCAGAAGAAACCAACGCTGCTAACTCCTCAATCTCAGACTTCTAGTCTCCAGACCTACAAAGAAATAAATTTCTGTTGTTTAGCCCATCCAGTCTTTGGCACTTTGTTATAGCATCCCTAGAAAGCTAACTCACTCCTAATACACTGTTTGCCCTTGAAAACTTAGCTTGAGAATCTGTTTCTGGGGAGCCTAAATTAAGATTCAGAGTTTATTGATATTTTAGCCTTTCTTTGTTCCTAATGTGCATTTGAAGCTATGAATTTCCTTTTAAGCATGACTATAGTTTTGATATGATATAGTTGACAGTATAACAATATATATTTATAATATAATTATTAAATTTTTGACATATAGTTTTATTTAAAATGTTTCTATATTCCATTAGAATTTCTTCTTTGACCTATAAATTAGTATAAATTGGAAGGGTCACATTGGCCTTATATATACTCTAGCTATGATACGTGCCATTTCTATTCACAAATCAATAGCCAGAACTAGTCATAGGACTTCACCCAGCCACAAAGGAGCCAAAAGCACAAGCTACTATGTACCTGGAAGAAGTGGGGAAATCATACTCTTTGGCTAAGAGTATCAATGACTAACACTAACTAGGCTGCATGGAATATTTTCTTACATGTTTCCTTTTACATGAGTGCTAGAACTTCTTCAGAATAGAAGATGAACCTGGGAATAAAATCATAGTTCACCTTATCAAATTATCTTCCATTTTACTAAGAATTGTCAAGCTGTTCTCCAAAGTGGTTGAGCCATGCGAATACATATTGCTCTGCATCTTCACAATACTTTTTATTATCAGACTTTAATTTTTTTTTGACAAATTAGAAGGTGTGAAACAGTATCTTATTTTTGGTTTTAATTTATGTTTCCCTGATAGTCAAGTTGGTTCAGTCTCTTTTATACCACTTGTCCTATGGTCAGTTTCTAGTTTATAAAAGTTAGTGGCTGATGAATGCAGCTTTTGTTGCAATCAACATTAATGATTAAGATCTTGGCTGGATATTTTATTTTTTTCTTTTTTTTTCACTTTTGTACATTATAAGGATTTTCTTTTTCTTTTTTTTTTAAAGTTTAGTCTTCTTTTTACAATTTATTTGTTTTTTACATTTTATTTATTCATTTTTTTTAGAGAGAAAGAGGCAGAGAGAGGAAAGAGATAGAAAGAACAGAGGAAGGAGCAGGAAGCATCAACTCTCATATGTGCCTTGACCAGGCAAGCCTGGGGTTTCGAACCAGTGACCTCAGTGTTCCAGGTCAATGTTTTTACCCACTGCACCACCACAGGTCAGACAACAAGGATTTTCTTAGGTTAGTTTCATGAGCACAGCTGGATCCCAAAGCCCCCAGAGATTTATCCTTCATTCTGGCTGCACAGTTGCTTCACAGAGCAAAAGCCAGGGGCATAGGCCTTGTAGTCTCTGGATAACCAGATCCTGCTCCTCTCTCACCACTGGTTCAGAAACACCCATAGTGCCCATCATCTGAATACACTTGTGAAGTGCTTTACAAAATGGTTTGTCCAGAACAGCAAATACTGGATACCATATTGTATTGAAGAAGAGAAGACTCAATAATGACAAATACTTAAGAAGGCCATGAAATTTTTCTTTGGAAAGTTGTCACGTGTTGAAAGGGGTGAACAGGACCTATGAGACAAAACAGAAAACTAGAAACATCTGAGAAGATTGTTGTGAACAAGTCTCCAAAGCTGATTTTGGACACATGCAGGTGATGTAACTATTACACAAACCCTCAGACTTACCCCAGGGATCTGACTTGGCAAGGCTGATATAATGGTGCCTCAATATCACGGCACTTAGTCTGCTCTGAAATGCTCTGGGGTCTAGTCAGTGTGTAATTAGACATTTGCTCCTTTCCCATTTTGGTCAAGTAGAAAAACACATTTAGGCAAATACGTCTTGAGTTTCTTCCAGGCCTCCATGAGCTTCCACTCATTGTTACTCTCAAGTCTGGAGATTCAGATGAGTACCATGTGGTACCTTCGGTTTCTTTCTCAATAGCAGGGACTTTATTTTTTTATTCTATCCTTGAACAATTTTGTTTGAGTGCAACACATTTACTGATATTGTCAACTTGGTTCATTGCAGAATATAAACATAGAGCCTGTGTCCTCCCAAATGCTGAGCAGAACCCTCTTCCTGTGAACATTTTCAATAGATTGTTTTCAAAGCTGGGAAGTAGAAACTTCAAGGGAAATAGCATCAAGGCAAATTTTTTCTTTCTTCTTTTACTTTTGTTGGTGGAAACACTTCTAACAAAAAAGGGAGTTTTCTTTCATTTTTACCAGATCCAGAGGTTCTATGGTACTTTTGTTACCAATTCTTTATTCATAATTTATTTTAGTAACAAGGGACCTCATGGTAACAGTTATTGGGGAAAAAAAAAGCTGGTGATTTCTAAAAGAAGTGGCAGACGCTCTCAAGAGAGTTACCTCATGGGTGTGCTTCTCTGTCAAGCTTCTAATTGTATTTTTGAGAGTTTTCCCTCCTTTTATGCCTGAATTATCTTTACCTTTACTGGGCATCAATTGTGAAAGAAAGAGGCAAAGAATCGGAAGATGCCTAAAGTATTTCTGTGATGGGTCCAGAGATTTAAGTGTTCCCTTCTTCTATCCATATTTGATCCCAATTCACATTTTTAGAGAAAATGATTTCAGGTTACAGTAATCTACTAGAGCATATAATGCCCAGGCTGTTGATAAAGTATAAGTAACTCCTGTGGTAATTGCCATAGTAGTATTTCTGAATTGCATGCACACCAATATCTCTTGAGAGGTAGAGCCAAACAAGTATTTGAAACCTACAAGTGAATAGGAAAAACCTATCATCCATGGATTTTACTACTTTAAAGGCATTGACTCACCTCTCTGAAGGATGAATAAATAATTAGAAAAGAGAAGATGAATACAAAAAATTGTGGTAATTGATTAGATAAAGTCTAAGGAGGACAAGGCAAGGATTCTGTATCTCAGGTGATTCCAAAAACAGATAAAAGTCTACAGATCAATTTTAAAGATATTTGTTCAACCTTCTTCCAATTTACCTCCACCATGGCTCTCTACATGGTTCCTAGGGACTCAAGTTTCACTCATATTTCACAGAGGAAACCGAAATTGAGTCTTCCTTAGGACCAAAATGGAACATGTAACCTATTGTTTGTTTGCTTTGCTTTTACCCCATGCTAAGGTTAAATATTGTCTGTGGGGCTACAATTAACACCTGAAAAGCAAAAATCTAAGGATGTGTGTGTGAGTGTTTATGGGGTAGTCTAGGAAGCATGTTTCTAGGGTTAAATTACAAAATATCTTTTCTCTTGTAATAATTTCCACACTTGCTAAATTCTGGATAAATCTAAACTTTTGCCTAAGAGTTTATTTTCCTCAGTATTGTTCTTTAGAAGATTTTCAAGATAAGGTAGGGTTTGAACTAGCTCACTAACTACCATGCAATAATAATGAGTTTTATTTAGAACATGAAATAATGGCTATTTGCATCAGAATTGACTTGGTCATTAAAATATTCCACATCTATTCCATTTGCAATGAAAAAATTTTGCATTGTTTTATTTTATTTTGGGGCATCTCCTGTCATGTGTTTTGGCCATCTGCATATAGTTACAGAGTTACTGTCTCTCAGGGTGTTCTTTCCTTTTCTGAGCTGTGAAACCTAGGGGAATCACTAAAATCAAGTCTACTCATCTATTTGGATGTGTTTCACAGGGAATCCTTTGTATCAACTGAATCACTCACATCAAAATATCCATGGGAAGTTCACATAACCTCATTTCCTTCTGTTAATGTTACTGAGTTAAGCACAAGACAGAAATATATTTAGATGATATATGGCTTCCTCTCAATCAGAGCTGGCCTAGAGTACAGAAACAGAGCCTCTGGGGACAAAGCAAGACACTCATGGAATCTGGCCACTGGAAGACACACAATGGGGACCTTATTCTTAATTTAGTTTCTAAGTAAAGGTTTTCCTGGTGACTTTGTTTTTCTGGAGCAATCACGCTGCCCACTAATGGATTAGCAATGTACCCTGGTACCATAAGTTCCTACTTCGCTTTGCCCTTGATTTTCTTTTGGGATATCTGGACTTTTCTTCTCATTATACATTTTCTCCATAATACTTTATAATAGCAATGATAAATATAACTTCCTTCCTCTGAAAACTCAATCATTAGGTTAGAAGAAGAGCTTCTGTTTAGTACAAATTGAAATAGTCTCCATGTGGTATTGTGCCTAGCAATAATCCCAAACATGAGCTCATAGTGACAACTCAAGGACTCTCCTGCTCAGGAAACCACCTAGCTGTGGTGATGCTAGCACCATTTCTAGTGCCCCATCTCATGAAATGAGTAACATTCTCTGATAGGAAATTGGAAAAGAGGGAAGAAGGAGCACTGTGTGGAAGGATAGGAAAGGTGGGGAAGATGGCTTTTAAAAGACTCAGATTTCTTCTTGCTCCCATCTGCTGTTGATCTAGAAGAGCAGTGTCTAAGAAGCACTGACCTAATTCCACAGATGCCCCAGGGGCACCAAAATATCAGCTTTCTTCCTTCAAGTAAGGTTCCTTAAATCACCCACAAATAGCAGTATGTATGCTTTGCATATATTGCACCATCTTTCAATGGAGCCAGTGCAGACAGCTTTTTTCATTACTGGAGCACATCCATATTTCTTTCATTAAGCTCTAAATAAAGTAGTTAGTGTGCAGTTAAGGATCATGCTGTGTGAAAAATATGGATGTGGTGGTTGTCGAATGTGTATAAGTTGAATGTAAATGTGATATGTCTCTACTGTAACAGAAAAAGGTATGGGAACTCTTGCTCTTGGTCCTGGAGAACCCTGGCAAAGTATTTGTGATATTCTGAGGTTTTTTTACATGGCCACCAGGTTCGATGACAGGCAGAACTACACTTCCCTTCTTCCCCAAGAAATGCCTTAGATTCACTCTATTGTTAAATCTATTTGATTCCGAAGATCTATTGGTTTACTCATGGCTCTCCTTTTCCTCCTCTTATTCCAATGTCTTCCCATTCTCATTATTTTCCCAGAAAAAGTCAACATTTGAGAACCTAGTCAATCAGATCAAGCTTGGATTTCCACTGTAACCCTTAGACTTCCTACATGAGCACTTTATATTGCAGAGAAAGGAGTCTGGAGGACAAGACAGGGATATCTCAGAGAGGTCTCTGCTGATGTCTACTCAGACTTTATGTAAAGATATTTTCCCTTCCCTCATTTCTTCCCTTTCTAAACACATAGACATTTAGAGAGATGAACATTATTTTCACTGATTGTTGTCATACACAGACTGGAGACAGCACGGCCTATCTATGTGTCTCCCACCAAATTTGGGGAGACATAATGTAGGCTAGATGTTTTGCATATTGTGATTTGTCAGTAATATTGATTGAACTAAATTAGATAAGAATAAATTTTACTTATATTTTCTTTTGCCAATATGCTTAGAGGTAAAATTTTGTTTTATTTTCCCTGTCATCTCTCAACATCTACAAATACGAATCCAAATTTTGTATAAAACTCCAGCATATATTTTGTATTAGTTAAAGTACTGTTGTCTTGAAAAGATTGTCACAGCTTTCTGATCAATTCCAAGGCTGATATAGTTATTGAACTTAAAAGAGTAAATACAGATGAGTGATAAGAATCAAACTTGGAGGTTGAGAGATTTTTACCCAGTCCAGATCCTGTTTTCAATCAAGATTTGGCATATTCTTTTAAGGAATTCCCAACCAAGATAATATGGAATCAAAGCCAGATGAGTGAAGTAAATAGAAAGCTATGGGAAAGCAAGGGAAAAAATGATCATGTTTGTGAAGAAGTTATGAGAAAACTCGCGCAGACAAGATAACATCAGAGCAAAGGCATAGTTTGCCTTACATGGTACCTAGAGCCAAGTTTAACAATTAGTAAATTCTTATAAGTAAGTGTTACAATTAAAGTTATAAGCTTGGAAAATACCCATATTTAGAGGGCAGGAGAGGATTTCAAAGATTTCAAAGAGGTAAAAAAGAAAAAAGGATAGAAAATCATGCAAAGTATGAAGACATGTCAAAGAGATTGTGTTGGGCAATATTTTCTAATGCTGTAGAATGATACTAGTCATAGTGTAGCCCTGAGACCAGCATAAGTACCACCTGAGAAATTACTAGAAATGCAAGTTTTTGTACAAATCCCTGAATCAGAATCTTTTAGAAGGGGAGTCCAGAAATCTATGTTGAATAGACTCTCAAAGAAATCTTCTTTATGCAAACTAGAGCTTAAAAAACAACATTCTAGCCTAATTCTGGAAGATGAGTTGCTATTGGTATAACTAAGTTTTCTGATTTTGATATTTCAAGAATATGGTTCTAGAGTCTTCCCAGAATTAAATTGCAAGGAAATTATTATATTAAGTTGCTAAAATTTAAATTATATTTAAACTATTAAAGGTAAACAGTTTATGCTATTTATTATTACTTAAAATATTTTTGATAAGGCCTCACTTTATTCAAAATGAGAAGGAAAACAGCGCTAATATTACTCAGGTAACCATACCTAAAGGACACTTGGATTTATTATTAGACAACTCAGCTTACCTTGTTAGCTACAGTCTAAAAGAAAATAAGAATTTTGAATTGAGCAAAAATAAAAATACATCATTTCTAAATTTGTTAGATAAAAATGAACCAGTGCTTGGAGAAAGATTCATGACATTGAACAATATGTCAGAAAAAAAGAACACTTCAATTCAAAAATCTAACTTTTCACATTAAGAAACTAGAAGGAGACTTGACTTGGGGTGGTGAACACAAAATATAGTATACAGATTATGATAAAATTGTACACATGAAATCTATATAATTTTATTAACCAATGTCATTCCAATAAATTTGATAAAACATTTTTTAAAAGGAGAAACTAGAAAAAAAGCAAAAAACAAAACAAAACAGAAAACCCAAAGGAAGCACAAAGAAAGATGCAATAAAGTTGAGTATAAGAATAGAAATCAATGAAATTTATATATTTTTTAAATTAATGAATAAACATTTTTTAAAAAGATCAATAAAATGGATAAATCTCTAATCAATCTTACAAAGGAATAAAAGAGAGAAGACACAAATTACTGCTATTAGGAATTAAAGAAGGCACATAATTACAGACCTCATAGACATTAAAAAGATAAAGGGGGCCCTAGTCAGTTGGCTCAGTGGTAGAGCATCAGCCCGGCATGTGGAAGTCCCGAGTTTGATTCCTGGCCAGGGCACACAGGAGAAGCACCCATCTGCTTTTCCTCCCTTTCCCCCTCTCCTTCCTCTCTATTGCTCTCTTCCCCTCCCACAGCCAAGGCTCCATTGAAGCAAAGTTGGCCCCAGCTCTGAGGATGGCTTCATGGCCTCCTCCTCAGGCACTAGAATGGCAATGGCTCCAGTTGCAATGGAGAAACGCCCCAGATGGGCAGAGCATTGCCCCCTGGTGAGCATGTCAGGTGGATGCTGGTTGGGTGCATGCGGGAGCCTGTCTGCCTCCCCACTTCTCACTTCAGAAAAATACAAAAAAGAGAGAGAGAGAGAGATAAAGGGGCTCTATCCAGTTGGCTCAATGGTAGAGTATCAGCCAAGTGTGTGGATGTACTGGGTTCAATTCCTGGTCAGAGCACACAGAGAAGGGACCATCTGTTTTTCCAACCCCCCCCCACACACACATACACACATAACTCTCTCTCTCCCCCCCCCCTCTCTTGCACTCTCCCTCTCTCTTTCCTTTTCACAGCCATGGCTTGATTGGTTTGAGCGTATCAGCAGCCCTGGGGCACTGAGGATGGCTCTGTGGAGCCTCCACCTCAGGCACTAATAAAAATAACTCAGTTTCAAACATGGCCCCAGATGGGCAGTGCATTGACCCGAGACGGGTAGCCGGGAGGATCCTGGACCGGGGAGGGGGGTGTACATGTGAGAGTCTGTCTCTCTATCTCCCCTCCTCTCACTTGGAAAAGAAAAATAAATAAATAAAGGAATATTACAAAGAACTCTGCAAACATAAATTCAAGAACTTTGATAAAATGGACCAAATATTTGAAAGACATAAACTACAAAACTCACCCAAGAAGAAAAGGATACTTAAATAGTGAAAGGACCAAAATTCTCCACCCTGAAGCTGCCTTTTTGGATATTGATGTTAAGCTTTTTATTAAGAAACAAAGAACTCAAAAAGAACCTTTAAGCCTCTTCCTCCTTTCCTGCCCAAGAGATTCAGACAGAGGAAGATGCTTTAGGAAGGAGGTTTTGGATACTGCCTTGGCCTACTTTGAATTAAGTGTGGTAAACAGGAGGGCTTCAGAGTGGTGTCTGTTAGCTGGATACCGCTGTGTCCCATTGTCTCCGAGTAACATTGCTAGGATTTCTTGCTATTGTGTATTCCCCACTCTTCCACAACTACCTATAAGTCACCCATTCTCACTTTTGAAATCTAAGAGCCCAGTCTCCTCCCTTTTCCTTTGTCCAAAGTGTCTTACACACCCAGTATTGCCTCACTGTCTTTGGAACTCTCTTGGGATAATTATGCCTATGTGAAATCCCCAAGAACATGTAATAAACTCTAATTTTCTCCTGTCGGTCTGTCTCTTGTCGATTTGATTACTAGCCCAGCCAGAAGAACTTAGAAGGTGGGAGGACAATTATTAATATTCTTAACTCCCACAATGGCTTCATAATATTTTAAAAAATTAAGTTCCTAGTTTAAAATTTTCCAACAAAAAAAATTTCAGACCTATGGAATTTTACTCAGTAATTCTGTCAAATATTTAAGGATGAAATAATACCAATTCTACATGAACTTCTCCTGAAAATTAAAAAGTACATCCTAAATTCCAAGTCATTCTTCTGTGTTTTTAATAAGAATTTTTCAGTTACTCGTGTAGCATTTATTAATTTTTTTATTGATTGATTTTTTTTTGAGAAAGAGAGAGAAACATTGATTTGTTATTTCACTTATTTATGCATTCATTGGTTGATTCTTGTATGTGCCCTGATGGGGGATTGAACCCACAACCTTGGTGTATCTGAACTGTATCAGGATGATGCTCTAACCAACTGAGCTACCCAGCTAGAGCCCCAAGTCATTCTTTTAGGTCAGCGATACACTGATATAAAAAAAAACAAAGATGGTAAAAAAAATAAAAAGACAACTGTAGAAGATTATCTTCTATAGACATGGATTTTTAAAAAGTCTTTAAAAAATGCTAGCAAATTAAATCTAAATATACATATAAATCATAATCAAGTAAATTATCCTGGTATTCCAAAAATTGCATACTATTATAAAATCAATTAATGTATTAATAGATCAAAAAAAAGAACAGCTACATTATCATTTGATTGATGTAGGAAAGTTTTTGAAAAAACTCAACATCCAAAAATTTGCAGCAAAACAGGAAAAGAAGTTTCTTATCTTCATAAAGGGCTTTTCCTTAAAATTAGAAGTGAAATTAGGATATTCACTCTAACCACTTGTATTCTGCATCATATAAAAAGTCCTAGCCAGTGTATTCACTCAAGAAAAATAAATGAAATTTCTTTTTTTACATAGAAGAATTTATGGAATTTACCAAAAAGCTCTTAAAATTAGTAAGTTAATTTTACAAGTTTGCAAGATATAATATTCATACACAACAATCAGTGATATTTCTGTAGACAAGCAATCAACAATTGGAAACTGAAATTAGAGCAATACCATTTATAAAACTCACCAAAAATAAAATATTTCTGTAAAAATCTAACAAAACACATGCAGAATCTGCATGCTAAAAACTATAAAATGCTAGTGAAAGACACCAAAACAGACCTAAGTAAATAGAGAGACACTGTGTTCATGGGACAGAAGACTCAGTCTAGTTAAACTGTCAACCCTCTACCACTTAATCTATAGACTCAGTGTAATCTCCAGAACACTTTGTTTTGTTTTGTTGGAAGGTATAAAAATATTCTAAAATTTATATGGAAAGTCAAAGAAACTAGGATAGCAAAATGATTTGAAAAACCCCAGAAAGAATAAAGTTGGCAGACTCACACTACCTGATTTCAAAAATCATAATGTGTCTAGTTTGCAAATACCTTTTGTTATGTGCCCATACTGGGAAGACAGAATAAAAATAGCAATTACCCTTGCCCTGAAGCATCTCAGTTTGCTGTATACTCACCCTCAGTTTCACACTGTGATTCCCTTCCTTTTTTGTTCACAAATACTTTTGTGTCTCTGCTACCCAACAGGCAAAATTAAAAACCATATAGATGTGTTTGAAAGTTTTAGAAAGATTTATGCCTTAGGTAGGTACCACTTTAGTTGAAATATTGCTTTCAAGGTTTGCCTGTTCTGGGCACTAGAATCTTGACCAGATTTTCACTGGACACTCTGAATTTTGTTTCAACAATGCATTAATTCAGTACTACTGAGAACATTTTTCTACATTTGCTTTTGGATGGGAATATGATATTATCTCTGCCTTCAAAGAGTTCCCAATTTAGTGAGGAAGTTAAACTACAAATAAAAAGATTAGTGAAAAAAATTAGATAGCATTGGAGAAGAGGACTAAGATCAGTAATGAAAGCCCTTAACTGTCATGCTAAAAAGTTGTAATTTTATTATATAGGTGATGGTAAACTATTGAAAATTTGGAACAAGGTATAACTGTCACTGAAGCTTTGATTCTGTGAGTAGTTGGGTAAGGCTTGCTCGCGGGGTTACCAGCTGCAAGCACTTTTTTAGTGTGTGAGCACATGGCAGAGGCACTTGCGCATAGCCTGAATAAACCTATATAGGTGCTTGTGCTTGAGAGAGAAGAGAGATGAGAGATGGGGGATGGTGGATGGTGGGTTGCCTACCCGCCACTATGAGGGGCCATTTTGCTGTTTGTTTGCCTGAGGGGCGATTTCCCACGCCTGTGTGCTTGTCTGCTGTTGTGAGACTTTATTAAATGAAATGGCCCAACCCTTTCCAGCTCTGCAGTTTTTCTACCGTCTGCCCGAATCCAATGTGAACCTGCCTGGCATCAGCCACTAGCATTGCATCTGGTGCAGCAAGCAGGGTTTGGAGCAAATGGGTATGGAGCTACCGACACCCTTGAAGGGTGGGGTAGAGGAGTGGTTGCCTATGGTTCCCCATGGTTGTCCTTTTGGGGACTGTGGGCTGGGTTATTTTTACAGCCCTGTGAGAGGAAACTGAGAGCTCTGTGCAAGAGGCGGCCTGAGGTCAAGAGCTCCAGGGTGCATTGTGGACCCAGAGGCAGCAAGGGCTTGAACTGAAATGAGCACTGCAGAAGGAGGCCAAACAGGTTCATGAGTTGCAGTTTGCCCTGGAGGTTGAACGTGGGCAGTGGCACTTGTAAGAACAACTGTGGGTTCAGGAGCACGAGAGTCAGCTTCAGGCTGAGAGCCGACAGCCACAGGAGCCAAAGTGGGTGCGGAAGATGGAGCTGCATTACTGCCAGTGAAGTGGTTCAGAGTCAGCAGGAGCAGGCGTTTCCAACTCTTCTGTGTGGGGGGGGGGGGCTCAGGCTGCAACTGCCGTCTTCAGACTCAGAGCCTGGCCAGTGGTCACCAAGAAGGTAAAGACCCAGCAGCCAAAAGGCCCTCAGGGTCAGCCACAGCCCCCTCTCAGGTAGTGGAGCACTCTGTGGTCTAGCCTTACACCTGGCCAGAGCTAATGGAGTTAGGGGTGAAATTCAGGCAGAAAACCACTGAACCCCTGATAAGCTTGCTGCAATTATGGGGCACAGGGGTGGATGGCATCATGCTCTCTGGAGCAGAGGTGGAGGAGAGGTTGACCACCATTGTACGTGCTCCTCCTTGGGGCAGAGTCTTCAGAGCTGCCACGACGGTAGGAATGGGGGGAGGGGGGCTGAGACTCCATGTGAACCTAGTTGCCTGTAATGGACCTTTACCTTGGTGATTTACACAGACAGCTGGGCTATCGTGGACTGACTCTTGGACTGCAACCAGAGGGGGGCAGCAGCTCCCTTGCTGGATGGACATGCTGCCTTTGGACAGTATGAGAGACCCTGATGGGCTGGGGGCAGCTCTGGGAGACACCCTCCTGCACCAGGAAGCGGCTCTCACCCAGTTACAGAGATGCACCAAGGACATTTTTGGTTTCAATGGACATGGCCCTGGACTGTTCAGGCCCCCAACCTAAGATGGGTGGCTGGCTTTGTTGGCACCATAGGGTGGAGAGTTAGAGTGGACCTCCAGTTAACTCCCTGGGCAAAGTGCTCAGGGAGACATTGTGAAGGGCACCTTTGTAATTATCATTTTTGGAATGTATGTAATGTACCTGTTGTAAGGCGAGCAACCCTAAAGGGGTAGAATGTGCAGCAGTTGTGTTAGGCTTGCTCGTGGCATTACCGGCTGTGAGCACTTTGCTTGGTTAGTGCGTGAGCACATGGCAGAGACACATATGCATAGCCTGTATAAGGCTATGGGTGCTTGCATTCCAGAGAGAAAAGAGATGGGGGGCTGCTGCAGATGCACAGTTGCCTGCCCACCACTGTGAGGGACCATTGTGCAGTTTGTTTGCCTGAGGTGGTTTCCCTTGCCTGTGTGTTTGTCCAATGTTGTGAGACTTTATTAAACAGAATATCCCAACCCTTTCTGGCTCTGTAGTTTTTCTAACGTCTACCTGAATCCAATGTAAACCTGCCTGGCCTTGGCCACCAGCATTACAGATTCCTTTCTTCACTCATTCATTCACAAAATGGTTATTGTCTACTCAACATTAGGTGTTACTCAGGATTCAGAGAATACAAAGGTGACTCAGCCATGACCCTGCCTCCTGCATGCTCACAATACCAAGAAACACTCAACTGTGTGATACTGATTGGTTTACAAGTGAAGCAGGATATTATTTTGAAGAAATAATCCAGGAGATTCTTTTATCTTTTTCCATTACCTCTCTCCACTCCCCCTCCATTCAACATGCTTCAAGTTAACATCCTCAGGTGAGAAAGGTGGCTGGTTGAAAGCTGAAATAGGCTGGTGTACTTCCTGGCTTTTGTTTTCAAAAGTCTAAGCTCCAGAATGGGAAGAATATTATAGCGATAGACAAATACTGATGGTCAGATGGAGGCTTGAGCTAAAAGGTAAATTCTTTTTTCCCCCCAGCCTCTCTCTGCCAGACTAAAACCCTCCACATATTGCAGAGGAAGTGGGGAAGGGGGAGAGACTAAGGTTGATGAGCAGCTAGAAGCCACACCTGACTCCCAGGCAGGCGCCCTGCTGCTACAGTGCAATGACTGCAGAGAAAAATGGATCCATAATGGGCAGCAGATGAGGCCAGAAGTGTGTTTACAAAGATATTGCTATCCCAAGCATGGCACAAAAGCAGCAGAATGCCAGTGCATACCAAGGGGCTATATGGAGACAGACAGTGGTACTCAGGATATGCTGTGTGAATAGAAGGCTCCATTTCCATCCCCACCCAGCACTCTGCAGCTGCAGACCCAGGGCACAGTTGAGGGTGGGGAGAGCTGATCCCAAAGGGACTGGGCTTAAACATTTTTGCTAGCCTGGCAAAGTAACATTTGCAGTCAGATAAAGTGTGTTGTGTTCTAATGAATACAGTGATATGTCCTACACAGCTAAGTAAGTAGAATGAAATTAGTCCTGCTACACACACACCAAATTAGCCTGCGGCAGGAGAGGTAACATACTCTGCTAGGTCATAGCTGTGGCTTTATGGGGAAAAGTGAGAGATCCAGGAGTGGCTAAAGTCTGTGCTGAGCTTTGAAGAGTAACATGGGAGCGTGGGAGTTAGGAGGAGATTTCAGATAATTAAAAAGTAGATGCAAAAGGAAGTTTGAGAAGTTTGGTTTTGTTTTCATCTAGGTATATTTTGAAAACATCTGGGAAAATAAGTTGGAAAATCAAACACAGAAACCAATACAAAGAACCTTGTTTCTAAGGGTAAGGATTTTGTACTTGATTGAAGAATGTTAAGCAGAAATATGCCATAATTAGAATGTTGTAAGAAAGACAAGATTTAAATGATCGTGATTTGTACTATGTGATATAAAACCACATATTATTTATTAGCCATATATAAATACATTATATACATTTATATACACTGATATTCAATAAAGCAATCTGTTCTGTTCACTGTTTTAGCTCCTTACACAGTTCCTAAAATAATAAGGTGCCTAATATTTGTTAAAATGAATAGAAAAGATGTTATCTGTCTTAGATACTAAAATATGTCTTAATTTTTCAACATTGTATTCTAAATGCCAAGTATAGCATTTGGAACATAGGTACTTAGAAATATTTGAATAAAGAAAAAATTTATTCTGTAAATGTGAAAAAGTACTGAAGACATAAAGCACATCAATTAATATGAAGATACAACCATTATAGACTTCTCATGTGAACCTCATTGGTTTTGACAGGGATCAGGTGAAACCATTAATGAGGTAGGACTAATATAAACATCTCACTTTGCTCTGAGTCCTCAGACCATGGTCAGCTTGACTGTGGTCATTTCCTTTACTGAATATCAGTCTGTGTCTCCTGGTACTTCACCACATAGTGGTATAATGCCGGTGGCTGAGACCAGGCAGTTTCCCATTGAATTCGGGCAGACAGTAGAAAAACTGTGGAGCCAGAAAGCATTGGGCCATACCCTTGGATTGTAGGTTTGTGAGGACGGGCAAGAGAATAAACAACAAAAGGGAAGAGCTAATAAATAAAGGAAAATCAATCTGCTAGTCACAGTAAGGGCAAGGGAACAAGGAAAACCACACCTCATGGTGGTGGGAAAGTGATCTGGGAGAATCACTGCCCCGGGGAAGCACCCATCGCCTTACATAGGCTGTGCACACGGGCCTCTGCCTCATGCTCAAGCACTAATCAAGCAAAGTGCTTGCAGCCAGTAAACCCGTGAACAAGCCTAACAGAGCTGCCCCACATCCCACCCCTTTAGGGTTGTTCACTTCACAGTCTACGCAACAGGTTTCTTCTGTGATAGTCCCTGTGCAAGGAGTGAGGGACATTACAAAAACAAAAACAGTACAGACTACAACATAATTACAAACACAGCTATGGGTAAAATGAGAGAGTGGTCAGCAGCACCAAGGGAGGCAAATCTTTCCCTTCTTGCAGATTCCAGGCCAGAGCTCTGTCTGCAGACAGCACAGTAACAGGTACCATAGGCTGCCCCGGGTGGGCATTCCAAACCTTATTGTCCTGCTCACCAGGATCTGCTGGTTCTGTGTGCAGCAGAATGGGAGAACTCATTATGGGCCATAGAGAAATTACAAAGGTGCCCTTCATAATGCTGTCTCCCTGAGCACTCAAGGGATAATACACTTCTGCCTTAGGTGGCTAGATGCTGGTTGCCCAGGGAGTTAACTGGAGGTCCTCCTCTAGCCCTCAACACCATGGTGCCAACAAGGCCATCCATCATAGGTGGGGGGCCTGTGCAGTCCAGGGCCATGTCCATTTAAGCCTTTGGCCTTTAAGGAGGACTGTTGGGGCAAGCAAAAGCACATTACCCTGCTGTCCAAAGCCCGGCCTGAGCAAAGCATCCTTGGTGCATCACTACAAATAGAGGGGAGCAGCTGCCCAGTGCAGGAGGGCCTCCACTGGAGCTGGACACCACCATCGAGATCTCTCATTCAAAGTCCAGAGTACTGTCCACAAGTGGTGTGTCCATCCAGGAAAGGAGTCAGTGCCCCGCTCCTGTCACAGTCCCTGCTTTAAGAGTCCATTATACCGCTCAAGGATACCAGCAGCCTGTGGGTGGTAGGGGACATGGTACTTCCAGTCCACCCCTAGGTCTTGAGCCCATTGCTTCACTATAGAACCTGTGAAATGGGTACCACTGTCACTTTCAAGGACCAGCAGCAGCATGTATGCAGCACTCAGGTGGTCCAGAGCCTGTATGACTGCCCTCTGGTCAGGGTTACGGGCAGGGTAAGCAGCCCTCTGGACCGGTGGCAGTATCTACACATGTGACTGCATACTGGTACCTGTCCGACTTTGACAAGGGTCCGATGATGTCTATTTGCCACCATATCAGTGGAACATGACCCCTCTAGATCTGTCCAGGAAATGCCAGTTGTCTCCAATGGTGCTTCTTGAAACACACTGCACATTGATTGCAAGTTGCAAGTACCTCTGCATAGGACACAGGCAAGTTCCATGCCTTAAGAGTGGCCCACATAGTTTTCTGTCCTGCATGGAGCAGACGCTGGTGGAGCCACTGTGCCATGTCACCTGCAGGCATAGTCTCCAACCATTGCACCCTTGCCAAAGTGTCTGCCTCATCATTCCCAGGGTGGGCTAGAGGGGCATGCCCTGTAACATGGTGTACTGTCACCTGTTTCTGATGTTCTATTTCCCATAAGTTCTGCCACATGGCCTGACCCCATAGTGGACGGTGCATTACCATCCACTGGTTAATGTGCCAAGTAGCAATCCAAAGGGTCAGTCCACGACAGACAGCCCAGCTGTCAGTGCAAATCACCAGAGGTGAAGGTTCATTATGGGCAACTAGCCATATGGCTTTTAATTCCACCCATTGTCTGCTTTGGCCTGTACCTGTGTCCATCCAAATATTCTCAGTGGCCCGATGGAAGGATATAGCTGTCCATTTGCCAGTGGGCCCCTGCTAGAACCATCAGCATACTAGGCATCCTCGGGGATGGGCATTTGCCCCTCCTAGTAGGACGACTTCAGGTTCTGCATCCTGAGCCCCAGCTGCACCTGACTCTAAGGTCGCATAGGTGACTGGACCCAAGACTTCCTACAGTTCTTCTCTCAATTGGGCTGGAGCATTGTTGCAAGTATGCACCCACTTAGCCAGGGTGGACATTTGGGCCATACCACTACGAGGTTTGGTTGCCCAATCTCTCACCCATCCTGCAATAGGGTATATGGTCTTGACCATAACTGGAGTAGTGGTCATAATACTCTCAGTGGCTAAGAGGGCAGTATACACAGCTGCCAGCTATTTCACCACTAATGGCTAACAGCCTTTCCACTATTGGGACAAAAATCCAATAGGTTGCCATAGGTGCTCTGTCCTTTGTCACAAGCCCCATCCAAACCCCTCAAGGGTTACATGGACATCAAGCTCACAGGGCCTGGCAGGATCAAACACATTAAGGCCTGTGCCACTTTGACAGCTCTCTTAGCAGCTGCAAATGCACCTTGTGCCTGCTCAGTCCAATCTCAACAAACCCCCTTCTGAATAAGGTGATATAAGGGATGCGGTAACTGAGCCAAATGGGGTATGAATGATTGCCAATACCCCAACAAACCTAAGAATTCCTGTAATTGCTTTACTGTAGTGGGCACGGGGTATGCCTGGATCTTATCTATAACTGCATCAGGGATAACCTTTGTCTTACCCGACCAGACAACTCCCAAGAACTTAACAGATAACCCAGGTTCTTGTAATTTGCCCTTGTTGACCACCCAGTCACATGCTTTCATGTGGGATAGCAGGGTAGGGACTACTTGCTCCAATTCTGGAAGCAATTCACTAGTTAGCAGAATGTCATCTATATAATGATACATACAAACTACCTCTAGTTGTTTTCATTTAGCCAAGTCAGCAGCCATCAGCCCATGACACAAGGTGGGGCTATGCAAATAGCCCTGTGGTAATACTGTAAAGGTCCGTTGCCACCCTTCCCAAGTGAAGGCAAATCAGTCTTGACTTTCTTCAGCTATATCAATAGAGAAAAGGCATTAGCCAAATCTGCCACAAAGTGGTAAGTCCCCAACTCATGGCTTAACCAATCCATCAGGTTAGCTGTTGAGGGTACAGCAGCATGCAAAGTATGCAAAAGGATCCTGTAACCCACTGACATTTGCCAGGTTCCATCTGGTTTGTGCACAGGCCACACTGGAGAATTGTAAGGGCTGTGTGCCAGCTGGATGATCCCTACCTTTTCTAGTTCAAAAACTGTCCTAGTGACTTCTTCATAGCCACCTGGCAGGTAGTACTGCTTCTTGCTAGTCACACGCCCAGGAACGGGTGATTGCAAGGGGGAATGTGCTGCGTGTCCCCACAACACTGCCTTCACCACTCAGACTCACAGGCAGAACTCCAAGCTGTAATTTCCAACCACAGTCCTTGTAAGACATCTACCCCAAAAATACATTCAGGAATAGGAGATGCATACACCTTATATGTCTTAGAACTCAGTCTCCCTATCCCCAATGGAATAGTTATTGGCTTCACTTGAACAGTTTGGCCCCTGTAACTGTCAATGGCTACTGGGGTCCCAGCAAGCCATTCTGAGTTCCCATAAGGAGAGAACATTCTGTACCTGTATCCACCTGTTGTACATTAGAAGGGGACCAGTGAATAGCCAGTTCCATGTGTGGCCTCCGGTCCCTGTTCATCCCTGTTAGATGGGTCCCTCAGCCTTCCTCCTACTCAAACTGAAACAGCAGGTCTGAGGGTCCTCCTCTCCTTCAGCAGTCTCCATCATATAATCTTTTAACTGTGCTGCCCGCACACCAATTGTTTTATTGGTAGCTACTGGGGCCATTTGTCTCAGCAGCTGGAACCTCTGCCCTGGTTTAAGCTGCTGCCAAAGCTCCAAAAGAACCTTATTAGGCTTGCCATCCAATTTCTCCCTATCTGCTCCAGCCACAATTAAATCTACCCACATCTGTGTTCGGGTAATTTTCACAGGCCTGTTCCTCTTGCTAGTCGGGTGGGTGGGGAGCAGCATGGGCAGCAACCCTCAAGCAGCCCTCACAGCTTTGTGATTCCGTGCTGCCTCCACCTCCCCCAAATCTGCTACCACCTGTGTAACTGCATTGATGGGCTGTCCCACATAGGGACCCAGGACAGCCACTAGTGACCCAAAAAGGGCTGATGGGGCACAGCAGAGGGTAAGATCCCACATCCCAGCCATAAACACTTCCTCGTTTGGTCCACGAGACCCTGGTTGGAAAGCAGCATTCTTCATACTTAGTTTCTGAAGGACCTTTACTAACTCACTATAGCACTGCCACTGACTCACAGCCCCCAGCTAGTCCCCAGCATTTTGCCAGGCCATACGAATGGCAGCCATCACCCATTCTAATAGGGTATGGTGTCCTGGGTTGTCATGGCAGTTCTGAAGATGCTCCCTCGAGGAGTATGTGGTGATGGTGGCCAATTTCTCCATCTCTGTTCTAGAGAGCATGATGCCATCCAACCCATGTGTCCTACAACCTCAGTAACCAGGCTGCCAGCAGCTCCATAGGTTTCTGCCTGAATTATACCCCCCAACTCCATCAGCTCTGCCTGGGTGTAGGGTCAGATTACAGAGTGCTTCACTATCTGTGAAGGAGGCTGTGGTTGCCCCTGAGGGACTCTGCTGCTGGGATTTTACCTTCCTGGTGACCATTGGCCAGGCTCTGAGTCTACAGACAGCAGTTGCAACCCCAACCTCCCCCTCAGAAGAGAAGGAGTTGGAAATGCCTGCTCCCACCTACTCACAGCCGCTCCACCAACAGGAGTGCAGCTCCATCTTCTGCACCCACTTCGGCTCCTGCAGCTGCCAGCTCTCAGCCAGAAGCTGACTCTCGAGCTCCTGAACCTGACTCTCAAGCTCCTGAATCCACAGTTGTTTCTCCAACAGCTGTTGCTACCAACGTTCAGCTTCCAAGGCAAACTGCAACCGAAAACCCGCAATTTCTTCTCCAGAGACCACTCCAGTGCCAGGCACCATTGGTGTTCAGCCTGCCCCTCACAATGCAACTCTCAAACCCAGTCAGCCTCCCTGTCCAGTGCTCACTCTAGTTCATGCCATTGCTAGTTCTCAGCCCATAGTCTGACTTGCAGTTCTCAGATCTATAGCTCTTTCTCCAGTTACCATTCTAGCTCATCCTGTAGCTTTCAACCTCAGGCCACCTCTCACATAGAGCTCTTGGTTTCCTCTTGCAGGGCTGTGAAAAATACCCAGTGTACAGCCACCAAAAGGGCAGCCATGGAAAACCATATGCTGGAGAATAGCAACCACTCCTCTACCTCACCCTTCAAGGGGGTCGGAGGCTCCATACCCATTTCCAAATCCTGCCCACTATACCAGATGTAATGCCAGTGACCAAGGCCAGGCAGGTTCACATTGGATTTGGGCAGATGGTGGAGGAACTTCAAAACCAGAGAGCATTGGGCCATAACCATTTATTAGAGGCTCACAAGGACAGGCAAGCAAATGAACAACAAAAGGGAAAGAGCTAATAAACAAAGGAAACTCTGCTGTTCACAATAAGGGCAAGGGAGCAAGGGAAACCACACCTCATGGTGGCGGGAGAGCGATCTAGGAGAATTGCTGCCCAGAGGAAGCACCCATAGCCTAATATAGACTGTACACACGTGCCTCTGCCATATGCTCACACATATGTGCTTACACTGGTAGACCAGCGAGCAAGTCTAACAGAGCTGCCCCACAGTGGTTATTTCCAGAATGGGACTATGTGTCCAACAGCAAAGAATTCTCTCTCTCTTTGCTGAGGGTTGTTCACAAATCAAACTTAATGGTCCAGGATCTGCACCAGCTGTATTGTACGGCCCTAGATAACTGTTTCTGTTTCAGTGTGCTCTGTTCCGATCCATATGATGCAATTTAAAGAGGAGCCTTTCCTGTACTGTGAGGCCTGCAAAACCATGGTAGTGACTAGAACCTGGGCTGGGTCTCTGTGCTGCTGTGCAGGAAGGATTTAAAAAGCATTCTGGCTTAGAGAAGAAAGAAAAGACTCTATAAAGTAAGAATAAAAAAAAACACTTTCTCTTAACTTTCCAGTTTCTTGTCCTGTGTTGTCCATCAATAGCCTATCATTCTACCTTAAAGAGGAAAAAAATTCTGACACATGCTACAACATGGATGGTCTTTAAAGACATTGTGCTAAATAAAATGCTATGATTCCACTTATACAAAGTACTTAGAACAGTCAAATTTATAGAGACAAAAAGAATAGATATTACCAAGGACTGAGGATAGATACAAGGTAAGGGAAAGTTATTATTTAAGGGTATAGAGTTCCCATTTGGGATAATGAAAAGCTCTGTGGATGAATAGTGGTGATGGTTGTGTAACTATGAGAATATACTTAATGCCACTAAACTTATATACTCTTATTTTTTTGTGACAGAGAGAGACAGAGAGAGGGACAGATAGGGACAGACATATAGGAAGGGAGAGAGATGAGAAGCATCAATTCTTTGTTGTGGCTCCTTAGTTGTTCATTGATTGCTTTCTCATATGTGCCTTGACAGGGGGGTGGGGGAGACTTCAGCAGAGTGAGTGTCCCCTTGCTCAAACCAGCGACCTTGGGCTCAAACCAGTGATCTTGGGCTTCAAGCCAGTGACCTTTGGGCTCAAGCCAGCAACCAAGGGATCATGTCTATGATCCCAGGCTCAAGCCCACAACCCCTCACTCAAGCTGGTGAGCCCGTGCTCAAGCCAGCAAACTCCAGGTTTCGAACTCAGCATCCCAAGTCGACACTCTATCCACTGTGCCACCACCTGATCAGGCAAAAAATGTTTTAAATTTAAAGTTAATTAAAACCTCTGAGCTCATGGGTAGAATTAATATGCTACAAAGTCAGCCATTTCTTTGTGGATTCCTCTTTGTCAACTTTTTAAAGTCTTTCCACTGCATTGGTTGGATTCTCCAAAGAAAGATTTTCCAAACCCTTGCCCAAAGGATACAGACAAGATGCCAACATCCTGGAGCAGAATGAGAGAATAAAGCATAGTTCTTGTTAGTCAGCATGTAAATATTTAGTTAACCTTTTTTCAATCTTCTTTAGTCCTTCTTTCTTTAAAGTACCCCTGCCCCCAAATGTATCTGATATAACCCCTATCCAGAGACATTTTTTTATTATATCTCTGAAAAACAGACCCTCAGGCTTCTATTGGGGTAAAGGAGGACTGCACAGAGAAGACATTTTTAGTTTTAAACAGATTCTTGACTAATCCTCCTGTTATGACTGCACACCTTAAGCTCTCCTAGAGATAACCAATGCCACCAATTTCTGAACCTTTTGGCATTCTTCAATGTCACCTATTTCTATCTGCTGGTCTTCCCAATGATTTAAGATTTTATCTTCCTCTCTCTTAAGTCACCCCTGCTCATGCTTCTTGCAGTACATGAACCAGACACAGTCCCTGCCCATCCTGTTCTCTAGTACTTGCATCTCTTCACCTTCAAGATGCCTGAGGAGGTGGAGACTTTTGCCTTCCACGCAGAAAATTTTCAACTCATGTGTCTCTTCATCAATGTCTTCTATCCCAACAGAAAAAATTTTCCTTCGGGAGTTGATCAGTAATGCCTTCTAATGCTTTGAACAAGACATATTACAAGAGCCTGACTGACCCTTTCAAGCTGGACAGTGATAAAGAGCTGAAAACTGACATCATCCTTAACCCCCAGGAATGTACCCTAACTATGGTGGACACAGGCATTGGCATGACCAAAGTCTATTTCATAAACAGTCTGGGAACCATTGCCAAGTCTGGTACAAAAGCATTAGTGGAGACTTTTCAGGCTGGTGCAGACATTTCCATGATTGGAGAATTTAGTTTTGGCTTTTGTTCTGTTTATCTGGTGGCAGAGAAAGTGGTTGTGATCACAAACACAATGATGATGAGCAGTATGCCTGGGTGTCTTCTGCTGGGGATTTCTTCACTATGCAAGCTGACCATGGTGAGCCCATTGCCAAGGGTTCCAAAATGATCCTCCACCTTAAAGAAGACCAGACAGAATACTTAGAAGTGAGGCAGGTCAAAGAAGGGGTGAAGAAGCACTCACACAGTTCATAAGTTATCTCATTACCTTTTATTTGAAGGAAGAAAAAGAGAAAGAAATCAGTGATAATGAAATAGAAGAAAAGAAAGGGGAAAAAGAAGAGGAAAACAAAGATGATATGAAGAAACCCAAGATTAAAGATATAGGCTCAGATGAAGAGGATGAGTACTAAGGATAAAAAAAAGAAAACAAAGAAGGTGAAAAAGAAATAGATTGATCAGGAGTGAACAAGACCAACCCCATTTAGACCAGAAACCTTGATGACTATGCCCAGGAGGAATGTGGAGAGTTATTTTAATATCCTTACCAATGACTGAGAAGACCACTCAGTAGTGAAGCACTTCTCTGTAAAAAATCAGTTGTAACTCAAGGCATTGCCATCCATTCCCATTGGGCTCCTTTTGACCTGTTTGAGAACAAGAAAAAAAAACATCAAACTTTATGTCTTCCATGTATTCATCATGGACAGTGGTAATAAGTTGATACTAGAGCATCTCAACTTCATTCATGATGTGTTTAAATCTGAAGACCTCTCCCCAAACATTTCCATAGAAATGCTCAAGCAGAGCAAAATCTTGAAGAACATTTATAAAATCATTGTTAAGAAGTGCCTTGAGCTCTTCTTAACAAGAAACTGTAAAAAATTCTATGAGGCATTCTCTAAAAACCTAAAGCTTGGAATATGTGAGGACTACTATTTGGTGATGTCTTTCTGGGCTTCTGCACTATCACACCTCCCAGTCTGAAGATAAAATGACTCCTCTTTTGGAATATGTCTCTCATATAAAGAATATCTAGAAGTCTATCTATTACATCATTGATGAGAGCAAAAAGCAAGTTGTCAACTCCGCTTTTGCAGTGAGTGTGGAAGCTGGGCATCAAAGTAATATATATGACAGAGCCTATTGATGAGTATTGTGTACAGCAGCTCAAGGAGGTTGATGGAAAGAGCTTGGTCTCAGTTACCAAGAAGGGTCTGGAGATATCTGAGGATGGAGAAGAAGAAATCAGAAGAGAGCAAGGCTAAGTCTGAGAACCTCTGCAAACTCATGAAAGAAATCTTGAATAAGAAGATTGAGAAGGTGACAATCTCCAATAAGCTTTTGTCTTCACCCTGATGCATTGTGACTAGCACCTACAGCTGGACAGCTCATATGGAGTGCATCTTGAAAGCCCAGTCACTTTGGGACAACTCTGTGATTGGCTACATTGGCCAAAAAACACCTGGAGATCAATCCTGACCACCCCATAGTGGAGACTGCGGCAGAAGGCAGAAGCAGACAAGAATGAAAAGGCTGTCAAGGACCTTGGCTGATGCTGTTTGAAACTGCAGTGCTCTCCTCTGGCTGCTCACTTGAGATCCCCAGACCCACTCCAACCACATCTACAACTTGATCAAGCTAAACCTAGGCACTGATGCAGATGAAGTGGCAAAAGAAGAACCCAGTCCTGCTGTTCCTGATGAGAATCCTCCCATCCCTGCCCCGCCTTTGAGGGAAATGAGGATGCCTCCTACACAGAAAATATAGGTTATGAGTTTCTGCCTGCAGACCTTGTGCCCTCTGTGTATTGTCTCCATATCTCCTCCAGCAGCCCTGAGTGGCCCTTGCACATCTGGTCTCTTTTGCTGATAGTGGTTTCTTTTCTCACCTGTCTTTCTGCCTAAGGCAGATTATAAGGGCTTCAAGCCTTCCCTTCCCACATTTGATATTGGTTTGAACGTTGTGTATTGGGGGGGGGGGTTGTTTGTTTTTCTCTGAAATTGACATATGCAAAATAAACAAGATGCAGTTAAAAAAAAGATTTTATCTTTCTTAGTCAGTTATCATTTGTGCATATGCTTTTCAGCTTCTAAAATGTTATTACTCTTCTCCCATTACCTTTGTCCTTCTGGGTTTATGCAAGCAAAAAATATCCTTCACTGTTACTTTAGTGGGGCTTAAGATAGAGTTAATGTGTATGTTCAGTCTAGCATCTTTGCCAGTGAGTCTCTTCTGTCGTTTTTACAATGCCATTTATAAAATTGTTGTGATTTCTTAGGCTCCATTAACAGAAGGAAACCATCTGAAATAAGGAAAATGATGGTGGTGAGTGAAGTCTGGAGTACTATTTTCAGTTCTGAGTACAACTATTAAAACTAGGAAAACTGAAATATTTTAGAGGAAAGTAAGTAGAATATTAATGGAACAATTGAAAGGACTGGGAATGTTTTCAACAGAGAATGAAAATTTCCAGAAGTTGACTTAAAATATTTGAAAAGCTGATATTCATTTATTCATTCATCCATCTGATTCTGCAATGTGCTAGGAAACATTCTTCCAGCATGGGGACAGAGTAGTAAACATGACCAATTCCCAGTTCCTGTGGGGCTCACATTAGGGGAGAAGGGTGATTTTTTTTTTTTTATAATTTTATTTTTTTTAATGGGGTGACATCAATAAATCAAGATACATATATTCAAAGATAACAAGTCCAGGTTATCTTGTCGTTCAATTATGTTGCATACCCACCACCCAAAGTCAGATTGTCCTCCGTCACCCTCTATCTTGTTCTCTCTGTGCCCCTCCCCCTCCCCCTTTCCCTCTCCCATTCCCCCTCCCCCCTGTAACCACCACACTCTTATCAATGTCTCTTAGTTTCACTATTATGTCCCACCTACGTATGGAATAATACAGTTCCTGTTTTTTTCTGATTTACTTATTTCGCTTCGTATCATGTTATCAAGATCCCACCATTTTGCTGTAAATGTTCCGATGTCATCATTTCTTATGGCTGAGTAGTATTCCATAGTGTATATGTGCCACATCTTCTTTATCCAGTCATCTATTGATGGGCTTTTTGGTTGTTTCCATGTCCTGGCCACTGTGAACAATGCTGCAATAAACATGGGGCTGCATGTGTCTTTACTTATCAATGTTTCTGAGTTTTGGGGATATATACCCAGTAGAGGAATTGCTGGGTCATAAGGTAGTTCTATTTTCAGTTTTTTGAGGAACCACCATACTTTCTTCCATAATGGTTGTACTACTTTACATTCCCACCAACAGTGTATGAGGGTTCCTTTTTCTCCACAGCCTCTCCAACATTTGCTATTACCTGACTTGCTAATAACAGCTAATCGAACAGGTGTGAGGTGGTATCTCATTGCCGTTTTGATTTGCATTTCTCTAATAGCTAAAGAAGATGAGCATCTTTTCATATATCTGTTGGCCATTTGTATTTCTTCCTGGGAGAAGTGTCTATTCATATCCTCTTCCCATTTTTTTATTGGATTGTTTGTTTGTTTGTTGTTGAGTTTTATGAGTTCTTTGTATATTTTGGATATTAGGCCCTTATCTGAGCTGTTGTTTGAAAATATCATTTCCCATTTAGTTGGCTTTCTGTTTATTTTGTTATCAGTTTCTCTTGCTGAGCAAAAACTTCTTAGTCTGATGTAGTCCCATTCATTAATTTTTGCCTTCACTTCTCTTGCCATTGGAGTCAAATTCATAAAATGCTCTTTAAAACCCAGGTCCATGAGTTGAGTACCTATGTCTTCTTCTATGTACTTAATTGTTTCAGGCCTTATGTTTAGATCTTTGATCCATTTTGAGTTAATTTTTGTACAGGGGGAGAGACTGTAGTCCAGTTTCATTCTTGAGAAGGGTGATTTGATCTGGCTGGCTCACTGTAGAAATAGGACAAGTGAATAAAAGTCATCAGGAGATACATTTTATTTATTTTTTTGTTTTGTTTTGTTTTTGTTTTATTTGTTTTTTTAATTTTATTTATTCATTTTAGAGAGGAGAGAGAAAGGGAGAGAGGGAGACAGAGAGAGAACATGGGGAGGAGCTGGAAGCATCAACTCCCATATGTGCCTTGACCAGGCAAGCCCAGGGTTTTGAACAAGCGACCTCAGCATTTCCAGGTCGACGCTTTATCCACTGTGCCACCACAGGTCAGGCTAGAGATACATTTTAAATGAACATTATGAAGGACTTTAAAATGTTAGAAGTGATAAAATGTAGTCAATAACTTGTTTAAACCCCTCAAAAGGTGATGAGAACTAGGATCTCTGCCCAAAAATGTTTAACAGAGAAGTTAATTTCATGAACTTTGGTTAGAATCCCAACTCTACTCTTTGATAGCTATTGACCTTAACCTCCCTGGGCTTCCATTGTTTTACATGTAAAATGCAGCTAATAATAATATACTGTCTAGGGCAGCGGTTCTCAACCTGTGGGTCACGACCCCGGTGGGGGTCGAATGACCAAAACACAGGGGTCACCTAAAGCCATCAACAGGTACATTGTTGAGAGAGTTGATACGGGAGTAGCCAGAAAGCTCTGCAGCCAACTCTGAGAGTTGTACTTCAGATTTGTGCTGTCCAAATAGGAAGGCACTAGCCCCACAAAGGAAGCAATAGTTAATGTACTTTCATATACTTCTCTAAGTGCTCAGAGTTAAATTTAAAATATTTTAAGAAAAACAAAGCTTGAATTGAATTTAAATTATATTTTAAATAGATTGAAATCATATAAAATTAAAAATTTAGCTTCTCAGTTAAACTGCCTTATTTCAAGTGCTCAATAGCCACACATGGCTAGTGGCTATTCCAGTAGAACAGTGTAGATATAATGTTTCTATCACCACAGAAAGTTCTATTAGCACTGTGAGGAGGTGTTGATAACCTGCCAAAAACCCATACATAGTAAAAATAGTTGTTACTGGTATCATTCTAAAGGCTAGGAAAGACTTGATGTCTAGTGAATTAAAGGCTATTTTAGTTAGTCTTAGTGCTAACTGAAGCAAAAAAAGACTGGAGCAAGCCAGGAGATGTTTGATGAATAAATGGCATCCATCTATTCCCATTCCCTCTCTGTGGTATGGGGAGGGTGAGTTTCTAAACCCTATGCCCCCCACATCCCCACCAGAAGGAGCTACCTAAAATATCCCCTCTTTAGGGACTATTCTATGAGCCTTGTTGGATCCTGCTCTCCTTGCCCCTTCATTCCCATTCCCCAGGCAGACTGCTGCCAAGGTGGGTTGGCAGAGCCCAGGTATGATCCAGGTAGCTGCATTTCCTCTCTGTGTGTGCTATGTTGGTCCTCTCTAAGTATAGTTTCTATCCATCTGCTCCCCTCACCCTTCCACGCTGCAGAGTTAGGTGTTGCTTTGTCCCCGGGAGGAAGCTCCTATTGTTCTATTCCTATCACAGAAAAAACAAATCTGGAGCAATAAGGAAAAATATGGAGTGTAAGCATGTGTTTCCAGGTCATCAACATGCAAGCAAACATGCATGAAAATGAGTGTTAATTTACTGCATGATTCAGTGTTTGCAAGACTCTCAAGTTATTTCCCATAGGCAGCCCAACCGCCATCACAAGGTAATGACCCTTCAAAATTTGTCTGGACTGTTCTGCAGAAATTATTAAACCAGAAAAAGAGTCCAGCTTTTGGAATTCTATGTTCAGTTTTGAATTATAATCTACATTTCCAATTTTCTCATTCACGCATATGTGTCTCTAGCTTTGCTTCAGTTCTCTGTGAAACTCAAGGTTGATTTTACTTTCACAGGGACCGAACCATTTGGAAACAAGACCATTTAAAAGATTAATAGGTACTTTAAAAATTCATATGATCATTTTTTATCCCCCTTTACTATTTTCCTCTTTGATATATTTTTTTCTTAGTTGTCATCAAACCTATTTCAATATCTGGTGGAAAGAAGAAATTATCTGCTTCTCACAATGTAAAAGTGCATGGCCTCAGGTTGTCCAGAAGAGGATTCTGAAGACCATAAATAGAGTTGAATGTTTAGTTAGCTCTTTTTCTCAAAAGTTGTCTCCAGTTCGTGCTCATTTTCTTTTCTGGAGTGCTGTTATCTCCTTTTAGGCAAACATCCCCTAGCACTTCTCAGCCAGAACAAATATTTACAGTCAAGCCCTAAACTCCAGAAAATGGCTTTTGTATGCATGCTGGAGGTGGGTGAGGGGTTTAAATGGAAAGTCTGACTTTGTTTTGGCTTTAGAACACAAACAGAGCCATCACAATAAATCATTCAGAGGCACTCAAATGGATGTTTATTAGAAGCAGCTTACTCTTGCTAAGCTAAGGTAGAGGGTTAAGAGGCTATGAGGGCTGTGATCCCACAAAACTAATGCGCACGCTTTTCACAGACAGAAGGGCCATGCTTTAGTCATAGTGGTAAATCTGTAGTGACAGACGTTTGTTCTATATTTGTGAATGACCTGATTTGGCATGCATGCAGCTCATTCCACTGACAATAATGGTAACATGATGTGAGGGAAAGGGAGGGAAAAAGGAGAAGGAATTAGGGGAGGAGGTGCGGTAGAGGAAGGAGAGAAACCCAGGCAGACAGAAAAGGAGAAGGGGAAAGGATGATGAAACAGTGGAAGATCAGGAGCATCTAAAGGTGGCACAAAGGGAACCTGCCTTTAGTAGGTCATTATTTTAATTTGGGAGAAATTCTAATTGATTCGGAGGGAATTGCCTTTCTTTCCTCCGATGTTTTTTCCCCTCCCTCTCCCTCTTCTCCCCTGCAATCTCTGGGGAAGACAGATATTCAGACAGCTGTCAGCTAGTGCAGGATGCTTCTGCATCAAGGAGTCCTTTGTAATTTGCAATACTTGCCTGGCTCTCCACCTTTTGCTGCAATCCTGCAACCCCTTTAGGTGAGAAAGAGACTGGCCTAAAGTGATGAAAAGAACAAAGCTGTCAATAATTAGAAGAGAAGTATTGTTCTTCTCTCTGCTACCTCCCTCCCCTCAAGCTATTCCTTCTTAAAGTAACAGATATAATTCATGGCAGGAACAATTACAACACCCTAGGACACCTCTGATGAGATTTGTGGGTGGAGCACTGAATGAGAGACCAGAATCCTGTGTGCTGTTACAAACTTGCTGTGTGACTGTAGACAAGTCACTGACCATCTCTGGGCCTGTTCCCTAACCTGTAAATGAAACAATTCAAAAGAAGATCTCTAGGGACTTTTTAACATGAGAAATCACAGTTCTCATGGTAAGTATGTAGATCAGACACCTTTCCTGACCTGCCTATCCAAAATATTTCCTTACCTCATCACCCTCAAACATAGTACTTGCCATCATCTGTTGATACCTTTATAACCATTTGATTAAATGACTAGGAATGTAAGCTCCTTGCAAATAGAAATATAATTTATCTTATTCACCACTTTATCTTTAGTGAAGATTATCTATGTATTCTTTATATTATTTATATTCCATTATAAAATAAATGCTTGTGAAGTATTAAGTAACTATCTCACTTTTTTTCTGTGTTGAACTTTCTCAGTTTGCAGTGGTAGTGACAGACTGGGGTCACCTCACTGAGTGGGCATGTATAAGAAGTACCAAGCAAGGGAGGGGTCAGAAAATTTTGAGGCACAAGCAGGCTCTACTGAGAAATGGAGCGTGGTGGTCACCATGTAGGATCCAGTTAGAGTTTTATGCCCCGACCACCACTCCAATGATATAGCACTTACTCTGTCCCCATCTGCTCTGCTCAGGCATCCTAGCTGTCTGCTCCAGGGCTTTGTCATTTCAGTGAGACAGCCCACTGCTCACCACTTCCTTTGTTCTGGATGCTTCAGCATCACCAACTCTCCATGGTGTCTGAGGTCAAACTCCACTAGAAAGATGTCATTTGTTAGCCTAATCACTGAGAACCCTATTTGGGGGAAAATGGCCCTGATACCAGCACAAAGGGAGTACATCAGAAGCAACTGTGTAGCTTTTGCAAAGTACTTCCTGGGGACTCACTGATAGGTAATTAATTAAAACCTCCATCTAGTGTTGAATTGGACATCTGGTATTTTGAAAAGTCTCCCCAGCTGATTCTTTTGTGCACCTCTGGACCAGAGACACTGCTTTTGCGCCAAGTGCTCATCCTTGGTTCAATCATGTTACTGAACTAAAAGTTCATCTAATCAAATGCAAACAGGAATTTGCAGCAAAGAAAGGAAAGGTTTATTTAAGGAAATGGCACCAAACCTGGTTATAAGTGAGCTATTGCTCTGAGACCTGGCTCCCTGATGGCTTCTAGTGGATGGGATATATAGGGAAAAAATTATTTATCAAGGGGGAATTAGAGTCATGGTCTCAATTAATTGGTTGGCACTAGAGTAAGGGCAGTTGTGGGATTCAGCTGGTTCGCACTGGTTCGGTAGAACCAATAGCCTAATTTTTTGTTGAGTTAGGTGAACTGGTTGTTAAAATGGCACTTGTAATTGGGGTTCTTTCTAAGGTGGATGCCTGGGCAGCTGCCCAAAATGGAAATCACAAATCTACATTCCTTACTCTTTTTTAACGTTCATCTGCGCAACTGCATATTCCAAGTGCCCATAGTAATGTTAAATACAGTTTTTTGTCAGGTATTATTTAATATTTTTTCATTATTACTTTAAAACTCTTTCTTATAACATAATCTAGTTTTGGTATCTCTTTTATTGTTTTTATTTAAGTATTAAATGCATGAAATAATAAACTACCTTTTGATATATCATTTTTTTATACTTAAAACAATCATTACAACAGAGAACCGGTTGTTAAATTACTTGACTCCCACCAACTGGGCAAGGGGTAGGTGATCATTGCATTCAGTCCTGATATCAGTGATGGCGTAGTTCTGTCTGGTTTCACAAGAATGTGGTCAGTGTGATTGTTCACTTTTCTGGGTCTGGAGCTGAAACACAACTGAGTCCTGGATGTTACCTTTAGTTTCACTAAAACTGTGCCTCTGTGGTCAACAGACCCGAGGCTTTATTCCTATGACTTCTTTGATACTGACCAAGCCCTCACTGTCCAGAGAGCTTCATGATTAAGGGAGCGAACATGCAAGGGAGAGGGATGTGAATGAGTCAGGGTGCTCCTAGCCTAGACAAGACCAGTTTGAATAAAAAGGAAAGAAAGAAAAGGTCATATTAAAGAAATAAAGTTTCTGCATGGCTACAATTTGTTGTGCCCAAGGAGGTGGAGTCTTGGGTGCAAAGAACGGCAAACACTCAGAACCTAGGGAGTCCTTTTGTACGTCCTGTCTACCTTTGCATCAACCGGTTCATCCTTTCTGCTACCCACCTATATACTTACATTCTTAACAGTTATATTTAGATATTGAATCTTCATTGTGTTAATAACTCTCCTTGCCCTTCAGAAACACTTATGAGGAATGATCAAGACAAGTTAAAGTGGTTCTAAAAACTGGGAACAGCTGCAATAATAGAGAACATAACGTACATAGCTCTAGATTCCATTTCAGGATTAGAATTTACTTTTGTAAAATAATAATTTTTTAAATTCTGTATCCTTTCTCAATAATACTACCTCCAAGGTAGTTGTACCTAGAAAGGAGTTTATTCTTTCCTGGGTCACATGAGGGCAGTCTACTGAATGACTTATGAAATGAAAGTGCTGCTCATTTCCTTTTGTAAAAGGAAGCCAAGAAAAATAAACATGAAGAAGGAGGAGGAGAAAAAGAAATATAAAGAAGAGGAGGAAGAAAACATCAAGAGGCCAATTTCCATGTTTGACTGACATTAGGAGGTCCTTGAGGAAGGATGGGCTAGCAGTAAGTGAGTAGGCCTGGGCAGTAATTTATCCAACATAATATTTCCTGAGCTCTAATTTGTATGATGTGTAAAAGAAATAGAAGATACAGCCTTGCCTTCACTGAGCTGAAAATCCAATAGGGAAGACACATGGAAAAAGTCTAAAATATTAAATAATATAGTATTTATTAAGAATATAAGAAGTGCCAAGTTCCCTTTTATCCGAAACAAAGGAGTTGATTAAATACTAGATCTCTGTATTAGACTTACCTAACCTTTGGTCCAACTTCCTTCTCCTTTGTCTATCTCTACTTGATTTTCCAGGTTCCCTTCCAGCTAAGATAGCCACATGAAATAGAAGAAGTCCGCTGGTATTTTCTCTACTCTTTTGTACTATGTTGAAGAGTGTCCCAAAATAATTTATATCCACATGTAAATGTGGCCTTATTGAAAATAAGATCTTTGCAAATGTGATTAAGTCAAAATAAAGTCCTAATCTAATATCACTAGTGTCTTTATAAGAAGAGGGAAATTTGGACACAGAGGTGTAGACACAGAGGAAAGAAGGCATTTAAAGATGGAGGCAGAGATTGGAGTGATGTATGTACTTCAGGAATGCCAACATTGATGGTAACACCAGAAGCTGAAAGAGGCAGGGAAGAATTCTTCCCTAGAAATTTCAGAGGGAGGATGCCCTACCCACACCTTGATTTTGGATTTCTAGCCTCCAGAGTTACAAGAAAAAAACTGTACATTGTTTTAGACACCCAGTTTGCGGCACTTTGTTATGGCAGCCCTAGGAAACTCCTCCTTTCCTCTTCCTAGAATGAGGATAGGTTGCCTTGAGGGGCAGCAGACATCTTATGAGTATGAGGACAGAAACCATATTCTGAGTAAGGATGGTAGACCAGGAAGACAGTACATGCTGCTTCCTTTGGGCAAGTTCCTCAGACTTTAGATAAATAAATCTTAGGTGTTTCAGTTATTGTCACTCAAGTTTTTGTTAAGGATGGCATATTTCTGACTAATGCCCTCTGGTGAAGAGAAAATGACAAAAGAGTAATTTGAGTTCATTTCTCAGCCATGTTATTATGTAGATGGGCAGCCCTGGGTAACTCATAAAAACTTTTTAAACTTCATTTTATTCCTTTTTAAAATAGAAACAATAATATCTACTTGCATTTTAAATGAAGTAGTTTATAAGAAAGCCAGTGGTCATCAACAGAGAAGGGGAAGATAATATAAATTACCAAGACTGGAATCCTAAGGGACCTGGATTCTGTCTGTTTTGACTATCGATACACATGCAATATAAAGATCGTTTTCCTCACCTCTACCCTTGCTGGGAGCACACCAATTGTTTTATAGCAGTAAGCAGCTCTTGGCAGCCCTGGTAAACCTGCTATATAAATTATAAAGAACTATACCAACATTGGGTGTTAACTACAAATTAAGTAGCTGCACTACACAAATTATACAAGAAATGTTATGGGGTAAAGGACTCCACATGCTCACACCCAACAAAAGTGAGCAGAGGTCATTTTTTCAAGTTCTTTCTGGGATAGTCCCACCCCACCAACTTCTCGAACCTTGCCTTTCTTGCCCAAAGTCTCTCGCATCCAGAATGCTTCCTTTGATTATGAGCATATGGAAAACATGAGCTAGTAGTCTGTAGTGTGTCAACACTTCCCAGTCAGAACTCACAGCAGAAAAAAAGGGTGGAAACTTGTCCCAAAAGCCCATGGGCCCCGATGCAATTAAATGACAAACTTCAGAGGAGACCACAGAAGCACACCAAGGCCTCGAAGCGATCTAAAGTAGCAGCTGGACTTTCTCAGAAGGTTATGCTCAATGGACTGTATCTTCACCTCCTTTCCACTTTGCAGAAAGGCCTCTCCAGGAGGGGGCTCCACTTCCTGAAGGACTGACACTTCCCAGCTTGCCCTGTGTCCAGGTACAGGCTGGTGTGTGGCCTGGTGTCCCCGCTGCACTTGTGTCTTATTCCTCTCAGGACTTAATCCAAATCACCTGTTTGGAGGTTCAAGTCTAAATATAGGTAGGCCTAGGTCTGTCTGTCCCACTCCCTTCCGCCCCTCCACATCCTCTCACCACTTTAGAGCTAAGTGAATACAAATATAGTTTTGCAGCCAGTGTGTTAGGCTTTCTAATGAGCGATGGTAATTGCTTCTACTATTTTCCAAAATGAAAATTAACCTCGGAAGAGCAGCTGCTTTGTTGTAATGTTCTGCTCCCTCCAATTACATCCTCCATTCCTACAAGACAGTCAAGGCTGGCCTTCATCTGTGAGCAGGGCCTGTGGGACGAGGCAGGAGGAATGTGCCAACATCAGGGAAACTGAATAAGCTATTGTGTACTTTATTATATTTAAGGGAACAGGGAAGGGGGAGCAGAAAGGGAAAAGGTCTGTGTTTACTTTTTGATTTCTAAGACATTCGACTATGTGTTGTATTTATTGATCCATCTAAAAAGATAACCTAGTGTTTAGGGGACAGAGCAAAGATGCGTCCACCTTCCCTCTTTTTAAGAGTCAATCCAAAACAATAAATAGGACACAAAACAAAAACACAAAGCCCATATTCTTCAAGGGCAAGAGTCCTCTGTAATCTGGAACCACAATATATGAATATGCAAAACAGATGGAGGAATGGTAACCCACTTAGGAGATCTATGGAAAGTCAAACCTAGTCGCCTGGAGGTGCTATCATATCAAATTGAGCCGATTCAATCTGCACAACACAGGAGTGTCCAGGAGTATGGAGGCCCATGTGGTGCTGTGGACAGGCATGAGCATGGCACCGCAAACAAGTGGTAAAAAGGACAGTAATACCAGCCACCATTTGTGAAGTGCTTCTTGGCCCTTTACACACATTCTCTACTGCAACCCTCATAATTACAGCCAAAGGTACTATTTTCTCCATTTTATAGATGCAAAAACTAAGGTCCAGAGGAATAAAGTATTTTGTCATGGATAACAAGAAAAAGATACTAAACCAATGTACTGTTGACCTTTGAACTGCACAGGTCCATTCTACGCAGAAATTTTTCAGTTGACAATTTGAGGCAACTTGCAGACAAATCATATAGCCTAAAACAGATGATGTAAGCTTATAGTATCAATACAGTACAGTATTGTAAATGCATTTACTCTTCCTTATGTTTTGCTTTTCTCTACTTACTTTATTGTAAAAATATAGTGTATAATACATATAACAAACAAAATATGTGTTAATCGACTGTTTATGTTATCAGTAAGTTTTCTGGTCAACAACAGACTATTACTAGTTAAGTTTTTGGGGAGTCAAAAGTTATGCATGAATATTCGACTATGCAGGAGTTGGTCCCCATGTCATTCAAAGGTCAACTGTATTTTTAGTTCCAAAGCCTTACCACTAGCCTCCACCATCACTCTGTGTGAAACCAAGCCATGAGTACCAGGTGCACCTATGCTGACTACATGGCCAGGTTGTCATATGGTTGGCAGGCCAGTGCTAGGCAGGGCTGCTGCTATCTGATCTGGGGTCAGGCTTCACTGCATGGCTCAAGCTGCTTGTTGTTTTGAAAATTTCTGTACGAACAAAGTGTAACCACCTCCCCTCTTGCCATCCTCAACAGAATCAAGCCCAAAGAAGCCCTCCTTCTGGGATGAAGTTATACCTGGAAATTGAGTCCTCTGAGGTCCACTGTAGCTGAGGGTGCACCAAACACACTGGCATGTGTCCTGAGAGGGAGGGTGGGGCATCAATGGAACTGCTCATCCTTCCCTACACTTGCCAGTTTGCTGCTGCCCTGCTGCCCATACTGCACCACCCAGAGCAGGTACATACCCCACTGCTGCTTCCTGCCCCCACAGGTTGCCACGAGCCCAAAAACCTGGGTAAATCGAGGTCATGAAGAAACAAAGCATCCAGTGTCAACACTGCAAAATAAAGTCTGTGGTGTTTATTCTCTAGTTCATTTACGTTTTCTGTTTCTGGCTTGAAAAATCAACCATCAGACACTTAAGAATCTACTATGTACATCAGCAGCATGTTAAGTGCTTTAGAGGTGAAATAGACAAAAAGCATCATGTCTGCTCTAAAGAATCCATAACCTGTCAGAGAGCTATAGCATAAGTCCCTGAAAAAGCATCTGAAGGACTGAGGTGTGGGTGATGGAGGTACTCAGTGTTATTGAAATCCTTCTCATTGTCTGTTTGTACTTTTTGGTGTGGTTGTTCTCACAGGCTTTATTGGTATTATTTCTGAAACCAGTTGTCAATACCGGTAGTCATGTTATGCCTAGTGAAGTGGGACTTCCTACACAAATCTGAAGCCTATCATTCTTAAGCATAGTATGATTATTCTCAAGGTTCCTAGTTCAATTACAGCTAAAGAATGAACTATTTAATATCTACCTGTCACATTTGGAGAGTTTCCATATGCACCCTGAAATGAAAACCTGTGGAAGCAGAGCTGAAGCCTCCAGTTGTTGAGTCCCTTGATGAGGAGCTGCTCTTGATTAATACTCTTATCGGGGGAGTCCAAGATGGCAGCAGAGTAGGCGAATGCACAGAGGCCCAGCTCTCACCACCAAACTGGAATACAAATCAATTTAGGAAAAATCAGCATGAAAAACCAACTCTGAACTGCAAGAACAGCTCTCAAAAACCAAGGAGCAAAGAGGAAGCCACAATAATCCTGGTAGGGAGTGCCTGAATCTCCTCTGCTTACAGGAACGGAAGAGGGGGTGAGGCTGAGAGCCCAGAGGGGATCTCACATAGGGAACAGAGCAGAAACTACTGCTCACAGCCACTTACCTGGTGACCAGGGAGCGAGGTGTGTTGAAAAGACCAGCTTATCTCCCAAGTGGAAAGGACAGGGAGAGGGACAGAATGTGAGGGGCTAAGGAATGCAGGAAATGAACTAAAAAAGCTGACTCATCCGTGCTGGAGGTGGCCATAGCTGGGGGAGGGACAGAACCTTTCACCAAACAGAGCTGAATTGCTTCTGGATCAGAGATCTCTGGACATCTATCCAGCTCCAATCAGCGCAACAAGACACAGCTGAAAACAAGAAGTGGGGAGGAGGGGCAGTAACTCAGGTCTCCATGGAGATCTGAGATACACCTCCCCCTACTGAAGCTGAGAAAAAACTCTGTCCCCAGTGAGATTAGTTGGTGGAAGAGACCTTCAGAGTCTCAGGTTACACCCACAGCATTCCTGGATACAGTTTCAAGGAAGCCCCCTGCTGAGATCAATTAACAAGACTATCACCTGTTAAGAAAACAAACAAATAAAGACTTCAAAGCTGCCCAAATCCGAAAGTGGATTACAAATAATAGCTGATACCAACCCAAGAAGACCTAGAAATAACACAACTGAAAACTGGAGGCAGACAACACCAAGCCTAGACTCAACCAACTCTACAAACAAAACACCAAAAATGAGAAGACAAAAAAGTGCAATCCAAATGAAACCTTCAGGAGATGAACTGAGTAATATGGAAATAATCAAACTTCCAGATGCGGAGTTCAAAATAATAATTGTAAGGATGCTTAGGAATCTTAGAACAACAATGGATGGTCACTATGAACACCTAAATAAAGAAATATCAAGTATAAAAATGAATCAGTCGGAGATGACAAATACAATATCAGAAAAAAGACCACAATGGAAGGAATTAAAAACAGGATAGATAGTGCAGAGGATCGAATCAGTGAGTTAGAGGACAACTGGAATGAAGGCATGAAAGCAGAGAAGAAAAGAGACTCAAAAAGTCAAAGGAAACTCTTAGAGAGCTCTGTGACAACACGAAGAGAAATAACATCCACATCATAGGGGTTCCTGAAGAAGAAGAAAAGGAACAATGAATAGAGATGTAGCTCAATCATATCATAGCTGAAAATTTCCCTAAATTAATGCAGGAGAAACTCTCACAAGTCCAAGAAGCACAGAGGACTCCATTAAAGAGAAACCTACAACAAGACACATCATAATTAAAATACCAAAGCTAAGTGATAAAGAGAAAATATTAAAAGCTGCAAGAGAAAAAAAAGTTATCACCTACAAAGGAGCCCCCATAAGGATGACATTCGAATTCTCAACAGAAACACTTGAGGCCAGAAGGGAATGGCAAGAAATATTCAAAGTAATACAGAACAAGAACCTACAACCAAGACTACTTTATCCAGCAAGGCTATCATTTAAAATTGAAGGAGAAATAAAAAGATTCACAGACAAAAAAACCCTCAAGGAATTCATTACAACCAAACCAATACTGCAGGAAATGTTAAGGGGCCTGTTGTAAACAGATCAAAGTGGGAAAAGAATATAGCAAAAAAAGGAATACACCATTAAAGAATAAAATGGCAATAAACAACTACATATCAATAATAACCTTAAATGTAAATGGATTAAATGATCCAATCAAAAGACATAGGGTAGCTGCATGGATAAGAAAACAGGACCCATACATATGTTGTAACAAGAGACACACCTTAGAACAAAAGACACACATAGATTGAAGGTAAAAGGATGGAAAAAAACATTTCATGCAAACGGAAATGAAAAAAAATCAGGGGTAGCAATACTTATATCAGACAAATTGGACTTTAAAACATAAGATATAGTAAGAGATAAAGAAGGCCACTACATAATGATAAAGGGAGTAATCCAACAGGAAGATATAACTATTATAAATATCTATGCACCTAATATAGGGCACCCAAATATATAAAGCAGAGTTTGATGGATTTAAAGGGCAAGATCAACAGCAATACTATAATAGTAGGGGATTTCAATACCCCACTAACATCACTAGATAGATCCTCAAGAAAGAAAATTAACAAAGAAACAGCAGACTTATTGGAAACACTAGATCAACTCGATTTAATAGATATCTTCAGAACCTTTCACCCTAAAGCAGCAGAATATACATTCTTTTCAAGTGCTCATGGCACATTCTCTAGGATAGACCACATGTTAGGGCACAAAAGTGCTCTCAACAAATTTAAGAAGACTGAAATCATATCAAGCACTTTCTCCGATCACAACTGCATGAAACTAGAAATGAATCACAACAGAAAAGCTCAAAAATTCTCAAACACATGGAAACTAAATAGCAGGGTGTTAAATAATGAATGGATTAAGAATGAGATCAAAGAAGAAATAAAAAAAATTCCTAGAAATGAATGACAATAAGCATAAAACAACTCAAAATTTTTGGGACACAGCGAAAGCAGTGCTGAGAGGGAAGTTTATAGCACTACAGGCACACTTTCAGAAGCTAGAAAAAGCTCAGATAAACAACTTAACACTGCATCTAAAAGAACTAAAAAAAGAACAGCAAGTAAAGCCCAAATGTAGTAGAAGGAAGGAAATAATAAAGATCAGAGCAGAAATAAATGACATAGAGGCTAAAGAAACAATACAGAGGATCAATGAAACTAAGAGCTGGTTCTTTGAAAAGGTAAACAAGATTGATGAACCTTTAAGTAGACTCACCAAGAAAAAGAGAGAGAGGACTCAAATAAATAAAATTAGAAATGAGAGAGGAGAAATAACAACTGACACAACAGAAATACAAAATATTGTAAGAAAATACTATGAAGAACTGTATGCCAAAAAACTAGACAACCTAGATGAAATGGACAAGTTCCTTGAAACATACAATCTTCCAAAAATCAATCTGGAAGAATCAGAAAACTTAAACAGACCGAATACAACAAATGAGATTGAAACAGTTATCAAAAAACTCCCAACAAAGAAAAGTCCGGGGCCCGATGGCTTCACAACGAAATTCTACCAAATATTCAAAGAAGAACTAACTCCTATCCTTCTCAAACTATTTCAAAAAATTCAAGAGGAAGGAAGACTTCCAAACTCCTTTTATGAGGCAAGCATAATTCTGATTCCAAAACCAGGCAAAGACAACACAAAGAAAGAAAATTATAGGCCAATATCTCTGATGAATATAGATGCTAAAATCCTCAACAAAATATTATCAAACCAGATCCAACAATATATGGAAAAAATCATTCACCATGATCAAGTGGGATTTATTCTGGGGAGGCAAGGCTGGTACAATATTCGTAAATCAATTAATGTGATTCATCACATAAACAAAAAGGAGAAAAACCATATGATAATTTCAATAGATGCAGAAAAAGCATTTGATAAAATCCAGCACCCATTCATGATCAAAACTCCCAGCAAAGTGGGAATACAGGGAACATACCTCAACATGATAAAACCCATCTATGAGAAACCCACAGCCAACATCATACTCAATGGGCAAAAATTAAAAGCAATCCCCTTAAGATCAGGAACAAGGCAGGGGTGCCCCCTTTCCCCACTCTTATTTAACATGGTCCTGGAAGTCCTAGCCACAGCAATCAGACAAGAAGAACAAATAAAAGGCATTCAAGTTGGAAAATAAGAAGTAAAACAATCATTATTTGCAGATGATATGATATTGTATATAGAAAACCCTAAAGTCTCAGTCAAAAAGCTACTGGACCTGATAAATGAATTCAGCAAAGTGGCATGATATAAAATCAATACTCAGAAATCAGAGGCATTTTTATATACCAACAATGAACAGTCAGAAAGAGAAATTAAGGAAACAATCTCCTTCACAATTACAACCAAAAAAATAAAGTACCTAGGAATAAACTTAACCAAGGAGACTAAAGACTTGTACTCGGAAAATTACAAAGCATTGATAAAAGAAATCAAGGAAGATACAAACAAGTGGAAGCATATACCGTGCTCGTGGTTAGGAAGAATAAACATCATTAAAATGTCTATATTACCCAAAGCAATCTAAAAATTCAATGCAATACCAATTAAAATACCAATGACATACTACAAAGATATAGACAACATATTCCAAAAATTTATATGGAACCAAAAGAAAACACGAATAGCCTCAGCAATCTTAAAAAAGAAGGATAAAGTGGAAGGTATCACACTTCCTGATATCAAGTTATACTACAAGGCCGTTGTACTCAAAACAGCCTGGTACTGGCATAAGAACAGGCATATAGATCAATGGAACAGAACAGAGAACCCAGAAATAAACCCACAGTTCTATGGACAACTGATATTTGACAAAGGAGGTAAGGAAATACAATGGAGTAAAGACAGCCTCTTTAACAAATGATGTTGGGAAATTTGGACAGCTACCTGCAAAAAAATGAAACTAGATCACCACTCACAAAAATAAACTCAAAATGGATAAAAGACTTAAATGTAAGCCATGAAACCATAAGCATCTTAGAAGAAAACATAGGCACTAAGCTCTCGGACATCTCTCAGAGCAATATATTTGCTGATTTATCTCCACGGGGAAGTAAAATAAAAGACAGGATAAACAAATGGGACTATATCGAACTAAAAAGCTTTTGCACAGCTAAAGACAACAAGAACAGAATAAAAAGACAAACTACACAATGGGAGAACATATTTGACAATACGTCTGATAAGGTGTTAATAACCAAAATTTATAAAGAACTTGTAAAACTCAACACCAGGAAGATAAACAACCCAATCCAAAAATGGGCAAAAGAGATGAATAGACACTTCTCCAAAGAGGACATACAGATGGCTAATAGGCATATGAAAAAATGCTTAACATCACTAATCATTAGAGAAATGCAAATTAAAACCACAATGAGATATCACCTCAAACCAGTCAGAATGTCACTTATGAACAAAACAACACAGAATAAGTGTTGGCAAGGATGTGGAGAAAAGGGAACCCTCCTGCACTGCTGGTGGGAATGCAGACTGGTGCAGCCACTGTGGAAAACAGTATGGAGATTGTTTAAAAAACTGAAAATCGAACTGCCTTTTGACCCAGCTATCCCACTTTTAGGAATATACCCCAAGGACACCATAGAAGTGCTCCAAAAGGAGAAATGCACCCCATGTTTGTGGCAGCATTGTTCACAATAGCAAACAGCCCAAGTGTCCGTCAGAGGACGAGTAGATTAAAAAGCTTTGGTACATATATACTGTGAAATACTACTCAGCCATAAGAAATGATGACATCGGATCATTTACAATAACATGGATGGACCTTGACAACATTATACGGAGTGAAATAAGTAAATCAGAAAAAAAACTAAGATGAATCCATACATAGAAGGGACATAAAAATGAGACTCAGAGACATGAACAAGAATGTGATGGCAACAGGAGTGGGGGGTGGGGGGAGGGGGGATGGGGTGAAGAAGGAGAGAGGGGTTGGGGGAGGGGAGGGGCACAAAGAAAACCAGATAGAAGGTGACAGAAGACAATTTAACTTTGGGGGAGGGGTATACAGCACAATCAAATGTCAAAATAATCTAGAGATGTTTTCTCTCAACATATGTACCCTGATTTATCAATGTCACTGCATTAAATTTAATAAAATAAATAAATAAATAAATAAATAAAAATAAATTTAAAAAAAATAAATACTCTTATCGCACATTGATTCATCCATACTTGTGTTTAAAAGGTCTCAGAATGAGACCAGGACGGGTCACCTGGGGGGTTCAGGCCCTCCAGGATGCATCCAGACAACTGAAGTTTTGGATGCACAGGGGCTGAGAAGGCTCCTGGGAAAGCATTAAGGGAGAAATAAACCAGCCTCAACAAATTTTAGGCAGTAAAAAGTCTTAATCATTCTAGGGAAGGGGCAGTTCTCTCAAAAGAGTGATCTCTGTGACATAGATGTGTATCCCAGCCCAATACCCATTGGTCACCTGTTTGTGTCCTATGAAGAAGTAGCAATGGGGGAGGGGGCATAAGTAAAAATGAAAAGAGCGGTTTCTTGAAAATTTTTAAATCCTAAGACCTAAATGATACTGTTCTAAATGCAAGAAGGCATTCTTTCTGCCCTGCTGCAAGGCATTGCCATCAACTGCTTGTGGGCTGGGAATGCTGCTGCCCAAGTATCGAGGCTGAGCAGTACCACTACCTCCAGGAGTTGCTATTTGCAGTGGAGCAGCCATACCACCCACCTACTTGCTCTGTAGAGCATTGATGGTGTGGAACCATCAACCAGCAAGAAACAACCTGGCCTGGTAGGGCAGTGGACATGATGGCCAGCAGCAGGGCTTTTGGTGTCTGGCAGGAGACAATGGAGCCAAATGAAGCAGCAGGGGAGGCACAGCAGTATCTGCCAGAGTATAAATGAGACCATCTACTGACCCTCTCTGGGGCTTGGGGGTGCAGAAGTGGGTGTCTACAGAGAGGCAGGGGTAGGGGCGGGGAGGAAATTCTTAGAAGCAGTGTGCATGGGGCTACCATTCTGTGTTAGGTTTGTGAAAAGCTAGGGCCATTTAATCTCATTCCTAGTCATAGATTTGAAGGCACTTGGGGAACAAGAAATCTATACATTCATATATACACATAATGTACATACTTACATGCATATTCTATCAAAGACGTTTACTATGGATGTAAATGTTCACATGTACCAAACCTATGCTTGTATATGAATTATTTTTTTTAAATATTTTATTTATTGATTTTTTAGAGAGAGAGGAGTGAGAGAGAGAGAGACAGAGAGAGAGAGAAGGGGGAGGAGCAGGAAGCATCAACTCCCATATGTGCCTTGACCAGGCAAGCCCAAGGTTTCGAACCGGCGACCTCAGTGTTCCAGGTCGATGCTTTATCCCACTGCGCCACCACAGGTCAGGCCGCTTGTATATGAATTATTAATTGTTAAAATGAGGTGGGGGTGGGTAATAGTTGGTTAAGAGAGTCTAAATTGGTGAATCTTAGGGTCTAAGTCAGTGACTCTTGGGTTTCAACATCTGGTTTCAGCCAGAGAGTTCTGCTTTATATGTGATATGTTTGTGTTTCTGCCTAAGATTTCTTTAGGGAAAGGTTACCATGGCTGAAAAAATTTTTTTGAAAACTCACTTGATATAATTAATCTAAGCTTATCAATTTATAAGTGAGGAAATGAGACAGAGAGACATTAAATGACTCATCTGAGGTTGTGAAGACAAAAGTAATGAATGAATTAAAGGCTCAAGTCCAATATTTTTGTTTTATTTATTTTTTATTATACCATATAAAGAAAGTATATACACTAGAACAAAAAAACTGAATAAGTAATGTAGATTAAATTAATACAGGTTAGTATCAAATAACCGTAGTTAATACATTTTTAGACTCAACTTTATAGTTAAATTTAGAATCTACTAGACATGTTATACTAATCAGAAATATAGAACAAAATGAGATAATTGTGTTTTAGAATGGGCTTTGAAAAGCATTGGACCAATTTTCTAAGTACAGAAAGAGACAAAAGAGATGACAAGAAAGTTTGAGAAAAGTTCATCAGCAATTGTTAAGAGAATAGAATTATTTATTGAAAAAGAGAAAACAAAAGAGGTTAACCATTTCTAGAGTCGTAAAGAATCTCTGAACTAAGGTGCACTACTTTCCTCCTTCACAAGGAAGACAGAATAGGGCAGACCATTAGAAACACCATGAGAGATTGAGTTGATAGAGTCAGCGGAATTCAGATGGTGATTCACCCCTTTGAGGTTCTCTAGGCCTTGCAGAGTTGTAAAGCTTTGTCCAGGGAGGAAATGGTGGCTAGTGACCCCTGATCTCTGTTACTATTTCAGAAAATATCAAGCGTCACCATATGGTGAAAACTAAAGGCAATTCACTGAGGAGGCCTATGGATAGAGAGGAAGAGGCTGGGGGTACCACTTCCGTATGTATGCTAAGATGGTTACTTGGCATGCCTGCTCACACTGTGGGGCTGGCTTCCTGACGAGGCCTGTATGCTCTTCTGTACTCTGTCCCTGCCCCTACCCCTCCTGCTACCCAATTAGAGATTTCCAGCTGCTAGATGTTTTTATGACTTAAATCTATGAAATTAGAAGTAAGACAAGACACTTAAAAAAAACTTTGAGACTTCTGGTCAAGATGGTAGAGCAGGTAAATGTTGTGGTAAATTCCCACAAACACATCTAAATTATGAATAAATTATAGAAAATTGCCCTTAAGAACCTCTTGAAGACCAGGTAAACAGAACTCCTATAAATAAAGACATAAAGAAAAAGCCATGTTCAGATTGGTAGGAGGGACAGAGACCCACTTGTGGCAGTTAATAATTGGGAAAGGGAATATCTCAGCTGTGGAGGTCCCTACTGGGGAGCAAGAGGATCCAGCCCCACAGCGGGTTCCTGAACCCAGAGAATCAGTGTCAGGTGAGTAGTCCCCACCACAGCTGGCTGTGAAAATCAGCAGGAACACAGTCTGGGTGAGACAAAGAGTTGCTGTAGACCTAGCCATCCTCTTAATGAGCCTGAGCATAAACTCACTTGCTCACAAACACTTACCCTAAGCTCCAGGGAAAGGACAGCATCTCAAAAAGGGACATTCTGGGAGGAACTGAATTGTCTGGCTTCAGGGAGAGAGCTGGAGAAACAGCTCTCTCTGAGACTCAAGTTGGGACAAGTGTCGTTGTTCATTTATTGAACCCTCCTCCCCCACAGCCGGCAGGTAAAAGTGGGTGTCAAATTTGAATCTCTATTAACCTGGAAAACACTGCTTTTTCCCACCCAAGTGATACTCAGATCCTACTCCACCCAAGTCACACATCCATTCTGAACCCCTTTCAGAGGATAATGCACATAAGCAGCTGGCCTGGGCCTACAGTATGGACTTTCCTAAAATCTCTCAAATGTCCACAAACCCCAAACAAGCAGCACTGACCTCAGCATGCCCCAAGCCTTGCAATGGTAGCAACTGGCCTTGGTTGACAATGTTACCAGTCCCAGGCATTTCCAAGCCCAGCACAGGAAAGTACCAACCGCAGAAATTTTGTAGCTCCTACAAGGTGGTTCTGAGCCCAACACAAGTAGCAGCTGACCTTGGCCTGCACTGGGACACCTCCTAAGAGACTTCAGAAGCAATATACCTGGTGGCCAGTTTCAGACCACACCAGAGCACCACACAATTAACACCACATAGGACAAACTGAAACAAGGACTTGGCAGACACCAGAGCCCCCTAAAGCAAATCCTGCTCTGTGGGGTCAGTATCTCCACTTATCTGCTATATCCATGGCCAGTCCTTATAGCAAGTCAGCCTTAAGGTCAACACCCACTAATGTGCCAGCAACAATCAGGGCTCAACTACAACAAGAGAGCACACACAACCCACATAAAAGATACTCCTGAAGTGTCCAGCTCATATGAATAGGAAGACTGTACCACAGGACACCTACTACATAAGGCCTCTCTGCTAAGACCAGGGGACATAGCAGTTCTACCTTATACATAGAAACAAACACAGGGAGGCTGACAAAATGAGGAGACAAAGAGCATGTCACAAATGAAAGAATAGAATGAAACTCCAGAAAAAGAACTAAATAAACTGGAGGTAAGTAATCTACGAGATGCAGCATTCTTATTTGAAGAATAAAGGCAGAAAATTTCCCTAACATGGTGAGGGAAGAAGACACACAAGTCTAGGAGTTACAAAGAGTCTCAAATAAGATGAATCCACCAAAAAGGCCCACACCAAGCACATCATAATTAAAATGCTAAAGGTTAAAGACAGAGAGAATCTTAAAAGCAGCAAAATAAAAGCAGTCAGTTACCTATAAGGTAACTCCCAAAAGACTATCAGCTGATTTCTCAACAAACACTTCACAAGTTGGAATGGACTGGTACAAAATATTTAAAGTGATGTAAAACAAGGACTTACAACCAAGACTACTCTACCAAACACGGCTCTCTTTTAGAATCAGAGGACAGATAAAGAGCTTCCCAGACAAGAAAAGTTTGAAAGAGCTCATCACCACCAAACCATTATTACAAGAAATGTTTAAAGGTCTTCTTTAATAAGAAGAAGGAAAAAAATATATGAATAAGAAAAAATTTTCACTGACAAAATCAACCAACGCTAAAATTAGTGCAAAGGTTAAAAGGCAAAAGTAGGAAGATTATGTGTAATTAGAACAGTAAATTAAGGGATACACACACAGAAGTAAAAAAATAATGACAAAAACCTAAACATGGACAGGGTGAGTAAAGAACATAGTAGGGCTTTTAGAATGTGTTCAAACTTAAGTGATCATCATTTTAAAATAGACTACTATAAACACAGCCTGGTATATATGAAACATATGGTATCTACAAATTAAAAATCTACAAGAGATACAAAAACATAAAGGGAAAGAAATTCTACAGAAATTCACCAAAGTACAAGAGAAGAGAACAAGATAATAAGGAACAGAGAACTACAAAAACCATCAGAAACTGATTAATAAAACGGCAATAACTATATACCTATCAAAAGTTACTTTAAATGTATATGAATTAAATATTCTAATCAAAAGGCAAATGGATAAAGATGTGTTACGTATATACAATGGAATATTACTCAGCCATAAAAATGAAACCTTACCATTTGTGACAACATGGATGATTTAAAGGGTATTATGCTAAGTGAAATAAGTCAAACAGAATATGACAAATACCATATGATTTCACATATACGTGCAGTTTGAAAAACAAAATAGAAACAAATTTACAGGTACAGAGAACAAACTGATGGTTCCCAGATGGGGGAAGAGTTTTGCGCAAGATGGGTGAAAAGGTGAAGAGATTAAGAAGTTCAAATGGGCAGCACAAGTAATATAGTCAGTAATATTGTGATAACTGTGTATGCTATAATGTGGTATTAGACTTATCAGAGGGTCACTTTATAAGCTATATAAATGTCTAACCATGATGCTGTACATCTGAAACTGATACAATACTGAATATCAACTAGAACTGAATTTTTTAATTAAAAAATTAGAAAATAAAAATACCTTGGGTGTCAAATTTATATCCTTAGCATAATACCTAGTTCACTTGGCATAACACTATTATGCTAAGTGAAATAAGTTAATTTGAGAAAAATAAATACTGTATGATTTTACTTCCATGTGGAATCTAAAAAAAATAAGTAGACAAACAAAGTAAAACAACAAACTCATAGATACAGAGAACAAATTGACAGTTGCCAGAGGGGAGGACTGGGAGGTTGGGGAGAAAAGGTAAAGGGAAATGAGAGGTACAAACTGCCAGTCATAAACCAAGTCACAGGGATGTAGTTAATAGTACTGTAATAACTTTGTATGGTGACAAATGGTTATTAGACTTCTTGTAGTGATCACTTCATAGGTATATAAATGTCAAATCACTGTGTTGTACACATGGAACTATAATATTGTATGTCAACTATAATTTTAAAATTTAGGGGCTTGGGACAGTGGCAGTCATGGCACCACCCATGAGGAACTGCATCCCCAGCGAATGTCTATGTAACTTAGAGGAGGGCAGCCCAGGCAGCTGCACCTATACCCAGCACGCTACATCCTCCACCACTCACTGGCTGCATGATGAAGAGCAGCCAGAATGCACACTTCTTATTGTGTCTGTGATAAGAGACAGAGTCCCACTTACTGCCAGCTGTGAAGGCTATGGTAACCTGTAATGCCTTAGCATCAATCCATGCTTTGCCAGAGCACACATCCTATATGTGGGGTCCACACTACTTAAGAACTCTATTAGAGGAAGTATCCACAAGAAAGATGTCCTAGCAACTGAAAAAGACAAGGTTGAAATGTCTAAGAGTTTCCACCCAGTGACATAGTCTTGGCCACAGTGATCTCCCTTGGTGATGCCACAGTCTGACTACCTCCTGATCACTGCTGAAATGAATGAGGGCTGGTGGTTGTCCACTATGAATTGGGTGCCCAGATGGTTTTCATCAGCTGGTGTAAGATGCAGGGCTCTAGACCCACCCCTAAAGGATTCCAGAGAGTGGCCCAAGCACAGCCAGAATTCTTGCAGACCTAAGGAAATTACTCTGCAAGTGGAAAGTTTTTTCTTGTGAAACTTTCAGTGGATTTCATTCTCTTGAGTGATAAATTTCTCTTTTGGAGGCTCCATAACAAACTGTATAGTGTTAGAAATAGCCTATTTCTTCTGACAGTCTTATAAATAAGTATTTTTTGCTGTGACAAAGAAAACATTTTTATTAAAAGGATTTTATGGTAAATATAACCAATAAAAAGACTTTGGGCACATATAATATCTTAATTTCTTAATATGTTGCAATAAACATCTGAAACAGGATAGAGTCTGGGACACAAATAATTAGCAAAAATACTGCCCAGTGTCACCTTTCTGTCTTTCTTATCAGAGAAGGAATTTGAAGCTGGTGGCAGGGAGGCATAAGAAGATGAGAGGTGGATACAGGAAGTGGATATGCCTGACATGAGGTTATGATAAGGCAGGTACACACGTGAAAACTGATTCAGATGGTATGGACGAGAATTCTTAGTCTGACCCTTAGCACTTGGACAGTGTCCCTAACAGGAAAACAGGACACAATGTGCTTGTCCATCTACTAACCTCCCTTTTCCTGACTTCAGATATAATGTTGAAATATCCTATCTGTGTCTCACCTTGCAGCCCCAGGTCCCAGTGGTAGTAGATATCTGTAACAAAAGGGAAAAAAAGTCAGAAATACAGTCATTGTTTACTTTGAATGGATCCAAAAGAGATATTAAAATCCTATAGAGAGAGTGGCAAGATGGCAATGGAGTAGGCAAACATACCAACTTCCAATTCCCAGAACCAAAGTGAATTACAACTTAATTTTAAGAACCATCATCTAGAACAGGGGTCCCCAAACTTTTTACACAGGGGGCCAGTTCACTGTCTCTCAGAACGTTGGAGGACTGGACTATAAAAAAACCTATGAACAAATTCCTATGCACACTGCACATATCTTATTTTAAAGTAAAAAAAACAAAACTGGAACAAATACAATATTTAAAATAAAGAACAAATAAATTTAAATCAACAAACTGACCTGTATTTCAATGGGAACTATGCTCCTCTCACTGACCACCAATGAAAGAGGTGCCCCTTCCGGAAGTGCAATGAAGCCAAATAAATGGCCTCAAGGGGCTGCATGCAGCCCATGGGCCATAGTTTGGGGACCCCTGATCTAGAAAAACCAACTTTGGACTAAACTTAAGAGGACTCTTTAACCAAGGAACACCGAAGAAGCCACACTGAGACTGGTAGGAAAAGTGGAAATGCAGACAGGGATGTCCAGCTCCCAGGAGCGAATGGCAGCCCAGAGAGACTCATGTGGTGGGAAGTGAGTTTAGCAGAGAGGGGAGGGTCCTGAGTCCCAGGAACAAAGCCCCAGCCTACAGCCCCAGAGCCTAGAAGAAGCGTATGGACAGTATTTAGCTGCAAAACAAGCCAAGATACTGTTTTTGAGAAAGATACAGATTTCTCAGACCAGGATTCTTCTTAAAGGGGCCGTACAGAAAACCTCTTTCACAACCACTCACCCGGGGATCCGGGGGATGGGGAGAGAGGAAAGGGGACCGGGGTAGCAGGAAGAGAGTGTAATCTAAGAGGCACAGGCATAAGCACTTTGAAGGACAGCCACCCTAACCCCTGGGCTGAGTCACTCCCAAAATCTGAAGTGAGTATTTCCCCTGGAACCAGCAATACCAGCAAAAGGAAGCAGGACACCAGCCAAACAAGCTCTTCCATGGCACTCAGAGCAGAGTCGCTTAGAAGGAGGGAGCCTTAAGGAATACAGTATTGAGTGCTAGGGTCTGAGCTGCAGCACCCCCACCCACATTGCTGAGGGCTCCCCAGAGGGCAGGTGTTGGCAGGTCGGAAGCCAGGCCAGCCAAAACTGAGGCTTGGCGTGAGCTCAGTCTCACCCAGCGAGGTTGAAGGGGCAAATGAAAGCAGTCTGGCCAGCTGCAGGGAATCCTGCCCACAGGAAAAAGGCAAAGGTAACTGCAGAGACCTGCAGCTGAGTGCTGGCACGTAGCCCAGCCTACAGAGCCTGGGTTTGCAGCCCTGTGCAGCTCAGCAAAAGCCTGGAAATAGGCGGAGACCAGCAGCTGAGCAAAGGTGCTCATCCTTGCCACCAGTGTGAGGCTTGTGGCCTTGGACATGGCACGCAGCCCCACCCACAGGGGCAAGACGAAGGCCAAGGCTTGTCGACCTGGGCACGTGAACACAACCCCTGCTGTGGAGGGGAGACGGAGGCTGTAGCAACAGCCACAGCTGGCTAGCACTGGCAATGCCCATACGTAAATGCCCAAGGCAACAGCAGAGGAGGTGGTGGGCCTGCAGACAGACCACACCTAGAAAACACAGAGGCCACACCCACTGGACTCCAGTGGAGAGAAATGCAACCCAAATGAATCAAGAGAAATCCCCAGAAAAGGACTTGTATGAGTCAGACAGAACCAAATTACCAGATGCAGAGTTTAAAATACTGATTGTTAGGATGCTCAAAGATCTTAGAACAACAATACAAGGTCATAACACACAACTAAATAAAGACATAGCAAGTATAAAAAAAGGACATTAAAATAAAAAAAAAGAATCAGTCAGAAATGACAAATACAATATCAAAAATGAAGACCACAATGGAAGGAGTTCAAAGCAAGATAGATGAAGCTGAGGATCAAATCAGCAAGTTAGAGGACAAGATAAATGAAGGCACAGAAGCAGAGCAGCAAAAAGAAAAGAGACTCAAAAAGTCTGAGGAAACTCTAAGAGAGCTCAGTAACTACATGAAGAGGAATAACATCCACATCATAGGGGTTCCTGAAGAAGAAGAGAAAGAACAAGGGATAGAAACTTTATTCAATCAAATCATAGCTGAAAACTTCTCTAAATTGATGCAAGAAAAAGTCACACAAGTTCAAGAAGCACAGAGAATTCCATTAAAGAAAAACCAAAGAAATCTACACCAAGACACATCATAATTAAAATATCAAAGCTAAGTGATAAAGAGAAAATATTAAAAGCTGCTGGAGGAAAAAAGGCTATCACTTATAAAGGAGCTTCCATAAGGATGACATCCAACTTCTCAACAGAAACATTTGAGGCCAGAAGGAAATGGCAAGAAATATTCAAAGTAATGCAGAACAAGAGCCTACAATCAAGACTATTTTATCCAGCAAGGCTATTGTTTATAATTGAAGGAGAAATAAAAAACTTCCCAGAAAAAAAAAACTTAAGGAATTCACTACAACCAAACCAATGCTACAGCAAATGTTAAGGGGCCTGTTGTAAACAGATCAAAAGGGGGAAAGAATATAGCAAAACAAGAATACAGCTTTAAAGACTAAAATGACAATAAAAAACTACATATCAATAATAACCTTAAATGTAAATGAATTAAATGATCCAATCAAAAGACAGGGTAGCTGCATGAATAAGAAAACAGATCTGCACATTTGCTGTCTACAAGAGAAACACCTTTAAATAAAAGATGCACATACTTTGAAGGTAAAAGGATGGAAAAAAAAACATTTCAAGCAAATGGAAATGAGAAAAAAGCTGGGGTAACAATGCTTATATCAGACAAAATGGACTTTAAAACAAAGGATATAGTAAGAGAGAAAGAAGGCCACTACATAATGATAAAGGGAGTAATCCAACAGGAAGATATAACTATTATAAATATCTATGCACCTAATATAGGAGCACCTAAATATATAAAGCAGGCATTGATGGATATAAAGAGCGAGATCAATAGCGAATATTATAATAGTAGGAGATTTCAATACCCCACTAACATCGCTAGATAGATCCTCAAGAAAGAAGATTAACAAAGAAACAGCAGACTTAAAGGACACACTAGATCAACTCGATTTAATAGATATCTTCAGAACTTTTCACCCTAAAGCAGCAGAATATACATTCTTTTCAAGTGCTCATGGTACATTCTCTAGGATAGACCACAGGTTAGGGTACAAAAGTGGTCTCAACAAATTTAAGAAGATTGAAATCATATCAAGCACTTTCTCTGATCACAACTGCATGAAACTAGAAATGAATCACAACAGAAAAGCTCAAAAAACTCTCAAACACCATGGAAACTAAATAGCAGGTTGTTAAATAACAAATGGATTAAGAATGAGGTCAAAGAAGAAATAAAAAAATTCCTAGAAACAAATGACATTGAGCATAAAACAACACAAAATTTATAAGACACAGCAAAAGCAGTACTGAGAGGGAAGTTCATAGCACTACAGGCACACTTCAAGAAACTAGAAAAAGCTCAAATAAACAACTTAACACTGCATCTAAAAGAACTAAAAAAAGAAGAGCAAGGAAAGCCCAAATGTAGCAGAAGGAAGGAAATAATAAAGATCAGAGCAGAAATAAATGACATAGAGTCTAAAGAAACAATACAGAGGATCAATGAAACTAGGAGCTGGTTCTTTGAAAAGGTAAACAAGATCAATGTACCTTTAACTAGACTCACCAAGAAAAAAAGAGAAAGGACAAAAATAAATAAAATTAGAAATGAGAGTGGAGAAATAACAACTCACACAACAGAAATATAAAATATTGTAAGAAAATACTATGAAGAACTGTATGCCAAAAAGCTTGACAACCTAGATGAAATGGACAAATTTCTTGAAACATACAATCTTCCAAAAATCAATTTGGAAGAATCAGAAAACCTAAATAGACCAATTACACTAAATGAGATAGAAATAGTTGTCAAAAAACTCACAACAAAGAAAAGTTCTGGGCCTGATGGCTTCACAAAAGAATTCTACCAAATATTCAAAGAAGAACTAACTCCTATCCTCCTGAAGCTATTTCAAAAAATTCAAGAGGAAGGAAGACTTCCAAGCTCCTTTTATTAGGTGAGCATAATTTTGATTCCAAAACCAGGCAAAGACAACACAAAGAAAGAAAATTATAGGCCAATATCCCTGATAAATATAGATGCTAAAGTCCTCAACAAACTATTAGCAAACCGGATCCAACGATATATGGAAAAAATCATACACCATGATCAAGTGGGATTTATTCTGGGGAGGCAAGGCTGGTACAATATTCATAAATCAATCAATGTGATTCATCACATAAACAAAAGGAAGGAAAAAACCACATGATAATTTCAATAGATGCAGAAAAAGCATTTGATAAAATCCAGCACCCATTCATGATCAAAACTCTCAGCAACGTGGGAATACAGGGAACATACCTCAACATGATAAAGGCCATCTATGAGAAACCCACAGCCAACATCATACTCAATGGGCAAAAATTAAAAGCAATCCCCTTAAGATCAGGAACAAGGCAGGGTTGCCCCCTTCACCACTCTTATTCAACATAGTCCTGGAAATCCTAACTACAGCAATCAGACAAGAAGAAGAAATAAAAGGCATTCAAGTTGGAAAAGAAGAAGTAAAACTATCATTATTTGCAGATGATATGATATTGTATACAGAAAACCCTGAAGTCTCAGTCAAAAAACTACTGGACCTGATAAATTAATTCAGCAAGTGGCAGGATATAGAATTAATACTCAGAAATCAGAGGCATTTTTATACAGCAAAAATGAACAGTCAAAAAGAGAAATTAAGGAAACAATCCCCTTCACTATAACTACCAAAAAAATAAAGTACCTAGGAGTAAATTTAACCAAGGAGACTAAATACTTGTACTCAGAAAATTATAAAACATTGATAAAAGAAATCAAGGAAGATACAAACAAGTAGAAGCATATACTGTGCTCATGGTTAGGAAGAATAAACATCATTAAAATGACTATATTAAACCCTGGCCAGTTGGCTCAGTGGTAGAGCGTCAGCCTGGCGTGCAGAAGTCCCGGGTTCGATTCCGGCCAAGGCACATAGGAGAAGCGCCCATCTGCTTCCCCACCCCTCCCCCTCTCCTTACTCTCTGTCTCTCTCTTCCCTTCCCGCAGCGAGGCTCCATTGGAGCAAAGATGGCCCGGGCGCTGGGAATGGCTCCTTGGCCTCTGCCCCAGGTGCTAGAATGGCTCTGGTCGCGGCAGAGCTTCGCCCCAGAGGGGCAGAGCATCGCCCCCTGGTGGGCAGAGCGTCGCCCCATGGTGGGCGTGCCGGGTGGATTCTGGTCGGGCGCATGCGGGAGTCTGTCTGTCTCTCGCCGTTTTCAGCTTAAGAAAAATACAAAAAAAATAAAAAAATAAATATAAAATGACTCTATTACCCAAAGCAATCTATAAATTCAATGCAGTTCCTATTAAAATACCAAAGACATACTTCAAAGATTTAGATCACATATTCCAACAATTTATATGGAACCAAAAAAGAACACAAATAGCCTCAGCAATCTTAAAAAAGATGAATAAAGTGGGAGGTATTGCACTTCCTGATATCAAGTTATACTGCAAGGCCATTGTCCTCAAAACAGCCTGGTACTGGCATAAGAACAGGCATATAGATCAATGGAACAGAACAGAGAACCTAGAAATAAATCCACAGCTCTATGGACAACTGACATTTGACAAAGGAGGTAAGAACATACAATGGAGTAAAGATAGCCTCTTCAACAAACGATGCTGGGAAATTTGGACAGCTACCTGCAAAAAAATGAAACTAGACCACCAACTTACACCACTCACAAAAATAAACTCAAAATGGATAAAAGACTTGAATGTAAGCCATGAAACCATAAGCATCTTAGAAGAAAACATAGGCAGTAAGCTCTCGGACATCTCTCGGAGCAATATATTTGCTGATTTGTCACCACAGGCAAGTGAAATAAAAGACAGGATAAACAAATGGGACTTTATCAAACTAAAAAGCTTCTGCACAGCTAAAGACAATAAAAACAGAATAAAAAGACAAACTACACAATGGGAGAACATATTTGACAATACATCTGATAAAGGGTTAATAATCAAAATTTATAAAGAACTTGTAAATCTCAACACCAGGAAGTCAAACAATCCAATCAAAAATGGGCAAAAGAAATGAATAGACACTTCTCCAAAGAGGACATACAGATGGCCAATAGGCATATGAAAAAATACTCAACATCACTAATCATTAGAGAAATGCAAATTAAAACCATAATGAGATATCACCTGACACCAGTTAGAATGGCGCTCACCAACAAAAGAACACAGAATAAGTGCTGGCAAGGACGTGGAGAAAAGGGAACCCTCCTGCACTGCTGGTGGGAATGCAGACAGGTGCAGCCTCTGTGGAAAACGGTATGGAGATGCCTCAAAAATTTGAAAATCAAACTGCCTTTTGACCCAGCTATCCCACTTTTAGAAATATACCCCAAGAACACCATAGAAGTGCTCCAAAAGGGGAAATGCACCCCCATGTTTGTGGCAGCATTGTTCACAATAGCGAAGATCTGGAAACAACCCAAGTGTCCATCAGAGGACGAGTGGATTAAAAAGCTTTGGTACATATATACTATGGAATACTACTCAGTCATACGAAATGATGACATCAGATCATTTACAATAACATGGGTGGACCTTGATAACATTATACGAAGTGAAATAAATAAATCAGAAAAAACTAAGAACTATATGAATCCATACATAGATGGGACATAAAAATGAGACTCAGAGACACGGACAAGATTTTGATGGTAATGGGTGGGGGGAGAGGCGATGAAGGAGAGAGAGGCAGTGGGGGGAGGGGAGGGGCACAAAGAAAACCAGATAGAAAGTGGCGGAAGACAATTTGATTTTGAGTGAGGGATATGCAGCATAATCAAATGTCAAAATAATGTGGAGATGTTTTCTCTCAACATATGTACCCTAATTTATCAATGTCATTGCATTAAAATTAAAAAGAAAAATGGAGAGAAAAAAGAACAACAAGTAAAGCCTAGAGTTAGTAGAGGGAAAGAAATAATAAAAATCAGAGCAGAAATAAATGACATAGAGTTTAAAGAAACAATACAGAGGATCAATGAAACCAGGAGTTGGTTCTTTGAAAAGGTAAACAAGATTGATGAACCTTTAACCAGACTCACCAAGAAAAAAAGAAAGAGGACTAAAATAAATAAAATTAAAAATGAGAGTTGAGAAATAACAACTGACAAAATGGAAATACAAAGGATTGTAAGAAAATACTATGAAGAAATGTATGTCAAAAAATTAGACAACCTAGATGAAATGGACAAATTTCTTGAAACATATAACCTTTTAAAAATAATCTCGAAGAATCAAAAAACCTAAACAGACCAACTGTACTCAAAACAGGTTGGTACTAGCATAAGAACAGATATATAGATCAATGGAGCAGAACAGAGAACCCAGAAATAAACCCACACCTTTATGGACAACTGATATTTGACAAAGGAGGTAAGAGCATACAATGGAGTAAAGACAGCCTCTTCAACAAATGGTGTTGGAAAAATTGGACAGCTACCTGCAAAAAAATGAAACTAGACCACCAACTTACACCATTCACAAAAATAAACTCAAAATGGATAAAAGACTTAAATGTAAGCCATGAAACCATAAGCATCTTAGAAGAAAACATAGGCACTAAGCTCTCTGATATCTCTCGCAGCAATATATTTGCTGATTTATCTCCACGGGCAAGGGAAATAAAAGACAGGATAAACAAATGAGACTATATCAAACTAAAAAGCTTTTGCACAGCTAAAGACTATAAGAACAGAATAAAAAGACAAACTACACAAAGGGAGAGCATATTCAATAATACATCTGATAAGGGTTTAATAACCAAAATTTATAAAGAATTTGTAAAACTCAACACCAGGAAGATAAGTAATCCAATCCAAAAATAGGCAAAAGAAATGAATAGACACTTCTCCAAAGAGGGCACACAGATGGCCAATAGGCATATGAAAAAATACTCAACATCACTAATCATTAGAGAAATGCAAATTAAAACCACAATGAGATATCACCTGACACCAGTCAGAATGGCGCTCATCAACAAAACAACACAGAATAAATGCTGGCAAGGATGTGGAGAAAAGGGAACCCTCCTGCACTGCTGGTGGGAATGCAGACTGGTGCAGCCACTGTGGAAAACAGTATGGAGATTCCTCAAAAAATTAAAAATTTAACTACCTTTTGACCCAACTATCCCACTTTTAGAAATATACCCCAAGAACACCATAGAACTGTTTCAAAAGGAGAAATGCACCCCCATGTTTATGGCAGCATTGTTCACAATAGTGAAGATCTGGAAAGAGCCCAAGTGTCTGCCAGTGGATGAGTGTATTAAAAAGCAGTGGTGTATACACACACACACACACACACACACACACACACACAATGGCATACTATGGGGCCACGAAAAAGAAAGAAATCTTACCTTTGCGACAACATGGATGGACCTGGAAACTATTATGTTAAGTGAAATAAGCCAAGCAGAAAAAGAAAGATATCATATGACCTCACTCATTTGAGGAATCCAATGAACAATCAGAACTGAGGAACGGAATTGAGATAGAGGGATCAAAGGGACCAGAGGAAAAGAGGACAGAGGAAAAGAGATGATAGGATGGGATCAACCTGAAGGGAAGGGGGGAGGGTGCTATTGGGAGGGGAGCTAGGGAGATGTTGAGGGGAATACGGGGAAGAGAAGTGATGCATTCGAGGCAACACTAGAATCTATGTAAACACAATAAATTAAAATCAATAAAAAAGGGGGGTACCAAAAAACTCAGTAGCAGTGAGAGGAACAGTGGTTTACCTATATCTACAAAAAAAAAAGTAAGCAAATAAAAAATACAGTGGTACCTTGAGATACGAATTTAATTTGTTCTGTAACCGAGCTCATAAGTCATTCAATTCGTATATCAAACTGCTGATTCTGGACCCATGCACCAACGCACCAACTAGCGGCAGCTTCCTGAATCAGTACTCATATCTCAGAATTTCACTTGGATCTCAAACAAAAATACAGACTGAGTCGCAGCTCGTATCTTAATTTTATTTTTGTATGTTGGTCTATTCGTATCTCAATATACCACTGTATTTAGTGTTTGAAGTAAAAAAAAAACAACCTATAGAATAAAAGGGTTATTTGTGATTGGTGAAAGACTTTCACTTGATTAACCTGAAGACATTGGCCTAATTAGAAAGTCAAAGCCAAGATTTTAGAAAGGTACATTTGCAAGTTGTTAATTATGAAAACAACCTGACTCGACAATAAAACTTCCACTTTCTAGCTTGCCAGATGCCCTAAAACTCTTGAATGACTTGGTGTCAGGTGTCACATTCACTTTCTGAAAGAAGGAAATGAACAGCTGAGACTGTCTCCTGGGGACAGACCCTGACGAATTCTCCTGTTGTCTGCACCTTTCTCAGCACCAGCAAAGTCATTAGCTGGAAAACCAGCTTGAGCTGGTCTTGCAAGGTCTTGCAAATTCCAAGGATGTAGCTAGCAGGAGTGGATATTAATAATTTGCAATGCCTGGTGTGACTCAGGTCTCTACAGACCAGCTGTTTAATTTGCAGCCATGCCCCTTTTCTCTGCTCGCCCTGGTCCTACCTGTCCCTTCCGGGATCTCACACGCTTCTTCGGGGCTGTTAGACACGCCTCTGTCTTCATGCCTTTAGAAGTAGGAGACACCCAGGGGCAGCACAGGCCCCTTTGAGTGTAAGTTGTTGAATCAGCCTGCTCTGACTGATATTCTGTCACAAGTCGTTGTTGAGAGCAGCTATGCCCAAAAATAACTCAGGCTGTGAAAATGACAACTTCTACAGATTTACTTGGGGAAGTCATCAGAAAGCATTGCCAGGCTCTTCCACTCTGGCATGTGGACAGGGCTTAAGAGACATTTTGTACATTGCTAAATTTGGAGAATCTGGCTAATTATAGCAATTTTTCTATGGGTTTTCAAAAATTGACATTTTAGAGAGTGACCTGAGCAATTATTTCACTTGCTATTAATGTGAGAGGAAAAGAGAGATCTTAGGTTAAAGATAGAGCAGAAATCATAATGGTGAACAGAAGAATTATAATAGTACAAAATGCTTTTCTTAAAAATGTAAGCTACTAAAATAAGGAAGAAAAATTGTTTAAGTTACTAAAATAAGGAAGAATGCTGGTTATTTAAAGGCTAATTAAAACTTGACTCCCTTCAAATGAGATGTCATTCCTAGTACATGGCATCCTCCTTTTGGACCTTTTCTCTCTCGCTCTCTCAATAAGGGTCCGCCACTCACCCCGTATTGCTCCTTTCCCCACACTCCTCAAATAGCTGAAGCCTTTCCTGCTCAACCCAGGCCTCCTACCCTACACCTCTTCTCACCTCCTTGCTGAATTCTATTCCACTAGAAAAATCCTTTCTAATACACATCACTCCAGACAGTTGGTTTTTTTCAGTTCTGCCTCACATTTCGGTTCTGCAAAGATTCGTGGACCAGAGGAGCAGAGCCATCCTTCTGGACAGATGGAAAAGGGATGAGGCTATGAATTATTATGGATTGATTTTTTTTTCCTGTCACACATTAAAAGGCCTAGGACAATGCCTGGTCCCTAGTAAAGGAAATGCTCCATTTAAAAAGTCATTAATATCTAGCTGAGAGATACATAGAATCAATCTGTAGTATCACCAGGTTGGCCATCAATGTTAGATTCAGGGAGTGCTGATATGCTGGGGCTGCCAAGAGTGTAACTATTGAAGGAACAAGGAGTGCTGATAGGGCCCCTGTGAGGCCGAGAACAAAGAGTTCAGATGAGTCAGAGACCCTTATCAGAAGTTTATGTTTGAAATTCTCCACTGAGCTATAGCCCCTTCCCCCGTTGCTGTGCATGACCTCCCTAGCCAATAGCTAACAGCCACATTTGCTTCTGTATAATGCTTGCTCAGCCTAGATAGCCACCCTATAAAAAGGAGCCATTTTAGAAGCTCGGGGCTGCAGTGCTCCCTTGCGTGGGTTGCCTGCAGTCCCTGCGCAAGTTTGCAATAAAACTTATAAAATTTACTTTGGGTCTGCTGTGGTCTATCTCCTGGGATGTAACAATCAACATCATCATTACTGAAATCTTTTCCACTGACACAGATCTTCAGTGGTCTGGTCTCCCTCTTTCCTTCTCTCCCACCTCCCTTACTCACTCCTTCCCTCTTTTTTATCTTCTTGTCACTATTTAACCTGTTCAGACCGCTATAAATAACTACCCCAGACTGGGTAGCTTTTACCAATAGAATTTTACTGCTCACAGTCTGGAGAATGGGAAGTCCAACATCAAGGTACCAGCAGATTCCCCGTCTGTGAGAGCCTGCTTCCTGGTTCACAGACAGCTGTCTTTTCACTGTGTCCTACATGATGGATAGAGTAAGGGAGCTCTCTGAAGTCTCTTTCATAAAGGCACTAATGCCATTCATAAAGGCTCCACCCTCAGGACCTAACCACCTTCCAAAGGCCCCATCTCTTAATATCAACACATTGGGGTTAGGGTTTCAATATATAAATTCAGGAGGAACACAAGAAGTCTGCAAGGACATTCAAGGATAAAGATGTTGAACGAGGGTAGGGTTTCCAAACAGTGTGATTTGTCTGATTGTTTTTTTAAATAGTCATAACTTAGGCTTCTTCAAATGTGAGGAAGGAAAAGAGTGCTTGATATTGTCTGCATACATAGGGGACTGTGTGTCCCAGAGACATGCTAATTCCTCACTTCTTACAATAGTCATGTGAGCATGTATGCAGTTATAGTGGAGTTGCATGATGCATGCATTTGACTTAGTCAGTCTAGACAAATTCAACTGTGTATACTTCACAGGAGAAAGAGAGAGAATAAATTTAATATAATCAGTACAAATGATTTTGCTCCCAACTCCGCTCAGTAAACCTCGGTCCCAGAGTGCACAGGAGCTGTGAGCTCCCTCAGACTCTCTGTTCCTGTGGTGCCCCTATCGTGTCAACATCACACAGCCCCCAAAATGATTTTGCTAATGCCATTTACAAGACAATTTTTGTTTTCATCCAAAATGACCCATACATTGAGGCCAAGAATTTCATCTGTTTAACTGTCATCTGTAGAAAAATCTGGCTGTGTTAGACTCACTGAGAGATAATTTGGGAGAGAAACTTTGCAGGCATTTGAAGCATTGTCAAGACTAAGTTTTGATATGTTCTGCCACATATGTTTATTTTTGTCTCATATGTAAGACTCTGTTGTCATTTTACAGATGGGAAAATTGAGGCTAGGATAAGTTAAGTAACTTGCCTCAGGCCAGGCTCCTGGGGCCGAGATGAGAGCTGAGCCAACTCAGTCTTGTTTCCATAGTATGTGCTCTTTGGACTCTGCCTGAATCCAGCTCAGTGCTTCCCTTGAATCTCAGTTTCAAATGGTCATCTGTGTCTTTGTCATCTCCTGGCTGTCTGCATCATCTTTCTTTTCCCTTGTCTCTAAAGCCTTAGTTTGGAACTATTTGACAATCACCAGGGGCCAGGGTGGATGTTCAGGCAGCCCACATGGGTACTGTCATACTAGTTCTTTTGGACTGTCACTTATTCTATGACCACAACACCATTCCAACTGGCCAGACATCCATCCTGGTACTATAACTTACTGACTGTTATGTGTTTAGAATATTACTCTGGCCACACCTCTGGCCACCCCACTCACAATTCTTTAGACTACCAATGTAATATCCTAAGTAATTTTACAAAGTTTTTGCCACATAAGTCATTGGCAGACACTGACATCTTTATTTTCCAGAGCTAAGAACTGAGGTCCAAAGAGCATGCTCACCCGAGGCCAGAGGACGTAATATCAGGACCTGCATGGTCCTGAGTGCACCATCTCATGCTGGCTTTTACGCACAGCCCAGGAGTGCCCACAGCCAGCTGCCTCGGCCTTTGCTGAGAATTTAGGGTGACGATCAATGCAACCTTCTTCATGAGAATGACCAGTTGCAGGTGAGCCTTGTGAGAACAAATGAGAATTTTCTTGTCTTCATTCAGAAATATGGCATAGTCATAGGGTCTTGTTGGGGTCCTGAGTCACCAGTGGTATCAGGACCCCTTTGGGGGCTGTTTGTTTGCCTTTTTCTGATCCATCCTACTGCGCTTAATAATTACACTGGCCTGTGAGTGGCCCAAACCCTTCCCTTGCAGGAGGACTTCCCAGAGAGGAGCGAGGTCTCCAGCCATTATGTCCAATATCACCCTGTAGGATATTAAAGCTGACTCAAGATTGTGTTGAAAAATATTTTCCTTTCCAGTATGATAATAAGAACAAGATCATATCAGTGAATGTGCGTGGCGTGCTCCATGGCAGAATTTTTCTGCAGCTGAGTCTTTTAATGAGCTGCTCTGTATGAGGACGACATCTGCACACACTATCTGTGTAATAGTCAAAGTTTAAAGACCTTTATTTTCCCCTGCTTTCACCCTCTTCTAAGCTCAGCTTTAATTCTTTTAAACAGTAACATTAATTGGCTGTTAAGTAAAACAGGAGAGAACACAATAGATTTATGATATTTTGAGAAACTCAACCAGTTCACAAGCATTCAGAGAAACCAGCCTGGTTTTATGAGGTAATTATGATTTAGTGCTTTCTCTCGCCCTGTTGAGCCTGTGGCCTCTAAAATGGATCTGGGATGAATGTCAAAGTCAGGATTTATAGACAAACCTTTTCAGCATATAATACGCAAGAGAAGTTTATTGTTTTCTTTCTTTCTTTCTTTCTTTCTTTCTTTCTTTCTTTCTTTCTTTCTTTCTTTCTTTCTTTCTTTCTTTCTCTTTCTTTCTTTCTTTCTCTTTCTTTCTTTCTTTCTTTCTTTCTTTCTTTCTTTCTCTCTCTCTTTCTTTCTTTCTTTCTTTCTTTCTTTCTTTCTTTCTTTCTTCCCCCCCCCATTTATTTATTTTACCAAGCAATATTTTCATCTACATTTCTGTGCTGTTAGGTTTGTAGTGTCCCCGCCTCGTCTTTGAAATGGCATCTATAAATTACCACTTCTGATAAGGCAGCTATACCATCAAAAAGTGATTGTTTTTGCAAGCAATCACAAGACAGCATGTCAATTTAAATAATTTCTTTCTTTTTCTTTTACCTTTTTTCCTTCCCTCACCCATTCCAGGAAAACGCTATCACCTCAGATTTTCTGCCCTTTCAGAAATGAGCAGCAACCTACCACGCATGATGAGCATTAGGAGTAAGAGATCTTTCTGCTGCTTCTTTCTGTAGTTGTCCCCCCACCCCCTGCCGCCAATCTCTCTTTGAAAAGAGAAGTGTGTTCAGTGGCTGCCTTCGGGGAGAGCAGACCCTGAAGATTTTTGGGTTCCCACAATTTCAAACTTGGCTCCCTACTCACATGAGATCTTAGGCAGTTACCTTTCCTCTAGGAGCCTCCCTTTGCTCTCTTAAGTTAGAAAATAAGACAGAGGATGGTTTCTACTCTATAATGCTAGCATTCTCTGTGTATGGCCCAATGGTAATATAGTAGGCCACCTTGCTGTATGTTGTTGAAGGGGAGATGCCATCCCAAAATGTGGCATTTCAGTTCCTCCCCAAAGAACTCAATTGTCATAAATCCCCTTGCTGGGGTACAATTTTTTTTTTCATTTTCTGTTGCATGAGGTTTTAGAGCTATTTCTATATTTCTGCACTTCTCATTCCAAATCTAAAATCTGTTTTTTGGTGTATGCTCTAGTTTTTATGCAATTTTAATTTCTTTTTGTTACAGTTAATGGCATGCATTGGTTTTTAAATTGGAGTTAAAGGGTAATGACTCTTGGATTGAACATAACCACAAGGCAATTAATGTTTCACAAATATCACTTTTACATAATTGTAGTTGTTTTTAAATGCAAAAAAATATTATCTGATAAAAACACTCTCTTATTTTAAGATTGAATCATGGCTTCTTCGAGTAGGCATAAATGTAAGAATAGTCCTGGCATCTTCTGTTATATATGTGCCTTTTATACACTTCAATGTCAAAGGGGCAATATTTCATCATTTGTCACACGTGCATATATTGTCTATTTTCAAGTTCCCCTGGGTGATCAAGACAAGAATTTGGCTCCTCATATTGTGTGTCATAATTGTGAGGAAATGCTTCATGACTGGACAAAAGGATGCCTTTTGGTATTACCATGGTTTGACGTGAACCTAAGGACCACAGTAGTGACTGTTATTTCTGTCTGATCCATACAATGGGCATCAGCAAGAAAAAATGGCATATGATTGCATATCCTAATATTCCTTCAGCAATACGACCTATCCCACACTCTGAGACACTCTCAGATCCAGTTTTCAATGGTTTTATTTCTTCTAAGGACGATGAAAGTGAACATGATGATCAAGTGTATTTTGATAAGATGCATGAGGAAATGGTTGTAGAATCTGAAGGGTCTTTTTCTGATGCCAAGCAGTCATTAACCCCTCAGCTGTTTAGCCAACCTGAATTGAATGACTTAGTAAGAGATTTGGGCCTGTCAAAGAAAGCAGTTGAGTTATTAGCCTCCAGGCTTCAAGAAAAGAATGTACTTCACTGGTCAGCTAAAGTATCCCATTTCAGGAAGGTGTGAACAAATTTTCGTGGACTTTTTTTCCGAAGACAAACACTTTGTTTACTGTCATGATATCAGTAGTTTTCTCAGCCAGCTAGGTGTTACCACTTAAAGTCTAACAGAATGGCAGCTATCTCTTGACAGTTCTAATCGGAGTCTGAAATGTGTTCTCCTACACAACAGTAATGTTTATGCAGCGGTTCCAATTGGTTATTCAACTCATCTGTGAGAAAATTATAATGACATAAAAATTGTCCTCAACTTTCTGAAGTATGAGGAGCATAACTGGATCATTTGTGTGGATCTTAAAATGGTAAATTTCTTGCTAGGACAACAGAGAGGTTTCACGCAGTATCCTTGTTTTCTGTGTTTGTGAGACAGCCAAGCTCAGAAGAAACACTGAACACAGAAGGAGTGGCCGAAATGTGAAGCTCTGGAAGTAAGGATGCAAAATATTGTGAATGAACCTGTAGTTAATTGAGACAGGATCATTTTTCCCCCACTTCACATCAAACTTAACTTAATGAAGCAGTTTGCTCAGGTTTTGAATAGAGAAAGTGAATGCTTTCAACATATTATTTCTGCTTTTCCTCCTTTATCTTTCAAGAAGATAAAAGTAGGTGTATTCCATGGACTTCAAATTCGAAACCTCATACGTGACGAGAATTTGCCAGGAAGATGAATAAGGAGGAGAAAGCAGCATGACAATCTTTTGTGGCAGTTACAAAGAACTTCCTTGGCAACAAAAAAGCAGAAAACTATGAACTTCTGGTTCAAAGGATGCTGTTGGCTTTCCGCAACATTGGATGTAACATGAGAGTTAAGATTCACTTCCTGAACAGTCACCTTGACAAGTTTCCCGAAAAACTTGGAGCTGTTAGTGATAAGCAGACACTGCTGGAGCATCAAACAAGATTGTCCTCAACAAGTGCACAAATGCAAGAGCTACAAATGCAAATATTTGCTGGAATAGAATTTAAATAAGTTTTGTGCAAATTTTATGATTAAAATAAGTGTTTTAATATGTTCTATTTTGAAATTGTAGATAAATTCTGATGCAATAATATCTTTTAGTGTATTAGTGTATTTACTGCATTATATAAATTATTATATTTTCACAAGGATGATGCCCAAGAAGGCATTCTACTTTATTATGTAATACTAAATGTTGAAAATTTTATAATAAGATGAAAACCTAAAATCTTGAATTGCAAAAAGAGCTGTAGCTTACAGAGAAAAACTGTCAGATTTGAGATCAGCACACTCGAATTAGGTAGGAACAAGTGTTTTTCTGGATGCAACAAAAATTTTGTTCCCCAGTGTAATCTTCTCTTCTGGAAGATGAGTAGTGTGCACTACACTCAGACAGATATGGCCACAAAACTATTGTATATCCCATGTATTCTCCTAAAGGTCCATTTACCCTTCAAAAAAATCATTTGCTTTTTTTTTTTTTTTTCCTGTATTTTTCCGAAGCTGGAAACGGGGAGAGACAGTCAGACAGACTCCCGCATGCGCCCGACCGGGATCCACCCGGCATGCCCACCAGGGGCGATGCTCTGCCCCTCTGGGGCGTCGCTCTGTCGAGACCAGAGCCACTGTAGTGCCTGGGGCAGAGGCCAAGGAGCCATCCCCAGCGCCCGGGCCATCTTTGCTCCAATGGAGCCTTGCTGCAGGAGGGGAAGAGAGAGACAGAGAGGAAGGAGAGGGGGAGGGGTGGAGAAGCAGATGGGTGCTTCTCCTGTGTGTCCTGGCCGGGAATCGAACCCGGGACCCCTGCACGCCAGGCCGACGCTCTACCACTGAGCCAACCAGCCAGGGCCTCATTTGCTTTTTTCTAAGTGCTCTTTCCCCCTTCCATTCTCCAATTAAAATAGTATATAACCTCCAAATTCTAACTTCCTCTTTGTGTCAACTTTTTTTTTTTTTTTTTTGGACAGAGTCAGAGAGCGGGACAGATAGGGACAGACAGACAGAAAGAGAGAGAGATGGGAAGAATCAATTCTTTGTTGAAACTTCTTAGTTGTTCTTTGATTGCTTTTTCATATGTGCCTTGATCAGGAGGCTACAGCAGAGCAAGTGACCCCTTGCTCAAGCCAGTGACCTTGGGCTTCAAGCCAGCAACCTTTGGGCTAAAGCCAGCAACCAAGGGGTCATGTCTATGATCCCACGCTCAAGCCAGTGACCTCGTGCTCAAGCTGGTGAGCCCACACTTAAGCTAATAACCTCAGGGTTTTGAACCTGGGTCCTTCATGTCCCCAATGCTCTATCCACTGTGCTACCACCAGGTCAGGCTGAGTCACATTTTTCTGAAAACTCCCAAGTAGGTATATGAATAAAAATCTATCTTTTCTCTTGTTGGTCTATCTTTTGTTGGTTCAGCTGGCAGGACTCTAACAACAGAACATAAGAGGGTAGAAGAAAACAGGTTTTTTTCTCTCTGACGTGTGTGTGCGCGCACGCATGTGGAGGTTACAGAGAAGGGGAAGGGGATTATGCTAGGAGTAGTACTTTTCTTTAAACAATTTTAGCTTAGTGAGAGAAAGCTCATTCACTGTGATTGTTATCTTCACCAGGAATCTCTCCATAGCATCTTTGAAAGTACAGCCCTTCCTTCCCAAGGTAAGGATGGAAGCATGGCAGGCACTACTTTCTCTTTTTCTTTTTGGAGGGGGTGGATTTAGGGTTGGGGAGAAAGTATAAATGCTAATAAGGTCAGCAGTTTTTTCAGTATGTGCTTAGACCACATCTATTTAATGATAAAGGATCGGGGGAGCTTTTTTTATTTATTTTTTTTTAATCTTACTGAACAATGTTTGGTGGTCATACCTGACAAGTTGGGAGGAGGAAAGTTGCACCTTTGACCTATTTCCTGGATGTCTTCATAGTTGGAGACCATTCAGTGACTCAGACAAGAGTCTAGAAATAGCCCCAAACATTTTATTATATTATGTTTTCTGTACAATATACTATACATTATATACAGCACCATCGACTGTGTAATGCACCTAAGTGTCATCATATATTAGATACAACTTTATAATATGACATAGTTTATTGCAGCTACAATTTATTGAATATTAACTATGTGCCAGGCATGCTATGATATTAAGCATTTTTCTTATGTTTTCTCATTTAGTTTAGATGATGTCGTTTATATAAATGGTAATTCCAAATAACATTTGGTGTTAATAATTTCTTCCAAGCATTTCTCCTGTCTTCAGAATAAAGAAGTTAAGACACATGGAAAAGAACCCAATAGCAGGATGTCCTTGCAAATAAATGAGAATAATCAAATAGGGATCATTTGATGTTTTAACCCTTCTTCCCCCACCCCTACCGATCCTAACCAAACATACACACATACTCCCACATCTTTAAAGGTCTAGTATAGAATAATTCAAGGGTCCCATTAGGTTCTAAAATCTTCCTAGCTGGGATAATTGGCTTTGGAACTTCCCTTATCTCCACGACTCTCTCTCATATGCCAATATCTCTAACACATAGATAATTTATGAAAACAGAGTTCATACCTTTTAATAATTCAGTGATAGGTAATAGGAGCTTTCAAAAAAAAAGCTGTAAGAGCTTGAAAAAGGACTGGAGACTATGATGGTCAGTCATCCACATATTTGTCTGGAACAGCTCAATAAAAGCCTTCATCTTGTACCCCATTACCCATGACTGGAGGCCTCTCAAAGTTTGCTTTGTTTGCTAGCAGAGGTCTTTTCCAGCGGGCATTTTGGAGCCAGTCATTTGAAGGGAGAACCAGATGCCTGCCCTGAGCTCAATCACCCAGCGTCACCCACTCTATTCTCTCCAAATTACAGCATAAACAATAACACAGGTACAATTAGCCAAGGCACTAATTATGGAGCGCAAAAGTGTAAAGGATATAGAATGATAAATGGCAAACGCAGAACATGTTGTGTCATATCAAGTAATCTCTCTGGCTGCTGAGCCCAGTAACAAAGGGAGAATTGTGCCCTGTTTGTCTAACATGCTCTCTATCACAAATTAGAAATCCTTCCTAATTAAGATATTGTTGAATGTCCTTTGTTAGCAGATTTTAACAATGTTAATTAGGAGGTTAGAGTGATCATTGTTCATCTAGCAAACAATTAGGGTGATTTGCACTGTAGCTTTGGAGAGGCTTCTAAGCTAACCATAAGTTTCCTCTCTGCAAGGAGGGAAGCTGAGGAGTGGAGGGAACAGGAGCTGGGAGAAAGGGCAATGCTACTCTGAACAGTTTTAGGCTGTGGGCAAAGGCAAAGCATGAGGAAATGTTAGAGGTGGGCCTGGCAGCTCTTAGAAAGCAGTGTTGGCCTTGACCTTGACCTACAATATTTGTAGATGTAAAGTCCATCTCCATCCACGATGGTTCTTGTCTTGATAACTCAGGAGAGTGTGGCCAGAGAAAGCAAAGCCTTCAGGCCTCTTCATCATCTGGTCAAATAAGGGTACAGATGCACTCAGAACATGGCATCTCAAAGTATGGCACCTTGCACATTGTAGTTTAAGCTGAAGGAGTTTCAGGAGACAGCAGAGGCAGGAAGGTCACTCTGACCTTCTCATATTCTTCTCCCCTGAAACAGGCCCCCATGTGAGAAGTGCCTTCCCCATACCAAGAGGAGAGGATCATCCTTGTCTCCAAGATGGAGGGTCACTGAAAGGAATCCAGACACACAGTTCTTGCTGGCTGTCCACCAGTTCACTGAACTGACCTTAGACCCTATGTCCCACCACACTATCCACGATTTCCCACTCTCCACTAAACCTCATAGAACGATACTCAGGTCTGTCTCTTCAGGTTCTCATTTCCTTATGAAGGTTTCTGAATCACATGAAACTTATATAAATAAATGTGTCTGCTTTTCTCTCATTAATTTCTCCTTTGTCAGTTCAATTCTCAGACCCAGCCAAGGACCCTAAGAAAGTCGATGAAAACTTTTTCCTCCCCTCCAGGGTCTTCCTAAAGAAAGGAAAACAATGTCCTGCCATCATTTTTTAGTGCTCTATTATTTTAGTACCCGATGAGTCTGAGCCCCTCCTGATGTAGCCCCAACCCCTTCCACATTTGTGCCCCTAACACACATGATATAAGACAGTTGGCAGGTTTCTTTCCTTCGGTTTTGAAGGGTAGCAGAACATGCTACTCCAAAATATGACTATGGGAATTCAGGACAAGCCACCCCCAAATGTGCTGCCTGAGAATATTGATGATTTTGAGCTGTGGGCACTTGAAAAACAGCAAATGCAGCAGAGGCTTCCTCTGAACTCACTTATCTGCCTAAAGACACATCTTCCAAATGGAATCAATTGACATAAGTCCCCATTCCCTCCCTCCTCGGGGTTTTCATCAACCAGGAAAACTGATTGTTTTCACAGGAAAGGAGACTATAAGTCAACATCATACCCAGACAACTGTCACAAGCTATCATACTTTACATGTATTCTTCTAAAGGTCCATTCATCTTTCCTAAAAAACCTTTCCTGCCAGGAGAGAGAAGATGGCGCTGGAGTAGGCGGACGCACCAGCATCTACCTCCCAGAACCAATGTGGAATACAAACTAATTTTATAAACTATCAGCTGGAAAAACCAACTTTGGACTAAACTAAAAGGACTCTTCAACCCAGGAACACCGAAGAAGCCACCCAGAGACTGGTAGGAAAAGCGGAAACACGGAGAGAGCTGCCCAGCTTCTCCGAGCGAACGGCAGCAGGGAGAGACTCGTGTGGCGGGAAGTGAGTTTAGCAGAGGGGAAAGGGTCCTGAGCCCCAGGAACAAAGCCCCAGCCTGCAGCCCCAGAGCCCAGAAGAAGCGTAAGAACAGTATTTAGCTGGAAACAAGTCAGGATACTGTTTGTGAGAGAGTCTGATTTCTCAGACCCAGGATCCTTCTTAAAGGGACCACGCAGAACATCTCTCTCACAAACACTCACCCGGGGCTCCTGGGGACGAAGGGAAAGCGAAGAGAACCACAGTAACAGGAAGAGAGTGCAATCTAGGAGGCATAGGGAGAAACATTTTGAGAGATAGCCACCCTAACCCCTGGGACGAGGCACTCCCCAAAGCTGACGTGAATATTTCCCCCGGAAACAGCAATACCAGCAAAGGGAAGCAGGAGAGCAGCCAAACAAGCTCCCCCGCAGCATTCAGAGCAGAGTCGCATAGAAGGAGGGAGCTTTCGGGTCTACAGTAGTGAGTCTTAGGGTCCGAGCTGTAACGCTCCCACCCACGCGGCTGAGGGCGCACTGGAGAGCGGGCGGCAGCGGGAGACAAAAGCGCGGTTCTGCTGGCAGGGGCGGAAGCCGGCTGGCCACCAGTGGACTCAGGTGTGAGCTCAATCTTGCCCGGCTAGGGAGAAGGGGGCGTGCAAAAGCGGTCAAGCTCAGCTGCCGGCAGCCTGTAATCCAGCCTCCGGGAGAAGGGCGGGAAACCCAGAAAGGGTAGAAACCAGCCCCGGGGCAAGGGCAGAGGAGCACATCCCTGCCCCGCCCGTGCAACCCAGGCTTGCGGTCTGACTTGGTAGCCGGCTCCTCCCGCGAGGGTGGAGCCAAAAGCCCAGAAGAGGTGGAGTTCCGCTAGGAAGCGGAGCTTGGGCACGCAGCCCTGCCTGGCGGTAGAGCCAAGGCTAGCAGCTGTTCCTTGACTGGGATCATCCTGCAAAGGCAGGGCGAAAGCTCAGAAACAGGCGGAGACCAGCAGCTGAGCAAAGGTGCTCGCCAGTGCCCTCAGGACCGAGCATAACGTCATACATGGGGGCAGAGCAAAGGCCAAAGCCACCAACCCTTGTGCACCCGAGCATGTGATCACAGCCACTCTCGTGAAGAGAAATGCGGAGGCAGAGAAATACAACACAAATAAACCAAGAGAAATCACCAGAAAAGGACCTAAGTGAATCAGATATAACCAAATTACCAGATGCAGAGTTTAAAATAACGATTGTTAGGATGCTCAAAGATATTAGAACCACCATAGATGGCCATTACGAAAACCTAAATAAAGAGATAACAAATATAAAAAAGGACATTGAAATAATAAAAAAGAATCAGACAGAAATGACAAATACAATATCTAAAATAAAGAATACAATGGAAGGAATTAAAAGCAGGATGGATGAAGCAGAGAATCGAATCAGTGAGTTAGAGGACACAATAAATAAAGGCATGGAAGCAGAGCAGAAAAAAGAAAAGAGACTCAAAAAGTCTGAGGAAACTCTAAAAGAGCTCTGTGACAACATGAAGAGAAATAACATCCGCATCATAGGGGTTCCTGAAGAAGAAGAGAAAGAACAAGGGATAGAGACTTTGTTCAAACATATTATAGCGGAAAACTTCCCCCAATTAAGGCAGGAAAACATTTCACATGTTCAGGAAGCACAGAGAACTCCATTAAGGAGAAACTCAAAGAAACCAACACCGAGACACATCATAATTAAATTACCAAAGCTAAATGATAAAGAGAAAATATGAAAAGCTGCTAGAGAAAAAAAGACTATCACCTACAAAGGAGCCCCCATAAGGATGACTTCTGACTTCTCAACAGAAACACTTGAGGCCAGAAGGGAATGGCAAGAAATATTCAAAGTAATGTAGAACAAGAACCTACAACCAAGACTACATTATCCAGCAAGGCTATCATTTAAAATTGAAAAAGAAATAAAAAGCTTTACAGAAAAAAAAACCTCAAGGATTTCACTGCAACCAAACCAAGGCTGCAAGAAATGCTAAGGGACCTGTTGTAAACAGATCAAAGGAAAAAAAGAATAGAGCAAAAGAGAAATACAGTTTTAAAGAAAAAAAATGGCAATAAACAATTACATATCAGTAATAACCTTAAATGTTAATGGATTAAATGATCCGATCAAGAGACATAGGGTAGCTGCATGGATAAGAAAACAGGACCCATACATATGCTGTCTACAAGAGACACACCTTAAATCAAAAGATGCACACAGACTGAAGATAAAAGGATGGAAAAAAATATTTCACGCAAATGGAAATGAAAAAAAAAGCTGGGGTAGCAATACTTATATCAGACAAAATGGAATTTAGAACAAAGACCATAGTTAGAGATAAAGAAGGTCACTACATAATGATAAAGGGAGCAATCCAAAAGGAAGATATAAACATTATAAATATCTACACATCTAATATAGGAGGACCTAAATATATAAAGCAGACTTTGATAGACTTAAAGGGCAAGATCAACAGCAATACTATAATAGGAGGAGATTTCAATACCCCATTAACATCATTACATAGATCATCAAGAAAGAAAATTAACAAAGAAACAGCAGACTTAAAGGACATATTAGATCAACTCGATTTAATAGATATCTTCAGAACCTTTCACCCTAAAACAGCAGAATATACATTCTTTTCAAGCGCTCATGGTACATTCTCTAGAATAGACCACATGTTAGGGCACAAAAGCAGGCTCAACAAATTTAAGAAGATTGAAATCATATCGAGCACTTTCTCTGATCACAATGGCATTAAACTAGAAATCAACCACAATAGAAAAATTGAAAAACATTCAAACACTTGGAAACTAAATAGCATGTTATTAAACAATGAATGGGTTAACATTGAGATCAAAGAAGAAATTAAAAAATTCCCAGAAACAAACGATAATGAGCATACATCAACTCAAAATTTATGGGACACAGCAAAAGCAGTCCTGAAAGGGAAGTTTATAGCATTACAAGCATACCTCAAGAAGCTAGAAAAAGCTCAAATAAACAACTTAACCCTGCATCTAAAAGAACTAGAAAAAGAACAACAAGTAAAGCCCAGAGCTAGTAGAAGGAAGGAAATAATAAAGATCAGAGCAGAAATAAATGACATAGAGGCTAAAGAAACAATACAGAGGATCAATGAAACCAGGAGCTGATTCTTTGAAAAGGTAAACAAGATCGATGAACCTTTAACAAGACTCACCAAGAAAAAAAGAGAGAGGACTCAAATAAATAAAATTAGAAATGAGAGTGGAGAAATAACAACTGACACAACAGAAATACAAAATATTGTAAGAAAATACTATAAAGAACTGTACGCCAAAAAACTAGACAACCTAGATGAAATGGACAAATTTCTTGAATCATATAATCTTCCAAAAATCAATCTGGAAGAATCAGAAAACCTAAACAGACCAATTACAACAAATGAGATTGAAACAGCTATCAAAAAACTCCCCCCCCCAAAAAAAGTCCTGGGCCTGATGTCTTCACAAGTGAATTCTACCAAATATTCAAAGAAGAACTAATTCCTATCCTTCTCAAGCTATTTCAAAACATTCAAGAGGAAGGAAGACTTCCAAACTCCTTTTATGAGGCAAGCATAATTCTGATTCCAATACCAGGCAAAGACAACACAAAAAAAGAAAATTATAGGCCATTATCCCTGATGAACTTAGATGCAAAAATTCTCAATAAAATATTAGCAAACCGGATCCAGCAATAAATGGAAAAAATCATACACCATGATCAAGTAGGATTTATTCTTGGGAGGCAAGGCTGGTACAATATTCACAAATCAATTAATGTGATTCATCACATAAACAAAAGAAGGAGAAAAACCACATGATAATTTCAATAGATGCAGAAAAAGCATTTGATAAAGTCCAGCACCGATTCATGATCAAAACTCTCAGCAAAGTGGGAATACAGGGAACATACCTCAACATGATAAAGGCCATCTATGACAAACCCACAGCCAACATCATACTCAATGGGCAAAAATTAAAAGCAATCCCCTTAAGATCAGGAACAAGGCAGGGGTGCCCCCTTTCACCACACTTATTCAACATAGTTCTGGAAGTCCTCACCACAGCAATCAGACAAGAAGAAGAAATAAAAGGCATCTAAATTGGAAAAGAAGAAGTAAAACTATCATTATTTGCAGATGACATGATATTGTATATAGAAAACCCTAAAGTCTCAGTCAAAAAACTACTGGACCTGATAAATGAATTCAACAAAGTGGCATGATATAAAATCAATACTCAGAAATCAGAGGCATTTTTATATACCACAATAAACAGTCAGAAAAAGAAATTAAGGAATCAATTTCCTTTACCATTGCAACCAAAAAAATAAAGTACCTAGGAATAAATCTAACCAAGGAGATTAAAGACTTGTACTCGGAAAATTATAAAACATTGATAAAAGAAATCAGGGAAGATACGAATAAGTGGAGGCATATACCGTGCTCATGGTTAGGAAGAATAAACATCATTAAAATGTCTATATTACCCAAAGCAATTTATAAATTCAATGCAATACCAATGAAAATACCAATGACTTACTTCAAAGATATAGAACACATATTCCAAAAATTTATATGGAACCAAAAAAGAACATGAATAGCCTCAGCAATCCTGAAAAGGAAGAAAAAAGCAGGAGGTATCACACTTCCAGATATCAAGTTATATTGTAAGGCCATTGTACTCAAAACAGCATGGTTCTGGCATAAGAACAGGCACATAGATCAATGGAACAGAATAGAGAACTCAGAAATAAATCCACAGCTCTATGGACAACTGATATTTGACAAAGGAGGTAAGACAATACAATGGAGTAAAAATAGCCTCTTCAACAAATGGTGTTGAGAAAACTGGACAGCTACCTGCAAAAAAATGAAACTAGACCACCAACTTACACCACTGACAAAAATAAACTCAAAATGGATAAAAGACTTGAATGTAAGCCGTGAAACCTTAAGCATCTTAGAAGAAAACATAGGCAGTAAGCTCTCGGACATCTCTCGCAGCAACATATTTGCTGATTTGTCTCCACAGGCAAGTGAAATAAAAGACAGGATAAACAAATGGGACTTTATCAAACTAAAAAGCTTTTGCACAGCTAAAGACAATAAGAACAGAATAAAAAGACAAACTACACAATGGGAGAATATATTTGACATAGCATCTGATAAGGGGTTAATAACTAAAATTTATAAAGAACTTGTAAAACTTAATACCAGGAAGACAAACAATCCAATGCAAAAATGGGCAAAAGAAATGAATAGACACTTCTCCAAAGAGGACACACAGATGGCCAATAGGCATATGAAAAAATGTTCAACATCACTAATGATTAGAGAAATGCAAATTAAAACCACAATGAGATATCACCTCACACCAGTCAGAATGGCGCTCATCAATAAAACAACACAGAATAAGTGCTGGCGAGGATGTGGAGAAAAGGGAACCCTCCTGCACTGCTGGTGGGAATGCAGACTGGTGCAGCCACTGTGGAAAACAGTATGGAGATTCCTCAAGAAATTAAAAATCGAACTGCCTTTTTATCCAGCTATACCACTGTTAGGAATATACCCCAAGAACACCATGGCACTGTTTGAAAAGAAGAAATGCACCCCCATGTTTATGGCAGCATTGTTCACAATAGCAAAGATTTGGAAACAGCCCAAGTGTCCATCAGAGGACGAGTGGCTTAAAAAGCTTTGGTATATATATACTATGGAATACTACTCAGCCATAAGAAATGATGACATAGGATCTTTTACAACAACATGGATGGGCCTTGATAACATTATACTGAGTGAAAGAAGTAAATCAGAAAAAAACTAAGAACTATATGTTTCCATACATAGGTGGGACATAAAGATGAGACTCAGAGACATGAACAACAGTGTTGGGATTACAGGGTGGGGGGAGGAGAGGGAGGTTGTTGGGGGAGGGGAGGGGCACAAAGATCATGGCTTTTCAGCATTTGCCATATTCCCCCCTTAATCTACAGACAGCAAATATTTACGTATGGTGTTCCCACTATAAAGACTGCTGTCTTAGGGACAAATGCTGATAAACTATTTCAGCAGTTCCTCCTTCTTCAAAGACTTATAAGTAAACATAGAGCTCCATGTTTCATAAGACATACTCAAGCTCACTCCATGCTCCCTGGAGCTTTAGCACAAGGGAATGCCCCCCTTTTTTGTGTTTTTTGTTTGTTTGTTTGTTTAGTATTTTTTCTTTTATTTATTTATTTTTTGTATATTTCTGAGGATGGGGATGGGGAGGCAGTCAGACAGACTCCTGCATGCGCCTGACTGGGATCCACCTGGCATGCCTACCGGGGGGAATGCTCTGCCCATCTGGGATGTTGCTCTGTTACAACCGGAGCCATTCTAGCGACTGGGGCGGAGGCCATGGGGTCATCCTTAGTGACCAGGGTGGATTTGCTCTGGTGGATCCTTGGCTGCGGGCGGGAGGAGAGAGACCAAGAGGAAGGAGAGGTGGAGGAGTGGAGAGGTAGATGGGCACTTCTCCTGTGTGCTCTGGCCGGGAATCGAACCCAGGAATCCTGCACACCAGGTCAATGACTCCGACAGGTCTACCATATCATGCTTTTTACTTAAAAATAAATTTACATTTCTTTTGAATGCTGATGAACAGGAGACACCAAATCTTTTTCGCCTGCAAACTACTACCTTCTTTATTAGATCTAGCTAATAACACTGTTCTGTCCTTTTTCCAAATAGCTCCAGATATATGGAAAAGATTTATATAGGCGGATGGGGATCCTCAAACCCCTCAGCGAGATCTTCTGAGAATGGCTTTTAAGATACCTAGAGGCAAAAAAAGCCCAATAGAGATCAGGGGAACTACCAGCTTTTAGGATACACCCTTAAAGGCTCCAACACCCCAAAGGGGTCTCATAGGATGCCATCTGGGTCCTCCTTCAATAGTGGAAAGGAAGGTCATTGAGCTAAAGCCTGCCAGGCTTACATGCCTCTGCTGTGAGGAAACAGGGACACTGGAAGGTGGGCTTCCCCCTCACTCCTCTAAGGGAGGGTTCGGTCTCTTCCAGCCCTGCTCCAGCCACCTATGACCTAACTTTGCCCAGAAAGCTGGGGTTTGCCACTGAAGGCTGAAGGTGCCCAGGGCCATTGGCCCCATCTACGACACTGTGGACGAGCCTAGGGTATTTCTTCCAAGAAGCAGGTAAACTGATCTCATTCGCACAAGGGCCACTTAACTATGTTTTGCCTGAATAGTCAGGTTTTTTATTCTTCCCTCAAAGATCGCTGTTGTGGGTGTTGATAGTCCCATTTTCTGCTGCTTTGCTTAATATATAGTGTTTCCTTTATCCCTCCTACCTCAATGCCCTACTCATATTTCAGGCCATGACCTACTCTTAATTTAGAGCTCTCTTTCCTCCTTTTGCCAACTTGTATTATGAATTTACCTTTGCCACCCAGCTTAGTGTATCCCAAGGTTCTCTTTACCAGGCCACAGTCACAGAGCTCCAGGGAAAAGCAACCTGGTCTCAACTCTCCAGGGAGAGGAGAACAGGAGCTCCATATCCACGCATGCTGCAAATGGCTTTTTCCAGTCTACCTGAATCATTACCAGCTAGAAGCAGTGGTCAGTGGGACTTGGACATGAGCTGCAAAGTATAGAATGGTGACAACAATTCCAGTGCCATGCGGGCTTTTCCTGTGGGGAACTTTCCTGTACTCCTGCTCCCTGTGACAGCTCCTAAAAGACTGAACTGTGGTTGAGTTGCATTTTTCAGGGATTTGGCATGGTGATGGGGTCAACTTGGACTTGGGGAACATGTTAAGGACACTACTCATTTATGGATCCTTGCTGTATTCGCCAAGAGTTTCCTTAAAGGCTCTTAATCACTGTAAAAAAAATAGAGAACTGGATGAAGAAGATGGGGCACATATACACCATGGTATATTATTTAGCTAGGAGAAATGGTGACATCGGATCACTTATAGCGGAATGGTGGAGTCTTGGTAGCATTGTACGGGGTGAAATAAGCGAATCAGAAAAAAACAGGAACTGCAGGATTCCATACATTGGTGGGACATAAAAGCGAGACTAAGAGGCATGAACAGGAGTATGGTGGCTATGGGGGGTGGGGGGAGGGAAGGAGGGAGAGGGGGAGGGGGAGGGGTACAGAGAGAACTGGATGGAGGGTGGCGGAGGACGATCTCTCTTTGGGTGATGGGTATGCAACATAACTAAATGACAAGATAACCTGGAAATGCTTTCTTTGAATGTATGTACCCTGATTTATTGATGTCACCCCATTAAAATAAAAATTTATTTATAAAAAAAAAAACACCAAACCTTTCCTCCCCCCTAAGAGGTCCATTTCCCTCCTTCCCTTTCCCTATTTAGCTAGTATTTAAGCCTGAATTCTAAGCCACTCAGAGAGTTACTTATTTTGTCTTGGCATCTCCTATGTTTACATGAGGTACCCATGTTAATAAACTTCTGCTTGTTTTTCTCTTATTAATCTGTCTTTTGTTACAGGGGTCCCAGCTAAGAACTCAAAGGGTAGAGGAAAACTTACTTCTTTCTCCTCTATACTGTCTTCCTTTAAAAAAAAAAATCAAATCCTGCCTGATAGCGGGGTCAACAAGCTTGGAAGTAAAGGAGGAAGGAAGGAAGGAAAAAAGGAAGGAAGGAAAGGAGGAAGGGAGGAAGGGAGGATGGGAGGAAAGGAGGAAAGAAGGAAAGAAGGAAGGAGGACTCTATGATTTGCTACTTTGACATTACAAATATGGAAGCAAAGTGTATTTGGAGAGAAAGCAAGAACTGGCTGTTTGAAAGCTACCAGAGTACTTGAGTTGCTTTGAGAATCTCATTCTTTCTTGGCAAATGTGCTTGTGGGGAAGGAGGGCAGGCATCACAGCAAGAGAGATATTGATTGGAAATTGAAAGCAAAGACTCTGAATTCTATTTTTGGCTTCATCAATGATTTATTGATACAAACTCAGAGTCACTGAACAAAAAGTCACACCTTCTTAGAGATGGTACTAGGTGCCTTAGTGTACTGATTTTCTAACTATGCAAGCTCAATTCTAAGGGATAAGACATCTAACAGATTTCCAGCAGCTACCCTGGGCCAGGCACTGTGTTAGATACTTTACATAAATTTAATCACAGCTAGCACTTAGCTTCAATCTAAATGGCTCTGAGGCCCATTTAAGTGGCTCTTAAGTCTCTTTTATCCTTGGGGACCCCATCTGTTGGGGGATAAAAAGCTCTTTTATGTTCTATAACCTCAAAGACCACCCACCCCAACAATTTATGCTTTGTCAAAAAACAACAACAACAACAGAAACCTCTATCCAATTAACACACACAATGTTGATGAAATACTGATGAAATAAATTATTAATGCATGTCAGAAATCAAATATAGATCACGTCATCTTGTAAACTGTTACGACGTCTATAATCTGCTTTCAAGTACTTTAGCATACCTAATGTAACATCACATATGTGTTAGTTTAATTCACAATGTAAATGTAGGAGTTGTTCTAATAGGAATTTACCTTTTAGGGGTGGGAAGTCAGAGTTCTCATTGGGAAGTCCAGTTGTAGTATATACCCCCTTATCCATAAGGGATATGTTTCAAGACCCCCAGTGGATGCCTGAAACTGTTAGATAGTACCAAATCCTGTATAAACTCTATTTTTTTCTATACAAACATACCTATGATAAAGTTTAATTTATGAATTAGGCACAGTAAGAGATTAACAACAATAATTAGTAATAAAATAGAACAATTATAACAATATACTGTGATAAAAGTTATGTAAATATGGTCTTCCTCTTTCTGATATCTGAGATGGCTACTAAGTAAATAAGGGGTGGGGAACAGTATGGTGTGGATACACAGGACAAAGGGACGATTTACATCCTCGGCAGAATTTCATCACACCACTCAGAATGGCATACAATTTAAAAAATTGTTCATTTCTGGAATTTTCCATTTTATATTTTCAGACCATGGTTGACTATGGATAACTGAAAACTCAGAAAGGGCAATGCAGATAAGGGAGGAACTATTGTAATACAAACCCACTTCCATTATCTTATCTTGATCAATACCTGACAGTTTTCTAAAGAGCATGGCCCAGGTCGGAAATGAGTCTTCACTGATCAAGTCAGTGGCTTGTTAAATTGTATACTGGCTGTTACAAATGTGCTCTCCTTGGTAAAGCTTGATTGGAGAGTCACAGTCACATAACAGTTAAGTGTAGGGACGAACGCAGTTTTCTGTCTCTTTGCACTGGCATAAATATAAATCCATGTGTGCCTTTGTCTCCTAACCTGCCATGTTTGTTTGTTCCCCATTAACATAGCCAGTGCCTGGCACGGGTGTTGTTCCCAAAACACATCCATAGAACAAATGAGGAAAACTGCTCTATCACAATTGGGGTAAATTCATCTAGGGTAGAAAACCTGTCTCTCTTTTTCAGGACCCAATAAAATAAACTTGACAGGTGTGTATTTTACTTTTTAAATTTTCAGACAGGACTATCATGTGTTGTAGTTTGAACTCTTCAAAAACACCAGAAAACCATTTACTTTCACTTAGAACTCTTGGTCATCCTAAAGCGGGTCAACTTTTCCAGCTGTCTCTATCCAGGAACAGCAAAAGGAGACCATACACTCATCCAAATTTAGGCACACAATACACAAAGGGAATGAAGAGAATATTCAGGCTATGAAATTCTGATGGCTCATTACCATGATAAAGGTTGTAACAACTTGGACAGAAAGCTGAACAAAAGGCATCCACCATTCTATTTGCAATTCTAGGATTGTATTTGTAATCTCTCTTTGCAGGAGAAAGAGACTGCCAGTAAAAGGCTGAAGCACAATAGCAAGGGAGAATCCACAATGCCAAGAGAGACCAAATGGATCAGCAAAATATGCTCACACATGAGACTGTTCTGTGTGTGGATCTTCTCTGTGTATGTACACATTTGACAAGACTAAATTACTGTCACGGGTAAGAGTTTAACATTACTAACCTATAAGATGGATTTTAAAAATATATGCAACATGGCTGGAATGCCAATTTGACATGAAGAAGTGTTTAAGGAACATGAATGGGCTGAGCAGCAGTATTTCCATGGAGCAGAGAGAGCCTGTTTAATTTGTTCACTTCAGAGAGTCCGAGAGTCAGCTAAAACTGTAACCTGCTAAGTGAGGCACCATGAATGTGATTAATAATGCAAAGGGGGACGGTGCAATAGTTATTGAGCTCTATAGGTTTTGGTGTCAGGGAAGCATTAATTGTTCCAAAGTCACTGATAATTTTGGTTAACAAGTGATACAAGTGGAACAGGTCAGTCTGCTGTTCCTTGGGGCCCCCCTTTGCCCATAGCTGCTAGACTCTGCAAATTCTGACTCATTGCCATCTGATCCCCTTTTGTTAGCCATCTACTTGGTAACTTTTTTTGTTGGGAAGTGTGTGGTGGCAAGGACCATTCAAAAAAGGCTCACCATCTTTGGAATCAGAGGAGCAAAGCTATTGCTTTTGTTTAACTGAAAAGTAATAAAACCCACAATCTCTTCTATTGTCCCACTGCAGATTAGGCTTTAAGTTGGTGCTTTGGCATCAATATTTAAGAAGGTGTGCAATGACAGCTTAGAAGTAAGGCATCATAGATCAGAAGTGACTTCACTTCCAGGTTAATCTTGCCTTGAAATTTTTGTTTGTGCTGTGACATCCAACTCCTAGGAAATGTATGTGGTTGCCACTGGTGGAAGGCACACAGAGCTGCTCTTAGATTATAGGAGTGCAGTTAATATGCTGCACTATCTATATTCTCTGATGCATTGATCTTCTTCCTTCCTCTCCTCTGGCCCCTGACATTAACAAAGTTAGTTCCTAACCATACTTCCTATTCAGCTTCCTTTGGTTTCCATCTTATAAGGTGCCCGTGAATACAAATGTCAGTTTTCAATCCCATTTATGATTACAAAGTGAACACCTAAGGATGAGGCAGACAATTAACACTGAGTAAATTCGATGCAACAAACATTTATTGAACCTCTGACTGTAATTAGTCAAAAGTGCTGAGTCATTAACAAAAGCACCGTGGTGACTTTCACTACAAAGTCAAGGTGATTCTTCTAGTTAGCCACGTGAGTATGTGCTTTTGTCTGCCAGTAAAGTCTGGGAAGTTTGGTGTTGATGATATCTAGCTGTGAGAATTGGGAGTCCTGTAGTTCATTTCAGCTCAGGTGAGTGCCACCCCTCAGTCTCTTAACTCAATGACTTCAGAGTCATTGAGACTGATTCTGAAGTTTATATAATTAAAATTGATGAAATGCTATAATGTGGATGATTGTAGAGAGTATTTCTCTATTACAAAAGTATTAACTGTATGGATTCCAGAACTGGGGCATTTATTCTATCTTTGTTCTTCATTCACCCAGTCTGCTAGTTCTCAAACACTAAAGTATCATCAACTCTTTTTATACACGTATAAGGGAGGGAAAATAATCTTTCTCCAAATCTCCTAGGTTCTCTAGCTGGGACCTTGTGAATTAGACCATCAAAAGACAGATTAATAAGATAAAAGCACAAAAATTTATTTAATATAAGTTTTATGTGACACAGGAATTTTCATAAGGAAATGATGACCCCCCAAAATTGTTAAAACTGAGTGTTTTTATACTAAATTTGATAAAGAGCAGATAATTGTGGAAAAAAACACATAATAAGACAAGAGTATAAGCTATAGGTTGTAAATTGAGGGCAATTTAGTAAGGACTTTCATTTGGATTATTTTCAGGGTGCATCTATCCTTGGGGATGAGGCTGTTCTTTTCCTCCAGGTATAGAGAGAGCACTTTTTCCATGAGGGTCTGATGAATGTTTCAGGGTAGAAGGGAGAGGCCAGAGACCTCTTCCAGCATTTGCTCTTTCTATGATCTTCAACTTAAAATACTCAATATGCCAAGTTGCCATATTTTGGAGCAATGTGTTCTGCACCCCCTCAATTTATATGCATACATATATATGTATATTCTTTAAGAAGTCATTTGTTTCTTAAATCTCTTTACTCTTAGATAAGATGATATCCATTTTATAGTAAAATGATGCATTGATGAAGGAAAGAGATACACTTAGTTTTTAAAAATGTCTATAAAGAGAATTTTCTTCAAAGCCAGAAGGATAGAATAGAGTTGATTTTTCTTATTATTAATATCTCAGGATTAACAACATTTTCCTTATAAGCTTAATTCTTAATGTAGAGGATTCAGAGGTGTTTATTAGCATTTAAAACCAATATAAGATGATAAACATGTGTTTTTAAAATAATAGCATTTGTGTTCATTGGTGTGTTTTTCTGAAAAGTAGCTTATCAATAGGCATCAAAGGCCTTTTAAAAATGTGCACATCTATTTATCTAGTAATTCCCTTCTAAAAAGTTTATCAGAGGGAAATAATTGGACAAATAGACAAAGTTGAATGACTAAAGACATTCAGTGTAGACTTGTCTATAGCAGGAACAAATTAGGAAATTCCTTTAATATCTATCAATAGAGAATTGGTTGGATAAGCAATGGTGTAGTCACGCGATGTTATAATTAAGAATGCTGTTATTGTAGAGGTATATATTACCTTGAAATAATTCACATAGTATGCAATCAAGTGCAAATATTCTCTGTAGTATGACTCCATTGTTGTAAGAAAAAAACATTGGAAAGTTGCACATAAAACGTTAATATCAATGTTCCTGAAAAAATTAGTGAAAAAGAAATTTTTTAAAAATCTTGAAACAAGCAAAAATGGAAACACAGCATGCCAAAATTTATGAGAAACAAACAAGGCAGTCCTAAGAGGGAAGTTTCTAATGATTAATGTTTACATTAAGAAAGGAGATAACAAATATCAGAGCAGTAATAAGTAAAGAATAGAAAACAAATAGAAAAGATCAACTAGACCAAGAGCTTATTTTTTGAAAAGATAAACAAAATTGACAAATCTTTTGCTAGCCTTACCAAGAGAAAGAAAACTCAAATAAATAAAATAAATCAAAGAGTAGACATCACAGAAATAGAAAAGATTCTAAGAGGCTACTATGAACAATTATATGCTAACAAATTAGATAACCTAAAATAAATAGATAAATTTTTTAAAAACATACAATCTACCAAGATAGGATCATGAAGAAACAGAAAATCTGAGCAGACCAGTAACAAATAAAGAGATTGAATCAGTAATCAAAAACTTTTCAAGAAAGAAAGCCCAGGACCAGACAGCTTTCCTGGTGAATTCTACCAAACATTTAAAGAAGAATTAATGCCAATATTTCTTTAACTCTTCCAAAAAATGTAAGAGAAGGGGACACTCTCAAATTTATTTTACAAGGCCAGCATTGCCCTGATACCAAAGCCAGATAAGGATACTACAAGAAATAAAAACGACCAACCAATATTCCTTATGAATACAAATGCAAAATTTTCAACAAAATACTAGCAAACTAATTAAACAGCATATTAAAGGGATTATACACTATGGTCAAATGGGATTTACCCCTGGGATGGAAGGATAGTTCAACATACACAAATCAATAATGTGATACACTACATTAATAAAATGAAAGATAAAAATCATGTAATCATCTCAATAGAAACAGAAAAATGTATTTGACAAAACTCAAAATCCTTTCATGATAAAAACTCTCAACATACTTTGTGTAGAAGGAACATACCTCAATATAATAAAGGCTATATACAACAAGCCCACAGCTAACATCAATGTTCAAAGGTTGAAACTTTCCGTCTAAGATCAGAAATAAGGAACCTACTCTCACCATTACTATTCAACCTTGTACTAGAAGTCCTAGCCAGAGCAACAGGCAAAATAAATAAATAAGTAAAAGACATCCAAATCAGAAAAGAAGAAGTACAATTATCTTTGTTCACAGATGACATAATCTTGTACACAGAAAATCCTAATGACTTCACCAAAAAACTGTTAAAAACTAATTTTTGAATTCAGTAAAGTTGCAGAATACAAAATCAGCATACAAAAAAGATTGCACTTTTACATACTAAAAATAACTATTTGAAAAAGAAATAAAGAAGGCAATCTCATTTATAATAACATCAAAAACAATAAAATACTTAGAAATAAATTTAAAACAGGAGGTAAAAGATCTATACACTGAAAACTGTAAGACATTGACAAAAGTGATTGAAGAAGACACAAATAAGTGGAAAGATGATTTGCTTAAGAAATTGTGCTGCTCTAGGGAAAGCACATTGGTGATGAAGTTATCACAAGAGTGGCACTGGTTGGCTGAGCACTGACATACCAAGCTCCATCCATCCATTTGAGGAGAGATCACCTGCCTGGCTACATGTACTTGGTGGTCTGGCTATTGCAGAGTTAACAGGCCAAATAAGAGCTGCATTTGACAGGCGGATGCCACCTGGCTTTCAGCAATAAAACTTTGGTGCCAACAAGACCTGTGGTTTCTTCACTGATGGTGTAGATCAAGAGACATCCTTAATGTGCATTTTCTGCATGGCTGCCACCCAACTACCCTTAGGAAAAAACACAAAAAGTTTTAAATCTACCTTTCAGGACACCTTTGTTAAAGGAGGCAGTTATGAGAGCTGCAGTTGTGATCAGCCTAGTAAGCACTGACCAAACAAAAGAAGCTGAAGCCTCGCGAGGTCAGCAATGGTGTTTCACTCTCCATCGTGTCCCCAGCATCTGGCACAGTGCACAGCATGTTCTGGGCTTTGAGTTAACTATTGTTGAATAGATGGATGAAAGAATGAATGAATGGGAGTGCTTCAGGTGTGAGGGAAGACAGCACTAGTTCAGAGATGGAAATTCAACTTCAGAGGTCGTGCAAGGATATAGGTCCAGCTGCTTTAATTAGCACTCATCATTTCATTCACAGCCCTATGCAGCAGACTGCTACAGCTGCATTGTTTTCTCATCATCACTGTATCACATATATCACCTCTGATGATCCCTGCTTTCTACTCATCTGAGTCACTCTTTATATAAACCACAAGTAAAGCAATCGAGGGAAAATCAGCAGTAACATAGCAGACTTTTCTACACTTTAGTTTCACATTGTTAAGAAGCCAAGCAGAGGAATGTATAAAAGTTAGGGGGGGGGGGTAATTGAAATGGATGCAATGAATACTCTTTCTGTGTTTGTGAGTATGTGTATGTGCATGCACACAACGGTGAGCATGCGTTCATAAATAAGATAATTTAAGAGATGTCAATTGGCAAAGGAGAAATACACATTTTTAATGAATTCTCCAATAAGCAAAAGCAAACATGAGATAAAACCAGTGTGTGCTCCTCTGTTCCTATGCTTTCCTGCTTGGTGTCTTCCTAATCCACTGTTTGCAAAAAGCCCTTGAGAAATGTTCTACTTAACAAAACATCCAAATTCTGACTTTGCCACACATTCATGGAAAGGCAATTTCCTTTATGTGTCCTCTAACTGCAACCCCATATTTCTCTTGGCCTTCAACCTTCCTTTCATTTTTCTTTTTATGCTATATTTCTTCAACTTCTTTTCCTCCCACTCAAGTGTTATAAGATCCCGTGCCTATTATCAATCATACTCCAATTTTCTAAAATAAAAATGAGGACATAGTCTGAAACGTATAAATGCTGCCATGGGAACTTGTGATTGGCTCCTTCAGAAAGTAGAGGGCCAGATGAAGTTAGAATAGATTTATTAGTGTAAGAGCCCTAGCCAGGTAGCTCAGTTGGAGTATCATCCCAATATGCCAAGACTGCAGGTTCAATCCCTGGTCAGGGAACATACAAGAATCAACCAATGAATGCAAAATAAGTGGGGCAACAAATGGATCGTGTGTTCTCTCTCGCTTTCTCTCTCTCTAAAATCAATAGATTAATTTTTTTTAAATGCTCTAAAAGGTAAAAGGGAGATGAGGCCAGTGGTGAAAGCCTTCAGATCGGACGTCTGATACTTATGAAAGAATCAGGGTTCAACAGGGTGTGTGTGTGTGTGTGTGTGTGTGTGTGTGTGTGTGTGTGTTATTTAGAGAGAAATTTATCTCAGGTAATTGGCCCCTGTGATATGCAGTTTTGGAGGCTAACTAGTTTAACACCTGTAGGACAGGCTGGCAGGCTGGAAACTCAGGCAAGACTGATACAGAATTTCTTGAGGCAGAATTCCTTCTTCTCCAGGAAACATGTTCTTGCTCCCAAGGTCCTCAACTAATAAGGCCCATCCACATTATGGAAGATAACCTCATTTACTTAAAGTCAACTCATTGTGGATTGTTAACCACTTCTACAAAGTGCCTTCACAGTACCACCTAGATTATTGTTTGATTATATAATGGGATACTATGGTCTAGCAAAATTGACATGTAAAACCAACCATCATGAGGGAGAAGGAAGGAAACTTGAGTAGAAAGAGTCTCTATGTAAAGGTCAGCTCTGAGAAAGTCTCAGCTAGCTCAATGGGAATCTCTAGGGCAGAGTCCACACCAGCCAAAAACCTAGACCACCGCCATGCTCAGCCATTGGCTGGAAACTGCCCAGGAAGAGCATGGCCTCAACTCAAACATAGTGGCACATGCCAAAGGTTCTGCAGCTGGAGGCTATCAACTGACTGCACCCTTGACCAGAGAAGAGAAAGAGATACAGAACATACAGTCATTGGACATTCCCATCTTCCACCCTCTTCTCATACCTTATTCAAACACCTAAATTCCCCCTTTCATATTGTCCATGAAGCAGCATTTACAGTCCTGGTCTTTTCTTTTTCTTCCTCTTAATTCTTGTCCAGTGTTTCCTCCAGGTCTCTCCTCTTCCACTTTCTTCTTCATTTCCCCTCAATTCTCTCCCAGCTTCCTTGTGCTGTTTATAAAGTCTGCTGTGCCACCTCCCTTTCCTGACCCTCCAAGAGAAAGGAGCAGGGCTCCTGGGCCGGCTGATGTATGCTGGAGGGGGTTCTCAGCACCCCTCTCAGCCATGGCGAAGAGGGGCAGGCTGGCACTAACCCAAATGCATGCTTAAATAATGGGCATGCCAGTGCTGGAAAATTAAAACACAGCATGGAATTGCTGAATTCACAATTTTATTGTCACTGATTGCCTGGTGGCTCTGCATATGGAGAAAATCTTCACAGCTTCTTTTATTTTCCATGGCTTGGTTAATGTGCAGATAATTTTAGTGGTAAGCTTTTTATTCCCCCTCCATTTATTTGTTCCTTCCTTCCCCTTCCAATCAGGCAAAACAGAGAATAAATTCACACTTGTTACAAAAAGCGCTTCATATTTCAGCTTATTGGTTACATTTAATAGAATAGTATTTTGTAACTAAAAGATTCTTACAAAACATCTATCCTGGCCTCATTCACACTTTGCAGATAAAGAAGGTGATTTTTTAAAGGTCGCATAAGAAAGTTGTGGGGAAAAGAGCTAAAGTCAAGTTCTTGACCCCTCAGCACAGTGGGTGCCATGTCTTCCTTCTGAGGGGTCGAATGAAGAGGTAGACAAGATGGATGTCATTGTTTCCCATTTACAGGTAAGGAATCTGATCTGAGTATCAGTACTTCCCAGAAAGGGCATAACCAGATCTCCTGACCCTTTTTTTTTTTTTTTTAACTATTTTCAGCACATGGTTGTCTTTGCTCAATATAAGAGTAGTTAGCTTTCCTGTGTGAATTAGAGGTGGAGCATGACATCTTCCTTACACACAGAAATATAGCACCTGTGGAATCTATCTGTCATGGAATAACACTGAGAGAGAACAGCATCTATCATCTGTGCAGTGATTCACAGTTGTCAACATTACCCCGTACTGGTCATTGTAGGTGGTCTCCATAGTTGCTCCAGGAGGAGGTGAGGCCATGTTTCCATTTTTATGGTAAAGGAATCAAAGTCTCAGAAAGTAAATGATTTGCCCAAATCACTTATTAAGTGAGAAGATCAGGACTGGAAACCTGCATCCTCTGATATCCAGGGCCCTTTATATCCATCAACCAGCTTATGGCTACTGGAGGTTTCTGATAGAATAGTCTTCTACACACAGCCATGAAATGACAGGAACAGCCTGCTTCATAGTTAGCCACTTTCTAACCTCAGTGCCATTTTTCTTGTTCATGCTACTGTCATTTTTACTTCAATCCACATAACAGTTTCCTAACTAGCCTTCTTGCCTCCACCCTTGCTGCCTGCCAGTCCACATGCCATGCTGTTATGTGTGGCAGCCAGAGTGACCTTCCTAAAGCAATTGTCCATGCACTCTCAAATATGCATGTGTTTATAAGGTACATTCAGTGTTACCATATCAAATGCAGGTGTGAAACATATACAAAAATAGAAAAAATTTAAGAGTGCATTAATTAAAGGAACTAATATTTTCTTATTATTCTGTTTTAGAGAAATTACTCAAAAGTACAAGTCTGATCCCTTCCTTGCTAAACATCAACACTGACCTAAGATTAAAACCCAAACCAAATATGAAGGTCTTCAGGATGTGACCCTGACCTTCTCTCAATCTTAATCTCTTGCTATTTCTCACCTGAATTCCAAGCAAATAAACACTCCAATTTCCCTGCTCCTACTCAGCTGTCAGTGGGCTTCCTTCTCTGCTATCATTTCCGCCTGGAACACAATTATCCTCCCTCTGCCTTTTTCCTTTTTCTTCCTCTTCTTGCCAGCTAATACCTACTGGACCCTCAGGTCTTGAATTAAGCTTAACTTCCTGTGGAAGGCTGTCCTGCCTCCTCTGAGACGAGCTCAGGGGCTTCTAAGTGCCCTTTAGTAGCACTTACCACACTGGAAAGTCATTTTCATTTTCTATTTATTTGCCTTTATTTCCCAGTAGACCATGAGCTTCTTGAAGGCAAAGTGTGGGGTTTGGTGACCATTTACTCTCCAGCGCTATTAAGGTGCTGAGTGTGTCACAACTATTTGTTAAAGAATCAATGAATATCTGCTCTCGGTTCCAGTGTTTTTGTTCAGTGGAAAATAGAGAATACAACCAGCCCATCAATCATGTCATTCTCATGGGGTATGATATTTTTTTTTTCTTTTTTTTTTTTTTTTTTTTTAATAATTTTATTTTTTTAATGGGGTGACATCAATAAATCAGGATACATATATTCAAAGATAACAAGTCCAGGTTATCTTGTCATTCAATTATGTTGCATACCCACCACCCAAAGTCAGATTGTCCTCCGTCACCCTCTATCTTGTTCTCTCTGTGCCCCTCCCCCTCCCCCTTTCCCTCCCCCATTCCCCCCTCCCCCCCGTAACCACCACACTCTTATCAATGTCTCTTAGTTTCACTATTATGTCCCACCTACTTATGGAATAATACAGTTCCTGTTTTTTTCTGATTTACTTATTTCGCTTCGTATCATGTTATCAAGATCCCACCATTTTGCTGTAAATGTTCCGATGTCATCATTTCTTATGGCTGAGTAGTATTCCATAGTGTATATGTGCCACATCTTCTTTATCCAGTCATCTATTGATGGGCTTTTTGGTTCTTTCCATGTCCTGGCCACTGTGAACAATGCTGCAATAAACATGGGGCTGCATGTGTCTTTACGTATCAATGTTTCTGAGTTTTGGGGATATATGGGGTATGATATTTTTGATACCCACTTTCTCTTTCAAACTTCCCAGGGGGGAATTTTTCCCTTATGTGGGGAAAAAAGTGTGGGTACTCCATATGCTATGACTTTCTGTTCCCTCTTGCAGGGGTCTCCAAACTTTTTACACAGGGGGCCAGTTCACTGTCCCTCAGACCATTGGAGGGCTGCCAAATACAGTGGTCCTCTCACTGACCACCAATGAAAAAGGTGCCCCTTCCAGAAGTGCAGTGGGGGCTGGATAAATGGCCTCAGGGGGGCGCATTGCGGCCTGTGGGCCGTAGTTTGGGGAAGCCTGCATCACACAGTTCTTTTAAGTCTCAACCATGTTCAAATAACTTAGTAATTAATGGTGTGCTGCCCAATACACCAAACACTTCAGGATTCACAGGAAGATGGTGAGGAAGGAAAAATTTAGGGTCCCTGCCTAGGTCTCAACAGTAATCTGATAAAGAAAGAATGAAAGGAGAAAAGTGCAAGTTTATTTACTGTAAATTTTACATGACATGGAGCCTTCATGGGGAAAGAAAAATCCAAAGAAAGAGTTAGACCTGTACGTTTAGTGTGAGGTTTGATGGAGAGTGGGCAGTATGACAGGATAGTATGAGGTCAGTGCAATGAACTGGGGAAAACTTAGCAAGGCCTGTGTGTCCAGATATTTTTTCAGTGTCCTCATGTTTTTGGAGGCAAGGTTGATCCTCTCTTTTGAGAGGCACCTGTCACCTGAGGATTTTATGGCCTGTTTTAGGAAAGAATGGTAGGGCAAAGGTCAGAGTGACCTTCTTGCCTTTGCCGTTTTCTCAAACTCTTTCAATTTAATATATATTCAGCTGCCGTATTTGGGGGTAATATGTCCTGAACTCAACTGAGATATAATATCTCCTTCTCCACCAATTGTGAACTGACTCTCTTTGGGAAATGGTATGCTTGCCTTTTTACCTTTTTTGGTCTATTTTCTCCCCATCTACTGGCTATAAATTCTAACCTTTTAGGGTAGAAAAGAAAGGAAAGGGAGGTAATAAAGTCCTTGATTGACAGATACTGCCATACAATGGCATCATGGCCTCTGGACCTTACAGATGTTTCAAGTTGATTTTTTCTTGTGGACACTTACACTGTTCTCTCTTCTTGCCTCTTAAAGTTTTGCTGTACTCTTTCCAAATTAGCCCCAGGCCAATAACACCAAACTGGGTGCTTCTCAGTCCCTGGGATGCAGCCCCCTTCTGGTGACTATAGGTCACTAAAGCTCTTCCAAGGACGCATCTGGCATGAATATTCTATGAGTTCCCAGTTGCAGAGGATGTGTATTCAGCTCTCTGAGTGGTTTGTTTAAGTCCCTTTCACTGGGTGTGAAGGAAGAGTCAGATATCTAGTGAGAAGTTCAATGAGAGAAAGATGGTCAAAGAGGGAAGACTGTAAAGGTAGGTTGCAGTTTTGACTCTAGCTCCTCCATGGTGAATAGACACAAGTACCGAACTTGCCTGGGGGCTAGGGATGAAAAGATGATACCCAGGAGTTGAGGTCCCCAGGAGCTCACCAGAAAGGGGTTGGCATGGGTACCCTTAGTGCCTCTATCTACCACATGATTATGCAATTCCATGGAAAGGAGATTACACAGAAAATCCTGAGACCTCAGTCTGAATTTCCTTTCTTGATTGCTGAAAACATTAGGTTAAAAAAGTGAAGAAAAGTGAATGGAGACCTTCTCTAACAGGTTTTCTCTAGAATTGGCCTTTCTGAATTGCAGATAATTTCTCTGTATTTCCAAGTCAGGGATCAAGATGAGCAGGCAATGATCTGCATTCCATTTATCAATGCTCTATCTCTTGCTTATTCAAAAGGTGAAATTTTCTATAGTGATTAGATTGACTTTTAAACATTCAGTTAATGAAAAATACACAGTCATCTTAAAGTGAGTAATCTGTCCCTTAATGCTGGCATTTATTATTCCATTCCTCAGAATGTGTTGTAAGATAGCTATTTTATGTGGAACCTGTCTAAGGTACTATTGCAAGATGAGACTTCCTGCAGCCTTTTAGAGTAGGAAAAAAAATTTTTTTCATGGGACGTCACTCAATGGACAGTTTTAAAAAACCCAAATGAAGTCATAAAATGCATGCATGTCTCTAATAGTATGTTCTTGAGATTATCATCAAAAGGCCTTACTAAAATACTCGCAGTCTAGAAGTGGAAAAATGAAGGCATTTTCTCCTTTCAAGGTCTTTGTTTTCAACTTAGTGGGATTCTAATACAAAAACATCCAATGAGATGAACCATTTAAATAGCAATGCCAGGTCTGACACAAAAATTCACCAACACAAGGAAATGACCACTTAATCTGAAAACTCAGGGTAGCCATGCTGCCCTAAGCTCTGACTATTGAGCCAATAAAATAAGGAGAAGGAAGACCTGCAGTAAGAGTTGAGGCAAGAATGTATCACAGGGATTCCTAGACACAGTGTAAAATTCTGGGCTTTGATGGTAGTCAGAATCTTTACTCCTTAAGGAAGTGTTTTGGAGCTCTAAATGCAATTCCTTTGTTTTCTTTGAGAAGGGGTGTGTGTGTGTGTACGTGTGTGTGTACATGTGTGTGTACGTGTATATATGTGTGTGTGTATTTAAAGCTAAATGGCATTTTAGAGCTTAAGTGCTCAAGTCCACAAACAGTGAATAGACCATATGGTCTGTTGTAGAATAAGTAATTACAGACTTATTAAAAATACATGTTAATTTTACTCACTGACACACCATGATAATGGCTTCCTCAGGATCTAATTCATTCTGCCAAATATACTTATCTATTTCTGGTGCAGGAAACTCTCATCTTGATCAAATGGCTTCAGCGAGATTCAAGCTGACCCAGTCTTACACCAAAGAAAAGTCATTATTTTTCAGTGATATAGACAATTTAGGATTATTTTCTCTGTTTCCCTTTAAATTCTAATTTCAAGCCAGAGGCAGATAAAGCCTTAAATTGAAAAGAGGTAGGCGAAGCCAATAATTTCACAGGAGGTAAGACATAAATTTCTTTGAATTGCTTCTTTAAAGAATGTAGTACTCATATAGGTTAACCAGCTCAGAGATACTTGAAAATGGGTTTACAAATTTTATTCCAATCTGATTTGGAAAAAGTTCCTTTGCCATTTCTTCCAGCTGCTAATGACTTATCTATGCTTCTCAAATTTTAGTATGATGATAAATCAGGGCAGGGTGAGGGGGGATTTTGTAAAATGTAGATTCTCAGTAGTTTGGGGTGGGGCCTGAGCTCCAGCTTTTCTAACAAGCTCCCTGGTGCTGCTGATGTGCTGGTCCAGGGACCAGTCTGAGTAGTAAGCTCTTTGCTGACTGATAAGATGCTCTAGCATTACTACATGCATACTAAAGCTTGTGAATGGACTAAGTGACTATGTTAGCAGTGTGGGAGTTAAAGAATGTTAATACATTTTTCCCACTTTCTAAACTCTTCTGACTGGGCCAGTAACCAAATTAACAGAGACATATTAGTGGGAGAAAATCAAAGTTTAATACATGTGCATTGGTAATTCACTAAGATGTGATCATTCCACGAAAATGCCAAAGACAGTGCGGCAACATTGGCTATAGAGACATTTCTGGACAAAGGAGAAAAGGGCAGAGAGATTTACAAGTAGTCAAGAAAGAGTGGGGGGACACACATGGCAGGAAAATTCTTGCTAGGTGACTCACAATGAGACACGGAAGTATCTAGCTAACAGACACCACCCTGAAGCCCTCCTGTTTACCATACTTAATTCAAAGTAGGCCTAGGCAGCATCCTAAGGCCTTCCTGAAGCAGGTTTCTCTGTCTGAATCTCTTGGGCAGGAAAGGAGGAAGAAGATCAAAGGTTCTTTCTGTTTGTTTTTTTTTTATTCTAATAAACAGCTTAAAATCAATATAAAAAAAAGCAGTTTCAGGGTGGAGAATTTTGGTCCCTTTAGTAGGTTATTGGTTGAATATAGATTATAACTCAGGCCTTAATTCAAAATATTAATATTTGTTTTCTTAGACTTTTTTTCTTTAAGCATTAAAGTTTCTGTAGAGTTGGTCAACTGCACCAGAAGACCCTGGCCATCCATGGAGTACCATTCTGGAGCAGAAAGACAAAATACGTTTCTCTCTTATAACCTGGGCATGCCAGTCATTAATCTGAGGTCAATAAATAACCAAAACCTTGTTGCCTCTGAGTACATAAAATTCAAATTAGAGCCATGCTTCTTTTTTTAATGGAAATATATTTATTATTTTAATGATGACAAAGAATATATCAAACAAGAAATAATCTCATGTGTATTCTTTCCAAAGACAATTTAAATTTGTATTTCAGCAAAATATGACACATCATGGACATCTGAATAGGTGAAGCATTAGATACAAACCCTGAAACACCAAGGCTAGTAACATGCACCAGATGCAAAGTGTCTGCTTTGATAAGCAACTCACTATTTGCTCTGGTCGTGTAGCATACTTTATATATCGCAATGGTCAGGGTTCTTGGATTCAAGCAAAAGATACTAACTTATTTACTCTGAGCTGAAAAGGAATACATTGGAGTAGTACCAGAAGGTCACTGAACTGAAGACCAGAAAACTGAGCTCTGAAAATGGGCAGAAACCAAGGAAGGTTGGACAGTGGGGACACAGGCCGGACCTTGTAACAGGATCACTCTGGTTAGGATTCATTCCCAGCCTCACTGAGCACTGTTACCGAAACCCCAATATTTTTCCCGGAGTCCACCTGCCTGAGCACACAGGCCCAAAGAAATGCACAAGCAGGACTTAGAAGTATAGAAAGAAAAAGACAGTTTAATATTGAAATAGTCAATTTGGAGATGGAAAGCTTATGCTTCTAAAGACCCAACTCCCTGCTGCTGTGTAGGTTACAGATTATATAGGGAAAAATGACAAGACACCATGGGTTATGGGTTCAGAGTCATGCTGGAAGCAGATGAATCAGAGTTGAGGTAAAGGTAACAGATGACTTCTTTAGGTCTTGACAGCAGCTCTGAGGCCTTTTCCAGTATCCCTCTGTCCTATTTTATTATGAGAAAGTAGCCAGGGTGTTTTCCACTTCAGGGCTCAGGCGATATTATCCTCTAGAGGTCCAGACCATGCGACCATTAGTCAGGTCCTGGCTACTGCCTTCTGTTGTCTCAGGCTGCTGATTACCTGGGGAAAAGGTTAGGTCTCTACAGGTTATATGTACATATTTTCAGCACCATCAGATTCTGGACCCCCGGAAGTGGTTTTATAGCTTTATTCCAGACAGTAGAACCTGAGGGGTGGAACAGTGAGTCCTGCTGTGGCATCAGAACCCACACAATGAAGGCTTCCCACAAGGTAATTAATTATAAACCAAACAAAGTTTAACATTTTTCAATATCTTGTTTAACCCTCATAACAAACTGGTGATGAGGCTTAGGACACGCTACCCCAAAATATGTTACCTTGGCAGACTGAATACTTTAAGTTGAAGGAATTCAAGAAATGGTAGGTTCAGGAAAACTTTCTGAGCCTCTCCTGAAGCAGGTCATAGAACTGTGATGTGACAGGCACCCTCCCCATAGCCAGAGGAGAGACTCCTTCCCTCCAAAGAGGAAGCATCACAGAGAGGACGCTGGGTGCATAGACCTTGCCCTTAGCAGTCTCCACAATTCACTGCTCTAACCTCACACCCTCCCACCTACCTCTCTTATCCTCCTTCAAACCTGGCATGACAGGTTTAACCATTTCTATGGCTCTTCATTTCCTCATGAAGGCTCCTATGCCTCCTATGTAGAACTTACATTAAACACATGTGTATGCTTTTCTCTTGTTAGTTTCTTCTTCTTCTCCTTCTTCTTTTACAGGGATACCACTTCAGAACTTAGACGATTAGGAACTTAGAAGGAAAAAGACATTTGTCTTCCTCTAAAAGGCTGACATAAACATTGCCATTTTTAAGAAGAGGACGCTGGGTTCCAGAGGTGAAGTGACTTGCCTGGGAAGAGAAAGGAGACCATACACCCTCTCACCCCAAAGCCTGGCTTCCAGACTCCCTGCCTTTTAACTTCACTTCTCACTCCAGGTGGAGGAAACTGTGTATCATTTATCTGTGTATGTTTTGGGTCACGGTCTTATTAGTGCTCTGAAGAGCAGGAGGAAAAAAAAACCCAAACAAAATTAAGAAACTGATCCCCTTCCCCCTGTTGCTGTCAATCTCTTCATCTCTGAAAGAAGCTAGAGAGGGGATAATTAAAGCTGCAACTTAACGTGCATACCACCCCTTCCTCTGCTTCTTACTCCGATCCATCTTCGCACAACATTGTATTACTAATTCCGCACAGAGAATTTAGGCAACAGCATTAGCCTTCAGACCCACCTCGAACCTGTGAGTGTTCACCTGCAACTTTACCTTATGGATCTATTCCCAGGTGAAAAGTTCATATCATTCCCAGGTGAAAGTTCTCAATACCTAAAATGTGTCCCTTTGCCAAGATAAGGTGCAGCATGGTATTCAGACGTTCTGGTGGTAGTGATGGCTCTGGAGGGAATGGCTTCTTGTTCTAACGGAAATTCTGGTCCAGACTTTACCTGGAGGGTGGGCTTTGTTTTAAGAAGGTCACAAAACTAAGACAGAGGATGCTTGTGAAAAGCTGAAGTCTGTGGCTCTAGGCCAGCCAAGGCATCCATCAAGACACCTTAGAGAGGTTAGAAAAAAGAAATACTTAGTATGTTTCCTAAAGTCTGGAAATGAAATCCCTCCCATCCCATTACTTTCAGAGTGGTCTAGATTTCTCTTTCTCTCCCAGCTTTATTCCCACATCTACAGGGAAAAAATGCTTGGATCAGCACAAAAGATTAATACATCAGCAATTCTGTTATTGTATATATTGATTCTTAAGAGGCCAGAACAGAACCTCAAAAGTCAGTGTAAGTAGAAAATCCATGTAGCCAATACTCCACCAGCTGTACTGTATTTATGAGGTATTTGGAGTGTCCCAGAAGGGCTGTCATTTAAAATCTATATCAAAGCTTTAGGTCCCCCCCCCCAAAAAAAAATGTCAGTAATTGTTCATTTTGCAACTTTCTGTAGGATTTGAATGCTTCCCATGAATGGTCCCAAGAAGTAAAATAGTGACTGTTCCACCTATAACAGAAATGCTTGGAGTCAGGGGGACAGAAAGCCTGTGGTATTTTCATTTTTCATTTTGCACCTATTATTTTAATGCTCAGAATGTTCATGTTCTGGCCCATGGTATAGCCAGTTACCTTTAGTCATACACATAGCAAGTTTTCTCATCGTTGGTCTGCATGCTACATTTTAAGGACCAAAATATTGAATCCAGCTTTTTAAATTTGTCCCTTTCCTTTTTCTGACTTTTTCATTATTTAGAATGGTCTCTAATAGCAAGTCCCAAGAAACAGGCTTGCCGAATGATGCAAAACCAAGCCAGGCTATTAAAAAACGGATTCATTCATTCAAAAAAACTTTTATGTAGTGCTCACTCTGTGCCAGATTTTTTTCCAAGGTCTGGAGATAGAGAAATATCCTTTAAAAAAAGCTCACTGTCCTGAGGCTATGTCAGAGAGCTCAACATGATCACAGAACAGAATGGCAAGTGTTATAAAAATAGCAACTGTTCTTGAGCCTTTACTATTCTGGTACTACATGTGTTGATGCATACTACCCCTCATCCTCCCACCACTCTCACTAAGTTCTATGTTCCCCTTTGTTTTAGGAAATAGACTGAGAGATGTTCAGAAACTTGCCTGAGATTACATTGCTATAAATATTAGCACTGGGATCTAAACTGAGGCTTTGCAGGCTCTGAAACTCCTGTTTTTTGCACATGGCTCCTACATGAGCTGAGAGAGCCAAGCCATCTGATCCAGGCCCAGCGGGGGTTCCAGCCCAGTTTTTCGATGAAGGAAGAGAAAGTTCTCTTTACTTCGCCTCCCCATAACTCCTTAGACAAAGCCTCATCAAAAGGTGCCCAGACTCCCAAGTTGTAAGAAAAGGAAGGTGACAATGTCACCTTTCTTTGGTTGCTATAAGAAAAGTAATAAGCAGGTCAGGGAGGAGACAGTGGCAATAATCAGGTGGCAGCTGCAGTCAGTAGAAAAAGTGACAGCTTCTCTTGGCCATATCGAGACAGAAGTTGTCTGCGGTAATGACATCCACCAAACTGTCTAGAAACACCTAACTTCAGCTTTGTCACTTTGAACAAGCACATTTCCTTCCTAAGGCTCCAGCCAACTTACTTCTTGTGTGGTTAAAGACAGCGCTAAGAACCAGAAAGCTTAAACAGAGTAAAAGCTTGTTATTTTGAAGGACAGAAGATGGTGAGTTTCATTTGAAATGATTTTTGAAATAAACATTCTAACTCTAGAATTTGTTAAATAAAAATAGGGAAAATTATGTTATAGTGTTTCTCTTTCTTTCTGTTTGCTATCAACTCAGAAATGAATGGAGTACTAATAAGCAAAATTAGCTAAATGAATCTAAGATTACAATTTATACAAACACTGTTATGTATGCAACTCTCATATATATATAAGTACAGATTTCTAAATTACAATCCTTCATTCAAACTTCTTACCCAATAAAATCACTGCATTTTAATTAATATAAACTTCAAAATGTTGGGCCCAATTATGGAAAGTTTACTGCAGAGCAAATCATGAGGCAAGTTGTTGCAATGCAATACTTATATTAAGAATCAGCTCTGCCCTGGCTGGTTTGCTCAGTGGTAGAGCATCGGCCTGGAGTGTGGGAGTCCCGGGTTCGATTCCCGGCCAGGGCACACAGGAGAAGCACCCATCTGCTTCTCCACCCCTCCCCCTCTCCTTCATCTCTGTCTCTCTCTTCCCCTCCCGCAGCCGAGGCTCCATTGGAGCAAAGATGGCCCGGGCGCTGAGGATGACTCTGTGGCCTCTGCCTCAGGTGCTAGAATGGCTCTGGATGCAACAGAGCAATGCCCCAGATGGGCAGAGCATCGCCCCCTGGTGGGCATGCCTGTGGATGATGGTCGGGCGCATGCGGGAGTCTGTCTGACTGCCTCCCCGTTTCCAGCTTTGGAAAAATAAAAAAAATAAAAATAAATAATAATAATAAATAAGAATCAGCTCTCAGAAAAGTGGTATCAAAAATATTCAAAGCCACTCAAAGTGGTGGGAGAGAGTTAGTGCATGTATACATACATATATGCTGTATTATGTCGGAAGCCTTGTAATTGCCTTGGAACTGTTTAGCTTTTTATTAACTGGTCATTGAGTGCCTACCATGTGACCAGATCTGTACAAATAGGAGCACAACCCAGTAATTAAGATGCACATGTTCTGAAGGTATGACATGGCTCTCATACGTTAAGTATTGTGTGTGTGATAAATACAACACTCACGATTTCCATTCTCCTGTGGCCCTATTTCCCATGGAGAGGGAGTTGAGTACTTTGGTAGATAACTTTCTACTGAAAGAAAGGTGACAGTGGCTGAGAACTGTCACAGCGTCTCTCTAGCACCCAAATTATAGGAGAAACACCAAGGACATTGCTTATAGGGCAAATTTTTAAAATGTCCAATGGCAAAGATGAAATGTACCTGAGTAATTTAACTGAATTTTTGCTTGATTTTCTGAAGGCAAAGGGAAGGGCCTTGGGGTAGAGTGAGGGGCTTGCAGGATATGTCCATTCTCCCTTAATTATTGAGGAGTGTTCTGGAGAGTTATCTAGGAGTTCGTTAAAATTCACACCCTGATGCTTACCCCATTCCCGTTTAATCTGTCCCTCTCAGAGCCCTCCTGAGGCTCAACCCCTCTTGCCACCAATGTCTGGGCTGGAGGTTCCCCAGCACCACCCCACTGGCTCCGCTACCTAACCTAGAACTGTGACTGCCCCTGGATGTCAGCGGGGGTCCTTCCTGAGGGCTAGTCCAGGGAGCTGGGCCCTGCTGCTCCTCCAGCCCTCCCACTATTCCACGGCTCCCTTTTTAATGACCGTTTTTCTAATTAAGCCTAAATCGTGACAGATGGTGTTGTTGGCTGATTAATACACACTTTGGGAGCATCCTATAGCACCTGAGATGTACGTTCATAAGAAAGAGCTCCAGTTTCAGGTGAAATGGCTCCCTGTGATCACTAATAAACTGGAATAAAAGGAACATATGAAGTGGGAGAGGGAGAGGAGGTGCACCAACGCTCCATATGCTGGAACACTTCTTTTTAAGTACCTTATTTTAATTATGTTAATTTTTAAACTAGTCTCAATCCACAATTTAATGGTAAGGAGAGCTGAGGGGTGGCAAAAGAGGACTTGCACATCCCTACTCTACTGACCACTGCCCCTGCCAGTTTCTTTCTCCAGTGATCTTGAGCTGCATAAGGAGGCAAAAGCTTTTCACCAGAAGGAGTAATTCAACGAGAACCCTCTCAACTGTTCATTGGGATTTTCCTAACAATGGACAGAACTATGCCTCTATCTCAGCCATGACTCTCACTGACTGGCTTTGATAGGCATTTTCATACTTTCCAATTTGATGCCAAAAGTTGCCAATACTTTTTAGTCTCTTATTTACAATAGGCACTCTGTGCAGCTACATAGATGAGCTCATTTCCCCTGGAGATTCCATGGCTCTCAGCTCCCCTTTCTCTCCCCACCACCTCTTACACACACACACACACACACACACACACACACACACACACACACTTCCCCCAGACTGGCAACATGATTTGTTTGTATTTCCAGTGTATAACTTAACTCATCAATTCTCAAAACAAACACCGATAAAACACCTATTAATGTCAAATTTAGGACTGGGCTCTGTCCCAAAGATAATATAAATCCACATGTAGCAAGAGAGCTGTCACCAGCCAATTTTAGACTAAACTCTCTAACCTCACTTTGCTCATTTCTAAAATGGGTGTCTGCTGAAACACATCTGAGAAGGCTGTTCTTACTAGTAAATGCGAAAGTGCATGAGAAATAAAAATCCTTACATATGTCTGGCCCCTCTATTGAATCATTACGATTATTTCTGAATAAAATACTCTAGAGTTTTTTGGTCAGCCTCTTGAAGCTCAAAATTGCCTCCCATTTGTGAAAATACCTTTCTCCTTTTTAACATGACCCCCTTTTTTTCTCCTCCCCATTTGTAACAGAGCTATATTATCTTAGTCCTTATGACTTTGTTTCCTCTTCCTCCTTCTCCTTCATCTTTATCCTTTTATTATTATTATTATTATTATTTATTATTATTAACCAAAGCCCAAACATCACAGACTGTATTTTATGCAGAGACTTAGGAAAGGCAAAGGAATTGGAGGAGATTGAAATCTGAGAGGCAGCAGTCAAGGGCACAAGTTATCAGACTGGTGGCCAAGTCATTAGAAGTGAATACCTTTAAGATAAAAACTACTTAAACTTTCTTTGGACAATTTAGTAGTAATAAAAGTAGTACATTATTTCTGCCCTGGCTTTCAGCCAGACCAGCTCCAGAAGTGTGGTCAGTCTCTCTGACTGAATTTAGCATCCGGAAATCAAGAGCTAAGCCTTTTCAACCATAAGAATAGTTTCCCTCTGCCCATTAAATATTTGCAAAAGAAAGGAGAGAGCGAGAAGCATGGGTATTTGAAGATTATAAAATAAATAATGCAGTCTTCTTCCAGTCATCAACCATTCCAACATTTTAAGACCTTCCTGATCATCTGAAGCCACCTCTTACTTGTCCCTCCCTTTTCCATTCATAGGGTAATATGTGTAATTTGTTCCCTATGCCAGTGTCCCCTGTTCGAGGGGTGGGATGGGCAGCCTTGCTGCTCTCAACAGGCCATTTGCATATTGGGCTGCGCATAATATGGGGGGGTGCCTTTATCTAATTTACACAAAGGCTTCTTGGTGTGAGCTGGAATCAGTCCACTCTTTCTCCATATTCCATGAAAAAAAAACAGCATTATGAAAACCACTTTCTCCTTTCTTGTTCCTGGCCATGTTTAAACCATACGGATATTCCTCCCCCTCCCCATCCCCCTCCAGGCAGCACGTGTAGTGGAGAAAACATAACCGGTAGGATTTAGACTGAACTGGGCTTAAATTTGACAACCTGCCACTTTCCATTCAGATGACCTCTCATAAATAACATACCTTGCCTGAGCGTAATGTTTTCATCTATAAAATGGGCACATGTTCTTGAGGACATTTTGAAGGCTTAGAAATAGTGTAATTTCTATACGTGATACAGAATGAATATAGCCTTTTACAGTCAGCAAACCACCAGGTGCAGAAAAACACCTTCCTGGAAGTCTATTAGAAAAAAGAAGAAGTTTGTGTCTGACCTCTACCTTAAACAAATTATTCCAACTTGAGTGGGTTTTTAAAACTTGTTGTTGTATTTCATGTTAAATCTGATTATATAAAAGTACAGGTTTACCAAAAAAAAAATAGATTGCATCCTTTTTTTTAATTCTTTTTACAATAATGCAAGCAGTCCTACTACTTGAAAGAAGGAGTCAATTTTCAGTTTTGTTTGTTGCTTTCCAAGGGAAACATGCAGCTCATAATTAAGTATATCTCTGGATTTTGGATGTGCGCATGCCTCTTACAGAACTGAACATTACTAACAATGATAAAGGTAAAGCGTCTACAAGTGACAAATGAGTCAGGGGTATAGAAACCAAATGATTAAGTCATATATCACCAGGAGAACTTAGGCCATAGAATGAGAAAAACAAGTCAATACCTCAAATTTTCAAAATGGACCTCAGGATTCATTTGTCTAGTCAGAGAAATGAAAAGGAGAACTCAGTTAAATTGCTGAAATGTTACAGAGCTGAGAAGGACCTAATGATCATATGGTCCAAACCCCTGGTTGACATGTGGGGAAACTGAGGCCCGGGGAGACAACAGCTTACTTATGTGGCAACATTAGTGCCACAACCTAGGTCTGCTGACACTGGCCACTGGAGAAATTTCTATTTTATTCACAGTAATATGAGATGTTTTCCTAAGAGACCCACACAATTTTGATGGTACAGGAACAGAATCTCAGGTCTAGATCTCCTTGGCCTGCTTTTGTTCAGAAGAGGCAGTGTGGTATAATGAGGGGGAGACCTCACTTGCGAGGTGGATTCTTCCTGTGGCTCACCATGTTTCTGCTAGTATGATGCTTGGCACAGAGTAGAAATTCAGTAAATCTTTATTGGATGAACAAATTTTGAGCGTGTTCTTTCAAACCTTATTAGTTTAGGAAATGCAATGATGAATATGGACCATTGCAGATCAGCAAGACAAGAGAGAAAACAAAGGAGACAATATACATATAAGTAGACAGGGTAGGGGTTCAGCAGCCAGGAGGAATGGTTTTCAATCTTGGCCCTAGCCCCCAACCACTAGATGACCCAGAACAATGACCCTTTCTGAATTGGGTTTTTCTGAACTGTAAAATGGGATAACAATGTGTATTTTACATGGTTTTGTGAGGGCTTTACATGATCTTTTATTCATTGCTTGGCATTGTACCTGGCATAGATTAGGAGCATGAGAAGTAATAACTAAGACCAGAAGAGAAAAAGATATTGTGGCAATAAGTGTCCTGTTGGGTTTAAAAAACGGTGTTTACAGAAGTAGTGGTTTTACAACATCACATTCCAACACACTGATGTATCTCCACATCAGATCAAATGCCATACATCTGTCCTTGAACTTCATTTGAAGCACCCCGCTTCCCCCAGCCTCTGATCTCAAACAGACTTCACTTCCTTCACAGTCCCTCTCTCACACTCATCATGATTGCGTTTGCAGGTTTGAGGGCTCCCTCTGATTGGGTCTGTGAATGTACACCATAACCATCACTATCAGGGAAACTGAGACAAGGCCACGGTTCCCCCCCCATTCTGGGGGAACAGTTGTGGTCCAGTCTTGATCTAGGAGAGACTCTTCCCCAAGGCACTAGCAGTTGCATGTCTCTACTAGGGACTCAGGCCAGGGGAAGCTCAGGGAAAAGTCTATAACACGGGGCCCTGATCAGAGGGCAGGCCTACTGGGGCAAACCTCCAAGCAACTCAGTATCCTTTTCTGGTGTGACCAGGGTAACACCAGCACCACCAGCTCCACCACAACCTATTACTTTCACACCCTTAAGCAACTGCAAACTGCTTGAATTGTTTCCCCGTCTGAAAACATGGGTTCAAGCAAGCTATTTAACAATAAAGCAGAGGGAGCCATTAATGATGGTGAGAGAGCCCACTGTGATAGCAGGTTAGGAGTAAGCTTGTGTAGCATGGCTACAAGCTGGAGAAGCCAGCCACTCGATGAACATGCTCAGGAAAGATGCAAACCAGAGCTAGAAACACTCCACAGCTGACCCGAGACACCATGATGCCTTTGTGTTCCCTCCTCTGCATGGCCTTTCACAGTTTACAAAGCACTTTCATGGACTCAGGCTCTTTTGCACCTTAATAGAGTGTGAAGCAGCATTGATCCAAGATGGAGGCATGGGAGTCTCCATAATTCATCTTTTCCTGTGGACACAGCAAATCTACAGCTACACGCAGAACAACTCCCTCTGAAAGAAACTTGGAAACTAGTGGGGTGACTCCTACATGTTGAGTGAAAGGGAAAATATCTACATTGTAATGGGTAGAAAAGGCTTGCCATAAAACCACCCCTAGCATGACAACATACAAGCAGGCGGCACTCACAACTTCCAGTTTATCCCAAGTTACAAGGATTTGGACCTGACATCCAGTGCCCCAACTTCTAAGACTTCCACTTGAGGGAAGGCCCCTTCCCAAACACCTTGCTCTGAAAGCCAGTGGGGCTGTGGCCATGAGACCACAAAACTGTAGCAAACATCACAGAATTAAGAACTAGCAAAGCTAGAATTTAAACCCAGGTCTGACAGACTGCCTGGTTCACGTCATCATCACAATACTGGCCTTCTTCATTTCCCAGGACTGAATTCTTATTCTCAGCAACATAAGACAGCTGTAGTATAGTGGACTTACTGATGGTTCCCCCAAATAATGTGTCCGCTGAAACATGTAAGTATGACCTTACTGGAGACAAGGGTGTTGGCAGATGCTCTCGCTGGTGAAGCTAAGGATCTTGAGATGAGATCATCCTGAATTCTCCTGAGAGTCCTAAATCCAAAGACAAATGTCCTAACAAGAGAACAGCAGGGGATAATTTGAGACCAACAGAAGGGTCGAGGACACACAGAGAAGGTAGTGTGGAGATGAAGACAAAGATTGGAAAGATGCAGCCACAAGTCAAGGAGTGCCTGGAGCCACCAGAAGCTGGAAGGAACAAGGCTCCCCTAGAGCCTCCAGATGGAACGCTACCCTGCTGGCCTCATTCAGACTTCTGGGCTCCCTTACTGTGAGAGAATCAATTTCTGTTGCTTTAAGCCACCCAGTTTGTGGTAATCTGTTATAGCAGCCACAGGAAATTCATACACATGAGAAAGCTCAGGGTTTCCACCCCCCTTTTTGTACATGCTCAGGCCTTGCCTGGCTTTGTCAGCGGCAGGACAGGAATGCAGGCCCACAGGACCACCAGCTTCTAGACTCAGGCTGACCCCTGAGCAAGCCCCATGTTATCAGGTGCTGCCTGGAGAGCAAGCTCTGTGCAGAAAGGGCTGTAAAGGGCGAGCTGGCTCATCTATGGCTCTGGCCTATGGCTGCCCTGTGTGGCTGAGACCGGACAGACTTGGAATGTTCATAGTTGCACAAACTCCTCAGGACTGCTGACCAAAGGAAGGAGCCTATGGCAAGTTGGGGAGAGGAAAAACACAGGCAGTCAGCAAAACCTTCTGGGTCATTCTCAGAAATTGCAGAGCTGCTTCTCCTCCTGGGATTTGCACTCTGGACAGGCTCTCGCTGGTGCTGCTGCTCGGTGGGGAGTTCCCCGCAGTGGAGCGAGGCTTTCTCTGTAGGAGAACATCTCAGAAACCAGGGGCTGCCTCGGTTGCCAAAGGCATCCTGTTGGAAAGATCCACAGCTCTTGGCAGAGAAGCACTGGAAACGCCTGTGGGAATGAGGGCCTCAAAGCCAGGACTCTGTTATTTCTCAAAACCCACAAGGGAGCCCTGTTTCCAGACACAGGGCTTAAGAGCTGGCTGCAGCTGCATATGGCCCTTTCCCCAGCAATCCTGGGGTGAGTCCCCGAGTCTCTCTGTAATGTTTGATCTTTACATGACTAATGGTCAGAAGCCTTTCTCTGCACTGATCAGCACAGGCACCCCTCTTGTAGGCAGACTCATCTCTCCTTTTTAATGCTTCCCCCTCCGCCTCATGTGCTCCTCGTTCAGGGGCACGGTCGCCCTGGCAATAACAAGGTGGCACGGGGAAGAGCTATGGTTTAATAAAGCTGGGGCCGGCGTCCTCCCATTGCCCATACTTGGGGCTCTAATAAAGCCCTTCCATCATTCCAAGGCTGCTGTTTCCAACCCGGTGCTGTGAATGGCTTTTCCAACTGACAGGATGCTTTATCTGGAGTTAGGACACAGCTGAGAATGGCCACACGTTCCAGCCAATCTGAGTGGGGTAGGAAGGGGTCAGGTGTGGAATTGTATCATAAGAACCCAGCCCCCAACCTAATCAGGTGACAGGACTTCCTGGGAATCATGAAGTTTCCAGAAGTTTCTAGGGTGGCTCCTGTCCAAGTTCGCCCCCAGTTAGAAGTCCAGGCTGGCTTCATCACTACCTTTGAGACATAGCTAACTTGTTTCTCCAACTTTCTTCCTGGTTAGAGAAACAGTCGTTCACACTCCCCTCTGACCATGTAGTAGGCTGAACAGAGCCCCTTAGAGCCCTTCCTCTCTCCAAACCCCACTGCTTCTCGTGCTTTATAGGATGTGAGCCAAGAGCTTTCATCACCCTTGTATGTATATACTCAGTGAGTCGCTTGTGCTATTAAGATGTGTGTTTTTGTAAGTGTTTTTATAAAGTGTTACTTTTTTTAATTACAAAGTCATCCATCACGTTGGTTAAAAATTCAAGTGTTCATGAAATGAATGCCTTAGAGACTGGAAGGGCCCCATATAATCGCACCCTCTGGAGGTCTCTGTAATGCATGTATGTGGGGTTTGTATTTTAATTTTCCCTCTTAGTCATGGGGAGAACAAAGGGATGGCTGTGGGAGGGGAAATCGACAGGAAACCCACACCAGGATCAGGTCCTGCTCCTCAGCACATGGGACTGAGCCTCTTCCCGGAAAAGGGGGAGGGTTCTGACATCTGTAAATACTTGCTCCATCTGCTTTCACTTGACAGGGCTCCCGTGATTCTTGGCAGGTGTGAATGAAGGTCAATGTAGTGTTAGGTTGTATGCTCAAACTGGGGTGCTATGGGCTGAATTATATTTTCTCAAGTTTATATGTTGGGGCCCTTACACTGATGTCACTGTATTTGGAGATATAACCTTTATAGAAGTAATTAAGGTTAGACGAAGTCATATTGGACCAGGGTCCTTACAGGAAGAGACACTAGAGATCTCGCTCACTCTCTTTCTACAATAAGCACCCAGGGAGAAACAACCACTTGTAAGCCAGGAAGAAGGCTCTCACTAAAACCCAGCCATGCTGGCACGGTGCTCTCAGAGTTCCAGCCTCCAGAACTGAGAAAAATCAATGTCTATTGTTTGAACCAGGCCATCTATGGTATTTTGTTACAGCAGCCAAGCTGACTAAGACAGAGCAGGGAAAGGGTACTACACTCACACTAGCTGTCCCCCATCCCAACCCCTGTTCATTATTGTCCACTCACATTTCTTTCCTTTCTGTCACCCCTGGGACTCCAAAAATGGGACTCAGGGACAGGGACTCATGCCTCTTACCGACATGTGTATCTCTGTGCTCCATCCCCTCCTCCCAGTGGGGGCTTGTGCTTCTGCTCTCTCTACCACAACCCAGGGGCAGATGGTCCACATGTGAACACTGAACTTGACTCCATCAGGAGACTAAGCTTACACTAGACACCTCTAAATTGTATCCACAGTGGGTTTCATGTTCTCAGCTGGCTTAGCTCAGATTTAAATTTACTCAGCAATGCCAACACCCATAATGGCCTTAATTTAAAGATTAAAAGTTCTCCTTCTATTTTTGAAAATTCCAGGCCTGTTATAATATTAAATTGTTGAATTATTAATTATTTTACCTTCCACCTCCCTCTGGTCCCCACAGGATTGTTTGTGGACTCCAGGTTTGGCCTGTCAACTCTGGATCACACAGACCCTACATCCAGTTTCTATAGCATGAAGCTCACATGAAATTTTCTTTAAAAAGGAAATGAACTAAAACCCAGGAGGCAGACAGAGTTGAAAGAAAGAGTTCTACTTTTTCTTGTCGATCTTTAGTAAACACATCACCACAGACATAGGGTGTCTTTTCAAAGTGTCAATGAGTGGGGGAAGGGAAGCACAAGGAAGCTGAGTGACAGCAAGGACTGGTCTCTAGATTGATGCTTCTCAGGCTTTTCTGCTGTGACCCACAGAAAGTAGACTTTATATCATCATCCAGTAATGTGCACACCTGTATACATACACAGACACATGAAACAAATGTTCTACCACACATTAACTACCTTTATTGCCTGGGATGCACCCTGACATTACCTACTCTCATCTAGTGTAGTCTAGTTGATTTCATTGAAGATGTTGTTTGGAACTAAATTAATGTGATGGTTAATTTTATGTCAACTTGATGGGGCTAAGGAGTGCCTAGGTAGCTAGTAACACATTATTTCTGGGTGTGTCTGTGAGGGTATCTAAGGAAGAGATTAGCATTTGACTGAGTGAAGAAGCACCCTCACCAATGCATGTGGGCATCAACCAACTGGTTGAAAGCCCAAATAGAACAAAAGGTGGAGGAAGGAAAAATTCACTCTCTTTGTTGAACTAGGACACCCATCCTCTCCTGCCCTTGGACATTAATGCAACTTAGTCCTTGCGGGGGGGAGGGGGTTGACTCAAGCATAACACCATTGGCTCCCCTGGTTCTCCAGCATTTGGACTCAGACTGTATAAATTACACTGTTGCTTTCCTGGGTCTCCAGCTTGTAGACGGCAGGGTGTAGGATTTCTTGGCTTCCATAACTGCATGAGCCAATTCCTATAATAAATGCTCTCTTATATATCTCTACACCCTGATCTTATGGTCACTGGCTATTCCCAAAGTCACTGGCTTCAGCAAGGGATCACTGGCTTGGCTGAAGTTCTCTGGTCAAGCCACATATGAGAAGCAATGTGCAACTAAAGTAACACACTATGAGTTGATGCACCTCATCTCTCTCCCTTCCTGTCTCTCTGTCTCACTAAAAAAATAAAATAATAATAATGATGATGACGATGGGAATTACAATACCTTCCCACCCCATTTCACGGGCAAGTTAATAGGCATGATGAGTACATTTAAAAATATGGAAAGAGGCATTGAGCCACTCACAGACAGGCATATTTTCAATACAAAGTCTATTTATCATTACTGTCTGTCTTTCCTGGGTATTCCATTGTGAAGATTTGTGGTTGGCACTTCATCTTCTCTCCTTCCTTTTTAAAGGATAAAATTCATTTTTTAACTACTTTTTGAAAGCCAATTTATGCTTTAGCCATTTGATTAATAGGAGTGGGGAAGACCAGCTTTCCAATCAAAGCACTTTTGAATAATTCAATGCCTGATATTAAAAGAGGGGAGTTGCTGCCTGCCACGGTTTACTCAACATTGTGGAGCAAACACAAGCTGCCCTTCCGCCCTGATGGATGCCTGGCTCAGCCTCCTCACCTCTGTTCTCTCCCTCGCGCTCAGTCTGCGCTCTGCCAGCTCCACAGATGGCTGGGCAGTGTGGGCATAAAAGTGAGACAACAGCCAAGGCCACCCCAAAGTCTGTGCCCTGCCTGGGGCTCAGGTCGCAGACCCTCCGGGAAGTGACATATTTTTCTAAGTGGTCCACCTAAAGTGGGTACATTTTTCAAATGGGCACAAAGTCACCCTATAGACTAGTAGACACCCTGCTACTAAGTGAAAAACTTTGGGTAAATGCAAGTCTAGTCAGTGTCCCTGAAGTAGTGGAAATCAAAGTATCTACAATAGGAGAGTGGGAGGCTCAGGTTTCTTTTTTCAGAAGATAAAGATAGCATTAGTAGTAACAGAGTGACGGGGTGCAAGAAGCTTCTATTGTTAACATGTTCTTCCCTCCCCTGAGCCTCCTTCTCTAGCTGACCACCATGCTCTCCTCAGCCTGGCAATCCCAGGAATATCTGAGATACAGTGTAAATAAGCTCATCAACTCTGGCCAGCATTCTGACCACAAGGTTAGGAGACAGAAATGTACTCAACAGGAAATCACATATAACAAACAATAAGGAGGCAAAGAAGTACAAGACCCAAAGTAGCCTCTGCAGCCTAAGTTCTAGTTTTCAATGTTTGGGCAGGCACTCACAGTGGCTGAGACTCAGGATCGAGTCACCCAGGCCCCTCTGACATGGCCTCTGGCTTACACTATCTCCAGTTGCACTGTTAGACTCTGTCCGTTCCTCTGAGATCCTTGTCTCTTCTGTTTTATTTGCCCTCTGGTCTTTTGTAGCCTTCCATTGTTTTAACACGTAGATTTTATTATTATTCAGGTATGGTGTGGCCAACAGATCTGGAGACTGCTATAGAAAAAATAGCCTGTTATCCACAGCTCCCAAGAGGGTGGCACAGGGCATGCCTTGGCACGGGGCCTGGAGGGGACACAGGGAAGTGCCAGGATCTGTCAGGAGGTGGAGAGAGCAAGAGAAAAACAGGGGCCAAAGCCCTTATTGTGGTTTTTGTGGGAAAAAATGGGTGAGACACGGTGAGCAGGCCTAGGATTGACTAGTTTGAATGATTTCTGCGGACTCTGAGGCCTGGTATCTGGCTGTCTTATTTTAAACTGCTATAACAGAATACGTACCATGTACTGGATGACTTTAAACAACAAATGTTTCTCCCTCACAGTTCTAGAGTTTGGGAGTCAGACAGTAGGATGCCAGCATAATCGGATTCCGGGGAGAGCGCCTTTCTAGGGCTGAAACTTTTCATTGTCTCCTCACTCGGCAGAAAGAGGGCAAGCTAGCTCGCTGCACTCTTCGTTAGGGGCACTAATCCCATCTTTGAAGGCTGCATCTCATGACCTCATTACTTCCCAAGAGTCCCTCCAAATATCATGTTGGGATTAGAATTTCAGTATAAGAATTTGGGGAGGGGAGCACAAATGTTAGTCCATTGCACTGGTCATGGGGGTGGAGTGGGGGATTAGGGCAGGGGTTAGTGACCCAGAGTGAGAGAACCCCACAAAAGAGGTGTTCAGGGTGTGGGCTCTGGACTGGCTGGTTTGCATATGAAAAGTGTGCTCTCAGGTGAATCTTTTCCTATCTCTGGAAATTCGCAAGCCCTGGGTGGGGCAGTCCCTCCTCAGCAAGGCCCTAAGATGTCAATACATGAGAATAAAAAGACAGGATTACTATATCCTTAGGATTACTACGCTCAGATTCTTAATGGAATGGAAAGAGTAAAAGGGCAATACTTTTGTTTATTTGACATTGTTTACCTTTATGTGCCACTATCTTTTCCTTTCTTTATTTTTCCCCCTTTATTGGTCACAAAGTTAATTCCCTTTTAGAGGGTCTTTTTTTTTTATCCACTCATGGCCTCCATTTCAATGCCATCTCTTGCATGTGATAAGACAGAAGCTTGCTGGGTGTATCTGTTTACAATTGTGTTTAGCAACCATTTTTTAATGGACCTGCCTTTACCTAGAGAGTAGAAGTCATGACTTGTTGACTTTGGTTACTACAGCACTCATCACAATACCTTACATGCAGTCAGGGCTCAATATAAGTAGTTAAAACAAATGTTGATTAAGTAACATGTCATATGGTATCAAGCTAAGTTTCTGTTTTGATCAATCATCTAGCTTTATCACTGAAAGTAAAGTGTTTTGGAAAAAACACCTGGCTCAAGGTTGCACAGTAGAGTGTAAGAGTGATTGCAGAACCCACGACTGTTGAAGATTGGAGTGACATCAAAAGATGACCACTATGGTAATTTATTTAAGTAGTTTGATATTTGAGCCAGAAATTTTTAGAATATGCAAGTTCTGTCCTCAAGTAGTCTTACCTTTCTACAAGGCATGGAAAAGTGCCATGCAAAGCTAAGCAACACTTTCTTTTTAGCTGAGATTCTAGCCCTCAAACCGCAGTGTACCTCTATGGGATGGGTCAGATCCTGTCTAAGTGCACTCTGCCTAGAATCACAGCAGACAAAGGCGTGGTGCCACTGTTTCTTTCCTTAAACCTAAGCCTAAGCCTCCATATCATATCACTCTGAAGAGGATAAAGGCCAATCCAAACTTCCAGGGATAACCAGAAAACAAGCGAGAACCCTGGTCACCACTTGAATGAAGCTACCCTAGGTCTTTGGACCCAGGCTTTCCTAGGTGAGCCACGGGTCTGCTCCATGGGAGAAGAAAGAACATCTAAATTGAAAGTAAAAGAGGGATCATTCCAGAAGAGTCCAGGGACAAGTCTATCTTTTAACATGTAACACCTTCATCCATTCCTCCTACCCCCATTGTCGGCCAATGAAATATTACAAAATGTGACCAATTACAGTAACACCTTCTTTTGAGAGTGAAGTTCTCTTTACCCAACACCCAACCCAAGGAAAGCAAGGACAAGAAAGAGAGGCTTGAGTTCTTTTTTTCTAGAGGCCAAGAATCCAGTGTTTCTCCCACCCCCGCCTCCACTGAGCCCCACCACTTTACCTCAGGTTAGGAGTTTTAATTTCACTTCTGCTCTATCTTTTCCCTTTGTAATAAGGTTATCCCATTGATCAAAACGGGTGACAGTGTTAAGGTTTTCATCTTCATAAAGAACACAACATGTGTGGGCAAAAGCTGAGTGTAAAAATTAGCTATAATGCATACAACATGGTGTTGAGATTTAAAGCAACTACAATACTTATTCTGTGAAACAGAAAATATCCTTAGGTCTCGAAAATGTCAGCTCTAGCCTATGTCTGTGAATCCACACTTTGTGGAAAACACACCTGTCCTTAATTCTCAAGGGCATTGGAAAGATATAGTTCCCTTAGTTTAGAGCACTTGTTTTTTGTTTCTTTGGTTGTTTTTTTGTTTGTTTGTTTTGGTTTTTCTGTTTTTGTTTTTTACAAATTTAACTTTCAGTCATTTCCTTTCATTGTAAAGCCTCCTACCCTCCCTCCAGGACTGACTCTACCAGACTTCCCCAGGAAACATTTTTTTTTTACTAACTCCATCAGACTCAATTCATAGAGCTAGGCCAGTCTCCTTCACCCAACTGTTTCTTTTCCCTTTTCTGACTCTGGTCTTCTCACTGATGTCTATACTGTTAGCCCACTGTAGAAAGTTGAGTAACTAATTCCAGATTTCACTCTGTACTTATGCTCCATATAAATTGTGTCTCTTCTTGCTTTCTTCTTGGAGCAGATGCCTCTAAACACAGAGATAATTTGGGGGGCTTGGTTTGGAATCATCTATACAAGAGCAGTTCTCTGCACAGAATGAGCATTAAATAAATATTAACTAACTCATGGTGAAAGTAAATCAAGATACACTTATAGTTGGTAGAAAATGAACATTAAGTTTCTTTTCTACCTTTTCTAGATATTAAAACCCTAGTTGCTTAGGTTATTTTTTACTCGTTATAATAGTTATTATATTCTAGGACTCTCCCCTTAGGCAACATATTTTAAAGCTTACTTTCTTCAGATGTTGGAAGCTATTGGACATGTGAAAACATATATGACCTTGAGCTGGTTACACAGCCTATTATAATAAGAAGCCAATTATTCTGCCTAATACAAATGCATATTAATTTTGTATTATGTGTAGATATTTAAGTATGGGTCCATGTACACATACATCAATTAAGTAGTCAAATATCTAAATTAAAAATGGCAAGCTGGAAAAATTCTGAGTGCAAAGTGTGATTGCTTTGAAAATAGCCCATTTAGAAAAGAGTTTGGTCTTTAATTGGCTAAATTAAATAAGGTGCAATTACTACTAACTTGGTCCCAAAGATTGGCCTAATCATGTCATGTTTAACTTGGCTAGTTAAATTGCAAATAGTTGTCTCCTTTTCTGATTTGGTTCATTTGGTTAGTATAAGGCTTTTCTATGACTGACTTTTCCCCCCTGATGTAGCCCTTTCTGTGAATGGAAACTTCATAGATTAGGAAATGTTGTACCTTTTTTTTTGGTTTGTTAACTCCAGGTAAACAGCAAAATGTATGTGTGACTGTTGTTCTTTAAAGAATTTCTGATACAGCTTTATTAGTGCATAGTTATACAAACATCAGAGGTTCATCATAAAATTCATGTATGTATGTCAAATCTTTTTATAAACTGATGTCTCAAAATACTCTTCCAGATTTTTGTTTTGCTTTATATTAATGGTGAAAAAGAACAATGTTGGTTTTTTGTTTTGTTTTGTTTTTTTGTAACAACTTTAATGTCTTCTGTACTGAGGGATAAGTAGTTTAATGTATATACTCAGTGTTGAATTAGCCAGCTCAGGGATCCCACACAGATACACCAGTACATGGGGAAGGATGGTTAAATATTTATCTTAATCTCTGTCAAAGAGCATCACAATTCAGAGAAGGCCAATTTCTTTGTTCAGTATGGTTAGGTTCATGCATGGTAGATAACAATAGCATCTAATTTTAGATAAAATACCATAGAATGTGTCAACCTAAAAAAATTAAGAAAACTTTTTCTCTGGTAGAGAAACGTATATACACATGTATGTACGTTAAGCATTCATTTATTTACTGGAAAACAATAAACATTTAAGAAGTGATTAACCTTCTCTCTCTCCCTCCTTCTTTCTCTCTCTCTCAAAAAAAGTGATTAAATGTGCTAGGTTCTATATTAGGCACCAGATATGCAGAAATTGGTAAGACACAAACTTTGCCTTTAAGAAGCCTATGATATGTACTATGTTTTCATTGCATTATTTGCAAGTGAACAAGTCAGGAACAAAATGTCTTCAGATTCCATATTTTAGCTATTTATACCTCTTTTTAATTCATAACATAATATCAGTTTGCTATTAGTATCTTTCTCTTGTGCATCACTATGCTGTTCTGTTTCTTCTCTCTCCTCAGTAACATTTCCTTTCCCTCTTCAGGTTCTACTAATCTCATGGTCTCTCCAACCTCAAAATTAACTCTTAGGAAAGAGCTAATTAGTCTATCTTGTTCTAGCAAATTATCTAATAAGAACTCTCTGGATTACCTCTCCATGGTAGTTCATCTCAAGGCTGAGCCAGAAAAGCAATATGCTTATGAAAGAGAGAATTTTCAGATATTTTCAGGTATGTTATTTACTTAAGAATAAATACCTTGCCAAGATAGTGATGGAGTAGGTGAACGTTCCAATAGCCATCTCCCAGGATCAAACTGGATTACAACGTAAGAATAAGCATCATGAAAAACCAACTTTGGACTAAACGAAGAGGAGTCTATAACCAAGGATCACAGAGAAAGCCACACCAAGATGTGTAGAAAGGGCAGAGATGTGAAAAGGGCTGCCCTGCTCCCAGGAGCAAGTGGCATCTGGGGATCTGGAGGGACTCTCACTGTGGGAAGTGTCACCTGAGAGGTGTGTGTCCTAAATCCCAGGCCTGGGACCCCAATCTAGAGCTCCAGAGCCTAGAAGAGGTGCCCACACAGCATTTGGCAGTGAAAAGAACAAGGGTTTCTGTCTGTGAGAAGGAAATAGAGCTCTTGGAGATGCAGAGGTTGGCTCCATCTTAGAGGGCCCATGCAGAAAATCTTGTTCACAGCCTCTTACCCGAGGTTCTGGTGGAGGGAAAGCTGGGAGGACTGGAGTTGCATGAAGAGAATATAAAGGTGGATGCCCAGGAAGAGACACTGTGGGGGACAGCCACCAGAACCCCTGTGCTGAGTCATTCTCCAATACTTCAGTCACCATCTTTCTTGGGTGGAGCAATCCCCTCTGAATGACATCAGCCTGGGGAAAAGCAACTGTTCTGCCCTCAGGAGTCTCTCCTGCTCCAGTTACGGGGACTGGGTCATGCTGAGAAGCCAGGAAACAGGGGGCACATCAGTGACTCAGTCTTCGGTCATTGAGGCCGGAGCTTCCCTCCTCATGCTCCTGAGTCTAAGACTGGTGTTTCCATCTCAAGGGAGACTCAGTAGAAACTGTCCAGACTCTGGGCAGACCACACCTCTGTGTCTTAGAGGCCACACCCACCAGACTGCTGGGACCACACCCTACTGAGGTCTCTGATAAATGTCTGGACAGATTGACGCCTGGTACTGAGGGGAGGGAACCATACCCAGTACCCTTCCTAATCTCTGAATTGCCACAGGCTCTAGACTCTAACAGTTAGAGTTTTTTTCAGTGGCTGAGCCCAACAAGTAGCCAGCAGACAGAGGATGCAGGAGGCGGGACTCAGGGAACTTTGGCCTTTTAAGTGGACCTTCCTCCAGGCCCAATGTGGGTAAAAGCCAGCCTAGATGTGCAGCTTGGTATTTCCAGGTGCACTTGGGCTCAGCAAAGGCATCCATAAACTCTGTATTGCTTGTAGCTCCAAGAAGGTTGCTGAGGGCCAGTCACAGGCAGTGTCTCCCACAGGTCTGCACTGAGTTTCCTCCAGGAAAGCCCAGGGCTGGAACATCTAGTGGACAGTTAATGGCAGCATCAATTCAGGACCTAACAATTCTTGCTAGAGTGGTATCCTAAGGGAGGGCTCTTTATACCTGGCAAAGCTGAGGCAAATTCCACTCTCTGTGATTAGCACTGGCACAGCAGCTCATGTGCATTGGATAGGGTGGAGCTTCACAGTCAGCCAACCCGTGTGCTGGGTATCCTGCCCTGCTGGGCTAGATTCCACAGGGGGAAGGAAGAGAGGCTTGGAACATGGACATTAAAAGTGTGGGTCCCTGTGAGCCTATTGTTGGATGTGTTTGAGGGACTTAGCCACTATTGGGAGAAGCACAGTCAGCCCCAAGAGAGAACTCTCTCAGTATTCCTCCTTGAGAACAAGGTCTTACAAGCTGTAATAACTTCTGCAGAGGGGACTGTTGGCCCCACTTGATCAGAACCTGCTACTTACCTTGCTGTGGAGAAATAAAATTTGAGTATCCAGCAGTGGCTGAGGGATTAGGTTCTGGAATAGGGGCTACATTCCTAGTACTGGGCTCCTGACCAAGAGACCCCTGAAGAAGGGAGTCCCACCCACATTGTATTCCCAACCTCAGCTACCCTAACCCACTAAGCCTGCAACCTGTAGAGGGATTGGTTGGGTGAGGCCAGTCTGAGCCCACACTACACAGTCTTTCTACACAAGACTCTGTGGAAAGACAAAGCAGCTACAAGAGAAGGTGGAGCGCTGAAAACTAAAGGCAAATCTTATGGAGCTTGGGGCTTTTAGGGAGCTGCTGTCATCTCTAAACAGGAGGAAGCTGATACTTATACACAGATTCACACCTCCCATACTACCCAGGCACAGAAAATGCAGGTACAAACAACTAACAGAGCAGTAGTTCCAAACAGATGGCCTATGGCACATGGTTGACTGATGCCAACCCAAGAAGACCTAGAACTAACACAACCAGTAGTGGGTGGTGGATAGCACTGACACTAGACTCAGCTAACTACGCAAGCAGCACACCGAAAGGAGGAGTTCAGCAGGCACCAGACACTGTGGAGAATAAATACGCCCAACAACATACTGCACAATGTGTAAATACACATGATCAAGGTTGACCCTTAGAGTCGGCCAGCCTAAAGGGGTAACTGCAACCACAAAAAGACCAACCGTATTCCATACTCACATAAAACAGGAGGGAAAATATGTAGATTCAGGAAGCATTCCTAAAGCAAGAAAAACAGGTGGCCTGGAGGTCAGTACTACTGAGCTCATCTTCCTCATAAAGACACCATAAAAATTTCAAAGTCAGACAGCACTACCTAATACACTGGTAAAGTGGGCAGACAAAGAAATACAACCCAAATAAATCAACAAGAGAAATTCCTAGAAAAAGAACTAAATTAAATGGAAGTAACCAAACTACCAGACTCAGAGTTTAAATAATGATTTTTAAGATTCTCAAGGATCTTAGAGCAACAATAAATGGTCATAATGAATACCTAAATAAAGAGATAGCAAGTATCAAAAAAGACTTAGAAATCATAAAAAGAACAAGTCAGAAATGACAAACACAATATCAGAAATGAAGACTGCTCTCAAATGAATCAACAGCAGGCTGGATGAAGCAGAGGATAAAATCAGAGGTTTAGAGGACAAAATAAAAGAAAGCACAGAAGCAGAACAGCAAAATGAAAAGAGGCTCAAAAAGATTAAGAAAACTCTAGGAGACATCAGTGACAACATGAACAGAAACAACATCATAGGGGTTTCTGAAGGAGAAGAGAATGAACAAGGGATAGAAAACCTGTTTAAAGAAATCATAGCTGAAAATTTCCCTAAATTGATAAAGGAAAAAGTCACACAAGTTCAAGAAACAGAGCCCCATTAAAGAGGAACCCAAAGAGGCCTACACCAAGACACATTATAATGGAAATGCCAAAGTTAAGAGACAAAAAAAAAAAAAAAAGAATACTAAAAGCAGCAGGAGAAAAGCAGTTAGCTACCTACAGAGGAGGCCCCATAAGGATGACATCTGACTTCTTAACAGAAACCCTTGAGGCCAGAAGGTATTGGCAAAAAATATTCAAAGTAATGCAAAAGAAGAACCTACAACAAAGACTACTTTATCCAGCAAGGCCATCATTTAAAATTAAAAGAGAAATAAAAAACTTTCCAGATTAAAAAAGACTCAAGAATTTACTACAACCAAACCAGTACTGCAAGAAATGTTAAGGGCTTGCTTTAAAAGAGCAAAGGAAAAAAGACATAGAGAGAAAGAGGATTGTAGATTTAAAAAATAAAATGACAATAAATAAATACATATCTATAGCAAACTTAAATGTAAATAAATTAAATGCTCCAGTCAAAAGACATAGAATAGCTGCATGGATATGAAAACAGGACCTGTACATATGCTGTCTACAAGAGACCCACCTCAGAGCAAAAGATAAACATAAGTCAAAAGTGAAGGGATGGAAAAAGTATTTAATGGAAATAGAAATGAAAAAAAGCTGCAGTAGAAATACTTATATCTGATGAAATAGACTTTAAAACAAAAGCTATAGTAAGGGATAAAGAAGGCCATTTCATAATGATAAAAGGAGGAATCCAAAAGAAGGATATAACCATTGTAAATATTTATGTGCCTAATATAGGAGCACCTAAATATATAAGGCAGATTTAAAAAAAATGTTATTCATTTTAGAGAGGATAAAGGAAGAGAGAGAGACAGAGAGGGAGAAAGAGAGGAGAGAGAGACAGAGAGAGAAGGTGGGGAGGAGCTGGAAGCATCAACTCCCATATGTGCCTTGACCAGGCAGGCCCAGGGTTTCGAACCAGTGACCTCAGCATTTTCAGGTTGACACTTTATCCACTGCACCACCACAGGTCAAGTTAAAGGAGATTTTGATGGACATAAAAGGCAAGATCAACAGCAATAATAGTAGGGGAATTCAATACCCCGCTAATATCAATTGATAAATCCTCCAGACAGAAAATTAACAAAGAAAGACTGGACTTAAATGACACACTAGATCAACTGGTTTTAATTTATTTCTTGAGAACCTTTCACCCAAAATAGTAGAATATAAAAATTTTTTAAGTGATCATGACGCATTGTCTATTATAGACCACATCTTAAGACACAAAACAAGTCTTAGTAATTTTAAGAAGATTAAAATCATATCAGGTACTTTCTCTGATCAAAATGGCATGAAACTAAAAATCAACTACAATAAAAAAACTAACAAGCATTTTAACACTTTGAGGCTAAATAGCATGTTATTAAATAAGAATGGGTTAACAATAAGATCAAGGAAGAAATAAAAAATTTCCTTGAAATAAATGAAAATGAATGTATAACAACTCAATATCTATGGGACACAGTTAAAACAGTCCTGAGAGGAAAGTTTATAGCATTAAAGGCATGCCTTAAGAAGCAAGAAAAGCTCAAAGAAACAACTTAACCTTGAACCTAAAAGAACAACCACAAGAAAAGAACAAAATAAATAAAGCCCAAAGGAAGTGGAAGAAAATAAATAATAAAGATCAGAGCAGAAATAAGTAATATAGAGGCTAAAGAAACAATACAGGAGCTGGTTCTTTGAAAAGGCAAACAAGATCAATGAACCTTTAGCCAGACTCACCAAGAAAAAAGGGAAAGGACTCAAATAAATAAAATTAGAAATGAGAGTAGAGAAATAACAACTGACACAACAGAAATACAAAGGATTGTAAGAAAATACTATGAAGAACTGTATGCCAAAAAATTAGACAACCTAGATAAAATGGACAAATTTCTTGAAACATATAATCTTTTAAAAATCAATCTCGAAGAATCAGAAAACCTAAACAGATTGATTACAACAAATGAGATCGAAACAGTTATCAAAAAACTACCATCAAACAAAAGCCCTGGGCCTGATGGCTTCACAAGTGAATTCTACCAAATATTCAAAGAAGAACTAACTCCTATCCTTCTCAAGCTATTTCAAAAAATTCAAGAGGAAGGAAGACTTCCAAGCTCCTTTTATGAGGCAAGAATAATTCTGATTCCAACACCAGGCAAAGACAACACAAAAAAAGAAAATTACAGGCCTATATCCCTGATGAATCTAGATGCTAAAACCCTCAACAAAAATTAGCCAACCAGATCCAGCAATATATAAAAAAAATCATACACCATGATCAAGTGGGATTTATTCTGGAGAGGCAAGGCTAGTACAATATTCGCAAATCAATCAATGTGATTCATCATATAAACAAAAGGAAGGAGAAAAACCACATGATAATTTCAATAGATGCAATAAAAACATTTGATAAAATCTAGTACCCATTCATGATCCACCCATTTATGATCAAAACTCTCAGCTAAGTGGGAATATAGGGAATATACCTCAACATGATAAAGGCCATCTATGACAAACCCTCAGCCAACATCATACTCAATGGGCAAAAATTAAAAGCAATCCCCTTAAGATTAGGAACAAAGCAGGAGTGGCCCCTTTTACTGCTCTTATTCAACATAATTCTGGATGTCCTAGCCACAGCAATCAGACAAAAAAAAAAAAAAAAAAAAAAAAAAGAAAGAAAGAAAGAAAGAAAGAAAGAAAGAAAGAAAGAAAGAAAAGGCATCCAAATCGGAAAAGAAGTAAAATTATCATTATTTGCTGATGACATGATACTGTACATAGAAAACACTAAAGACTCAGTCAAAAAACTACTAGACCTGATAAATAAATTTGGCATGGTAGCAGGATATAAAATTAATATTGAGAAATCAGTGGCATTTTTATACACCAACAATAAACTGTCAGAAAGTGAAATTAAGAAAACAATCTCCTTCACTATTGCAACAACAAAAAATCAAGTACCTAGGAGTAAATTTAATCAAGGAGGTAAAAAACTTGTACTTGGAAAATTGTAAGACATTAAAAAAAAATCAAGGAAGATACAGACAGTGGAAGCATATACTATGTTCATGGATAGAAAGAATAAACATGATTAAAATGTCTATACTACCCAAAGCAATCTATAAATTCAATGCAATGCCTATTAAAATACCACTGACATATTTCAAAGATATAGAACAAATATTCCAAAAATTTATATGGAACCAAATAAAACCACAAGTACTCTCAACAATCTTGAAAATGTTGGATAAAGTGATAGATATCACATTTCCTGATATCAAGTTATACTACTAGGTCATTGTAATCAAAACAGCTTGGTACTGGCATAAGAACAGGTATACAGATCAATGGAACAGAACAGAGAACCCAGAAATAAATCCATGCCTTTATGGACAGTTGATATTTGACAAAGGAGGTAAGAGCATACAATGGAATAAAGACAGTCTTTTTAATAAATAGTGTTAGGAAAATTGGACAGGTACATGCTAAAAAAATTAAACTAGATTACCAACTTACACCATTCACAAAAATAAACTCAAAGTGGATAAAAGACTTAAATGTAAGTCATGAAACCATAAGCATCTTGGAAGAAAACATAGGCAGTAAACTGATGTCTCCCGTAGCAATATTTTTGTTTATTTATCTCCACTGACAAGTGAAATAAAGGACTAAATAAACAAATGGGACTATATCAAATTAAAAAGCTTTTGCATAGCAAAAGACATCTTTAACAAAATAAAAAGACAACCCAGACAATGGGATAACATATTCGCCAATACATCTGATAAGGGGTTAATAACCAAAATTTATAAAGAACTTCTAAAACTCAACACCAGAAAGGTAAACAATCTAATTTAAAAATGGGCAAAGAAACTGAATAGATACTCTCCAAAGAGACCATACAGATAGCCAATAGGCATATGAAAAATCTAGAAAGCCCGGTGGTCATACGAAATGACTGCTGTTCTAGATATTATAAATTGTAATTAAAATGATTTGTGCAAAGATGTCTGCTAATTCAAACTGAATTACCCAGGGCAGGCGACGAGGACGCCCTTTTGCTTAGTGCCCCAAGGGGTTTCCCCCTTCTACTTGCTTAATTGCTTAAAGTAGAGTGCAATGAAGGAAACCACTGGTGGTACATTTCTTAAGAGCCACCGCTAGCTCAATAAATAAAGGTGATTTAAATAATAAAATGTTAATTCACATGTCAAAGATCTCTTTGTACACAACATTTCTTGTGTAGATCTTTCCATCATTTTTAAGCTCATCTTGCAGAGGACCATCAATTATTTTTAATTTTACGTCCGTTCTTTCACGAACTCTTGAACAGGCAACATAAAGTTGACCTTGTCCAAATGCAGGCTCAGGTAAAAAAATGCCAACATGCTTAAGCGTTTGGCCCTGAGACTTATTGATGGTCATAGCAAGGGCAAGTTATACAGGAAATTGTCTACGTATCAATTGAAACGGCAACCCTGTTTGAGATGGAGCCAAATCAATTCTTGGAATGACATGTATTTCACCTTTAGAGGAGCCAGTCAAAGACTTAGCTATTATGACATTATTTTTCAATTGGAGAACCTCTAGTCTTGTACCATTGCAAAGACCCCTTCTGGTGTTAAGATTTCTTAACAGCATAATAATTGCTCCAATCTTTAACCTCAATTTGTGAGGTGGCATGCCAGAAGGCGACAGACTATTTAAAAATTCCGTTGGAAAGTTGTTGGCACTCGCTTTATTATCAGCTACAACAGAATCAACACTTAAATATGTCATGTCTATTCCCTTCTATGATATTTAAGACATCATCATTTAGTTTGTCTACATAAGAATTTTTAGGATGCAGAGTTCCAGTTTGATGGTAAACTTGACCATGAAGTCGAAAGCAATAAAGTCCTGGTCCAGGCAAGTCAATTGGTTTGTTTCCCATGGACGCAAAAGCAAAGGAACTATTAATGGATCAAATGCTATCCATGTACTGTTTGCTATTTGGATGCTGATTAGTCAATAATTTATTCAAGAGTGGTGGATAATCCTCAATTAGTGGAACTACAATGTTTCCGTACTTGCAACATTGAGAAAATCCTTTATTGCCATGGTCAAATCGATTAGTTTCTAACTTGAAGTTTAAGGACTGACAGTGTTCACATTTATTATTCATGTCACCAGAGGAATGCTCAAAAATTAAAGTTTCTCCATTTGAAACTGTTTTAATCCTTTTTGTGTTTCGGTCAGCATTACTCTGTCGTTTTTGTTTTGTTTTTTTTTGCATTTCTCTCCTGACTTTGTTCAAGGGACTCATTTTGTCAAGACAGGCTTTTTTGTCTTGCATCTGAGGCAAGCCTTGTTTCTCTATGCTCATCAGTCTCATTTTGCCGAGAAAGACTCATTTGCTCTGCGACTGAAGCAAGCCTTGTCTTTCTCTGCTCAGTGGTTTCTTTTTGTCGAGAAAGCCATTTTTGTGCAGCTTTAGCTCCTTTTCTCTCCTCTTCAGTGCTGTATTTTCTAGAAGGCATTCTTAAAGAAATTACGTTAAGACATAGTTTTTATGTAAAACAGATGATTGCCAATGCAAACAAATGTTCACCTTCCCCCTGACACACTCAGTTTGCATTCAGCCTTAAATTGTTTCAAAAGCAGATGATTGCCAATGCAAACAAATGTTCACCTTCCCCCTGACCTGCTCAATTTGCATTCAGCCGTGGCAACTTCAGCCCATTGGCTAGTACAGTTACGCAAGCAACCAGTAAGCTATCGGCGACAAACACACTTAAGCCGCATATAATAAAGATATTCAACATCACTAATCATCAGAGAAATGCAAATTAAAACCACAATGAGATACCACCTCACACATGTCAGAATGGTGCTCATTAACAAATATCAACACACAATAAGTGCTGGTAGGAATGCAGAATTGTGCAGCCACTGTGGAAAACAGTATGGCATTTCCTCAAAAAATTAAAAATGGAACTGCCTTTTGACCCAGTTATCCTACTTTTAGAAGTATATCCTAAGAATACCAAATCACTAATTCAAAAGAAGAAATGCACCCCCATGTTTATTGCAGCATTGTTTATGATAGCCAAGATCAGGAAACAGCCCAAATGTCTGTCAGTGGACGAGTGGATTAAAAAGCAGTGATACATATACACAATGGAATACTATGTAGCTGTGAAAAAGAAGGAAATCTTACCTTTTGTGACAGCATGGATGGACCTGGAGATTATTATGGTTGGTTAAATAAGCCAGGCAGAGAAAGAAAAATATCATATGATCTCACTTATATATGGAATCTAAGGAACAAAGTGAATTGAGGAGTGGAATAGAGGCAGAGGTGAGGTCACAGGGACCAGAGGGACAGCTCTCAGATGGAAGGGGGATGAGAGGATGGGATCAGAGTAGGTGAAGGGATTAGTGAAATTATATATACATAATACATAGATAACAGGACAGAAAATCCCAGAGTCATAGGGAGGGGGACAAAAGGGTTATAATGGGGGCATGTGGTTGGCAGGTTGAGAGTGTTATATTGAATGGGACACTTCAATCCATGTTAATACAATAAATCAAAATTAATTTTAAAAATTAAAAAAGGAGAATAAAGTACCTTCACCAAGTCATTTTTATGTGAATTTACAGCTTAAATCCAAACACTTTATTTTTTTTGTGCATGACAGGGATAGAAGGAGGCAGAGAGAGGGACAGATAAAGACAGACAGACAGGAAGGGAGAGATATGAGAAGCATCAGTTCTTTGTTGCAGCACCTTAGTTGTTCGTTGATTACTTTCTCATGTGTGCCTTGACCGGGAGCTACAGCAGACAGAGTGATCCCCTGCTCAAGCCAGTGACCTTGGGCTCAAGCTGGTGAGCTTCACTCGAACCAAATGAGCCCAGGCTCAAGCTGGCGACCTCGAGGTTTTGAACCTGGATCCTCTGTGTCCCAGTCTGATATTCTATCCACTTCTACACCACCTGATCAGGCCAAACACTTTCCATATTTTCTATTCTACCAAGTAAGGACCTGCTTTCAGGACAGAAAGTGTGTTGGGGGTGTGGAAGGGTGGACAGGGGATACTCTCAGATACCCAGGTCTGCAGATTGGGCATTGAGATAGTCCAGTCTGTTTATCTATTAATAAAAGTAATATTCTGTTGTGGCTTTGTCTGATGTCTCATTTTTGAAGGATCCAGGCTTATGGCTTAAACTGATAAATTTTCTGCATCAACATATTGCTCTATTGTAAAGTTGTGACTTTCAGACACATGAACAATAAAATGAATGAAGCTGTGTATATAATGTCTGTTAGCCACACTGATAATTAAGCATACCAGCAAGTGAGCCAATAAGTAAAAGCAGCCACTACATAATGAACAGAGCCTGTGGACCAGAAAACCCATCGTTACAGGAGTGTCAGTGATACAGGATTTATACCATAGAGAATACTTTATAATTAAAACCGAATGCTTTCTTCTGGGATTCAGGAGAAGGTATCTGTGTGACAGTAATGCCTGACACCACAAGTACTTCTTGTTGTTTTTTGAACAGTCTTACTAGAAACTTACTATGTAAGTAGGTAAAGAAGGAAATAATCTCTTTGAAGTTTGAGGAAAAGATACCTTGCCCCCTCCAAATATACCCCACAGGAACACGTGAGCCACATATCCCACACATGTATACACTAACAAGAACACATATTTGAGCTGTGGCTCCTGAGAAGCTTGACAAAGCTTAGTTAGAAGATCTCTTCCTATATTTATCCTGATAGATCCCAAAGCAATAATAATGGGGGTTAGCTTGGCATCTAAACTGTAAATTTGTAATTAGTTCTAAAAGAAAATGATATTCAAATAAGAATAAGCTTGTGAGAGAGAGAGAGAAATCTATATAGAATGTCTTCATGAGTTTATAAAAATCGTATGTGGAATGCTGGGAATCTTGAGTCCTGGGTTTTAGCTTTGACCACTAACTAATTTGTATATATTGAACAAGTTATTTAAGCTCTTTGTCCTTCAGTTTCCTCTCATTTGTAATGAAGAATTGTAGTAAAATATTTTTATTTACAATCTTTCCTGCGGAGGCTGTGTGCTACTATAAATATATGTAGGAAAATAAATTCCAAAGACAAATATTAGGGAAACTGAAATTTCTTTCCCATGAACATTCAGTTTATTGGGTAATAAATAAAAAAAGAGAACAAGATTATTCTGCAAAATGCAGCCTGTCATTTTGAATGACTCTGACCCATCTTTCATCAAGCATTCCCTTCGGATGGTAGAACTAATTCTTATTGTAGATTTAGAAGGTGCTCACAACACAATGCTTCAACTTCATCAAATGTCTTAAGCCGCCATCTGTGTAGAAAGGAATCTATTTTAGGAGTGGAACCAAACACACAGACAGATGCTACAAGTCCCTGCCAATCATTGTATGCATGGGACTTGATTACATCGCTTTCCTGGATTTCCAAATGGGTCAACCATACAGCATGAGCTAAGGCATTGTTGGACACGAGGAACATGCCATTGGATGGATGAAAGCCAAGTGGTACTAATTTAGAGCCCTAAGTACATGCTTAAGCATTCATTACATGATGTGAAACAACTTTGAAGCACAGAACTCCTTGGAAGGAGTTACCTTTTGCCCAAAGTTATCTGGCCCAACTCGTTCTGGAACTCTCTACTTTTCTCTCTCCTATTTGTTTGGCTGCTGCTTTTTCACCCGGGCCTTTATTCCCCACCCCTCAGTAGAATAAAAAGTCCGAAATTGTAATTTTTTCATCACAGCAAATATTGACTATGTGTTCTGAATAAAAATGAAATCCATATATATGAAAGAAAGACACACTGTCAACAGCACGTTGAAACATACTTCAAGGTGATTCCAAATATGTGTATATACAATTTGGCTCACTCTCAACTAAACCATTCCTTTTGGGAAAAATCTTTTGAGTCATTCTAATATAACAATTCTGGTACTATTAATTTGGAGAATTATTTGAGAATCAGTCCTCCTTAATTAGCTTGGCTAATTATAATTTTTATATATAAGAGTAAAAATATTTCACCTTGACATTGGTTTTTATAGGCTGTATAGGTTCAAATGAATAATCAGGGCATTTTATGTAATTTAAGGTCATGCACTATCTGAAGAAAGAACAACTTAGGATTTTCTTTCTTTAAAATCAACGTTGACACCAATCATCCATTTATTTCACATTTCTCTAGCTTTATGTGCCAGGCACTGTGCTAGACAATGAGCAAACAGAGACAAATTGAACTGCCTTCCTCTGTGAGTCTTCTTTGCGTGGACATTTCAGTAATAGGCAACAGGTTGTTGAAAAGGATGGATCTGGGAAGCTATATTTACTCATGCCTTCTCCAAGTTTTAGTGCCACTGAAATTCTGTGTAATGAAAATGAAAACTATTTTATCAGAAATTACCAGTATGGCAAAAAATGCGCACAAAAAATAGAACAGGTGAAGGAAACTGTTTAGATTTAATAAGTAAATTTCTTTCATCTTTGTTATTTTTACACTGAAAATTCTCCTCTGAACTTACACTTTGTGACAGAGAAATGTTATCTAATAAAATAATCAAATTAAAACTACATACCTTAAGAAATAGAATGACATAATAAAAATAAGGCAATAACTCATTCCTTTAGTTCTGGCATGAAAAATTATCTTTGAACTTCTTGAGCCTCATTTTTGTCCTCAGTAAAACTCTAGAAAGGTTGCTGTTCCACCTTGGAATTCAGTAGCATTTATAATTAGTCTTTTTTTCAGGACAGGCTAAATTTGTGAGGGCAGAGACCAGGTTTGTCTGTTCTCCCACGTTGTGCTATGGGACACATACAAATATTTGTTGAAAGACAGTGCACATTTGTTAAAAATTCTTGTGAGGTTGCAATGAGAAAGCATATGACAAATTGACTGTTGTGAAACATTATTTTGAAATTGAGAACTCTCTTTGAGATTTGGAGCTTTTGCAGTTTGGGCAAATGCTTGACCTCTATTTAGGGAAAACTTAGTGACTTACTAAGATGACCTTTGGACCCAAAATTGGAGAACACAATCTGGCCAACTGCACCAGCAGTTTTCCAGTCTTGCCCGAAGATGATTCGCAGTCATTTTAAAACAAGGTTTTAAAGTGAAACTTCATGCAAATGGGCAACAAGATAGGATTTTACAATGTCCAATTGCAGGGGTGTGTATGCACCCCAGAAGCCTTGCTGAGTCTGACTTTGCGATGAACTGCCTTTATGTAATGAATGGCCAGGGTATCAATCCACACAAACCCAAATTAAGAAAAGATTTGGACAGCTTCCACAGATCACAATTGCGGGGAGTCACAGGGCTTGAACCAGTCGTTGATCCCCCCTGTTGCTCTTTAGGAGAAACCAACCTTTCCCTGAGCACCTAGGACAGCATTTCTTTACCCTAATCCACTGTGGTTGGTTTCCCCAAGTGGGGTGCTCCCCACCACCCTTCAAGCAGAGGACCCTGTATTAATCACTCACACCTCTAACCAAGCTCAGTATTTCAAGAAAAAGCATTTTCCTGAAAGTTCCCTTCCAAACAACTGCCCTCGTAAATCACCTGTGCCATCTCTGGCCGTACTGTTTGCCTTCTCCCCCAACCTAGAGGGCGCCTCATGCTTGTGAGTCACCATTAGCCAGCCAGCTTTTGCCTCATGACTTAGCTAGTTCCCAGACATGATCATCTCTCTACCAACTCCAGGAGTTAGTCCCTGCCAACTCCATCTCCTAGTCTCTTCCAGACAGTGACTTGAAGAGGCACCCTCTGAGTTCTCATCACGGAGTATCTGAGGCCTGGCTCCTGACAGTTCTGCATCACACCCAGAGCAAGCCATGTAGAACAGCGGCATGGTAACTGCACCGTTTGGCATCATGGTTAAAGTGTTTAATTAATTTCCCTTCAGGGACATTGGTACACATATTTTCTTGCTCTTATGTAAGAAAAATATTGCCCTATTAAAAACCCTAAAGAGAGACAGCTAACAGTGAAGGACATTTACCATCAGCATATATATTCCATAGTTTTTAAAGTATACAGGTTAGGAGGGAGGAAAGAGTTATTAGTTGAAGACCAAAGGGAGTTGAAAACCTAGCATATTAATCATGAAGTCTTTTCTTGTCAGTTAAGTTAAATTAAGACTCACCCTTATATCCTTCCCAAATTGTCTGACATGTGCACACATGCACACAATGCACATGCACTCACACACACAAATGGACCATACACCATTCTTCAGCTTCGGCCTGTGGAAACAAAATCAATATTGTGTTGCACATAAAGCACCTATTTAATTTTAAATTGTATTTTATACTCCATTTACCCCACTAGAGTAGCCCAAAGTCAGTCACTTCTCTGTTCATTTCCAAGCAGCAGCTCACTCTTCATAGTTCTCCCTGTCTCTGTGGAACTTGTGAAGGGGGCTTTGAACTAGACAAGAAAAGTCTCAAATGGGAAACTACAGCTCTGAGACCCCGGGTGAAAAAAAGGAGCATGTGGGTGCACGTTCACACACACACACACACACACACACACACACACATGCACACACTCCACTTCTGAGGCTACTAGTTCTTTTCTTCCTTCCTTCTTTATGCTACAGTGAACTGAACAAAAATACTAAAGCTATATGCTAGCTTAGCACTGTGACTGTGTGTGTGTGTGTGTGCACGCACACGTGTATATGTCCATGTGGTTCTGCATTAGGCAGCTGTGATGTCAAACCTGCAGATATATATTCCCAGCATTGTCATAAAGCCCGTTTTCTCCCATAGAGTAACCTTCCTTCCCTTGGCCGGCTGATTCAGTCCTTGCATGGTGCATCACAGTATAGCTCCTTCTTCTGTAAGAAAAAGAAGACGTCCACAAAACAGTGACTGTGCCGAGCTAAAACAGGCATCACAAACACCTGTCTTCTGAAGCACCCATGTTTACAGGTGTCTAAGAGATTTTGTTCATGGTTACTACATGTGACAGCAACAAGCTCAGTCCATAAATGCATGTAGATAAGAAATTTAATGTTCTTTCATTTCCTTTAACTTTATTTGTATTCAGAGCCTTGCCTGTACAAATACTTGGAACATATTCTTGGTCAGTTCAGGGTCCCTCATTCCTCCTGAGGATGTACATTCCAGGGTGACAATGTTCTCCCACCAAGGTGTCAGGCAGAGTGTGGGTCCCCATTGCTTCAGATTCATGTTGGCATCCATTGGAAATGCCCACTGACTGGCCCGGCCCCCATATCTATCTGTATGGAGGCTGCATCCTCCCTGTTACCCCACTGCTCTGTCTTCTCCCATTCACAGGCTTGTTCTACTGCTCCTGTGACACTGAACACTTGGGAACTCCAGCCACCAGTCTGCCTCTCCCAGGTCCATGGCATTCTTTGGCTGCTCCCACTCTGAGAGGCTGCAGACATCCCAGCTAGAGACCCTCCACAGCCCTCTGCTTTGGGGTCCCCCTGCCTTGCCAGGCTCCCCTGAGAGGAAAGAACACATTCTCCTACCTATCCCTCAGGCTCACCTGAGGCTCAGGGCTCTCTTAGAAGATACAAGGCCCTTTCTGAGTTGCCCACCTTCCTTCTGACTCAGGCTTACCTTCGGCTTGGGGAATTGTTTCAGATGTATAGAAGCTGTAGTGCATCCTTGGGGGCCTTCGCCAGATCACAAGGACCCTTCAGCTGTCCCTTCAGATCCATCCCCTGGCTCTGCATGTACTTGCATTTCATGCCCCTCCCTGGGGCTGTTGGAGCCACTTTGCCTCTGTGTCATTCACGCACATGCAGAGCCTGAAGTGTCTGGGAACTTATATCCAACTCTCACACTCCCAGGGTGATCTTTAGCCACAGACTGATGGGTGAAGATGTGTAAAAGCCCAGCTCTCTAATTTCGAGTTGGCACAAACTCCAAAACATAATTTATGCTTAGTGCTCCCTTGTGGGATCAGGCAAGGCTATCAATCACACTCCCCCGGGCATCTTCCTGTATGGAGTGGACACTGTGGTGTTTCATTTAGCCCCCTTCAGGGCTGAAGGACCTCTCTGCAGGTATGGGGGTGCTGTGGACAGAGTGCCCTCAGCTGGGAATCCTCGTGGAAATTTTCTCAGTTGAAGAGAGTTGCCTCAACTCAAAGTTATGGCCCTTCTCAGGGCATCCTTCACCCAATGACTGGTGGGTGAAGGCATATACAGACCCAAACACCTTGACCCCACTTGGAACAATGTTGAGAGCCATTCATCTTCAGAGCTCTTCCTGTGGTCAGCTGAGGCCTTTGCTGAGATGATCACACAGCCCAACTTCTCCTACCCAGTCCTGCTGGAGTCCCTTCCTCTTCGCAGGTGGTCACACTGAGTGTGTTCCCCAGTGAACTTCCTGCACAGGAACCAACAGAGTGGCGCAGGGGCCAGAAACGTGAGCTCTGGAGACACATGGCTGGATTAGTGAGTCAGCTCTGCTACTTGCTGACTGTCTCAGTCTACCAGGGTTGCTGTAACAAAGTGGACCAGGTGGCTTATAAACAAGGTCATGTGCCTGCAGAGTTCAGTGTCTGGGGAGGGCCCGTTTCCCAGATGGTCACCTTTTTGCTGTAACCTCATATGGCAGAAGGAGTGAGAGATTTTTACAGAGTGTATTTGGTAAGGACATTAACCTTATTCATGGGGGCTTTACTCTCAGGATTAATCACCTCTCAAGGCCCCACCCCCTAATACCATCACCTGGGGGGTGGGGGTTAGAATTCCACTGTATGATTTGGGAGGGGGGCACAAACATTCAGCACCAGAGGCACCATTTGGGGCCAGTTGCTCCATTTCTCTAGACATCAGTTTTCTCATCGGTGAAGTAGAGATGATAATACTAGTATCCATTTTATTGGGTTTTAATAAAAATTAAAAGAGATAAAAACATGCTTTCAGTACTGCCTGGCACATAGAAAGTTTCCAGTAAATGCTAGCTATGTTAAGATGCATACAAAGTCACTGCACTTATTTCTGAGGACAAGCCTTCTGAAATTCAGAGGTTTGGAAAATACTTCAGGCTTCTCTGATGTGGTTGCTTCTTGAAATAATGAGTGTAGAACAGTCTAGCTTGAAAGGAAAAAAAAAGAAAACCACAAGTAAAGAAAGAAGAAGCAGAGGGAAAAGGGGAAAATTAGTTAATATTTAAAAGTTTTTACCCTTACATGTACATTTTTATTTTAATATATTTATTAAATTATTATTATTAATTATTATATATTTTTCTCATTTTAGAGAAGAGAGGAGAGAGAGAAAGAGAGAGAGAAGGGGGGAGGAGCAGGAAGCATCAACTCCCATATGTGCCTTGACCAGGCAAGTCCAGGGTTTCAAACCGGCGACCTCAGCGTTCCAGGTTGATGCTGTATCTACTGCACCACCGCAGGTCAGGACCATGTCAATTCTTAGGACCTTCTGCCTTGGACTAAGCTGATGCATGCACCATGGAAAGCCATTTAGCTCTCTTGAGATAAGATCCTTTAAAATCAGAAATGATAATGTTGGGTGACCATTTTCAGACATGGTTTCTCTTGTGCTGTTTGGTTAAATTTAGAGCTCGAAGTTTCCAGTTAAACTAGCCTGATTTTGAACAGGATTACAGAAAAAAGACACCATCAAATTATTCAAATAGCTTTATTTGGTGGGAGGAGAGAAGAAAGCAGGAGCTAGTTCTGATAATGAAACCTCCCCAAAACAAGATGGTTTTGGGGTAAAAGGCTATCGTGGACTCTTCAGATGTTAACAAGAAGGCGCTTTTTTTTCTCCCATGGAAACTATGCACACACACATACCTCAGCCCTAGACTCATGAGGAATCCTTCCTCTCTGGTATGAAACAACAGCTATAGGAATTCTCTGCTGATTGAAAAATAAGTCTAAGACACTCATCTCTTCTAACCTTCTTAGCTATGAGAATCATCTAGTTTTAAAGCCAGCAACTTTGAGGAAGGGACAATGTATTGATAATAGCGCTGGAAGTACGGCTTGGATTTGAAATAAAATATTTCTAATTCCTCTCTGGGGGCAGTGAGCATAGCACAATGAAGCGGCGGGCTTTGGCTCTCCCGAGGAATTTTTCTCATTCTCCCTGGCATGAATAAAATCTAAACTGTACTTAAGAAACGGTGTTAAATGTGTTAGTTGACTGAATCTGGCATTTATAATGCAATTTAGCAAAGTTTTATATTGACAGCATGACATTTTTAAAGGGCCCTTTCTGATTAACAAGGCTCAGAATCGCTCCCTTGATTACGCTTGCAGAGTGAGTAAAAAATGCTACAGGCTCTGGACGCAATAAATTAAGGCTCTGTTAGCATTAGACGCATTTTGCTTTCTTAGTGACCATTTTGGGGGAGGATCAGGCTGGGGCTACATTTTTTTTAGTACAGAAGAAAATCTGTTTTCTCATTTGGGAAAATTTTCTGTGAGAAAATGCCCTCAAATGGGAAGAGGAGTATCTGTATATTGCAAGCCCAAACAGAAGAATGGGTCCTCACGCATGCTCAGACGTTACCTTCCATTTCCTTGTCTGGATAAAGCCAAGCTATCCAACTGGGGGCGAGTGTGAAGAGGGATGGAAAATTCTCTTTCCAAAGAGCAAATTGACAAACTCTTCATTTTTCTTAGCTTCATTACTGCTACTGTTGCTATTACATTAAATATAACCTGAATATTCGATACCTATTCAATAGTCTTCTTTGGATCTCACAGAGAAAAGAAGGTAGGTATGTCAGTGTCTGTTCCAAATGAAGCAAATGCAACAGAGTGGGCTAAAAATTTTCCCAGCTGGGTCACAGTAGAGCCAGGTATAAGCATCCACTCTCTTAAAGATGATGAAATTAGCATGTTAATTTGCTGAGCATCCACCCATGTAGTAGACACTCTGCTAGTATGCTTTCTACTTTTATTTTTATTGTGGTAGACTATACATAACATAAAACACACCATTTTAAGCATGCAGTTTGGTGGCAGTAAGTACATTCATAGGGTTGTGCAACCATCATCACCATCCAGCTCCAGAACTTTTTATCTTCCCATTCTAAAATTCTATACCATTAAATAATAGCTCCCCATTCCCCTGCCTTCTCAGCCCCTGGTGATCACCATTCTACTGTCTGCCTGTATCAATTCAACTAGAGACATCATGTAAGTGGAATTATATACAGTGTTTCCCCCTTTGTATCTGGCTTATTTTGCTCAAGTAATGTCCTCAAAGTTCATGTTGGGGAAAAAATATTAAAGCCAGTGCAAATCAACATGTTGCAGCATGTGTCAGAATGATATTTTTTTTAAGGCTAAACACTATTCCATTGTATGGCTATACCAGTTTATCCACTCAGCCACTCATGAACATTTGGTTTGCTTTTGATCAGTGCAAATAATACTGTGGTGAACAGGGATGTGCAAGTGCAGGCCACCTAACTCACCCTTGATTTCTAGGATGTCCCTGGAGCAGAAGTATTGTCCTCATTTTACTGATGATAAAACTGGCACTCAGAGAATTGACCTGCCTAAAACTCACGAGTTCGGTTCAGTTCAACCATGTGCTGTGTCCACCCTTGCATCAGTACTTCTAATAGACAGCAATGTCTTCTGAGACACTTTCTCTTCATCATCAATTGTGACATGTTTGCCTTTTTCATGGATTTATTAGAACCTGGGGAGAATCCAATAGCAGATCCTCAAAGAGTTCAGAGATGCCAGGTGCCCCTCCTTCACATGCAGGGAGGAGTTGAGGAGCTGGGGAACTTAGGAGACAGTCGCTGTGTGCACTGGTCCCTGAGACCCCTCTGAACAGAGGGCCAGAGGGGTTCTGCTGTCATAGCTGCGTGGTCCAGGGAAGAGGGCCCTGACTCAGCAGGTGGCACAGGTATCTAATTCTTATCTCTGTACTTCAGGCCACCAAAGCCTTGGGGGAAAAAATATTGAAGCCAGTGTAAATCAACAACAACAAAAATAAAACAAAACAAAAAAAACCCATGATATTCCTGACACGTAAGATTACATTGCAACCTCCGGGCCTTGGGCTTCTTACTGGTATTTCAAATAATGCTATTTTTCACAGAGAGTGTGACATGTCTAATTACTGGTGGACAAGTCAAAAATGACCCGATCTGTAGAATCTGATTGCATGGGTTTTGTTTTGAACTAAGGAAAAGGAAGGAGGTTAGCAGGTGCCCAAGGAATTGAGATAAGAGTCAGTGTGTCAGCAGTGCTGCCTGGCCCACCTCACATGGCCTGGCACTTAGGTGGTTACTTCAGTAGCCATGTCTGTTAACTCACAGTCAAAAGTTAAGTAGAAGCAGCTGTTCTTTTGAAGAGGCACAGAGCACATGCCATCCTGGAGTCCATGTTCACAGGTGACAGGAGAGGGTGGAGGGAACGAGATTCCACTCTGGCATCCCAAGCCACAGACCTCTGGGAACATCAGGCAGTGTGGACGTTTTCCAGGAGTATGGTGCAGTGTGAGGCAATCCTCAGACAACTCTGGGGCAGAGGCTGTCACCAAGTGGGAGTGCCTACAGAGGAAGAAAATGGCTAGATGACAATAGCTGACAGATGGAGTCTTTGGGTGACACTGTTGGTCGATACTACATGAGTAAGGGGACAAGAGTCAGAAAAATCAAGGCTGCTTTGTTGTTCCTTTGGACCCCTAGTCCCAATAGCCCACAGTCAGGCTTCTAGAAATTAGGTGACCTTTGAGAATCCTTCCACCTCTAACGCTGACTCTAAGCATATTAGCTTAGAGTCAAACAAATACTCTGAACCCACCTGGGGAGGCAGGAAATCAGTCAGAGCACAAGCCATAAACACCATGACAATGTCAGTGCCTTGAAAACAAGTTTTACAACATGTTGTTTCTGACGAGCCCAGGACACATGGCTTTGTGCTGCTGATTATAGCACTAATGTGAGACCCCTGGGCCCAGGCACAGCATCTGAGCTCAGCAGCCCCTTCCCGCCTGTCATCCTGACGCAAGGCATCCAATCCCTCGGGTGCCTCATCTCTCCATGTCAAAGCCCTGCCTGGCGGCATGTCACAGTTAGAGGACCCATCAGCATTTCCATTCTAAATACCCCTTTTGGAATAACTTATTATTTGTCCATTAAAATAAACTGAAGCCGTGCAGGAACACAGGACCTTAGCACATAAACAATTTGTTGGAGGTGGAGGGGATTATTTGGGGGGGGGGTGCGCATGTGTGTGTCTAATATAAGGCTAGGTTCAAGCCTGATTTATTTGTAAGCTTACAGGAAGCACCATCAAAGGAAGACTCAACAATCAATATACATTTTTTTCTAGAAACAATTACAAATGATAGTCCAGAAGTGCAAGTCCAACAGAAAGGAAGTTCTGGGTACCTTTCCTTTTTCCAAGAACAAAAACCAAGCTCTGTCTGTGGCTCCACCCTAATGAATTGACCATTTGATTACCTACATGGCAAAGCTTCAGCAGATGGCACCTGTCCCGGGCACTTTCTCGGGGGGGGAGGGTTCTAAAGTGGGCTAATATCCCCCAGCTCTGGCGACAGGGCAGCACCCTAACAGTAAGGCCACCATTAGCACAAACTTTTTTATCAGAAACTCCTGCCAGCCAACCCCTCCCTCTTCTGTGTTTATTGTTGGGGGGAGGGTTCGGACTCAGACCATAAATCACCTTCCACACCAGAGAACAGGCTTTTAATATCTGTGTTTCCAAGTGATTTTAGGGGGTGGTGTGGACTGGCCTTTTTTGTTTGTTTTTGAAACTGAGTAATGTGACTTTACGACTGCAGAGCTAAGAAAGAGACTTCTACTAGGAATTCCCAAAGATTATTGTCAGTACAAAGTCTTAGCCTAAGTTGGCAGGACCAAGAGCTGAGATGTAAAGGAAAGAAATCCCAGTGGAAATGAAGCCAGAGGCTGACCCACATAAGGCTTGGAGAGGCGATAACAACTAACATGTAGCTTTTTCTTCTGGTGGGTGTCAGGCCCTTTCTAGGAGCATCATAAGTATTAACACACTCAGTCCTACCCCAGTCTGTGAGTCAGGGACCACTAGTCCCCACCGTCACTGGGAAGGACCCCGCGGCCTGAGAGACAGCAGTGTCAGGCCCAGGCATTTGAACCTCACATTCTCCATCCAGCAAGCCCTGGCCTGCTCCCTTTTCACAAGAAAAGAAGCATCTGTATCTACCTGTTCCTTTCTACCTCTTCCTGGACTCTTTTTCAGAGACTTACCAGTGTCTACAGAGGGGGTTGGGTCCACCCCAACCTCACTCTCCAGCATAGGAGGGGGTCAGTAGGCAGTCTCCCGGGCCTGAAAGGCACACACATCCATAGCCAGGGAGATGTTGTGGTGTCAGGGTGTTGGCTAAGTTGGTTTAACAACACACTAGACAAACTTGGGCCCACCCCTTTTTCTCAGATCTCCTTGAAAACTTAGGTATACTCAATAGTTTTGAATAAGGGGTAGAAATGGACTCCTGGCATGGTCTTCTCATGGTTTTTATTTTGTTTTATTCTGTTTGTTTTTGACAGAGACACAGAGAGAGAGTCAGAGAGAGGAATAGACAGGGACAGACAGACAGGAAGGGAGAGAGATGAAAAGCATCAATTCTTTGATGGGGCACCTTAGTGGTTCATTGATTGCTTTCTCATATGTGCCTTTAGGGGGGGCTATGGCAGAGTGAGTGACCCCTTGCTTAAGCCAGCAACCTTGGGCTCAAGCCAGAGACCTTAGTTTTCAAGCCAGTGATCTTTGGGCTCAAGCTAGCGACCATGTGGTCATGTCTATGATCCCACACTCAAGCCAGTGATCCCACACTCAAGCCCAATGAGCCCATGATCAAGCCGGCAACCTCGAGGTTTCGAACCTGGGTCCTCTGCATCCCAGTCCAATGCTCTATTCACTGCACCACCACCTGGTCAGGCTGTTTTGTTTTGTTTTGTTTTTTGAGGGGAATATAGATTGTTATAACAATCTCAGATCTTGAACTTCTGTGCCATGGAACAGAGCCAATTTAGCAAACTGGGTAGGATAAAAATTATGTCCAAAACTTTGGTAAAAGAATGTTCTTAAAATCATAAGCTAACCAGAGAAACGGTAGCCTGAGCAGAGTTTAAGAAAAGACTGGTCTGGGACTTTATTTTTTATCTTGAAAATAAGTTATTCACTTCCTTGAGCACTAAAAGGAAGTGTGCATGTGTATGTATCAGTGTGCATGTGTGGTGGCACAGGGTGTGTGTCATCTAACACTGTGGCCATTAGGATTGAAGACAATGGACTTTGGTGAGAGCTCATCTTGTCTCGGACCACAAGGTGACCTGTCCACAGTCCACCTCACACAGCCTGTTGGTGGCACAGTGGGGCCTGGTACCCAGCTCTACCACCTCAATCCAGAACACTCTGACTATACATGTGCCTTTGACAAAGACAGAGGTGGAGGCAGAGTTGGTCCAACTGTCAGGTGAGACTAACCCAAGAGAGAATTAACATTAGCTGGTAAGTTTCTGAAGTCGGGGCTTTCCACTGTGTTCCAGCAAATTCTAATCCTCATGTAGGACACACACTTGTTACTTTTGGCAAATAGAGGAACGTAAAAATAGAGGAACATAAAGAGGGTGTCATGTTTCACTCAACCTGAGCCCCCATCATTACCTAGAATGGACCACCCACCATTCTCCCTTGTCACCTAGAACACTCTTTTGTTGTTATTGTTTTTATAATTTTATTCAGACAACTAATTTTAACAGGGTGACATTGATCAACTAGAGTACATAGATTTAGAGAAAACATCTCCAGATCATTTTGACATTTGATTATGTTGTATACCCATCAGCCAAAGTCAAATTGCCCCCCATCACCTTTTATTTGGTTTTCTTTATGCCCCGCCCCTCCCGCTATCCCTTCCCTCTCCTCCCTTCCCCTCCCCCGGTAACCACTGCACTCTTATCTATGTCCATGAGCCTCAATTTTGTGTCCCATATATGTATGGAATCATACAGTTCTTAGTTTTTTCTGATTTATTTAGTTCACTCAATATAATATTATCAAAGTCCATCCATGTTATCGTAAATGATTCTATGTCATCATTTCTTATGGCTGAGTAGTATTCCATAGTATATATGTACCACATCTTTGTTATCCAATATTCTATTGAAGGGCTTTTTGGTTGCTTCCATGTCTTGGCCACCGTGAACAATGCTGCAATGAACATGGGGCACATGTATCTTTACGTACCACCGTTTCTGAGTTTTGGGGGTATATATCCAGTAGAGGGATTGCTGGGTCATATGGTAGTTCTATTCTTAATTTTTTGAGAAACCACCATACTTTCTTCCATAATGGTTGTACTACTTTACATTCTCACCAACAGTGGATGAGGGTTCCTTTTTCTCCACAGCCTCTTCAGCACCTGTCTTGTTGACAATAGCTAATCTAACAGGAGGTGGTATCTCATTGTAGTTTTGATTTGCATTTATCTAATAGCTAATAAAGATTAGCATCTTTTCATATATTTGTTGGCCATTTGTATTTCTTCCTGAGAGAAGTGTCTGTTCATGTCTTCTTCCCATTTTTATTGGATTGTTTGCTTGTTTGTTGTTGAGTTTTATGAGTTTTTTGTATATTTTGGATATTAGGCCCTTATCTGAGCTGTTGTTTGAAAATATCATCTACCATTTAGTTAGCTGTCTGTTTGTTTTGTTGTCAGTTTCTTTTGCTGTGCAGAAGCTTCTTAATTTGATATAGTCCCATTCATTTATCTTTGCCTTTACTTCCCTTGCTTTTGGGGTCAAATTTATAAAATATTCTCTATTGCCAAGGTCCATGAGTATATTATCTATGTTTTCTTCTATGTAATTTATTGTTTCAGGTCTTGTATTTAGTTCTTTGATCCATTTTGAATTAATTTTGGTACAAGGGGACAAACTGTAGTCGAGTTTCATCCTTTTGCATATGGCTTTCCAGTTTTCCCAGCACCATTTATTGAAGAGGCTTTCTTTTCTCCATTGTGTGTTTTTAGCTCCTTTATCAAAGATGATTTGACCATATACATGTGGTTTTGTTTCTGGGCTCTCTATTCTGTTCTATTGGTGTGAGTATCTATTTTTCTGCTAATATCATGCTGTTTTGATTATTGTGGCTCTGTAGTATAATTTGAAGTCAGGTATTGTAAGGCCCCCGGCTTTATTCTTTTTCCTTAGGATTACTTTGGCTATTTGGGGTTTTTTATAATTTTTTTTTTTTTCTTTTCCATTTTTCTGAAGCTGGAAACAGGGAGACACAGTCAGACAGACTCCCGCATGCGCCCGACCGGGATCCACCCGGCACGCCCACCAGGGGCAACGCTCTGCCCACCAGGGGGCGATGCTCTGCCCATCCTGGGTGTCGCCATGTTGCGACCAGAGCCACTCTAGCGCCTGGGGCAGAGGCCACAGAGCCATCCCCAGCGCCCGGGCCATCTTTGCTCCAATGGAGCCTTGGCTGCGGGAGGGGAAGAGAGAGACAGAGAGGAAAGCGCGGCGGAGGGGTGGAGAAGCAAATGGGCGCTTCTCCTGTGTGCCCTGGCCAGGAATTGGGGTTTTTTATAGTTCCATATAAACCTGATGATTTTTGTTCCATTTCTTTAAAAAATGACATTGGAATTTTAATTGGAATTGCATTAAATTTGTATATTGCTTTGGGTAATATGATCATTTTAACTATATTTATTTTTCCTATCCAAGAGCAAGAAATATTTTCCCATTTCATTGTGTCTTTTTCGATTTCCTTTAACAATGCTTTGTAATTTTCATTATATAGGTCCTTTACATTCTTTGTTATGTTTATTCCTAGGTATTTTATTTTTTTGTTGCAACCATAAAAGGAATTATTTTTTTGAGGGTTTTTTTTTTTTTGTAAATATTTTTCGGAAGTTGGAAACGGGGAGGCAGTCAGACACACTCCCGCATGTGCCCGACCGGGATCCACCTGGCATGCCCACCAGGGGGCGATGCTCTGCCCCTCTGGGGCATTGCTCTGTTGCAACCAGAGCCATTCTAGCACCTGAGGCAGAGGCCACAGAGCCATCCTCAGCGCCCAGGCCAACTTTGCTCCAATGGAGCCTTGGCTGCAGGAGGGGAAGAGAGAGACAGAAAGGAAAGAAAGGGGGAAGGGTGGAGAAGCAGGTGGGCACTTCTGTGTGCCCTGGTTGGGAATCGAACCCGGGACTCCTGCACACCAGGCCAATGCTCTACCACTGAGCCAACTGGCCAGGGCTTGAGTTTATTTTTTGAAGTTTCATTGTTGGCATATAAGAAAGCAATAGAGTTCTGTATATTAATTTTGTATTCTGTGACCTTACTGTATTGGTTTATTGTTTCTAATAGTCTTTTTGTGAAGTCTTTGGGGTTTTCTATGTACAGGATCATGTCATCTGCAAAAAGTGAAACCTTTACTTCTTCTTTCCCAATATGAATGCCTTTTATTTCTTTCTCTTGTCTGATTGCTCTGGCTAGAACTTCTAGCACTACATTGAATAGGAGTGGAGAGAGTGGGGAGCCTTGTCTTGTTCCTTGTTTTAGAGGAAAAGTTTTCAGTTTTTTGCCATTTAATATGATTTTAGCTGATGGTTAGTCATAAATAGCCTTTACTGAGATATTTTCCTTCTATACCCATTTTGTTGAGTATTTTAAACATAAAATGATGTTGTATTTTATCGAATGCCTTTTCTGCATCTATTGATAGGATCATGTGGTTTTAAAACACTCTTGTTTTAAAAGAAGTTTAATTTGGAGAAAATGACATCAACAAATATTGCCCAGGCCGTGTTCCAATGGTGCCTGAAGTCCTACTCCTTCCCAGCTCGGTAGAGCTCAGGAATAAATATACCTTCCCACCCTTCCACTCCTCACCCCAAGGATTGCCCAGAGTCCCTGGAGAGGGAGCAGAGAACCTGCTCAGCCTTGGCACCCATGGCCTCTAACACTGAACCCCTCTCTCACATACTGCTGGTTTGGATAAACCTCAAAACTTTAGAATTCAGCATCTTCCCCCAGTTCCCTTTTTATCTTTTCTTTCTTTTTTTTTTTATTTTTATTCTTAAATGTCTGCATCTGTACTTTTTAACTTTCTCTGTCTTGGTGTGTGGGGGGGAGTTTCATATCATGTTAGAGATCACTAGCACCCATGCAGTTTTTCTAATGCAGAAAACAGAAATCTCCTTCCTACAGGTTTCGCCTCTCCATTCTCTCCTGCTTCCCCTTGAAAATCTGGTCGCCTGTGTCCTTGTCAGGGGAACTGCTTCCAGAGGAAGCACAGTGAGGAGGGGTTGGTGGCTGCTCACCATTTTTCCTCTGACTGCACCCTGCCCAAGTGAGGAAGGTCAGGAGGCAGCCCACCAGTGGGGTAAGGCAGGCCAGGGTCTGATTCCCATATCGATAAATAGAATCTATGTGGACCTGTTAATCATCTTCTCCTCAATTTCCTCATTTAGAGGTGTTATTTATTGATTTTAGAGAGAAGAGAGAGAGAGAAAGGTGAGGGGGAGGAGCAGGAAGCATCAACTCATAGTAGCTGCTTCTTGTATGTGCCTGGACCAGGCAAGCCTGGGGTTTCTAACCAACGACCTCAGCATTTCAGGTTGGCGCTTTATCCACTGTGTCACCACAGGTCAGGTATTGGTTTCATCATTTAAAAGTTAGATACAGTGGCCCTGGCTGGTTGGCTCAACGGTAGAGTGTCTTCCAGCGTGTGGAAGTCCTGGGTTTGATTCCAGGACAGGGCACACAGGAGAAGCACCCATCTGCTTCTCCACCCCTCCCCCTCTCCTTTGTCTCTGTCTCTCTCTTCCCCTCCTGCAGCCAAGGCTCCACTGGAGCAAAGTTGGCCCAGGTGCTGAGGATGGCTCCATGGCCTCCACCTTAGGTGCTAGAATGGCTCCGATTACAGCAGAGCGACACCCCAGAGGGGCTGAGAATTGCCCCCTGGTGGGCATGCCAGGTGGATCCCGGTCAGGCATATGGGGGAGTCAATTTGTCTGCCTCCCCTGACCCCCCCACCCTGGCTTCTCACTTTGGAAAAATACAAAAAAAAAGTTTGATACAGTGTCCACTGCATTAGGGCATCTGTGAGTATTCAATGAGATGATGCATATAAGCTGCCTGTTGCAATAGGTACTAATAGATCCTCAGGAAATGTTGGTTGCAATGGTGGGATTCAGCCAGTCTGTACTGGTTCAGCAGAACCAATACCTAATTTTTTAATTGAGTTCAGAGAACTAGAACTGATTGTTAAAATGTGACTTGTAAACAGGATTCTCTTTAAGGTGGGCACATGGGCAGCCACCCAATGTGGAAATTACAAATTCACATTCCTTACTCTTTTTTAACATTCATCTGTGCGACAGCGTATTCTAAGTGCTCATAATAATTCTGTCCATAGGTGAAAAAAATTGCAAGTGAGGAGGCCAATCAATAAGCAATATGGAAATATCATAAATAACACTTTTATTGTTTTCTGTCAGGTATTATTTAATATTCTTTCATTAATATTTTAGGACACTTATAATCTAGTTTTGTGTACCTCTTTTTTTTGTTCTTATTTAAGCATTAAATGCATAAAATAATAAACTACCTTTCAGTATATCATTTTTCATACTTAAAACAGTCCTTAAGGCAGAGAACCAGTTGTTAAATTATTTGAATTCCACCACTGTGTTAGCAACCCAAAGCAGAGGGAGGGGCAAGGCTGGATTCAGGGTTTAGGATTCTAGTCATCTCACTTTCTCTTTTCATCAGTCACAATAAGCAATTTTTCTTGCCCCAAGGAGAGACTGAAGGCCAGTTGCCATAATCATTTCCTATTCCCCTGAATTTGCAAAGGCTACCAACTTTCTCCATTTTTGTATTCAAAGTGCTAAGTAACTAGCCCCTCCAATTTTACAGGCAAAGAAAGACATAAAAACCACCGTGAAAGGCTCTGGACAGCGTGCTGACCCAAGCAGACCCACAACAAGAGCTCGGAGCAAACATGTGATGGGCGCCCAAGGTTCCTCCCTGGATCACACACTCTTCAGAGAGACTTGAAATGCAGGCTTCCACAGGGCTGAGGTCTTGGCCTACTCAGGTCACCAATGCATACAAAGCTCCCAGGAAAGTGCAGGTGGCAGGTCATCAGCAATATGAGTTGAAGGACTAAAAAGCTGCTGACTGAATGAACACTTCAGGGGCAGAATGGCTTCAAGGCAACCAGCCTCTGATCCAAAGCAGTAAGGCTTTTTGAAAGTCACATACCATACCCCACCCTGTCCCCTTATCACTGAAGTAGAGAAAATTCCCTCAGTGTGGAAATAGTCTCACAGATTAGGAAAGTACAAGTGAACTATGTAGCATGGGAAGAAGAAACCAGGGTGGCTTGGCACCTTTACAGAGTATTCCTGAAGACCCAGAGTCAACAGGCCCCCTCTGGGGAAAAAAAAAAGCCATCCTCATGCTGGTGATTTCAAGATGCTACACATCTTTCAACCTCTCCCCCCACCACACCCCTCCAAGGCAGATAAGAAAACCTACATTTCCAAGATTCTTGGCCCCAGCCAGAGATTCTCAAGGAAGAACATGTTCTTGTAATGAAACAACTCATCTTCCTACTGGTGGCCCTTGTGATAAATGATCTACAAGTGGCAAAACACTGTCTGCATCCTTGCCAGGCTGGACTGACAGTTACCTAGACATTACCTTCCATCTCAGCTCCTCCTCTCTCTTTCCAGCGTGAGTGGTTCCAGGCCAGAGCTCCCAAGGAGGATCACACGAACCCTTGGTGATGACAGTTTGGCTAAGTCATGGACCTTGAACCTACAGAAAAAATTTGGCCAACTATATCCCAATAGGATATCTTACTTCTAGAAAAATATGCCTTGCACAATCGAATGATTCCCACTGTACCAACAGTCACAGTCTGTTTGCACTAGTATGGCTTCAATAGAACTTGTATCAGTATAAATATTACTTTAGCTTTTAACTGCTAATTATATCAACATAAACTTAATTTATAGTGATAATCACAGTCCTAATGTGCTGCTGCCAAACATCCCCACTGATGCTTTGAGGCACCATGTAAACTCAGCCATTAGCAATCATGTAAATGCTCCCATCACTCATTATGATACCGGCAAAAGAACTTCTCTAATTGACTTCTTCACAAAGTCCATAGAAGGCAAGAACAACACGATGAGATAATGCCTATCAATTTATTACAACAAACTCAGTTTTTTACAACAGCTCATGCTGAGAAATGCAAAGTTGCAAAGAAAGACCTCAATCTGGCAGAACCATATTCTCAGTTTGAACTTAGTTTTGTCACATTATATCAATTTAATCACAACACTGTCACTCAGACAAATGCCAGAAAACACTTAGTTCAGATGACATGCTACTTCTATCACTCCATGTCAAGGTTGAAAAAAAGAAAATGTTACTGCATCTTGTAAATTTATACAGTTTTTTTAATTCAAAAGACAAAGTGCTTTACTTATCTCAATTATTGCTCCTTTTTCTGTGGCAGTTTAGTGGGTATTTGTTGTGTATGCCACCCAGTATCCACCTCCCTATCTTGGAGCAATAATAACACATTAATTTTATTTGGGAAACCCCCCACCCACCCGACACTTTCACTTTATTGTTCTCATAAAGAAGGCCATCTCAGACTCTGTCCGGGTAGGAAACATGTGATCTAGGATCATCCAATCAGCATCTTCTACCTGCATGCTGTCCATAGTGAAGGGCTCAGGGGTGAGCACATGACCCAAGTTTGGCCAGTCAAGGTCAATGCCACTCAGGTCCAGGAATCATACTTTCTCTTTTCTCCACTAGAAATAAGACTCAGAGGAAAGCCTTGTGAGGCCACAGCCCAACCCACTGACCCCTCTAGGGAGATCCCAACTACAAATGCAGCAGTTCTGAGGAGGACACAGATAAACTAAGAGAAAGAGAAAAACAAGTGCCCAGGACATTTAAGCTTCTGAATCACAGTGTGTCTGAAACCAACCCGTTACCTGGGCTTTTCAATTACACAAGTCAAGAATCTTTTTTTTGTTTGTTTGTTTAACCCCATTGGGCTATTCACTGTCATTTGCAGTCAAAAACTCCTCATTGATACAGGCAGTAGGAGGACATAGGGTGTGATTGTATCCATTTCTAAGATAAATAAATGTGAGCATAAAGAAATGGCATCTGGACAGTAATAGAGCCATGTAAATTAAATACAGAAAGCTGAGCAGATCTAAATATTCCAAAGGCAAAGTGCCCAGCAAATAAAAGAGTTTTTAACACAACTTAAAAATCAGAAATTAGAGTTGCAGGTACAAAAATCCATGTCTTTTTCTTTTCAAATATTTCTGATTCTCCAGTTGGCTCAGTGCAGAAAAAAAGCAAAATCTCTGGCAAGGCAAACCGAAGCTTCCAGAAAGATGTAGGGAATTCACCAGGGCTAGCAAGGAGGGAGGAAGTTGATGCCGAGTCAGTGAAATGATCAATTCCAAATTCAGAAAAGTTGGTGAGGGACTAAATTCAAATGTGAGAAGCTAGGTATGTAACATCCTCTTGTACTTGGAAATCTGGTTTAGTGTGCACAGCTGAGCAAGTGTGAAGAAAATCAAATCGTTGGGGCTTTTGAAGATGCGCTTTTTCATCTCTGACTTGCATTTCCAGCACCCCACCTACTACTCTCTGTGGTGCAGGGGCATGTTATCTGTCACAGTACCCCCCAATTAGCACTTTGAATGCAATCACAACAATAAAGACCATGCTCTCATCTGCCAGGGGCAGGCCAGCTCCTGCAATTAAGCTAAAGTTCAGGTTTTGGCTAATAACAGGAGAGGAATGTGACAGTGAAGGGAATGCTTACTCATTAATTCATGCTAATGGGCACAATAACCAAGCAGCCACCAGCCACCCGCGTGAGAGCTAGGCTTGCCATGTCACTCTGATCTCAGAGTGTTTGCAGGTTTATTTCACAACATTACTGAGCTCTGGCAGTTATCTAATAGGGAGCGGTTTTAAGGGAAAAGAAAAGAATAATCTTGTTTTAAGTGCCAGTCTTAGGTCTCAATATTTTATGAAATAGTCATTAATTTTCAGTACAGTGCTGATGGTGATATCATGAGGCCATCGTGTTTATGCAAAAAACATTCCCTGGATATCCCTGAGAGTTTGGTGGATGTAAGGAAAACGATTATCTCTTATTTATGTAAGGCAAGCGGTAATTATCACACCCATCCAAGTTGTCTGGGAAGATAGGTCACTGCAAAAAATGGAGACAGACTGACAATGACATTGGGTATTAAAATAATGTGAAGCTATTTTGCTTGTTACAGAAATCAGAGAATCCATTTATTAATCATTCCTTGAACACAAATGTACCAAGTACCTACTAAGTGCCACCCTGGGATAGGTACTGCCTGTTTCCGAGTCAACAGCAGAAACAACCTTGCATTCTGGGAGTTTGCATACTTGTAACCACAGGGAATTAGGTCTCCGGAGATCCAGTTGCATCCTGTATACAGGAAAGGTGTTGTGGAGCAGTTGCAGCCACCAAATGAGGTCTTTCACTCTTTCTTACACTGGCTTCACCCAATGTTAGGCATTGCAGACCTATAAAAACGTTGACACTTATATACACATTATGTTTGAAAGTTTGGGATCTTAAGGATTAACCTGCAGGCATTGATGCAGACTTTGTTCTTTTTAGGTCAGTTGGATAAAGCAGGCATGTGGACCCTATCCTCTTTGTCTCAGTTGAAACTTCACCATCATCATAACAGACACTTCACCCCAGCACCACTCAGCTGCCTTGCAGATCTGCAGTGAGAACCAAACAAAGGGGGTGGTGTGTGGATCAGATGGTTTTTGTCAGGACTATAAGAGAAACAGCTTAAAACAGATACTCTCAACATAATGGGTCAGTTGTCAAAAATGATAATGTCTTTGAAAATCCATTGAAGAGTTTTAAGGGCTACACAGCTCTGCACAAATCAGGGTCATCTGTCGTGGGGGTCATTTTGGTTGGGCTCTATGACAACAGCGGCAGATGTGAGCCTAAATTGATGCTTACATTTTAACTATTAATAACATGAAAGCAAGTCCCAACTCCTCTCCAGAGCACCATCTATTCAAAATTAATTTATTAAAAATGCATTCCAGTCATTAGTGCTAAGCAGATTTATGAAAAGTAGATCATCCAGGATTCATAAATGTGCAAGCCCTGACGTTTATGTCCACGCCACGTTGCCTATCACTTATGTAGACTCCTGGCCCTGTGTGTCAATATTTGTGGACGACCACTTTGGAGGTTATTTATTTCTTGTGGTCCATTTCACATGGTGACACGGATTTCCAGCCTCATCTGACAGGTGGTAGTTGACACCAATCTATATTAACTTCAGTTTACGCTGAAAATATTCCACTAAATGAAGGCAATGTTCACATCACAGTCTGGATGTGTGCTGAATGCTAGGGTGAGTATTAAAATTTCTCATCTTTTAAAACTGATGAGTACTTTGGCTTTTAGTCTTTTGACTGGCTTTCTATTTGTTGTTGTTTAGGTTATTAGCTGATTTAGTGACAACTGATAACATCAGTCACTATATATATGTGTGTGTGTGTATATATATACACACACACATATATAAAATTTTTTTAACAGAAAGGGAGAGAAGGAGGAAGGAGAGAGATGAGAAGCATCAACTTGTAGTTTTTTCACTTTAATTGTTTATTGATTGCCTCTCATTTGTACCTTGACAAGGAGGCTCAAGCTGATCCAGTGACCTCTTGCTCAAGCCAGCAACCTTGGGTTCAAGCCACTGACCTTGGGCTTCAGTCAATGACATTTGAGTTCAAACCAGTGACCTTGGGATCATGTCAATGATCTAGCACTCAAGCTGGTGAGCCTGTGCTCAAGCCATCAAACCTACTCTAGCTGGAGACTCGGGATTTTGAACTGGGGCCCACAGAGTCCTGGCTAGGTGCTGTATCCACTGTACCACCACTGGTCAAACACAAGATATATGTTTTAAAGAAAGATCTTTAATAAGAACTCAGGTAAAGTCTTGTGTAATTGCTCTGTATGTCATCAGTGAGGAAATGTATGGTACTACTGAGAAAGCAGAGAAAAATCCAAAAATCTTTTTATTTAAAAGAATAATCATAAAAATTTAATTTAAGGGGCACCTCTTTAGGCTGGAACTGTGTTTTCCTTAAAATTATATAATTCCTTGACTTAAGTATTACAAAACATGCAGGCCAGTATCTAATTTTCTATAGAAAATTATGTCGGGTGACCTAACGGAAATGGCGCCGTGAGCAGCGCGTCCGACAGATCTCCCCTAAATCACAACAAATTTATCAACTAGAAACAGAAAAATTTATCCTCGGAGCATTCCGGAGTTCCACACAAACTGAAAGCGAAAGGACTGTTATCACTTGAATCTGAGAGACGAGGGTGTAGAGGAAGCTACCGCAGCGACGTTCATTCAAGCCGCGAGGGAGTGCGCCTGTGGTGAGTCAGCCCACACTCGGGAGCCGCGAGCAGCCGTGGGCGCGCGCCCGGTCCGGTTGCAGAGCGAGCACCGCCCACACTCTGGAGCGGCGAGCAGCCGCTGGCGAGCACCCGGTATGGTTGCAGAGAGAGCACCGCTAACGTTCCCAGCGGCCCGTTCACTGCGAGTGAGAGTCGCCAGCCACCGGTGCCCGGAGCACCCCATTCGTGTGGAATGCGCGTGCCCTGGGCATTCCACACGCCCAGAGCGCCTTACTGGCCCGCACACCCAGGGTGCCCCATTATCCTGCGCCTGGTGCCATCCAGCCGCCAGCGGCAGGGCGAGTGGGAGAGGCACCAGGGTGGTCTTCTACTTGGGAGATTCTCTCCGTGGGCGGAGCACCTCACCCAGCCATTCAAGCTAACAATCAAGCGTTGGGGGAGGGGCGCGCACAGGCAGCCTAAAATACCTTCGGGAGCACAGCTGCGACCCAATCACTGAAATTAGCTTAACCCATGAAATCTGCGCACCCTCGGTTCTAATTGATAAGATCTCTCTCAGTTCAGCGACCCAAGACAAGAGGCGTGATATTTTTTAGTGCCTCTCGCTAAAGGGGCGGGGGCAACTTCTGATTGATAGAGCCTCCATATTCAGGGATAAACGCTAACAAGAGAAACTTGGCAGATAATAAGATCTATACTACACTAGTCGCAAGCAGAGACTAGTGCCTCTTCTTCCCAGCCAAAACAGGCTACAAAGTGTGGAAAGCCTGGGTTGAGAGGTCCAACTGAATGCTAGGCGCTGAACAGTCACCTTGACAACAACTGATTCCCACCCCCGCCTGATTACACTGGAGGCCCTGACTGCCAGAGCCTTTCCCAAAGCCTTGCACTGAGTGGGGATAGAGTGGGGATTTCCCAGCTCTTTGAGCCTCTTACTCCCCAGGCAGAAGCAGTTGCAGCCTTATAGCTGGACCACCAGGCTGCTAATTCAGGAAGGGGGGACTAGGAGAGAGAATCCAGGAAAGCAAACTCTCTCATCGTTGGACACTGCAAATGCCAACAAGCCTTGACTACCAGCAAGACTAAAGCCAATTATAGGACATTGCCATAGAATCCCATCAACTGCAAATCCCTACCTAAGTGTGACACAGGGGCAGAGCCTGGGGTACAGAGTCACCGACCAGGAAGAGGGAGAGAAAAGAAAAAGGAAGCAGTTAACCTCTCAAAATCAAGAAAAATCCACAGACTTTACAACTTGTTCCACTAATTTTTTTGTTGTTGTTGTTTGTTTCTTCTATCTTATTGCCTTTATTTCCTCCACCTCGGTCCTTTTATTCTCTGCCCATCTTATGCTTCCCTTTTCTTGAACTACACTACCCATAACTGTTACATTTTATTTCTCTTCTTCATCCTCACCCTCCTTTAAGGTTATACTCCAAAACACTTAACTCTCACTCTCTCCTCTTTTGTTTTTTTTTTTATTTGCTTTATTTTGTTTTTTTCTCTTCCTTTGTTATTTCTTCCTTCGTTTTTCTCTTTTTCTTATTTTTTCCTTTCTATTCGTTTTTTCTTTTCTCGTTTTACTTTCCTCCCATTTAATCCTCAATCACGAACAAATTAGTTAATTTGGGACCCAAGGCTTTTTTTGGCTTTATTTTTCTTTTTTGCTTTTGTTTTTGTTTTTTTCTTGTTTGTTTATTTTTGTGGCATTTTGGGTCCTCCCAACCCAAGGTCCCCATATTATTTAGTCTTCGCTCCACTTAATACAACAGATTTTTACTTATTATTTTTATTTTTTTCTTCTTTATTATTCTTTTTTTGGTCCTTTTTTCTGGTTCCGTCTTATCCCTCTCATTATATCTCTTAGTTGACCATCACTTACAAGCAAATCATCTTATGCTTGTCTAAAATTTTCTTCCTTTTTTTTTTTTTTTTTTTTTGCATTTAGTAGGTCCCTACTCCCTTTTTTTGCCCCTTGAACTCTTCACCCCAAATCAGGCCCTCCATTATAGGCACGATATTTCCCTGAGGAGGGGAGAGGAGGGAAAGAGAAGAAAGAAAAAAGGGGGAAATAATAAATTATTACTGTTTTTTTTGTGAGGTGTTTTACCTTTTTTTTTTTCTTTTTACTCTTTATTAATTCTAATTAGTGCTATCAACAAGACCACCCTCAGATGCCAATAAGAAAGAGAAAATCGAATATTATGGATACAAAAGAAAGAGAGGTAACACAAATAGATGTGGAAAAATCTATGGAGAAAAGACTTAACATATTGGAAGCCTTGGAGCTAAATGACAGAGAATTTAAAATAGAAATCTTAAAAATACTCAGAGATATACAAGAAAACACAGAAAGGCAATATAGGGAGATCAGAAAACAACTCAATGAACACAAAGAATATATTACCAAGGAAATTGAAACTATTAAAACAAATCAAACAGAAATGAAAAACTCAATTCACGAGCTGAAAAACGAGGTAACAAGCTTAGCTAACAGAACAGCCCAGATTGAGGATAGGATTAGTGAAATAGAAGACAAACAACTTGAGGCACAACAGAGAGAAGAAGAAAGAGACTCAAAAATAATAAAAAACGAGAAAGCCCTACAGGAATTGTCTGACTCCATCAGAAAGAATAATATAAGAATAATAGGTATATCAGAGGGAGAAGAGAAAGAAAATGGAATGGAGAATATACTCAAACAAATAATAGACGAGAACTTCCCAAGCCTGTGGAAAGAACTAAAGCCTCAAATTCAAGAAGCAAACAGAACACCGAGTTTTCTTAACCCCAACAAACCCACTCCAAGGCACATCATAATAAAGATGACACAAACCAATGACAAAGAAAAAATTCTCAAGGCAGCCAGGGAAAAGAAGAGTACAACATATAAAGGAAGGCCTATTAGATTATCATCAGATTTCTCAGCAGAAACTCTACAAGCTAGAAGAGAGTGGACCCCAATATTTAAAGCCCTGAAACAGAGGAACTTTCAGCCAAGAATACTATACCCATCAAAGCTATCCTTCAAGTATGAAGGAGATATAAAAACATTCACAAATACAGAAAAGATGAGAGAATTTATCAACAGAAAGCCCCCACTCCGGGAAATACTAAAGGGGGTTTTCCAACCAGATTCAAAGAACAAAAAAAAAACATAACCAGAAGTAACAGCTCCACCAAGAACACAATAAAACCAAACTTAAACTGTGACAACAAAGGAAAAAAGGGGGGAGAGGATGGAGATTAACAGTAGCAAAGGACGATGAAGTGCAGAAATACTTATAAGATAGGGTACTACAATGAATATGGTAGGTACCCTTTTCATTACTTAATGGTAACTACCCTTGAAAAAACCACCACAAAAACACTTGACTTAAAAAAGGTAGCAACAGAGGAAAGAAGTATGGAACACAAACAAAGAAAAACAAATGATATAAAAACAAAAGAGAAGAATCAAACTAGATACAAAACTAACAGAAAGCAATGTATAAAATGGCAGTAGGGAACCCACAAGTGTCAATAATTACACTAAATGTAAATGGATTAAACTTACCAATAAAAAGACACAGAGTAGCAGAATGGATTAAAAAAGAAAATCCAACTATATGGTGCCTACAAGAAACACATCTAAGCAACAAGGATAAAAACAAATTCAAAGTGAAAGGCTGGAAAACAATACTCCAAGCAAACAACACTCAAAAAAAAAGCAGGCGTAACAATACTCATATCTAATAATGCTGACTACAAGACAGAAAAAGTACTCAGAGACAAAAATGGTCATTTCATAATGATTAAGGGGAAGTTGAATCAAGAAGACATAACAATCCTTAATATATATGCACCAAAACAAGGAGCACCAAAATATATAAGACAGCTGCTTATTGACCTTAAAACAAAAACTAACAAAAATACAATCATACTTGGAGACCTCAATACACCGCTGACGGCTCTAGATCGGTCATCCAAACAGAGAATCAATAAAGATATAGTGGCCTTAAACGAAATACTAGAACACCTGGATATGATAGACATCTACAGGACACTTCATCCCAAAGCGACAGAGTATACATTTTTCTCTAGTGTACATGGAACATTCTCAAGAATTGACCATATGTTGGGCCACAAAGACAATATCAGCAAATTTAAAAAAATTGAAATTGTACCAAGCATATTTTCTGATCATAAAGCCTTGAAACTAGAATTCAACTGCAAAAAAGAGGGGGAAAAACCCACAAAAATGTGGAAACTAAACAACATACTTCTAAAAAATGAATGGGTCAAAGAAGAAATAAGCGCAGAGATCAAAAGATATATACAGACAAATGAAAATGAAAATACGACATATCAGAATCTCTGGGATGCAGCAAAAGCAGTAATAAGAGGAAAGTTCATATCACTTCAGGCCTATATGAACAAACAAGAGAGAGCCGAAGTAAACCACTTAACTTCACACCTTAAGGAACTAGAAAAAGAAGAACAAAGACAACCCAAAACCAGCCGAAGAAAGGAGATAATAAAAATCAGAGCAGAAATAAATGAAATAGAGAACAGAAAAACTATAGAAAAAATCAATAAAACAAGGAGCTGGTTCTTTGAAAAGATCAACAAAATTGACAAACCCTTGGCAAGACTCACCAAGGAAAAAAGGCACAGGACTCAAATAAATAAAATCCAAAATGAAAGAGGAGAGATCACCACAGACTTCATAGATATACAAAGAATTATTGTAGAATACTATGAAAAATTATATGCCACCAAATACAACAATCTAGAAGAAATGGATAAATTGCTAGAACAATACAACCTTCCTAGACTGAGTCACGAAGAAGCAGAAAGCCTAAACAGACCAATCAGCAGGGAGGAAATAGAAAAAACTATTAAAAATCTCCCCAAAAATAAAAGTCCAGGCCCAGACGGTTATACTAGTGAATTCTATCAAACATTCAAAGAAGACTTGGTTCCTATTCTACTCAAAGTCTTCCAAAAAATTGAAGAAGAAGCAATACTTCCAAACACATTTTATGAGGCCAACATAACCCTCATACCAAAACCTGGCAAGGATGGCACAAAGAAAGAAAACTACAGATCAATATCTCTAATGAATACAGATGCTAAAATACTAAACAAAATACTGGCAAACTGAATACAACAACATATTAAAAAAATAATACATCATGATCAAGTGAGATTCATCCCAGAATCTCAAGGATGGTTCAACATACGCAAAACGGTTAACGTAATACACCATATCAACAAAACAAAGAACAAAAACCACATGATCTTATCAATAGATGCAGAAAAGGCTTTTGATAAAATACAACACAATTTTATGTTTAAGACTCTCAACAAAATGGGTATAGAAGGAAAATATCTCAACATGATAAAGGCCATATATGATAAACCATCAGCCAACATCCTATTAAACGGCATAAAACTGAGGACTTTCTACCTTAAATCAGGAACAAGACAGGGTTGTCCACTCTCTCCACTCTTATTTAACGTGGTGCTAGAAGTTCTGGCCAGAACAATCAGACAAGACAAAGAAATAAAAGGCATCCATATTGGAAAAGAAGAAGTAAAGCTATCACTTTTTGCTGATGATATGATCCTATACATCGAAAACCCGAAGGACTCCACAAAAAGATTATTAGAAACAATAAACCAATACAGTAAGGTCGCAGGATACAAAATTAACATACAAAAGTCCATAGCCTTTCTATATGCCAACAATGAAATATTAGAAAACGAACTCAAAAAAATAATCCCCTTCACGATTGCAACAAAAAAAATAAAATACCTAGGAATAAACATAACAAAGAATGTAAAGGACCTATATAATGAAAATTACAAAGCATTGTTAAGGGAAATCGAAAAAGATACAATGAGATGGAAAAATATTCCTTGTTCTTGGATAGGAAGAATAAATATAATCAAAATGGCCATATTACCCAAAGCAATATACAAATTTAATGCAATTCCCATCAAAATCCCTATGAGATTTTTTAAAGAAATGGAACAAAAAATCATCAGATTTATATGGAACTATAAAAAACCCCGAATAGCCAAAACAATCCTAAGGAAAAAGAATGAAGCTGGGGGCATTACAATACCTGACTTTAAACTATATTATAGGGCCACGATAATCAAAACAGCAAGGTATTGGCAAAAAAATAGACACTCAGACCAATGGAACAGAATAGAAAGCCCAGAAATAAAACCACATATATATGGTCAAATAATCTTTGATAAAGGGGCCAACAACATACAATGGAGAAAAGAAAGCCTCTTCAACAAATGGTGTTGGGAAAACTGGAAAGCCACATGCAAAAGAATGAAAGTCGATTATAGCCTGTCCCCGTGTACTAAAATTAATTCAAAATGGATCAAAGACCTAAATATAAGACCTGAAACAATAAAGTACATAGAAGAAGACATAGGTACTAAAATCATGGACCTGGGTTTTAAAGAACATTTTATGAACTTGACTCCAATGGCAAGAGAAGTGAAGGCAAAGATAAATGAATGGGACTACATCAAAATAAAAAGTTTTTGCTCAGCAAGAGAAACTGATATCAAAATAAACAGACAGCCAACTAAATGGGAAATGATATTTACAAACAACAGCTCAGATAAGGGCCTAATATCCAAAATTTACAAAGAACTCATAAAACTCAACAACAAACAAACAAACAATCCCATAAAAAAGTGGGAAGAGGACATGAACAGACACTTCTCCCAGGAAGAGATACAAATGGCCAACAGATATATGAAAAGATGCTCAGCTTCATTAGTTATTAGAGAAATGCAAATCAAAACTACAATGAGATACCACCTCACCCCTGTTAGATTAGCTATTATCAATAAGACGGGTAATAGCAAATGTTGGAGAGGCTGTGGAGAAAAAGGAACCCTCATTCACTGTTGGTGGGACTGTAAAGTAGTACAACCATTATGGAGGAAAGTATGGTGGTTCCTCAAAAAACTGCAAATAGAACTACCTTATGACCCAGCAATCCCTCTACTGGGTATATACCCCAAAACCTCAGAAACATTGATACGTGAAGACACATGTAGCCCCATGTTCATTGCAGCACTGTTCACAGTGGCCAAGACATGGAAACAACCAAAAAGCCCTTCAATAGAAGACTGGATAAAGAAGATGTGGCACATATATACTATGGAATACTACTCAGCCATAAGAAATGATGACATCAGATCATTTACAGCAAAATGGTGGGATCTTGATAACATTATAAGGAGTGAAACAAGTAAATCAGAAAAAAACAAGAAGTACATGATTCCATACATTGGTGGAACATAAAAATGAGACTAAGAGACATGGACAAGAGTGTGGTGGTTACCAGGGGTGGGGGGAGGGAGGACATGGGAGGGAGGGAGGGAGAGAGTTAGGGGGAGGGGGAGGGGCACAGAGAACTAGATAGAGGGTGGCGGAGGACAAACTGACTTTGGGCGAGGGGTACGCAACATAATTTAATGACAAAATAACCTAGACATGTTTTCTTTGAATATATGTACCCTGATTTATTAATGTCATCCCATTACCATTAATAAAAATTTATTAAAAAAAAAAAAGAAAATTATGTCTACCTATTCCTCATTGAATTTTAGAGTGAAGGAAGTTGAAGTGTGTGGCTTATGGTTCCTTAGTTCTAGTGATGCAACTCAGTCCCAGATCTTTCTGTAATGTCATGGCCTCCTAGCTGCCTATTTATCATTCTTTGTGAGCCTAAACTTTCTATTTCCTTTGTTCAATGGGGAAGAGAGAAATGCAGAACTACAGAGTTAAAAGGACTCATTTACTGATATACACTGTATAAAGATTGATTTAGCTAGTCCCTATGAAGTGCCAGGCACTACATTAGCTACTGTGGAAGCTAACATGAGTTAGTCATTTTTTTGCCTAAAGTTTTTATAATTTGGGATGTGTATGTGTGTGTGTATGCATGTGCATGCATGCTTCAGTGCAGGGGTGAGACAGTTGCCAAGGGAGAAAAGCAATCTAGTATGTTTCTTAAGTTTTATAAGAGCTATGATACCAAGTTTGCCCTGGGACAGGAGGACCCAGGAGAGAAAGGGCTCCACACTGTAATCTGTGACCGAGGTTCCAGAGTCACCGGGAAGTCTTATTTTTAAGAAGTCTAGCTTAATGTAGAGTATCCCCCAGATTCACTACATTGGAATTTCCAAGGTCGGGACCCAAAGTTGCATTTTTAAAATGATTTCTACATTGTTCTTCTGATTAGCCAAGTTTGCCAACCATTGTTCTAGTCTATCCAGGGTGGAGGGGGTTGGTCAGCATTGATTTACAAGAATGGCGTCTCTAGCACTAAAACTTGGAAGCACAAGGACTTTACAACATTCAGGGAGGATGTGGCTTAGTCAGAGTACCTCGGCCAGCCATTGTTTCCACCAAGCCATGTCTGACCTCCCTGGCAGAACAGAATTAATGGGTAACTGTACCCAACACCGAGGTAGTCAAGCTGCATGTTCCTGTGATCAGGGACCCACGCTGTCAGCAGACTAACACCTCTTGGGGCAGAGTTCATGTGACCAAGGTGCAAGGTGGCCAATATCTTCCTAAAATACTGATCTCATTGGGATTGGACATAGGTTGCCATGAAACCCAAAGCAATTCCAAAGTGATTGTTGGCATTCCATTGCTAAGAACATTTTACCATAAAATGATAAAGAACCATAGGTCAGTTTTCCCTTAAGCTAAATTTGCTTAATTTTTAAAACTGTGAATAGAGGGATCTCTACTGTTTAGAGTATGCAAATAATAATAATGACTTTTTAAAAATATCCTTATTTGGAAAAATTACAAGCGATCACACATATGTTGGTCTCTAAAAATTATAAAAGGTTTCCCTGGTCTCTGACACCTGGAAGTCTGGGAGAAGCCATGCCAAGCCTTCTAACCAAATTCTCTTCTCACACACCTTTAGCTCTTGCAGCTGCTCAAATTATACTGAAGATAACCCTGATGCATCATAATTTACTCCTTTTTAGGGTACTATCTTAACAAATTTTTATAACTGGTCAACTTACTTTATTAATAGTGTTACTATTACCATACTTACTGAAATTGGTCTGAAATGTAGGCATATCTGAAATGACTTACTTAATCTTTCATTAAGAGACCCTGGCTGGTTGGCTCAGTAGTAGAGTGTCAGCCTGGAGTGTGGAAGTCCTGGATTTAATTCCCCATCAGGGCACACAGGAAAAGCTACCATCTGTTTCTCCCCCCCCCCCCACCGCCTTCTCTCTTTCTAACTTCCTCTCCCACACATGGCTCAGATGGTTTGAGCAAGTTGGCCCTGGGTGCTGAGGATGACTCCATGGCTTCGTCTCAGGCTAAAATAGCTCGTGCCAAGCGGCAGAGCATTACCTGGCAGGGGGCTTGCCGGGTGGATACCATCAGGACACATGCAGGAGTCTGTCTCTCTGCCTCCCCGCCTCTCATTTAATAATTTTTTGTTAGAAACACAAACCATTTATTTGAACCCCTAAAAACACTGAACAGAATTTTAGAGATATTTCCTTACCCATGGAGGTCAAAAGTTGTTGTTCTTTCCCCCAGACCAGTTTCCTCTGGAGAGTTTTCTTTTGTTCAGTCATAATATTTGATGTTATCCACCACTCCAGAATTTTAGATTAGTGAGAAGTACTTGTCTCCCTTGTGTCGAAGGGCTCGATTTATGTGAGTATGAGTAAGATTTACGGTGTGTAATAAACATTACTAAAACGTGACAAAAGAGTGAAGATTTAAAGACACTTACTAATTTAAGATGACATTTTGAACACTCGCAGTCCTTAGAGCAGTACATATTTCAGGTCTTTATACAGGTTTCCAGGCAGAACGCCTATTAGGAAATGAGAATCATCTGTGTGCTTTTCTCCCTCACCACACTCCCCCACCGCATTTATTGCTCCCAGTAGCTGCCCTGTCCATCAGTATTTAGTGGTGCCTTTATGCTCAGCACCTTGATGTTAAACAAATTAGAATCTTAACATATGAGGTGTGACTATGAGGTCTAAAAGTAAACAGGGAAGAAAAAAACCCATATATATATATATATATATATATATATATATATATATATATATTTAGAACCCTAAGTTTTAAGGGACTGAAATTGACACCATGCCAGGCTTTTGGAAAATGCTGCCAATGCCATTTTTCCTCTTACAGGGGAAATTATACAAGTAAGTCTACTGAGAAAACATGTCATGGGTTTGGAAAGTTGGTGCCTGGCCAATTTTCACACATCTGGTTCGCCGGGCAGTCTTCGTTCATCAGCTAATGGGGACCTACACAAGCCCAGCTTAGTCTGGGGCCAAGCCCTTGATCACATTTGATCTCACCTGGATGCTGGCCCTCAGCTCCAGCCTGGCCCTCTCCGTTCAGGGCCTATTTATCTCCATCACAAATGGTCTCATGTTGCTAAATGGTCTCTAATATTTTCTAAAAGCGGACAGTTGAACTTCTTGCTGGTTTTCAGTAAGTGTGCTTTATTTGGCCTCCCTAATTTGTTCCCAGTTGAATCTGATTGCGTTTACTTGGGCAAAAGGGAGGGGCTGTGGTTACCCAGAAAGCCCTGGACTTGAAGTCGTCCTAATGATCTCATGGGGTGCTGTGTATAATGCAAACCCTAGGTCCCTCCACTCTGTGTGGATGTCAGTCTCGCTGACTGACATGGACTTAAGCACTCAGGGCTGTGTTTCAGGTGTGATTTACTCTCTCCCTTTAATTACCCTGGAGACAGCAGGCTGAGAATATTTGAGGCTCGGTTTTTCAGGGTAAAGAGTATTCCTGGAACAGGTCACACACTGCTCCTTGCCCCTTTGGGACCTGCGCTAACTCAGGGAGGAACTCCGTGACAGTTTCCAGGCTGGGCCTATCTCTGCGCTTCCAAGTAATTTGAAAAATATCTGTCTAGTAGAGGAATTGCAGTACTGAATTATGGCCAGTCACAGAAGAGAATTGAACTTATTCTGAGGTAGCCCATAATGTTCAACAACCCATATTACAGAGAGCTATTTTTCTCTTTTCTCACAGGGCAGCAGCCAGCACCCCACACATAGAGAGATTTAGTGTGGCTCACCTTCTTGCATCAATAGCATCTGCACTAGGGGACATCCAGGTAGCACCACACCTTTATGAACAGATGAAAGCTGAGTCTGGGCACCACCACCAGCTCCTGTAATGAAAATGGGCATGGTACAAACTTGGAGGCATCAGAAGCAGGTCAGGGCTGAAGAGCTTGCAAAGCTTGATTTCTTGCAGCTGGGGGCATACCCACCTCTGTGAACCATTTATACTGAGTGAACTCATTTTCTTTTATCTTTCTAGATCCTGTAGCTTACCTATTGCCAGCTAGATGCATGTCTGGAATTATATTTCCTCCAGTGGGGACGGAGTTGTGTCTTGTGAGGTCTGCCTTTTCCCGGAGCAGAGAGGCTCGGGGTGTCCAACGTCATCACAGCCCCACTCTCAGATCTGATCTAGCCATGCCACTGGAAAGGCCTTTTCCTTAAAATTGGTGATTTCCTTATTGTGCAGGTAGTTTTGTGTTATGCTCTAGTATGTATGTAGTACCAGACCACCATGTATCAGTTACTAACGAAGCAAACCCTTTCCTTGAAGAAAACTTCAGCTGTTGAAGAAGCTTAGGGCTAGCTCACCCTTTGCTAAGTTCTCAGAAAGGTCTCTCTTCATCTCCTAATATTGCCAGGCAGTTACAGAGTGGTTAGTGCCTCAGACGTTAGCATTACAAAGCAAACTGTGTGGCTAAGTAATTTTTTTAAGGTTACTACTATCTCTGAATCTCTAGATCTTAATAACGTCCTCTGATGAGAGGATGTTGACTCAAACAATTTGTCTCCAAAGTCCTTTTTCATACTAAAATAAATCCTGTGATTTAACACTAGCAATGGTTGGCGGGCAACCCAGGGCATTCTGTACAATGAACAGCATCTGTTTATCTCAATGTCTGGGAAATTTCCCTCTGTTTTTAAATCATGCTGATCTTTGCTCAATGACTGTTAGTTACACACATCTGACTATGCTTTTCCTTTATTCATTCAAAATGTTGACTGGCTCCTTCTGCTTTTCTCTCAAAGCAAATCAGGCTATTCAGGCTTGTTTTTAAACAGAGGTACAAAACCTTATTCTCAAAGCAAACATAGTAAGAACTATCAAGAAGGAATTGTGAAAGCCAACACTCAGATTAATAGGTGCAATTTAATTAGGAAAATTCTCTAGAAACCAGGGCCCCTAAAGCTCAGGCGGCACCAGAGGGAACCCAGCACATGTTGCGCCGGGTCCCTGTCCCCGTGTCTAACTGCTGCTTAAAATGTTAACTCCTGCAAGTATTTAGGAGTGAAATGATACCTTCAACAAACAAACAACAAAACCCACCAAAGTAGAGGAGGAAAGGAGATGAAATAGGTACAATATTGATGATTATTGAGACTGAGTGGTGAAGAAATTATGGAGAAATTATTCTCTGTACTTACGCATATAGTTTAAATGTTCTAATATAAAACGTTAAAATTTAATTCAATCCTTTTGCAGGTCCTACTCAAAACCTAAGTTAGAGGCTGCGGAAGGAAGGGTGGAAGACTCTGGAATCAATCTGGCTGAAGTCCTTGAAGGCTGCCACAAGCGAGGAAGCTGAATGCCTATCTTTCTTCCATTAACTGCTTTGGAAATTCCAGAAGGGTTTCTAATGACTTTACTGATGTCAGGTCTCTCCTTGGAGAAGTGCAGTCATGACTGCATCTCATCTAATGGCAGACCGTGACCCCTGATGAAATTAATTAGATGAGGTCCAAAATTCTTCTTTCCTGCTTCATATAAGTTTACTTGACCTAACCTTCTCCAACTGGGTAATAGTTTGTGTGCATGTGTGCATGTTGTGGGTTTTGCCATGAATGTTTCTAATATGGGTTTTGAAGGTTCTTAGCAAAGTTAATTGAACAAAGAATGAAGAAGACTTATTGCTGAATACTCTGTGGCTTCCTGTCTCCTTAAGTAGACTGTGAGCTACTCATCTCCACACCCCTGACCTAACACGGGGCCTGCTTCTTGGCAGTGGCAGAGAGAATGCTGGTTGCATGGAATTATAATGACACTAAGGAATGAAGTTTACCAGATGTTTCTAAAGGGAACTACAACTTCAATACAGCAGTTCAATTAAAGAGCACATACTTCAGAGTCAGGCAGGCTCAGGTTCAAATCCTGCTTTGCCACAAGCCAGCCTGGTGGCCCCGGGTCTGTGTGACTGGTCTCTGTGTCAAAGTGAAGTGGTTGGTACCTTTGCTGAGCTTCATCCCTGGGGGGGCTGTGGTGAAACCATGAACCAGAATAGAAATGTTCTTTGGAAAAAAGTTACATTTTGATGCATTATATAATTGTAAATACTGAAATGGCATAGATGTTTTAAGTAATATAAGCAATTTATTTCAAAGCAACATGTCAAAATATTTTTAACCAAAAGTCTTATAGCTATCAAAGTTCAAAAATCTCAAAATTGTTTAAAAGTAAAGATTAATTAATCATTTCTTTCCACCTCATCTTAAAATAGAAAGGTACATTAGAGAGCTGATGTTAGTTAGGACTGCAGAGTCTGATGACAGAAATAGTGAGCAGTTTTGAGATCTCTGGTCAGCATGAATTATAAAAGTAATGCTATATTTTTCTGACCAAATATATATTTTTCAGCTACCTCTCCTATACCAAGGGAAAGCTCTAGATGCCCATCTTTTTGGCTGAAGAAAGAAAAATAAAGCAGAGTTGATTTCCTATTCCACTGCCCTGCCAGGATTTCCTTGAGTCAACATAAGCCCTCTCCATGGAGGAAGGGATCCTCCAGCCCTTCAGACTGGCCTGAGGGTTAAAGCCATTGCCGAGGTCTGTGTCCACCCCTGGGCTCAAGACCTCCTGGGCCTCAGTTGGCCCTAGGAGAGCCTGGAGTGGTTTACAGTGTTCTTCTAAAGTCATTAGCGTGCAAGGAGGGGCCTCAGAGAGACTGAGCCTCTTGCTTACTGTCCCATCTGTGAAATGAATGAAGCAGATCCAGGCTGCTGTTGGCCATGAAACAAGACTGCTAAACATGACCTCTTTGCAGGAGAAATGAGGATACAGGAGAAGTAGAGGGCTGAGCTCACAGCTTTAAGTGGTAGAATGACTTGGGACACAGCTTGATGACTGTGGCTCAAAGCTGCTGCGTGTGCCCCAGGCTGTCTTTGCTTCAAAGGTGGGCTATGCCCCTCCCAGCCCAGGCCCATCACTGTGGAAGAGGGCAGAGGCAGCCTGACTCAGGCCAGCAGCTGTAAGCTGTTTGGAGAGAGGAGCAGAGTGTTATGAATGAGCTTTTCCCATGTTTACAACCTCCCAAACACACCTATGAGCACCCACTCCTGAGCCTCAGGCCGTGAGTGCAACAGACACAGAGGAAGTCTGAGACCAGGAGGACCTCCACGGGAGCAGGCAATGGCCCCTGTCTTAAGTTCTTCCTCTTCAATACCTTGATAGTCTTTATATCTGGCCACAGGCATGCATTTATCTGTGAATCAAAGATTTATTCCTTTACTCACTCACTGATTTAGTAAGCACTGTGTATGTGACAGGACCTGGCCAGGCTCTGAGAGAACAGTAGCGCCTGAGATGCTGCTATAATGCTCTTGTGTGATTTTATTTGGTTATGTTTTTGGTTTGGTTTGGTTTCGTTTCAAGTCTTTGTTTCAGTGCCCAGTGAGAAGTCGCTTTGCCTTCACGGTCTTTCCAGGCCAGGAATGTTGTCTGTTGGTTTGTTTGCTTCAGTTCTTTGTTCCAGTGCCCAGGATAGTAGCTGACCCTTTGTGCTTGTGCAGTGTGTCCCTGTTACCACTTGTAAAAACATCCACCCACAGGTACCAGTGGACCAGAACAAGTGACGCCTCACAAGTGTTTCTCTGTTTCCTTCTCTTCTCTCAGAATACAACATCGAATTAAAATGGACACCAAGAAAACCTTGGGAAAGAAACAGAAGGACATTTCCCAAAAGGGCAACTGGCAGCCTAAGGTTCAGCTGGAGGGAGCATGGGGGGTGGGAGGGAAGAAGATGTAATTGGTGGTCTGGTGGGGAAAGATCTTATTCTGGGTGTGAGAACTTCTAAAACCTTTGAACCAGTTTTCTAAAAGAACTTCCCTGCCTTCTTCACAATTCCCCTCACTCCAAAGTACTTCTAGTTACTTGATTAAAGCCATCACAGGGCACCCAGTGTTACCAGGCCAGGAATGAACACGCTTACACTCTTATTGTATGTGTACATGCATGGGTTCCTCTGGCTTCCCTTCTCCCAGAGGCCTACAGAGGCCAGGGGGCCCTTTGCTCTCTGCCATCAGCAGCAGGGAATCTTTACTATCCTGTTCTCCAGGTGAGAGCTTCTGGCAGAAAACCAGATATGGAGAGTAAAACCGTACCATCGAATCCTACACCTCCATTGGCAAAAACCAGAGGTAAGTGACTGGACAGGGTGGAGAGAGGAAACCCACTGGGCAGGGAGGCGAGAGTGCCTTTGAATCATGGAGCCGTTGAGCTCTCTCCAACCTTTCTCTCTTTTAGTGCGGTTCCCCACCCCCAATTCACAGGGGGTTTCTGAAGATTTGAAAAGCATTTCAACAATTTCTGCCTTAATCATTCATCTATAAAATGGGTATAGTCGTAGCACCTACCTCATAAGTTGCAAAGATTATTATTGCAAAGATTAGAGCTAATATCCATAAAGCTTAGAATTGTGGCCAAGATAGAGTAAGCATTTATACAAATGTTTGCTATTTTGACAGTCAGTTCTGGGCAGGACACAGATGGTACAAAAAGTTTAACTGAAGAGCTATCAAGTGTCAGTATTACTTACAAAGGTGATGGCAGGTTTTAGGAGTTAATGAGGGAGGGAGAAATGACCAAAGACATCAACAGTCTGAGGCTGGAGCTGTGGAAGAGGGGAGTCAGAAACTGAGGAAATGAACACACTGACCTTTCTCTTCTCCCCGCTCTGATCTCCTGCTTATGTCTTCATCTCCCAAACCCCCTGGAAGCAGAAGGCACATCCAGGTGATGCAGTCTCTGTGGTCAGACCTGGGGCTCCAGAACATGGATCTGCTGGAGGAGACTAACCAAGAATAACTAGCACAGCATCTTAGTAGTGATTCTGGTATTAGTATTAATAGTAGTATTAACCAGTGTAAATTATTATTATTTACCTTGGGCATCTCTAATAACAGTACCTGTTTCTTCTGTTAATAGATTTGAGTTCTGTTCTTAAATGGCTTTATGTCTTGTTTCATATTATTTTTGTAATGGGGCCTGAATTTCTGTTTAAAGCATGAATTGATATCACAGTTGTCATATGAGCAGCTGTCCTCCATGAGTTCAAGAGCACCCAGAGCCCAATGAGATTGGAATTTGGTCCCAATTTGGAATATTAAGCACTCCCTTGCTTGGAGCCCATCTCCCATCCCCAGAAGCTTCAATTTCCCTTAACACAAAAAGAAAGTAAGATTACTATCTCTTACAGCAGAGTTGTGAAGAGAATACCCTGCCAGAACTCTATAGGTACAGGGAATTGCAAATAAAAACAATTCCAAATTTTTTTCTTAATAATATACATGAGTTCCAACTTAACAAGCATGGCATATTGTGGCTACCCTGTTTTAAAAAAATCTGTTGATCATTTTTCATAACTTATTTATTCTTGGTGTCTATTTGTTTTCCAAAAAAGGAAAGTGGATAAAAGAATTTTGCCATCCTTTTTCTTTATATTCTTCTCAAAGATCATTTCACACAAAGAGTATATTTAGGGGGTCTGCCTTCTAATTAAAAAACAAATCTAAATTATTTCCCATACAATTTTTAAGCATTTTGTTCACTTAAATGTGTATATTTCTGCTCTAACTGAAATTCTTAAATAGTCACTTTCTGAAACGTCAAAATTGTAAAGCTGTTGATGGGCACAGCATTGGGGTTTCCATGGCAACTACTTACATTGCCTAGGCAATCCTGGTCTGGTAATATAACCACTGAACTGGCTCAACTCTTTAAAACTTGGTGGCTCCCAAAAATGTGCAAGTATGTCCTGCAAGCTTAATGGGCTTTTATTTTCAATGTCTGGTGCCAAGCTTGGATCCACCAGGACTTGGAAAGTGGCAGCTCTCTTTTGAGGTTCTTCGTTGTGTAGGGGCTGAGAGACTTGACAAGCATGCTAATTCTACCAGATCCTATTTGGATGGTGACTTTTTCTGTGAAGAGTTCCCAAGTAACATTACCATCAATCATTGCAGCTGAGATGGAAGTGAAGAGAAGGGACAGACTCTTCGTTTGCTGCTGAGATAACAAAATTCTTTTGAATATAAGTCAAAATTAAGTATAGAGTGTTCATAACTGTTTTTCTCTCTCTCTCTCTCTCTTTTTTCTTTCTTTCTTCTCCTTCTTTCTCTTTTTCGAAGAGAAAAGAGATGCTGGAATGTGATGATTTGTTCATTTTGGATGTCTGTTTGAATGTGGTGTGTCATTCCTAAACTACATCTTATTAAACTGTTTATGGGGAAATTACATTAAACATAAATCATTTCATGATAAAGTTTTATTGGTGCATGATCAACAACTACCCAGGGAGAGATCATTCAGTTTATCTCTTTTCCCCCATCATTGGGACTCAAGCTTCTTCTAATTACATCCAGAGGAGCATTTAGACAGGGTGGTCCATTTTAATGCAGCCACATTTAAATGAACTTACATTAAATGAGCTTGCTGTTAGATGAGTTTGGCTGCCTCTAAAACACATCGCAAAATGCAAATCTGATGATAAATAAAGCTTTGGCTACATCATGGAAATGGGGAGCATTTCAAAAAATGATGTTAGCACTGACTGCTAAGTAAAATGGCATCCCTTGAACGCTCCTCACATTTTAAACATTTAAATGTATGCGATTGAATCAAATATGTCCATTTGATATGTGGCAATTCCTAAGTAACACAAAATAAGATGAGGTGCAAGCTTTCCCTCACAACTTCACACCAGTGAAAATACAAGGGTATTGGAAGTCAAGGAAAAAAGGAAGCAGCTCTCCAGACTTATTTGGGGAGTCATTTTGAAGTAACTAGCAGACAGAATGGGAGCTGCTACATACCAATCATTCCATATCTCCTCGGGACCAGAAGCTGCTGAGCTGTGCCCACTCCTGGCTCTCAGGATAAGACTGAGGTAATGAAAAGGGTAGCATATTAGGTATGAGTAGAAATAATTTAATGAGTTTTTAAAGCAAACATTTCAGTCTTTATACATACCAAAAATGAATTATAGTCCTTCAAAATATAAGCCTTGTTGATAGTCAATCTAATTATTACAATGGTGCTGCTATTGTTTAATTCTTTTTAATGCTAATTTTCTTAAAATTGTCTTTAGATGCTGTAAGACATCTGTTGAAAATATGTATAATTATTTACCAAAACCCATTGTTTCTTCACTTGGAGAAGTGTAGAAGCTGAGTATGTGACTTCTGCAGTAATCAAATGCCCCCTGGGCACATAGCTACCCTGCTGATGACTACCAGGAATGGTCACATGACAAAGTTCTCAGTGGAAAATAGAAGTGCTGTGGGGTCATTTCCAGACCTTGATTTAAAATATTGTGCACAAACTCTACATGACTTACATCATCCTTCAGGAACCAAAAGAACCCGACATTGACCCATACCCTTGGAGATGGCACTGAAGCATAATGGAAGGAACCTGGGTCCCTGAATGACTGTATAGAGTATACTGAGTATAGTGCCAACTAACTGTATTCTCTTTTCTTGAACTTTTTAGAAAAACTGTATCTATTATATAATATTTTATATATATATATGATAGATGATAGATAGATAGATAGATAGATAGATAGATAGATAGATAGATAGATAGATAGAAGATGGATAGATTTCTTTTTAAAATACCACTACTTTGGTGGGTCTTTGGTTATAAGTTCTCCAAAATGTTGACTAAAGATAGTTCTAATAATGAGTAACAAAAACTCCTTGATTAAGTAAGTCCTTGCATGGATGTTTAGGAAGAAGTTTTATTAGTTTACAATTGTCCTTGTATTAGGTTCACCAAAGGACTGAACTGGAAGGACACAGAAAGTACATGGAAGGCAATAAGAGGCAGACAGATAAAAGAAATGTTGGGGAAAGCACTACCAAAATTAATCGGCCCTGGCCGGATAGCTTGGTTGGTTAGAACATTATACCAGTATGTAAAAGTTGAGGGTTCGATCACTGGTCAGGGCACACACAGGAACAGATTGATGTTTCTGTCTCTCTTTTTCTCTCAAATCAATAAATAAATTTTAAAACATTAATCAAGACATGATTCCCTATCTTTTTCTTACATTGACCTCACTTTAGCATTCTTCTCTATATAACAGAATTCTGCATAACTGAGAAGCTTCTGGGAAGGACATTTTGTGAGGTTTTGTTGCCAAAATACTAAACTATCAGAAGGATCTCATTGGATCCATGTTTCAGTTATGTGCTACTGTGTAACAAACTGTCCTAAACATATAGCTTTAATACCAAAATATATGATTTCTCACAATGCTGTAGGTTGACTGGGATCATTTAGGAGTTCTTCCTCTCTACCTGCTGTAGCTGGGTAACTGACATGGCTATGTTCAGCCAGGAGATTGGCGGGAGAAGGAGCATCTAAGATGGCCTCTCCTCCTCCAAACTCTCTCTCAATATAGTCTCTGGTCATGCAAACATTCAACATTTACTTTATTTTCTTTCTTTCTTTCTTTCTTTCTTTCTTTCTTTCTTTCTTTCTTTCTTTCTTTCTTCATTTTAGAGAGGAGAAGGAGAGACAGACAGAGAGAGAGAGAGAGAGAGGAGAGACAGAGAGAGAGAGAGAGAAGGGGGGGAGGAGCTGGAAGCATCAACTCCCATATGTGCCTTGACCAGGCAAGCCCAGGGTTTCGAACCGGCGACCTCAGCATTTCCAGGTCGACGCTTTATCCACTGCACCACCACAGGTCAGGCAAACATTTAAGTCAAAGCATGGCTGCTGACTTCCAAAGTAAATGGTTCCAAGAGAGAAAAAGTGGTGTATCAGTTCTCTTAAGGGTTGGGCTCAGAAGTTGTAGAATGTCACTTTCTTTGCATTCTGTTAGTCACAGCACATCATGTGGTCAGCCCACATTCAAGGAAAGGGAATAGATCAACATCTGGAAGTTGGGGGCAGCTTGCACCTTCAAGAGTGAGGAAAGGTGTTGGGTATCCCTAGTTGAAATCTGCCTACTTGTAGACCACTGTGATATAATAAAAAATATAACCAGTGTTTGTCCCCAGTTTCTGGCACAGAGTTTCAAAATCCCTTGGGTGATCCTGGGTGATCCAAGTGTCTTGTTATTATTTATAATCATCACCTTTCTGCCATACCTAAGTTTATGCTAATGAAATGACACATTTTAGGGCTCCTAAATAGCTTCAGGTTGAGGGTGCAGGGCTTATGGCCAGAACTAACCACATGATTAGAGGGTTGGAATTTCAGCCCAAGCCTCTGACCCCATGAAGGGACAGGACTGAAAATTGAGCTTATTCACATAATCAATGACTTAATCAATTATAATTATATAATAAAATCTTGATTTAAAGAAAGAAAATACTGCAACAAGGAGGGTCAGAGAGCATCCAAGTTTGTGAATACATTGATGTGCCAGGAGGGGATACACCTGGATTCTGAATAAAAAGCATGGAATCTGAATCACTCTCCATTCCCCAAGACCCTGCACTATGTCTCTCTTTGTTTGAATGTCCATTTGTATATTTTACAATAAAATGGTCATTATAAGTACAGCACTTTCCTGTTTTTTGTGAGTCATTCTAGTGAATTCTCAAACCAAAGGAGGTGTGGGAAACCCCAAATTTGTAGCCAAGTCAAAGAGAATTGTAGGTAGCTTGGGACCCCACCTGTAACTGGCATTGGAAGGAAGTTCAGTCTTGTTGGGAACCTTCACCTTGAACTTATGAGATCTCATACAAACTCTGGGTAGTGTCAGAAATGAATTGAATGGTGGCTACCCAGTGGTGCTAGAGAATTGGTGTAAGATTTAACAAGTCACCTTGTTGCTGAAACAAAGGTCCCAGGATTCAGAGGGCTTGGGTTAAATTGCTTATACTGGTACTGTTCATGTGACCTCTCATAAAGATTTAATTTTCTCATTGGTTAATAATGAATGGCAAAAGAAAAATATCTGCATTCAAGGCTAATATGAAGTTTAAATATATAGGGAAAATACATATAAACTGAGGAACACAAAGCAAATATTAGCTACTACTATGGCTCAGGCTCTAACGCATAATTAAAAATCTTATTTATAAACCCAACAAGAGCTTTGTGGCCAGATTTTTATCCTTTTTCAAGTCAAGTGAGAGAAATAATAAATGTAGATTCCCAAAGCTAAAGATATAAATTTTGTTTTCTGTGTATTTTGCTGGACTAGGATTTCTTTTTTTTTTTTTTTTTTTTTTTGACCAAGTTTTTTTCCATTCAGTTTTGAGCAGAAACTTGATCATTTGTTCTCATGAATTATCTTCCTATGGCACTGTTCCATACCCAGCAGAAAAATTATGTGAGGCCACGATCTTTACTGGCCTGCAATCAAAGAAAACATGAAACACTGAACTCCATGTGGTCTTTGAGTCATTCCTCAGATGCTGCCTTCTCTCGGCCCTGGAATCGAAGTTGGTGTCGCGGGAATGCCAGCTGGATGCTGTGGAGACAGTCACTCTCCAGACTCGGCAGAAAGATGGAATGTAATGATGAGAGTCAATGAAAGACGTCTCTTGCAGCATCTGCTGCACCTACTCATGAAAACGAGGCTCTATCTCCGAAATAACAGTAGAAGGATACTTTGATCAATTCAAGGCTCTGGTTAGAAGAGGACTACTTTCACAGATCAACTGTAATCAGTCCAAACATGATCAAGGACAGGTAAGATTTTACAAGACTGTGGACAAGAATATATTGTGGATAGGCTGTGTAGCCAGGATTACAGGGATTAGGAAAGAAAAAGAAAACATCCAAAAACTGAATTCAAATGTCTACTGAGTACTTTTGTTTTTTCTCCAGCACTGGGAATGAATGAAATACTATAGTCTATGGCTTCAAATTCTCTATGTATACACACATCATAGAAGACACAATATGCAATGAGCTTATCAGTGCTTTACATTAGCATCAAGGCCTTATGAAGGACATCCAAAAATAGTTTTTTTGACATTCTATGCACTGGCTTCTCTTCACAGATCCTGAGACCTCGGACGCTGGATGCAACTTGCCAAAAACTGACTAAGATGAATTGGTATGCACAGAAAACCATTTCTCTCTTGTTAAATGACCTGGCCTCATCATGAAGCTGTAAAAAGAAAGCTCCCAGATTATTTGTCTCCATCAAAAAATTTATTAAAAAAATGAGATTAAAAAAAAAAGTTAAATTATTTTGTTGTGTAAATTTCAGATGTGGCTGTATATTTCCCTAAAGGGTCAAAAATAGAACTTTTATTAAATAGCAAGTTATACAAAAACCAGCACAGGTACCAGTTGTCTTTCAAAAGTTCTGATTTACTACATATTCCTCCCTTGAGGAAAGCCTTTTTAAAAATGTTCATTTCCTGATAGAAAAACAAAAGAGAAGAATCAAACTAGATACAAAACTAACAGAAAGCAATTTATAAAATGGCAGTAGGGAACCCACAAGTGTCAATAATTACACTAAATGTAAATGGATTAAACTAACCAATAAAAAGACACAGAGTAGCAGAATGGATTAAAAAAGAAAATCCAACTATATGCTGCCTACAAGAAACACATCTAAGCAACAAGGATAAAAACAAATTCAAAGTGAAAGGCTGGAAAACAATACTCCAAGCAAACAACACCCAAAAAAAAGCAGGCGTAACAATACTCATATCTAATAATGCTGACTACAAGACAGAAAAAGTACTCAGAGACAAAAATGGTCATTTCATAATGATTAAGGGGAAGTTGAATCAAGAAGACATAACAATCCTTAATATATATGCACCAAAACAAGGAGCACCAAAATATATAAGACAGCTACTTATTGACCTTAAAACAAAAACTAACAAAAATACAATCATACTTGGAGACCTCAATACACCACTGACGGCTCTAGATCGGTCATCCAAACAGAGAATCAATAAAGATATAGTGGCCTTAAACGAAATACTAGAACACCTGGATATGATAGACATCTACAGGACACTTCATCCCAAAGCGACAGAGTATACATTTTTCTCTAGTGTACATGGAACATTCTCAAGAATTGACCATATGTTGGGCCACAAAGACAATATCAGCAAATTTAGAAAAATTGAAATTGTACCAAGCATATTTTCTGATCATAAAGCCTTGAAACTAGAATTCAACTGCTAAAAAGAGGGGGAAAAACCCACAAAAATGTGGAAACTAAACAACATACTTCTAAAAAATGAATGGGTCAAAGAAGAAATAAGCGCAGAAATCAAAAGATATATACAGACAAATGAAAATGAAAATACGACATATCAGAATCTCTGGGATGCAGCAAAAGCAGTAATAAGAGGAAAGTTCATATCACTTCAGGCCTATATGAACAAACAAGAGAGAGCCGAAGTAAACCACTTAACTTCACACCTTAAGGAACTAGAAAAAGAAGAACAAAGACAACCCAAAACCAGCCGAAGAAAGGAGATAATAAAAATCAGAGCAGAAATAAATGAAATAGAGAACAGAAAAACTATAGAAAAAATCAATAAAACAAGGAGCTGGTTCTTTGAAAAGATCAACAAAATTGACAAACCCTTGGCAAGACTCACCAAGGAAAAAAGACACAGGACTCAAATAAATAAAATCCAAAATGAAAGAGGAGAGATCACCACAGACTTCATAGATATACAAAGAATTATTGTAGAATACAATGAAAAATTATATGCCACCAAATACAACAATCTAGAAGAAATGGATAAATTCCTAGAACAATACAACCTTCCTAGACTGAGTCATGAAGAAGCAGAAAGCCTAAACAGACCAATCAGCAGGGAGGAAATAGAAAAAACTATTAAAAATCTCCCCAAAAATAAAAGTCCAGGCCCAGATGGTTATACTAGTGAATTCTATCAAACATTCAAAGAAGACTTGGTTCCTATTCTACTCAAAGTCTTCCAAAAAATTGAAGAAGAAGCAATACTTCCAAACACATTTTATGAGGCCAACATAACCCTCATATCAAAACCTGGCAAGGATGGCACAAAGAAAGAAAACTACAGATCAATATCTCTAATGAATACAGATGCTAAAATACTAAACAAAATACTGGCAAACCGAATACAACAACATATTAAAAAAATAATACATCATGATCAAGTGGGATTCATCCCAGAATCTCAAGGATGGTTCAACATACGCAAAACGGTTAACGTAATACACCATATCAACAAAACAAAGAACAAAAACCACATGATCTTATCAATAGATGCAGAAAAGGCTTTTGATAAAATACAACACAATTTTATGTTTAAGACTCTCGACAAAATGGGTATAGAAGGAAAATATCTCAACATGATAAAGGCCATATATGATAAACCATCAGCCAACATCCTATTAAACGGCATAAAACTGAGGACTTTCTACCTTAAATCAGGAACAAGACAGGGTTGTCCACTCTCTCCACTCTTATTCAACGTGGTGCTAGAAGTTCTGGCCAGAGCAATCAGACAAGACAAAGAAATAAAAGGCATCCATATCGGAAAAGAAGAAGTAAAGCTATCACTTTTTGCTGATGATATGATCCTATACATCGAAAACCCGAAGGACTCCACAAAAAGATTATTAGAAACAATAAACCAATACAGTAAGGTCGCAGGATACAAAATTAACATACAAAAGTCCATAGCCTTTCTATATGCCAACAATGAAATATTAGAAAACGAACTCAAAAAAATAATCCCCTTCACGATTGCAACAAAAAAAATAAAATACCTAGGAATAAACATAACAAAGAACGTAAAGGACCTATATAATGAAAATTACAAAGCATTGTTAAGGGAAATCGAAAAAGATACAATGAGATGCAAAAATATTCCTTGTTCTTGGATAGGAAGAATAAATATAATCAAAATGGCCATATTACCCAAAGCAATATACAAATTTAATGCAATTCCCATCAAAATCCCTATGAGATTTTTTAAAGAAATGGAACAAAAAATCATCAGATTTATATGGAACTATAAAAAACCCGAATAGCCAAAACAATCCTAAGGAAAAAGAATGAAGCTGGGGGCATTACAATACCTGACTTTAAACTATATTATAGGGCCACGATAATCAAAACAGCATGGTATTGGCAAAAAAATAGACACTCAGACCAATGGAACAGAATAGAAAGCCCAGAAATAAAACCACATATATATGGTCAAATAATCTTTGATAAAGGGGCCAACAACACACAATGGAGAAAAGAAAGCCTCTTCAACAAATGGTGTTGGGAAAACTGGAAAGCCACATGCAAAAGAATGAAACTCGACTACAGCCTGTCCCCGTGTACTAAAATTAATTCAAAATGGATCAAAGACCTAAATATAAGACCTGAAACAATAAAGTACATAGAAGAAGACATAGGTACTAAAATCATGGACCTGGGTTTTAAAGAACATTTTATGAACTTGACTCCAATGGCAAGAGAAGTGAAGGCAAAGATAAATGAATGGGACTACATCAGAATTAAAAGTTTTTGCTCAGCAAGAGAAACTGATATCAAAATAAACAGACAGCCAACTATATGGCAACTGATATTTTCAAACGACAGCTCAGATAAGGGCCTAATATCCAAAATTTACAAAGAACTCATAAAACTCAACAACAAACAAACAAACAATCCAATAAAAAAATGGGAAGAGGACATGAACAGACACTTCTCCCAGGAAGAGATACATATGGCCAACAGATATATGAAAAGATGCTCAGCTTCATTAGTTATTAGAGAAATGCAAATCAAAACTACAATGAGATACCACCTCACTCCTGTTAGATTAGCTATTATCAACAAGACGGGTAATAGCAAATGTTGGAGAGGCTGTGGAGAAAAAGGAACCCTCATTCACTGTTGGTGGGACTGTAAAGTAGTACAACCATTATGGAGGAAAGTATGGTGGTTCCTCAAAAAACTGCAAATAGAACTACCTTATGACCCAGCAATCCCTCTACTGGGTATATACCCCAAAACCTCAGAAACATTGATACGTGAAGACACATGTAGCCCCATGTTCATTGCAGCACTGTTCACAGTGGCCAAGATATGGAAACAACCAAAAAGCCCTTCAATAGAAGCCTGGATAAAGATGTGGCACATATACACTATGGAATACTACTCAGCCATAAGAAATGATGACATCAGATCATTTACAGCAAAATGGTGGGATCTTGATAACATTATAAGGAGTGAAATAAGTAAATCAGAAAAAAACAAGAACTACATGATTCCATATATTGGTGGAACATAAAAATGAGACTAAGAGACATGGACAAGAGTGTGGTGGTTACCAGGGGTGGGGGGGAGGGAGGACATGGGAGGGAGGGAGGGAGAGAGTTAGGGGGAGGGGGAGGGGCACAGAGAACTAGATAGAGGGTGACGGAGGACAATCTGACTTTGGGCGAGGGGTTTGCAACATAATTTAATGACAAAATAACCTAGACATCTTTTCTTTGAATATATGTACCCTGATTTATTAATGTCATCCCATTACCATTAATAAAAATTTATTATAAAAAAAACAAACAAACAAACAAACAAAAAAAACAAATAGGCAGCCAAGTAAATGGGAGATGATATTTGCAAACAACAGCTCTGATAAAAGGTTGTATCCAAAATATACAAAGAACTCACGAAGCTCAGCAACAAACAAGCAAACAATCCAATTAAAAAATGAAGAGAGGACCTGAACAGACACGTCTCCCAAGAGGACATACAAATGGCCAACAGATATATAAAAAGATGTTCATCTTCACTAGCTATTCGAGAAATGCAAATCAAAACTACAATGAGATACTACCTCACACCTGTTAGATTGGCTATTATCAACAAGACAGGTAGTAACAAGTGTTGGAAAAGCTGCAGGGGAAAAAATAACCCTCATTCACTGCTGGTGGGAATGCAAATTAGTACAACCATTATGGAAGAAAGTATGGTGGTTCCTCAAAAAACTTAGAAAAGAACTACCATATGACCCAGCAATCCCTCTACTAGGTATCTACCCCGAAAGCTCGGAAACTTTAATAGGTAAAGACACATGCACCCCAATGTTCATTGCAGCATTATTCACTGTGGCTAAGACATGGAAACAACCAAAGTGTCTTTCATAGAAGTCTGGATAAAGAAGATGTAGTACATGTATACATTGGAATTCTGCTCAGCCATAAGAAATGATGACATAATGCCATTTATGACAACATGGTTGGACCTTTATTATACTGAGTGAAATAAGTAAATCAGCAAAAACTAAGAACTGTATGATTTCACACATAGATAGGATATAAAACAGAGACTTATGGACATAGATGAAAGTGAAGTGGTTAACAGGGGGAGGGGGACTAGGGAAATGGGGACGTGAGGGAGGGATGGGAGAAGGGTGTGAAGAGGGACAAATATAAGGTGACAGAAAATGATTTGACTTTGGGTGATGGGTATACAACATAATCAAAAGTTCTATAGAAATGATTACTAAAACTTATGTACTCTTTTTGATCAATGTCACCTTGTTAAACTTAATTTTCTAAATAAAATTTTAAAAAGAAAGAAATATATAAGCATAAAAAAAAAATTAAAATGTTCATTTCCATTTTAAGAGACTCAGGGCTTTGATCTGTTGGGAGCATTCTTTTCTTCTCCCTGACTGGGCCTGTTGACTACTCCAGGCAAAACTGGAGTCTTGCTCTTGGGCCTGTAGTTTTCCACAACATTTGTTCTCTGGCACCTGCACAGCAGCTCTTGCATGTGCAGTCATCCTAGTTAATAGCCTAGTTAATTAGAGGAATCAGAACTGGTGAGTACCTACTCCCGGGGACATGAAGGCACATTCTTTCATCACACCTCAATGAAGGCTCTGCTTCAGGATGTAGGACCAAAGCAAGATGGACTTTGGCATCTTTATACCCAGTGAAAGCTGTCAGATCCTCTCTGAAATTATTCAGAATATTATAATAAATGTAATCTCATTACTCCAATCAAGTCAATTTGTGGCCACTGTAGTCTGAGTGTCGTATCCTTTTGATAGGTCCGTTCCTTTAGTTAGCTAGTTAGCAATTTATTTATTTTATTTTGCATAGGGGATATCAAAATATATCTGGAGCCATGCATTTTTCTATCAAGACAGGTTGGAAGATAAAGGGTCACATGGGTCACTTTTAGTATCAAACCTGTTGCCCTGCTTTGTTTTCAAATGACACCACTCTTCTGCCTGCCAGCGCACCTCTGGCCTCCACTGTACCTTAGTGCAAATCAGAGAACACCTTTCCTCAATGGGCAAGTTCAGGTCGCTGACGGGGTGTCCATCTCAGAGACCTACTCAGCCCTGAGCTTGGGCTCCCACTCACCTTACAACTGTTGGTACAGTGGCGCCTGCCCTCCCATTTTGATTCCCCTGCCTACCTCTGTGTAAAACATCTGTACACTCACATATGCATGCACATACACACACACACTCACACTGACATCATTGGAGTAGCATCAGCCATTCTTCCCAGTGCTAAATAGTTAGCTCATTATTCTTCCACCTCTTCCCTTTCTCCTGCCTTTCCTCTTCTCTTTCATCTGTCCCATTCTCACTCTTCTGCAATAACACATGAAAAGTGCACATAAGCTTTAAATCCAGCCAACCAAAAGCTTCACCTCCAATGATTCAGGGCTGGGCCCCATTCAGAGGTAATTTCCACTTTGCGTTTTATCATCAGACTGTTGCATTCAAGTCGATTCCATATGCTAAGCAGTTGTTAGTAGAAATCGGATTCTGGGGGTGTGGAGACAGAATGAGCAATTGACAGAGTTGGGCCCACTTGCCATGGGCTCCCGCTGCCATCACTCACCAGTGAATGACACATACAGGCTGAAAAAAACACTCTCCCATTTTCTTGTAGCACATTTTTTGTTTGTTTGTTTGTCAGATTACATGTTCAATCAATTGTGACAAACCACTGCACTAGACACAGCATTGCAGAATACAGTGTAAGCCCTGGGCTCTCCAGGCAGAGAGGACACCAGCACCAACTGTTCTCGAAGTTGGTGCTCACCAACTGCTTCCCACTCTGGAGGGGAAAAGCAATAACAAAAGGGGGTGGTTCCTCTCCCACTGACTTTCTAGGGCAGGGAGGGAAAAAAACTGTGTTCCCCAAAAGAATGTGGTTTATTTTATTTTATTTTATTTTATTTTATTTTATTTTATTTTATTTTATTTTATTTATTTTTGTAGCTGCAGGCAGTATGTGAAGAAGTGGGTATTACGATCCTGGTACATCTCTAATTAATAAGATCAATTGCCACTGTATTTTCTTTTACAAACTCATTTAGATATGTCAGGGCTGCAATTATTTTGAGAATGATCTGGCTTTATGCTTATTCATCTTTCCTCCTCCTCAAGGAGAGAATAAAACTGTCAGCTTAAATGGCCTTTGAAGTCTGTTTTAGATCCCTGTTTGAAAATTAAAAACAAACTCTCTATCCTAGTGCCATTTACAGGGACAAAGTTCCTGTCCTTACATTCGTGTGTGTGTGTGTGTGTGTGTGTGTGTGTGTGTGTGTGTGTGTGTGTGAATTTTATTTTATTTATTTATTTATTTATTTTGTATTTTGCTGAAGCCGGAAATGGGGAGAGACAGACTCCCGCATGCGCCCGCCCAGGATCCACCCGGCACGCCCACCAGAGGGCGATGCTCTGCCCCTCCGGGGCATCTCTCTGTCGCGACCAGAGCCACTCTAGCGCCTGGGGCAGAGGCCAAGGAGCCATCCCCAGCATCCGGGCCATCTTTGCTCCAATGGAGCCTTGGCTGCGGGAGGGGAAGAGAGAGGCAGAGAGGAAGGAGAGGGGGAGGGGTGGAGAAGTAGATGGGCGCTTCTCCTGTGTGCCCTGGCCGGTAATCGAAACAGGGACTTATGCACACCAGGCCGACGCTCTACCACTGAGCCAACCGGCCAGGGCCTGAATTTTATTTTTAAAGGGTCCCATGATGGCTTTATACTAACATGTGGTACCCCTTTGCTCTATTCTCATAGATCTTCAAGAATTCTGAAGTCTTTTAAAACTAAGAAGCATGGGCATTTTGCTCACATGCTGTGTTTCGATTCAGAGAAAGAACTATCTCCAAGTGGACATTATGATGCTTCTTATAAACCCTGGAGGATCGTTTAGGAAGCTTTGCCTGCCACTTTCATGCCTCCTGCTTTCATTACCCCCAACTGAATGTGTAAAATCCCATCCTCACTCCTAGGGACCCAGATGTCATCTCTCCAAGTCTGTGTGTCCAGTCCAACAGCTTCACTGCAGAAAGGCCCAGAGCCTGTCACCTGTCTGCTGGTTCTGCTGCTCTGTAAGAAGCTTCCAGGGGACAAACAGACAAACTCAGTCGCCCCTGCTGCACCCAAGGGATGCTTCTAGACTCTACATCTGGGGAGGGGAGTCCAAACTGCCGCCTAGGAGATTTACACCTTTGTTAGCATGGGGCTAACAAAAGCAGAGAGAGCACCTGCGCCCACCGTGACCTCCTCTTCTTGCCTTCTGTCTGAGTTGTCTTTAAAGTGTTAGCATTATCCCTCTGTTGACAAATGAATGCTTTTCTGGAAAATGAGGCATTTCCAGAAGCAGGCCAACGCTGACAGGTGTACAGTAAGCGCACCGCAGCGCTCTGGCTCCCTCGATTCATTATTTGAACCGGAGAGGTCTGGAGGTTTTGCAAGAGCATTACACTCAACGTGATGATAAATGTAGTCTGGCCGGGGTGGTTAAGGGAATTTCTAGCCAGGTTCTGTCTAGACCAGGGCTTGTTATAGAGTGGAATCCACAAAGAGGGGTACAGTAGGGGGCTATAGAGCCTGCTCCTCAGAGAAATTGTCCTCAGGGAGCTCTAGGCACATTTCAAGATGGAACGTTCCTCCAGACTCTGTAAATAACATTAGCCTGTCTTTCAGCAAGCTCAGGGAAGCTTATAAACCGAACACGATTTTTGTTGTCTGTAGCTGTGCATTAAGCTCAGTACTGTCAACTCTAATTATTCTCATTAAGGCCTGAAAGTTTTAGAGATTAATTAAGCAGAGAGCAAAAGCTTATGCAGAACAGCAATATTTTCCCCTCAAGGATTAGCCCGTCATTCTGGTGGGGGTTTTCCTTGAGCATTGCCCATTACTTTATAAGATAGTAAAGTGTGGAGCTTATATAATATGGATTAAAAATAGCCTACATTTCACATGTGCTATTCAGCTGCAAAAATAACTCCTGGCCCTTGTGCCCAGAACCCAGAAGGCTCACTAATGAGAACCAGGCAGTGGGGCTAATGAGAAATTCAATATGTGCTGTCTCTCCTTCCTATTTCCTTTCAATTTACTTTTCACAGGATTCGATGTGTGTAGGAGGAGTCTGACTCCATGCTGGTATCCTTCTCTTTACTTGACTATCTTACAGACTATCTCTTTCTATCCCCTCCTGCTACAGATGTGGAAACTTGAATTCAGTGACTTATTTAAAGGGTTATAGTTATTGACAAAGTTCCTTTAAGAGAAGCTCCTTCTGGAAGCATTGACAATCATCGGGTATATTAGAATGGGGAGGGTCCTTAGCTCTTAGGGTTTGATGTCACCCCACCCTCAGCAGAAATGAGATGGTCCCACAATAAAGAACGTATGATGTTTTGGATCTAATTTGCCTGCAAGCCCCATGGAACTCTGGTACACCAGGAAGTGCCAGCAGGTTTCCTGTTTGCTAAAGTATTTCAACGATTCCTAAAGAAATGGGGAAAAGTGGATGGTTAGTTGTGCTCTGGTACCAGCAGGTGTAAGAAGGAGAGACAAATATGGGTGATCACCCTTGCCTTAGTCCATTAGCACAAGTTGGCAGCCAGACAAATGTCCAGGGGTCTATTTCTGCCATTCCTCTCTCACACTTCTCAAAAGGCACCACTTCAACTTGATAACTTGACATGAAGCATTCCTGCCTCCCATATTTCCAAATTCATTTATTCACTTATCTCTTTAGATTGGGCCCATGATGCATGCCTAGAACTGGGCTGGACCAGTGCCAGATAATTAAGGCTTGTCTGTGTTAAGTTACAGCTTCCACCCAATAGACATGGGAAAGCCACCTTCCCCTCAGTATTCCTCCTTCAGGCATACCCCAAGGACTGCCAGAGTCCTGAAGGTGGTTCATAGACATGTTAGAATACAAGTGTACTCTCCTTTCTTGTTTCTGGGGAACCAAGAAGAATGGTGTGATAGCAAAATGGAGAAGAACAAATCTCCACCAGCACTGGCCATGGGGGCCAAGGGAGCAGTGACTACCACTTCCTGAATGAACTATCCTTTGTGTTCATCAAGAGCTGTTGTTACCCCTACGATTTCCCAGAGTATTTTGTGTTCATCTCTATGCAAACTGTGAGTGCCAGAGGGTTTCATTGTCTCATTTATCTTTGTTTCCCTGTGGCCTATGATGAGAACTGAAAGCTTTTTCCCTGCAAAATTTATATGTTGAAGCCCTCACCCCCTAATGTGATAGCATTTGGAGGTGGAGCCTTTGTGAGGTAATTGGGGTTAGATGAGGTCATAAGGGTGGGGTCCTCATGATGGGGTTAGTGTCCTTAATAACAGAGGATGAGACAGGAGATCTGTGTGTGCTTTTTAAATTTTGAAGAAACTTACATGTAAGTGACAGTAACTAATATGTGTTAATAGGTCATTTTTGTATCTTTTTAATGTTGCAAGCATGTCAGGTGGAAGAGAAATATTCACAAATAATAGAACTAATTGACAAGTCTTACATTATTTCCAAATCTACTAACAGAAACTTGATTTAGTACTTCTGACTCAACTCTTCCAAAAGCAAAGCCACATGCAGTGAGGCAGGAGTGAGAAAAGGACATAACATAAAAAGATATAATGAATACAGGGTGAAGAATAGTAATATCATTTTCCCTTTTACTTGTTAATCACAATAACTCCTTAGATGCTGGAAACTTACTCTTTCTTGTCTTTTTTTTCCTTTTAATTAGTTCTGTTCAGTGAGCATCCTGGTTGATATGTGTAAGACGTGCTCAGGAGGACTTAGCCGATGACATCAAAGGTTTACCCAGTTTAGCAAAACAGTGCTTTATGGCTGCTTTCCACTTCTGAAGTGTGTAGAGAACCACATGAACTTTATCAATAGACAAACTGCATCTCATTCTATCCATTCTTGACTACCTACCTTTCACGCTGCCATGGCTAAGGAGCTAGGATGTGACAAAGGGTTCTGTAGCTTGAAGATCAGTGGGACCAGAAAGCTGGGAGTAGTGGCCAGTGGGAACCTGGGCAGTTAAATACCAGGGACACTTTTCCCTCATTGATAAAGTAACATCTTGGATGGAGGCTGGTACCTGCCCCCACTTCCCCAGCCCATATCCTCCTCCCCTCCTGCCTCCACAGACTCAACCATGGACCAGCAGCTGGGTAAGTGAGAGAAGCAGGAGAAGGTGTCCCATCAAAGTGCTCAGTGGGTGGCTACTGCTCAGTTTCACTCATCATTGTCATGGAGAGGAAGAAACATCTGATCTTCCTATGCCTCTTAAGAGGATGCCAATTACCTGGATTTATGTGAAGTCACCAATTTTTTAATGATTGGTAACTAGTACAGGTTTATGAAATGCACTGTGCAAGTGGAAGTATATGCCTCTGTGGCCTTCTAGGCTACATCTCCAGTTTGAGGGAAACCCCGCACGTGTTCCTCTCCTGACCACCACCCTGAAGCCTTTCATAGACTTACTAAGCTCTCCGTCTGGGACACCAGCTCTGCGCCAGGCACTGTTCTGTGCGAGCATTTGGCAGGTGTTGCTGCCCTCCATGGGCACATTCACTGAGGAAAGACAGACTGTGAACAAAAAGAGCAAGAGAAGTATTCAGTATATGAAAAGTACAAGAGAAAAAAAGAAAACTGGGTAAGAACCACAGGAAGTAAAGGGGGAAATTGGAGAAAGCTTCAGTAGCAGGCAACATGTTAGCAGGGACCTGTGGAGATGAGAGAGTGAACCACATAGATAACTGGGGTAGAATATTTTAGACAGAGAACAAACAGTGAATGCATAGATCCTGAAATATGTAGCAAAGGGATCAGGCCAGCAGGAGAGGTGTGAGTGAGGGAGTAGAAAGTAGTAGGAAAGGAAGAAGAGAGATGGGGTGAGGGCAACTCACCCAGCAGCCACTGTGAGACATGAAGCCATGAGAGGACTTGATTAGAGGGGGCCTTGACCTTGCTTTTCTACCAGGTTTCCCTGGCCACTAAGCTCAGAGTTGACTGAAGGGAGACAGAATGAGCAAGGAGACTGTTACAGTGGCCCAGGTAGGAAATGATAGTGGCTCAGCCTAAAAGCATGGAGGTGGAGAGAAATGGTTGTATCAGTTGAAGGAGACTATCTGATAGACCATGCCTAGAAATTCCAAGTGTGAAATACACCAACTCCTGTTTTTGGGGGGGAGGGGTTGTCTTATTTATTTATTTATTTATTTTTATTTATCACTCAATGAAAATAAAATGTAGCATCTTTTTTTTATTTTAAAATTTTATTTAGAAAATTAACTTTAACAGGGTGACATTGATCAATAAGAGTACACAGGTGAACATTTCTATAACATTTGAACTGTTGATTACATTGTATACCCATCACCCAAAGTCAAATCATTTTCTGTCACCTTATCTTTGTCCTTCTTTGCACCCTTCCCGTATCCTCTCCCTCTCCCTATTCACTCAGGTCCCCTTTCCCCTCCCCCACATTCCCAACCCCCTGGTAACCACTTTACTTTTATCTATGTAACATCATTTTTAAAAGATTTTTCAAATTGAAAAAACCTCAACTCTCCACTTAGCTGCCTTAAAAATGTTTAACTGCCTTTATAGTCCAGCTCCCTCTTTTTCATGGAGGCCTCTATGTAGGAGAGTGACAGAAGCATATGTTATAAGATAAAAAAAAGTAGAAGGAACAGGTCTGAAAATAAGCACTGGCTCATGCACCCAGAACCTAAAACAAATCAAAATCAACTGCACCCCCCAACACTTGTCTATTTTTTAATAAATTTAACATTTTTGTTTTTGTCATTGCATTTATTTTTTAGCAACTTACCACTTTAGAGATGGCCTGTAGTCTGATGAAGGAGAAAGAAAGGAAAGAGGAGGAGGGGGAAGAGGAGATAAGAATGAGGAGATGGTGAGAGAAGGGAAGAAGGAGAAGGAAGATTCTGGGAGCCTACAGCCTTGGGACCACTTTTGGCTAATTCCTCTATTCTACCAGTGGCTGTGGGTATAAAGAACAGAAACTGCCGATTTGGGCCATTCAGAACCTCAAAATGTCTCTAATCAGTTACAGACTTAATGTCTGATATACGTGCCATGTGCTACAGCATTTCCTGTTAATTACAATTTATCCCATAACTGTGAGTAATAGGACATGTTCAAAATTCCAAATATTCCTGGGAGTGCTTAGAAAGAGTGAGGGATATGCTAGTTGGCTTGGGCTGCCAATAATAAAGCACCACAGACTGTGAGGCTTAAACAACAGCCATTGTTTCTCATAGTACCAGGGTCTAAGAGTCCATGATTGAGATGCTAGCAAATCCAGCTTCTAGTAAGAATGCTCTGCTTGGCGTATAGCAGGCTGCCTTCTCACTGTGTCCTCGCATGGCCTTGCCCTGTGCGTGCACAAAAAGGAGAGAGAGCTCTGGTGTCTCTTCCTCTTCTTATAAGAACATTGGTCCTATCACATTCAGGCCCCATCTTTATGACTTCACTTAACCTTAATTACTTCATCACAAGCCCTATCTTCAAACACAGTCACATTGGGGGTTAGGGTTTCAACATACTAGTTTTAGGAGACACGATTCAATCCATAATGAGAAAAGGCAATAGTACTGCTTGTCCCATTGAGACCAGAGTGACCAGGCACATTACCTGGGTACGTAACATCTTCACCCCACCCACAGCAGAGGCTCAGGTGCCCCATTAAAAAGGTGAGTACCTGTCTTCTTTCAACTCAGGGGATTCCTCTGTGCTCCACTTTCTACTCACATCCTCTCCAGCTTCCAGTCTGGCCTGGCTCGGCCAGCAGCAACATGTCTGGGTTCTCTAACTTTTTTGATAGGCCCTTAGTGCTCTGCTCATGTCCCCATTACAGTCCCCTCTACATCTGGAGGCTGCTTACTGCAAACCCTGTGACTCTGCTTTCTTCTGGCTCTGTGAACCCACCAAGCCACATGCAGGGAAAGCCCCAGGAAGCACCTGTCAGTCATTGATGGGCAGGGAGTTGTTAGGTGTGCCCAGCTTCCTCACCCCTCAGCTGAGGTCAGTCTGGGGCATCATCAAAGGAGTTTCCTGGTGGGATCAATCTTCAGTTGTTCACAGAGGCAAAGGGCAAAATAAAACCCCCTGTTGGTTTCCTTTTCTTCTGTCTCCCCTCCCACTCCTCTAGCCATGCCCCAAGTAAACTATTTGCACCTGAACTCTTGCCTCAGCATCTGCACTCAGAGAGACTTGGACCAAAACATTCTTCTGACTGATGAGAAGCTCTATGACCAGCCCTGCCTCTGACTTGTGCCTCCCCAACCTCCCTTGCCTCTACACCATCCCCATATGGCACTTCCAGTCCAGGTCAAGATCTTATGACAGATCCCCAACCCAGCCACACCATCATATCTTTCTCACTGAGATAGGGTATGTGGCCAAATATAATAGCTATAACCAAGGGCTACAGGGACTATTATGGAGATAAGAACAATCCCCAAAGGATTTATAGCTTAGAACCTGCAGAAGACCAGCTCAATCCAACATAGTGACTAACTCCACTTTGCAGTAACCTCAAGCCTCACTATACATGCTCATTGTAATTCATTAGCATACTAAATCACACACCCCAAGCCACCATGATGGGAAACAAAAACCCCAGAGGAGGATGCATCATAATCAAAGGGGCTCTTTGGAGAAATCTCCACCCCTTTCCCAGAAAAATTCTGAATATTGCTCCCCCATATTGAATGCCCTACCCCTCCATTAAGTAAGCCTCAATAACAGAAGTAAATCCCAGTGCGGAGGGGCTTCTCTCTCTGTGGACTAGTCACTCTCTGTCTCACTGCTTCACTAATAAACTCTTTTTTACTTTAAACTCTAGGCAGGCTGGCATTTGTATTCTTTCCTGCTTGTAGCCAAGAACCCAGAGTGGGTTGCAGACTTTCAGGTCCTTGGATCCCTGGAATGCCTGAATCATTATGGGGGAGTATGTAGGGATCAGACATTAGTCCCTCATCACCCACTCCCCCCGGGGTTCACACTCAACTCCGTCTCTTCAGTCTGATTACCAGATGCTGCAAGCAAGCAGGAGACACTCCTGGGCCTCAGCCCAGACTTACCAACCTTGCTGGACTGGCCACTGCTGGGGTGAGCAAGGAGCCCAAGTCTGGAGATTTTGAGTTTCAACAAGCCCAATAGCATGGCTGCTGAGCTCCACATGAAGCTGGAAGACCTGGGAGCAGAGGTCCAAAGGTGGCAAAAAGTTCCCTCAAAAATTACAAGGTGCCCACTGAGGGTGGAGTTTTGAAGTCAATCATTATTTTTTTTATTATAATTTTATTTTTTAATGGAGTGACATCAATAAATCAGGATACATATATTCAAAGATAACATGTCCAGGTTATCTTGTCGTTCAATTATGTTGCATACCCATCACCCAAAGTCAGATTGTCCTCTGTCACCTCCTATCTAGTCTTCTTTGTGCCCCTCCCCCTCCCCCTTTCCCTTTCCCTCTCCCCCCTCCCCCCGTAACCACCACATTCTTATCAATGTCTCTTAGTCTCACTTTTATGTCCCACCTACGTATGGAATAATGCAGTTCCTGGTTTTTTCTGATTTACTTATTTCGCTTCGTATCATGTTATCAAGATCCCACCATTTTGCTGTAAATGATCCAATGTCATCATTTCTTATGGCTGAGTAGTATTCCATAGTGTATATGTGCCACATCTTCTTTATCCAATCATCTATTGATGGGCTTTTTGGTTGTTTCCATGTCCTGGGCACTGTGAACAATGCTGCAATGAACATGGGGCTGCATGTGTCTTTACGTATCAATGTTTCTGAGTTTTGGGGGTATACACCCAGTAGAGGGATTGCTGGGTCATAAGGTAGTTCTATTTTCAGTTTTTTGAGGAACCACCATACTTTCTTCTATAATGGTTGTACTACTTTACATTCCCACCAACAGTGTATGAGGGTTCCTTTTTCTCCACAGCCTCTCCAACATTTGCTATTACCTGTCTTGTTAATAATAGCTAATCTAACAGGTGTGAGGTGGTATCTCACTGCAGTTTTGATTTGCATTTCTCTAATAACTAAAGAAGATGAGCATCTTTTCATATATCTATTGGCCATTTGTACTTCCTCCTGGGAGAAGTGTCTGTTCATGTCCTCTTCCCATTTTTTTATTGGATTGTTTGTTTGTTTGTGGTTGAGTTTTATGAGTTCTTTGTAAATTTTGGATATTAGGCCCTTATCTGAGCTGCTGTTTGAAAATATCATTTCCCATTTAGTTGGCTGTCTGCTTATTTTGTTGTCAGTTTCTCTTGCTGAGCAAAAACTTCTTAGTCTGATGTAGTCCCATTCATTTATTTTTGCCTTCACTTCTCTTGCCTTTGGAGTCAAATTCATAAAATGCTCTTTAAAACCCAGGTCCATGAGTTTAGTACCTATGTCTTCTTCTATGTACTTAATTGTTTCAGGTCTTATGTTTAGATCTTTGATCCATTTTGAGTTAATTTTAGTACAGGGGGACAAACTGTAGTCCAGTTTCATTCTTTTGCATGTGGCTTTCCAGTTTTCCCAGCACCATTTATTGAAGAGGCTTTCTTTTCTCCATTGTGTATTGTTGGCCCTTTTATCAAAAATTATTTGACCATATATATGTGGTTTCATTTCTGGGTTTTCTATTCTGTTCCATTGGTCTGAGTGTCTATTTTTCTGCCAATACCATGCTGTTTTGATTGTCGTGGCCCTATAATATAGTTTGAAGTCAGGTATTGTAATGCCCTCAGCTTCATTCTTTTTCTTTAGGATTGCTTTGGCTATTCAGGGTTTTTTATAGTTCCATATAAATCTGATGATTTTTTGTTCCATTTCTTTAAAAAATGTCATTGGAATTTTGATGGGAATTGCATTAAATTTGTATATTGCTTTGGGTAATATGGCCATCTTGATTATATTTATTCTTCCTAACCAAGAACAAGGAATATTCTTCCATCTCATTATATCTTTTTCGGTCAATCATTATTTTAATGTCTAAGGCAACGCAGCCTTCCCATGAGTGGACCAGCTGGTGATGCCTGGGCAGACTGCCGATAGTTAAAACTGTTCTAGTTGTTCCTCAGTGGTTGCCACGGCAGCACCTTCAACCCAACCCTGACAGGTGGGTTCAGAACTCTGAGGTAAATTCTAGCCCACACCATCTGGCAAGCTATCCAGTGTGGAAGCCAAAGCATCCAGAGATTTATAGAAACACCCTTAGGTTTTTTTAGAGTCCCATTCTTCACACTCCCTCTCTGACAGTTCCTAAAACCAACCTCAACAAGCAAGGAGGCGCTGCGTTTCAGAAGTGGGAACCCTTCTATACCTCTATCACTGACACCCCAGGGGTTCATCCCCTCAGAGCTTTAGGCTCGGCTCTTTGGTGATGATCAGCCTGGCCCAGGAGGACCATGGCCCTAGATCCTTCTGCCAAGTGCTTGATTCTTTTAGAGTCTGATCCACAGAAAAATAAGTTCTAGGAGAGCCAGGGTGGGTTTTGTGTTCAGTGCTGTGTTTCCAATGCTGGCAGCACTGTCTGCACAGAACAGGTGCTTAATAAAACTTGCTGTCTGAATGAATCAATAAAGTCTAAAGCAGTGGCTGGGCCAGTCCCTGAGGCCTGTCTCCATTGAGTGTTCCACCCACTTCATGTCCCCTACTCAGGCTGGCCAAACACTTCTCAGTTTTCTCTTGTGTAAAGTGGGACCCAGTGGAGGTTGTGAAATGGGAGTGCTGTGATTGGATTTCAAGGAAGAAAGCCAAATCGGGAAGAATCAAGAGGTTAAACTGAACTGAGGAAAAAAGACAGGAGAGGTGGATTCATTAACCATGATGAGGGAAGCCATGATGAAGATGGAAAGGTGTGACCTGAATGTCAGAAAAGAGGGCGGGACCACCAGATGTGGGGGTGAGAAAGAAGACAGAGTTATGGGTTGTTCCAGATTTCCCTGGCTCGAGATTAGAAGACAACACCATTAACTGAAATCAGAAAGATGCTAAAAATAGTTAAAAGAGCACTTAGTCTTGAAGTGCAAGACTCAGCAATGGTATAGCCTGACTCCTTCAGTAACAAGTCATAAAAGTCTCATGTATCTCTGGAAAATTTGATGGAGACTACATGTGGCCATTGTGGCTAAATCAGGCCATGAAATATATACCCTATTGATATATAATTCATAAAGTGAACCTGGTGTTCAACTTATTTCTAGAAATATGCATGATCTTTTAAGCACACAGAATGCTCATGAAACAGAACTAGTGGTCACATCGGGTTTGTTGTCTTCTATCAGCTGTCATGGGCCATGCGAACCAGGACAGGCTCTGCTCTGAAAGCAGTAGTTGCCACATTCTGCATGCATGCTGACGATGATGCTTTTCAAAGACACTGTAAACTCCAGCTCATTTTTCTACACCATTTTCCATTCAGAGGCACAGGAAGAGGTGTTTGGCCTCATGTGAATAAAGCTGCACATGCTCTAGGGTGGGCCTCAGCCTCGCTCATTCACTTTCTCTTCCCATCCTTGGAGTCTTTCAACTTTCTTCTCCTTTGTATTTTGGTTTCTAACTTTTTAAAAATCACATAGTGTGACTTTATGTAAAGGTAAATTGTGCTTTGGAAATGGCTATTTCCACAACATGTGGAGATGTGACATAGATTGGACGGGTCCAGCAAATCCCAATGCTGATGCTGTAGACAGTATGTAAAGGAAGAATAAAGGCAGAAGGAAGGACAGCAGGTCTAGAGGGATCCACTGGACTAATTCACTGGACAAGCTCCAATCATGCTGAGAATAGAATAAAATTGCAGCAAGAACAAGGGATTCCTGGTCCTCAAGGTTAGAGTCCAGTGGGCCATGCTAGACCTAATGTCATCTCCCTGAGAAGAAATTGTTGTCACTGCTGTGTTCGAGATGGGCAAACTCAGGTGTGGAGCAATGACTACACTTCCAGCATATGAACCTTATTAGTGGCCAAATTCTTTGGTCTGCAGTCTCTACCCTCTTTATCACAATTGCCTTCTGGTTGAACAAGGGATGGTTCTGTCAAATATTTTACATGATTCTTATCACCTAGTAAGGAGGGAAAATTTTTTTTTAAGAACCAGAAATTCAGTTTAATGCCAGTTTCTAGCTTCTTTTAAGTTCAAGATTGAGGCTGCCTGGAATAACTTAGATAGTTGACGTATTATTTAATACCCCTTTTGATGAGACAATGTGCCTTTAACTCTAAACATCTTATTATGCCAATGAAATGGAACTGAAGCTCTTAACCCAATATAGAAAAAGACAGAGCCAACATTTTAGAAGGCTCATGGATACTATGTAGGGTGGGTTATTAGCCCCTCCTTTTGTCCAGTATCTTCCTTTCTCTAATTGCTGTGTCAGTTTTGTCACACTGTGACATAATGCCATACACCAATCCCAGAAATGAGGGGCTGGCGATAATATCAGTAAGTGGTTCCAGAAGATTTGTTCCAGATTTGCCAGGCAAGGAGGGCAGTGGGAAGTACAGACTGCATGGTGAAGAGGTTGGCACCTTTGACATTCAAATATATTACCTGGCCCTAGCTGGTTGACCCAGTGGATAGAGCATCAGCCTGGCATGTGAACATCCCAGGTTGATTGCCTATCAGGGCACACAGGAGAAGTGACCATCTGCTTCTCTTTCCCTCCTTCTCCCCCTTCTCTCCCTCTTCCCTTCCCATACCAGCTTGATTATTTCAAGTGTCGGCCCTAGGCACTGAGGATAGCTCAGTTGATTCAAGCATTGATGCCAGACAGGGATTGCCAAGTGGATACAGTCTGGGTGCATGCAAGAGTCTGTCTCACTATCTCCTTTCTTCTCACTCAAAAAAAATGTATTTCCTTAAAATTTGAGAAATTCCAGTCCAGCTTCTTCTAGGCAGGAAAGAGGTAGAGGATGGGAGTGGTTTAGATTTCCAGGAAGCCACTGTGAACTGAGTAGGTTGTGGGAAGAACATGATGAGAAATCACGCTCCCAAGCCCCCACTACTCAATGCTGTTCACTGGGAATGTCAGCACACACCACTCTGTCTTGGGCTGTCTCCAAATGAGTGGCTTCCTTGATCAAAAGCATCATGCCTCCTGCTGGAGGGGCAAGAGGTAAAGCCACAAGTAGTGACAAGCTCTAAATAAAGTAGTCAACATTAGCCAGAGTGGAATTTTCTCAAGCGTATAATCTGGGAAAAGCCCTGCTCAGCCACACGTAGCCACAGGGTTATGGAGGGGAAAGAGCATATAAGAAAGCAGGTCAGCTCCTGCTCCATGCAGGGTAGAGCCAGCATCAGGCTTAGAGCTGACCTGCAGAAAATGTTTATGGAATGAACAGGCCTTGAGTGAAGCTGACCCAAGGTTTTCACAAAGGCCCCCGACTTTGCGCAGCCTTGGGCAAATCACCAAACCTCTCTGAGCCTTACTTTCCTCAGAAGTAACAACTGCTTCAGAGGCTCACTATGATGAGATGATATGTGTGTACAAGTACACCTAACACAGTGCCTGACACCTGATAGGCTCTCAGTTAATGTTGGCTTTCTTGTTTCATTTTGCATCCCACTCACACATTTTATGAAAGCAGTTTGAGGCAGGGATTTATGCCAATGATTCTTTCATTTCTAGGTTAAATGTATTAAGCACACATCTGAATCCTATCCGGCCATTTAAAAGCAAGGATGAAAATAGTTAATTCCACAGACTTACATTCATTGCAAAGACATGACTCTGATCTCCAGGTTCTACTAGCACTCACCCAGGTGACTCAGACCAAGCCTCCGAGCCTCGATGCTCTGTGCTAAGCAACACCTCCTTTTTACCTGCTACTGCTTCCCTGTGGACCACTTGGTTCTATGTTACCTCTACTTCCCTCTTTGAGTCTTGCCTTCCAGGATTTGATCTTTGCTCAGATGCCCTCTCACCCTTATTCCTTCTGTAGACCATGGCTCCTCCCCCTAAATAGAAAAAAGTTCAAAATCTTCCTCTCCCAGGAGACTTTCCTACAGTGATGCTGTCCATCAATGAAGGCTTAAAACTATATTTTATATAGTCTACATGTGTATGCAAACCCTTTGACTGCCTTCTTTTCTTACTTGTTAATCTTTCCCAAGTTTAAAATATATACAGATGACCCTGTAACAATGTGTGGTTAGGGGCACCAATCCCCTGCATGGTAAAAAATTCATGTATAAATTTTGACTCTCCCAAAACTTAACTATTAATAGCCTATGTCGAGTGACGTCAGAGAAATGGCACTGTAAGGAGTGACACTGATAAATATCCCCCCAAATTCAACAAGATCTTCAACCACAGAGAGAAATATCTATCCTTGGAGACTCCAGAAGTTCCACACTAAATGCGAAGGTATTATCGAGCGAAAAATTGACTATATAATCAACTCTGAAGGAAATAAGGAGGAAGAAACACTCCGCCTTCCTCACTAACCTAAATAAGGGCTGCTTTCACTGGGAACTGAGAGTATAGGAACTAAGGCGGGCATAGGGTGTGAATAGAACCAGACTACAGCACAAACGTCTGAACCAGGCTGTGGCACAGACATCCAAGCCTAGGAAAAACTGTGCTTGTGGCAACCCAGTCAACACAAGCTAACGCTTGCACCAAACCCAGACAGAGAAAGGCACTTGGGACAGCCATCCGCCCCGATCTCCTGGTCGGCGCGCTCAGATAGTGGGCAAGAGATTCCTCCTAGAGCCCCGGGAGTGGGCGCCAGACATAGGGGCAGGGACAGAGGCCTTTCTGTGGGCCAAAACAGGAGTCTCGGGGTCGCCCCTGTACCCCAAAAACAGCGCATGGGGAGGGAGTGGGAGCGAAATTCCCTACGCTTGAACTTTTCTGTGCGGGCAGAGCACCTCACTGGGAGTGAGAGGCAGCCAGCCTGATATCCTGGTCAGTGAGCGCAGATAGTGGGCGAGAGATTTCCCTGGGAGTGAGCACCCATGTTCCCGGACAGAGGGGCAGAGTCAGAGGTTTTTCTGTGGGCCAAAACCAGAGTCTTGAGGTCGCCGCTGCGTCCCGAAAAGCAGTTCATGGGGAGTGAGTAGGAGCGAAATTCCCTATGCTTGAACTTTTCCATGTGGGCAGGGCGCCTCACCAGGAGTGAGAGGCGGCTGGCCGGATATCCTGGTCGGCAAGCACAGACAGTAGGTGAGAGATTCCCCCAAGAGTGGGTGCCCATGTTCCCAGAGAGAGGGGTAGAGTCAGAGGTCTTTGTGTGGGCCAAAGCCCCGCCTGATTATGCTAGGGGCTCTGACTGATTGAGCCTTACCCAGAGCTCTGCGCTGAGTGGGAATAGAGTGGGGATTTGCCAGCTCTTTGAGCCTCTTACTCTCCAGGCAGAGGCAGCAGCAACCCCATAACTGGATCATCAGGCTACTAATTCAGGAAGGAAAGACTAGGATAGAGGCTCCGGGTACACGGACTCTCTCATTGGTGGAGCCTGCAAATGCTAATGAGCCTCGACTGCCAACGAGACTAAAGCCCAATATATGACATCGCCATAGACACTTATCAACTGAAAACCTCTACCTGAGCATGCCACAGGGGCAGAGCCTGGGGTACAGAGTCACAGACCAGGAGAAGAGAGAGAGAAAAAAAAGCAAGAAGATAACCTCTCAAAATCAAGAACAATCCACAGACTTTATAACCTATCCCATTTTAGTATGTTTGTTCATTGTTTCTCTTATCTTCCTGTCTTGATTATTTTCTTCCTTTTCCAATTTGGTTGTTTAACTCTCTGCTAGTCTTATTCTCTCCTCTCCTTGAACTACACTACCCATAAGTGTTACATCTCCCATTATCTTTTCTTTCTTCTTCCTTTCTCACTCTGAGGGTTGCACTCCAAAACCCTAACTCTCTCTCTCTCTCCCTCTCTCCTTTTATTCTTTTTTCTTCTTTTTGTGTTTTCCTCTTTCTTTCTTTTTTCTCCTTCTATATTATTTTCTTCTTTTCTCCTTTACTTTTCCTCTCATTCAATCCTCAAACATGAACAAATTATTTTATCTGGGACTCAAATTTTTCTTTGAGGTGCTTTGGGGTTTTTTTATTTCACTTTTTTAACTCATTAGCAGTGCTCCCAACCCTGGCTCTCCATTTTATCTAGTTCTTGCTCCACTAAATATAATAGTAATTTTTAAAATTTTCCCCTTTTTCCTGTTTCCCTCTTATTCCTCTCATTATATCTCTTAGTCAACCATTATCTAAAAGCAAATCATTTTATTCCTGACCCAAATTTTTCCTTTTTTGCATTTTATGGGTTCATACCCCCTTTTTTGCCCCTTTATCATTTCTCCCCAACTCAGGCCCTCCATTATAGGTAGTTTTTGTTCTATTTAGCACAACATAATTCACAGTTCACCACAAGATTTTCTCAAGAAGGAGGGGAGAGGAGAGGAGAGGAAAAAAATGGGGGGAATAATATTTTTTTTATTTTTTATTTTTATTCTTTTAACTTTTTATTCTCTATTAATTCTTATTAACACTATCAACAAAACCACCCTCAGATGCCATTAAGAAAAAGGAAATCGAATATCATGAATACAAAAGACAGAGAGGTAGCACAAATAGATGAGGAAAAATCTATGGAGAAAAAATTTAATATATTGGAAATCTTGGAGCTAAATGACAGAGAATTTAAAATAGAAATCCTAAAAATACTCAGAGATATACAAGAAAACACAGAAAGGCATTTTAGGGAGCTCAGAAAACAACTCAATGAACACAAAGAATATATGTCCAAGGAAATTGAAACTATAAAAACAAATCAAACAGAGATGAAAAACTCAATTCATGAGCTGAGAAATGAGGTAACAAGCTTAGCTAATAGAACAGGCCAGATAGAAGGTAGGATTAGTGAAGTAGAAGACAAGCAACTTGAGGCACAACAGAGAGAAGAAGAAAGAGACTCAAAAATTAAAAAAAATGAGAATGCCCTACAGTGATTGTCTGACTCCATCAAAAAGAATAACATAAGAATAATAGGTATATCAGAGGGAGAAGAGAGAGAAAATGGAATGGAGAACATATTCAAACAAATAATAGACGAGAACTTCCCAAGCCTGTGGAAATAATTAAAGCCTCAAATTCAAGAAGCAAACAGAACTCTGAGTTTTCTTAACCCCAACAAACCTACTCCAAGGCACATCATAATGAAATTGGCACAAACCAACGACAAAGAAAAAATTCTCAAGGCAGCCAGGGAAAAGAAGACTACAACATATAAAGGAAGGCCCATTAAATTATCATCAGGTTTCTCAGCAGAACCTCTACAAGCTAGAAGAGAATGGACTCCAATATTTAAAGTCCTGAAAGAGAGGAACTTTCAGCCATGAATACTATACCCATCAAAGCTATCCTTCAAATATGAAGGAGAAATAAAAACATTCACAGATACAGAAAAGATGAGGGAATTTATCATCAGAAAACCCCCACTCCAGGAATTACTAAAGGGGGTTTTCCAACCAGATGAAAAGAACAAAACAAAACAAAACTACAAGTAAAAGCTCCACCAAGAACACAATAAAACCAAATTTAAACTGTGACAACAAAAAAAAGGAGGGGAGAGGACAGAGATTAAGAGTAGCAAAGGACGATGGAGTGCAAAAGTACTCACAAGAATGCACTACAATGAACAGGGTAGGAACCATTTTCATTACTTAATGGTAACCACCATTGAAAAAACCACCACAGAAGCACATGATTTAAAAAAGATAGCAACAGAGGAAAGATGTATGGAAAACAAGCAGACAAAAAAAAAGATAGAAAAAGGAAAGAGAAGAATCAAAGAAGACACAAAACTAACAGAAAGCAATCTATAAAATGGCAATAGGGAACTCACAAGTGTCAATAATTACAATAAATGTAAATGAATTAAACTTATTAATAAAAACACACAGAGTAGCTGAATGGAATAAAAAAAAAATCCAACCATATGCTGCCTACAAGAAACTCATCTAAGCAACAAGGATAAAAACAAATTTAAAATGAAAGGCTGAAAAAGAATACTCCAAACAAATAACATCCAAAAAAAAGCAGGCATAACAATACTCATATCTGATAATGCTGACTACAAGACAGCAAAAGTACTCAAAGACAAAAATGGTCATTTCATAATGATTAATGGAACGCTGAATCAAGGAGACATAACAATTCTTAATATATATGCACCAAACCAAGGAGCACCAAAATATATAAGACAGCTATTTATTGACCTAGAAACAAAAACTGACAAATATACAATCATACTTGGAGACCTCAATACACTGCTGACGGCTCTAGATTGGTCATCCAAACAGAGAATCAATAAAGATATATTGGCCTTAAACAAAACACTAGAGCACCTGGTTTCATCCCAAAGTGACAGAGTATGCATTTTTCTCCAGTGTACATGGATCATTCTCAAGAATTGACCATATGTTGGGCCACAAAAACATCATCAGCAAATTCAAAAAAATTGAAGTTGTACAAAGCATATTTTCTGATCATAAAGCCTTGAAACTAGAATTCAACTGCAAAAAAGAGAAAAAAAAACCCACAAAAATGTGGAAACTAAACAACATACTTTTAAAAAATGAATGGGTCAAAGAAGAAATAAGCACAGAAATCAAAAGATATATACAGACTAATGAAAATGAAAATACAACATCGGAATCTCTGGGATGCAGCAAAGGCAGTGATAAGAGGGAAGTTCATATCACTTCAGGCCTATATGAACAAACAAGAGCGAGCCCAAGTGAACCACTTAACTTCACACCTTAAGGAACTACAAAAAAAAGAACAAAGAGAACCCAAAACCAGCCAAAGAAAGGAAATAATAAAAATCAGAGCAGAAATAAATGAAATAGAGAACAGAAAAACTATTAAAAAAATTAATAGAACAAGAAGCTGGTTCTTTGAAAAGCTCAACAAAATAGACAAACCCTTGACAAAACTTACCAAGAAAAAAAGAGAAAGAACTCATATAAACAAAATCCAAAATGAAAGATGAGAAATCACCACAGACATCATAGATATACAAAGAATTATTGTAGAATACTATGAAAAACTTTATGCCACTAAATTTAACAATCTAGAAGAAATGGGTAAATTCCTAGAACAATACAACCTTCATAGACTGAGTCAAGAAGAAGCAGAAAGCCTAAACAGACCAATTAGTAGGGAAGAAATAGAAAAAACTATTAAAAACCTCCCCAAAAATAAAAGTCCAGGCCAGACGGTTATACTAGCGAATTCTATCAAACATTCAAAGAAGACTTGGTTCCTATTCTACTCAAAGTCTTCCAAAAAATTGAAGAAGAAGCAATACTTCCAAACACATTTTATGAGGCCAACATAACCCTCATACCAAAACCAGGCAAGGATGGCACAAAAAAAGAAAACTACAGACCAATATCTCTAATGAATACAGATGCTGAAATACTAAACAAAATACTAGCAAATTGAATACAACAACATATTAAAAAATAATACATCATGATCAAGTGCGATTTATCCCAGTATCTCAAGGATGGTTCAACATATGTAAAACGGTTAACGTAATACACGATATCAACAAAACAAAGAACAAAAACCACATGATCTTATCAATAGATGCAGAAAAGGCTTTCGATAAAATACAACACAAATTTATTTTTAAGACTCTCAACAAAGTGGGTATAGAAGGAAAATATCTCAACATGATAAAGGCCATATATGATAAAACCATCAGCTAACATCATATTAAATGGCACAAAACTGAAGGCTTTCCCCCTTAAATCAGAAACGAGACAGGGTTGTCCACTCTCTCCACTCTTATTTAATGTGGTGCTAGAGGTTCTAGCCAGAGCAATCAGACAAGACAAAGAAATAACAGGCATCCATATCAAAAAAGAAGAAGTGAAGTATCACTTTTTGCAGATGATATGATTCTATACATCAAAAACCCCAAAGAATCCACAAAAAGACTACTAGAAACAATAAGCCAATACAGCAAGGTCACAGGATACAAAATTAACATACAAAAGTCTATAGCCTTTCTATATGCCAACAGTAGAATATTTGAGAATGAACTCAAAAAAATAATCCCCTTCATGATTGCAACAAAAAAAATAAAATACCTAGGAATAAACATAACGAAGAATGTAAAGGACTTATATAATAAAAACTACAAACATATGTTAAGGGAAATCAAAAAAGATACAATGAGATGGAAGAATATTCCTTGCTCTTGGATAGGAAGAATAAATATAATCAAGATGGCCATATTACCCAAAGCAATATACAAATTTTTTATACATAAATTTTTATTAATTTTAATGGGGTGACATCAATTAATCAGGGTACATATATTCAAAGAAAACATATCCAAAGAACAAAACAAAGAACAAAAACCACATGATCTTATCAATAGATGCAGAAAAGGCTTTCGATAAAATACAACACAAATTTATTTTTAAGACTCTCAACAAAGTGGGTATAGAAGGAAAATATCTCAACATGATAAAGGCCATATATGATAAAACCATCAGCTAACATCATATTAAATGGCACAAAACTGAAGGCTTTCCCCCTTAAATCAGAAACGAGACAGGGTTGTCCACTCTCTCCACTCTTATTTAATGTGGTGCTAGAGGTTCTTGTCATTATCTTGTCAAGAATTATCTTGTCATTAAATTATATTGTATACCCATCACTCAAAGTCAAATTGTCCTCTGTCACCTTCTATCTATTGATAGTTTTCTTTGTTCCCTTCCCCCTCCCCCTTCCCCTCTCCTTCCTTCCCTCCCCCCCCCCCATAACCAACCACACTCTTGTCCATGTTTCTTATTCTCGTTTTTATGTCCCATCAATGTATGGAATCATGCAGTTTTTGTTTTTTTCTGATTTACTTATTTCACTCCGTATAATGTTATCAAGATCCCACCATTTTGTTCTTTCCCTAGTCCCTTAGTGGGCAAAAATCCCCGATCAAGCATCTGAGTACTGACTAAACCATTAGGACTGACAAGCAATGCTCCCGTATTTTTAAAAACATCTCTACCCAACAAATTAACTGGCCATCCAGGGAGCGCATAAGTCTTAAAAAATCCAGAATGACCTTCTTAATCTTCCCAATGTAAAAATCTAGAACTTTGTTGAGGGAATTTACTCTGCCCTATACCTTGTAATTCTGTGGCTGCTGCATAAGTGGGCCAGGAAAGAGGCCAATGTAGCTTAGCAATAACAGATACATCAGCTCCAGTACCTAAAAGTCCTTTAAATTTATGCCCTTTTATTGTTAGTTCCATTTCAGGGCGTTCCTGACCTATTTTTTTTAATCCAATTGGCAAAATCAAAAGAGCCAAATTGCCAATTTTCATGGGCCCCTTCTGCAGGATGTGGCCTGAGAAGCAGAATTAGCATTCGTATACTATTCTTCTAACTGCCTGAATTAGCCGAGACAAATTTTTTTATTATTAATTTTAATGGAGTGACATTGATAAATCAAGGTATATCTGTTCAGAGAAAACATCTCTAGGTTATTTTGACATTTGCTTATGCTGCATTCCCATCACCTAAAGTCCAATTGTCTTTCGTCACCTTCTAACTGGTTTTCTTTGTGCCCCTCCCCTCCCCCACCCCCTCCCTCTCCTCACCCCCACCCCGTAACCTCCACACTCTAGTCCATGTCTCTGAGTCTCATTTTTATGTCCCACCTATGTATGGAATCATACAGTTCTTAGTTTTTTCTGATTTACTTATTTCGCTCAGTATAATGTTATCAAGTTTCATCCATGTTGTTGTAAATGATCTGATGTCATCATTTCTTATGGCTGAGTAGTACTCCATAGTATATATGTACCAAAGCTTTTTAATCCACTCATTCTCTGATGGATACTTGGGCTGTTTCCAGATCTTCGCTATTGTGAACAATGCTGCCATAAACATGGGGGTGCATATCTTCTTTTCATACAGTGCTATGGTGTTCTTGGGGTATATTCCTAACAGTGGGATAGTTGAGTCAAAAGGCAGTTCTATTTTTAATTTTTTGAGGAATCTCCATACTGTTTTCCACAGAGGCTGCACTAGTCTGCATTCCCACCAGCAGTGCAGGAGGGTTCCCTTTTCTCCACATCCTTGCCAGTACATATTCTGTGTTGTTTTGTTGATGAGCGCCATTCTGGCTGGTGTGAGGTGATATCTCATTGTGGTTTTAATTTACATTTCTCTAATGATTAGTGATGTTGAGCATTTTTTCATATGCCTATTGGCCATCTGTATGTCCTCTTTGGAGAAGTGTCTATTCATTTCTTTTGCCCATTTTTGGATTGGATTGTTTGTCTTCCTGGTATTAAGTTTTACAAGTTCTTTATAAATTTTGGTTACTAACCCCTTATCAGACATTGTCAAATATATTCTCCCATTGTGTAGTTTGTCTTTTTATTCTGTTCTTATTGTCTTTAGCTGTGCAAAAGCTTTTTAGTTTGATATAGTCCCATTTGTTTATCCTGTCTTTTATTTCACTTGCTTGTGGAGACAAATTGGCAAATATATTGCTCCGAGAAATGTCAGAGAGCTTACCGTCTATGTTTTCTTCTAAGATGCTTATGGTTTCATGACTTACATTTAAGTCTTTTATCCATTTTGAGTTTATTTTTATGGATGGTGTAAGTTGGTGGTCTAGTTTCATTTTTTTGAAGGAAGCTTTCCAATTTTCCCAACACCATTTGTTGAAGAGGCTGTCTTTACTCCAATGTATGCTCTTACCCCCTTTGTCAAATATCAGTTGCCCATAAAGATGTGGGTTTATTTTGGGGTTCTCAGTTCTGTTCATTGATCTATATGCCTGTTCTTATGCCAGTACCAAGCTGTTTTGAGTACAATGGCCTTATAGTATAACTTGATATCTGGAAGTGTGATACCTCCCACTTTATTCTTCCTTTTCAAGATTGCTGAGGCTATTCGTGTTCTCTTTTGGTACCATATAAATTTTTGGAATATGTGTTCTATATCTTTGAAGTAAGTCATTGGTATTTTCATTGGTATTGCATTGAATTTATAGATTGCTTTCGGTAATATAGACATTTAATGATGTTTATTCTTCCTAACCATGAGCACGGTATATGCTTCCACTTCTTTGTATCTTCCCTGATTTCTTTTATCAATGTTTTATAATTTTCCGAGTACAAGTCTTTAATCTCCCTGGTTACATTTATTCTAGGTACTTTATTTTTTTGCTTGCAATGGTAAAGAGGACTGATTCTTTAATTTCTCTTTCTGACAGTTCATTCTTAGTGTATAAAAATGCATCTGATTTCTGAGTATTAATTTTATATCCTTCCACTTGCCGAATTCATTTATCAGGTCTAGTAGTTTTTTGACTTAGACTTTAGGGTTTTCTATATACAATATCATATCATCTGCAAATAATGATAGTTTTACTTCTTCTTTTCCAATTTGGATGCCTTTTATTTCTTTTTCTTGTCTGATTGCTGTGGTTAGGACTTCCAGAACTATGTTGAATAAGAGTGGTGAAAGGGGGCACCCCTGCCTTGTTCCTGATCTTAAAGGGATTGCTTTTAAATTTTGCCCATTGAGTATGATTTTGGCTGTGGGTTTGTAATAGATGGCCTTTATCATGTTGAGGTATGTTCCCTGTATTTCCACTTTGCTGAGAGTTTTGACCATGAATGGGTGCTGGATTTTATCAAATGCTTTTTCTGCATCTATTGAAATTATCATGTGGGTTTTCCCCTTCCTTTGTTTATAAGATGAATCACATTGATTGATTTGCGAATATTGTACCAGCCTTGCCTCCCAAGAATACATCCCACTTGACCGTGCTGTATGATTTTTTTTATATATTGCTGGAACCTGTTTGATAATATTTTGTTGAGGATTTTACCATCTAAATTCATCAGGAATATTGGCCTATAATTTTTTTTCTTTGTGTTGCTTTGCCTGGTTTTGGAATCAGAATTAAGCTCACCTCATAAAAGGAGCTTGAAAGTTTTCCTTCCTCTTGAATTTTTTGAAATAGTTTGAGAAAAATAGGAATTAGTTCTTCTTTGAATATTTGGTAGAATTCACTTGTGAAGCCATCAGGCTCAGGATTTTCTTTTTTGGGAGCTTTTTATAACTGTTTCAATCTCATTTGTTGTAATTGGTCTGTTTAGGTTTTTTGATTCTTCCAAATTAATTTTTGGAAGATTATATGTTTCAAGGAATTTGTCCATTTCATCTAGGTTGTCTAGTTTTTTGGCATATAATTCTTCATAGTATTTTCTTACAGTATTTTGTATTTCTGTCGTGTCAGTTGTTATATCTCCACTCTCGTTTCTAATTTTATTTATTTGAGTCCTCTCTCTTTTTTTCTTGGTGAGTCTGGTTAAAGGTTCATCAATCTTGTTTACCTTTTCAAAGAACCAGCACCTGGTTTCATTGATTCTCTATATTATTTCTTTAGCCTCTATATCATTTATTTCTGCTCTGATCTTTATTATTTTATTTCTTCTACTAGCACTGGGCTTTACTTGTTGTTATTTTTCTAGTTCTTTTAGATGTAGAGTCAAGTTGTTTATTTGAGTTTTTTCTAGCTTCTTGAGGTATGCCTGTAATGCTGTGAACTTCCCTCTCAAGACTGCTTTTGCTGTGTCCCATAAATTTTGAATTGATGTATGCTCATTATAGTTCGTTTCTAGAAATTTTTAAATTTCTTCTTTGATCTCATTGTTTACCAATTTATTATTTAATAACATACTATTTAGTTTCCAAGTGTTTGAGTATTTTTCAGTTTTTCTGTTGTGGTTGATTTCTAGTTTCATGCCATTGTGATCATAGAAAGTGCTTGATATGATTTCAATCTTCTTAAATTTTTGAGACTGCTTTCATGTGGTCTATTCTAGAGAATGTACCATGAGCGCTTGAAAAGAATATATATTCTGCTGCTTTAGGGTGAAAGGTTCTGAAGATATCTATTAAAATCAAGTTACTCTAGTATGTCCTTTAAGTCTGCTGTTTCTTTGTTAATTTTCTGTCTTGAGGATCTATCTAGTGATGTTAGTGGGGTATTGAAATTCCCTACTATTATAGTATTGCTGTTGATCTCGCCCTTTAAGTCCATCAAAGTCTGCTTTATATATTTAGGTGCTCCTATATTAGGTGCGTAGATATTTATGATGGTTATATCTTCCTGTTGGATTACTCCCTTTATCATTATGTAGTGGCCTTCTTTATCTCTTACTATGGTTTTTGTTTTAAAGTCCATTTTGTCTGATATAAGTATTGCTAACCCAGCTTTTTTTTCATTTCCATTTGCATGAAATATTTTTTTCCATCCATTTATCTTCAGTCTATGTGCATCTTTTTTTTTTAAGGTATGTCTCTTGTAGACAGCATATGTATGGGTCTTGTTTTTTTTATCCACGCAACTACCCTATGTCTTTTGATCAGATCATTTAATCTATTTATATTTAAGGTTATTATTGATATGTAATTGTTTATTGCCATTTTATTGTTTAAAATTTTATTCCTCTTGTGCTATAGTGTTTTTCTCCTTTGATCTGTTTTCAACAAGCCCCTTAGCATTTCTTGCAGCCTTGGTTTGGTTGTAGTGAATTCTTTGAGGTATTTTTGTCTGGAAAGTTTTTTATTTCTCCTTTAATTGTAAATGATAGCCTTGCTGGATAAAGTAGTCTTGGTTGTAGGTTCTTGTACTGCATTACTTTGAGTATTTCTTGCCATTCCCTTCTGGCCTCAAGTGTTTCTGTTGAGAAGTCAAAAGTCATCCTTATGGGGGCTCCTTTGTAGGTGATAGTCTTTTTTTCTCTAGCAGCTTTTAATATTTTCTCTTATCACTTAGCTTTGGTATTTTATTTATGATGTGTCTTGGTGTTGATTTCTTTGGGTTTCTCATTAATGGAGTTCTCTGTACTTCCTGAACATGTGAGATATTTTTCTGCCTTGATTGAGGAAAGTTTTCAGCTATGATATGCTTGAACAAAGTCTCTATCCCTTGTTCTTTCTCTTCTTCTTCAGGTACCCCTATGATGCAGATGTTATTTCTCTTCATGTTGTCACAGAGCTCTCTTAAAGTATCCTCAGACTTTTTGAGTCTCTTTTCTTTTTTCTGCTCTGCTTCTGTGCCTTTATTTATTGTGTCCTCTAACTTGCTGATTCAATTCTCTGCTTCATCCATCCTGCTTTTATTTCCTTTTATTGTGTTCTACATTTCTGATATTGTACTTGTCATTTCTGACTAATTCTTTTTTATTATTTCAATGTCCATTTTTATATATGCTATCATTTTATTTAGGTGTTTGTAATGACCATATATTATTGTTCTAATATCTTTGAACATCTTAACAATCATTATTTTAAACTCTGCATCTGGTAATTTGGTTATATCTGATTCATTCAGGTCCTTTTCTGGGGATTTCTCTTGACTCATTTGTGCTGCATTTCTCTGCCTTCTCATCTTCTCTGTGTAAAAGAAGGTCTTGGCCACTGGAGTCCACTGGGTGTGGTCTCTGTTCCTTAGGTATGGTCTGTCTGCAGGCCCACCACCCCCTCTGCTGTTGCTGCCTAGGGCGTTTGGGTATGAGCATCGCCAGTGACTTCCCACTGGGGCTGTTGCTGTGGTTTCTGCCTTTCCTTCACGAAGTTACTGTGATCATGTGCTCGGGTGTACAACCCTTGGTGGCCTTGGCCTTCACCCGGCCCCTGTGAGTGGCATTATGCTCGGCCCTGAAGGCAATGGTGAGCACCTTTGCTCAGCTGTGGGTCTCTGTCTGTTTCCAGGCTTCCGCCTTGCCCTTGCAGGAGAAGTTTGCTTGTGGGCCAGCTGCAAGCCTTAGCTCCACAGTCCGGGCTGGACTGTGTGCCCGCACTCAGCTAAGTAGCGGAACTCCGCCTGTTCTGGGCTTTTGGGTCCACCCCCGCGGGAGGAGCGGACTCCCAAGTCAGGCCACAAGCCTAGGTTCTCTGGCCGGGGCAAGGCTGTGCTTCTGCACCCCTGCTTAAGGGCGGGTCTCCACCCCTTCCAGGGTTTCCGCCCTTCCCCTGCATGGTGGATTGCAAATGGCTTGTTTCCCACTAAATACTGTCCATACACCTCTTCTAGGCTTGACCACTTTTTCAACTGGGCTTGACCACTTTTTCATGCTCCTTCCTCCCCAGCTGGACAAGACTGAGCTCACACCTGGGCCCAGTGGTGGCCACCTGGCTTCTACCCTTGCTGACAGAACTGTGCTTCCACGTCCTGCCACCTCCTGCCCTCTGCCGAGCCCTCAACCTTGTGGGTGGGGGTGCTGCAGCTCAGACCCTAAGACTCCCTACTATAGTCCCGAAAGCTCCCTCCTTCTAAGCGACTCTGCTCTCAGTGCCACGGGAGAGCTTGTTTGGCTGGTGTCCTGCTTCCCTTTGCTGGTATTGCTGTTGCCAGGAGTAATATTCACTTCATATTTGGGGAGTGACTCATTCTAGGGGTTAGGGTGGCTGTCTCCCAAAATGTTTCTATCAGTGTCTCCTAGATTACACTTGCTTCCTGCTACTCCAGGCCTCTCCTCTTTCCCCATTCTCCAGAGCCCCAGGTGAGTGGTTGTGAGAAATGTTTTTTGCGCAGTCCCTTTAAGAAGAATCCTGGGTCTGAGAAATCAGTCTCTTTCTCACAAACAGTATTCTGTCTTGTTTCCCACTAAATACTGTCCATACACCTCTTCTAGGCTCTGGGGCTGCAGGCTTGGGCTTTGTTCCTGGGACTCAGGACCCTCCCCTCTCTGCTAAACTCACTTCCTGCCACGCGACTCTCTCCCAGCTGCTGTTCACTCCAGGGAACTGGGCAGCCCTCTTCACATTTCTGCTTTTCCTACCAGTCTTGGTGTGGCTTCTTCAGTGTTCCTTGGTTGAAGAGTTCTCTTAGTTTAATCCAAAGTTCAAGCAATATACAAATTTAATGCAATTCCCATCAAAATTCCTATGACATTTTTTAAAGAAATGGAACAAAAAATCATCAGATTTATATGGAACTATAAAAAACTCTGAATAGCCAAAGCAATCCTAAAGAAAAAGAATGAAGCTGGGGGCATTACAATACCTGACTTCAAACTATATTATAGGGCCACAACGAAACATCATGGCATTGACAGAAAAATAGACATTCAGACCAATGGAACAGAATAGAAAGTCCAGAAATAAAACCACATATATATAGTCAAATAATTTTTGATAAAGGAGCCAACAACACATAATGGAGAAAGCCTCTTCAACAAATGGTGCTGGGAAAACTGGAAAGCTGCATGCAAAAGAATGAAACTCGACTACAGCCTGTCCCCTTGAACTAAAATTAATTCAAAATGGATCAAAGACCTAAATATAAGACCTGAAATAATAAAGTACATAGAAGAAGACATAGATTCTAAACTCATGGACCTTGATTTTAAAGAGCATTTTATGAATTTGACTCCAAAGGCAAGGGAAGTGAAGGCAAAAATAAATGAATGGGACTACATAAGACTAAGAAGTTTTTGCTCAGCAAGAGAAACTGACAACAAAATAAACAGATGGCCAACTAAATGGGAAATGATATTTTCAAACAACTGCTCAGATAAGGGCCTAATATCCAAAATATACAAAGAACTCATAAAACTCAACCACAAACAAACAATCCAATAAAAAAATGGGAAGAAGACATGAACAGACACTTCTCTCAGGAAGAAATACAAATGGCTAACAGATATATGAAAAGATACTCATTTTCATTAGTTATTAGAGAAATGCAAATCAAAACTGCAGTGAGATACCACCTCACACCTGTTAGATTAGCTATTATTAACAAGACAGGTAATAGCAAATGTTGGAGAGGCTGTGGAGAAAAAGGAACCCTCATTCACTGTTGGTGGGAATGCAAAGTAGTACAACCATTATGGAAGAAAGTATGGAGGTTCATCAAAAACTGAAAATAGAACTACCTTATGACCCAGCAATCCCTCTACTGGGTATATACTCCCCAAACTCAGAAACATTGATACGTAAAGACACATGCAGCCCCATGTTCATTGCAGCATTGTTCACAGTGGCCAGGACATGGAAACAACCAAAAAGCCCATCAATAGAAGACTGGATAAAGAAGATGTGGCACATATACACTATGGAATACTACTCAGCCATAAGAAATGATGACATAGGATCGTTTACAACAAAATGGTGGGATCTTGATAACATTATACGAAGTGAAATAAGTAAATCAGAAAAAAACAAGAACTGGATTATTCCATAAGTAGGTGGGACATAAAAACAAGACTAAGAGACATTGATTAGAGTGTGGTGGTTACGGGGGGGGGGAGGAAAAGGGGAAGGGGGAGGGGCACAGAGAAAACTAGATAGAAGGTGACGGAGGACAATCTGACTTTAGGTGATGGGTTTGCAACATAATTGATTGACAAGATATCTTGGACATGTTTTCTTTGAACATATGTACCCTGATTTATTGATGTCACCCTAGTAAAATTAATAAAAATAAATAAATAAATAATAGTCTATGTTGACCATAAGCCTTACCAATAACATAAACATTTGATTAAAACATATTTTGTATGTTTATATATTATATACTATATTCTCACAATAAAGTAAGCTAGAGAAATAAAATGTTATTTTTAAATCATAAGGAAGAGAAAATACATTTATAATACTGTATATCTTTATTGAAAGAAATCCGTGTATATGTGAATCTGTGTAGTTCAAACCTGTATTGTTCAAGGGTCAACCATATACCCACTAAGGTTTAATCACTAAGCACCCTTCAGCCACTGTCTGTGACTCTTTTACATTTGGATGCTGCTTATGTAGAAGAGATTCCTTAGAAAAGGGAAAAGCTAAATGTGAATTAAGGGAAAGAAGTTGTCAAATTGGTTTCACAGAAAACATCTAGGATAAAAACAAGCACCCTTCTTCCACTCCTTTTCCAGCCCTGTCACTCTTTGAGCTCTGAGCCCCACAGTAGGTCTGGTTTTGCTCCCCTGAAATAAAGGATGAGGTGGGAGACTGTCTCCGGGAGCTGCAGAAGGCAGCTGGCAGGCCCTCCCTCCCCGCAGGCTCCCGCCTATAGGTGTGTACTGCCCCTCAGCTCTGCAAGAAAGGAAGCTCTGTGTCAGAGGAAGCACTTCCTCCACTGGCATATTAGCTCCCAGGATTGAAGACAAGCAGCCCAAGGAACTCCAAACTTGGTCCGAGCTTTGGCAGCCTCCAGCTCCACCTGAGGAGATACGTTCATTCGCACAGAACCATCACTCCACAGCCAATTAGAAAATCGAGCATACTGGCATGGGAACGCACGACAAGCAGGAAGTCTATTTATCTAACGTTAAGTTGTGCCATGTGAACTAGATCTGAAATGGAAATGGTGGCCTTGGGCCTTGGCTCTGCCACCATTGTTACAGTATTTGGTGATGACGCAGCACTGGGCCTCCATCATGGTGGATCGAAGGGCTCCATCTCCCTGCTGTCAACAAGGGTGTAGAGCAGGGGTCCCCAAACTTTTTACACAGGGGGCCAGTTCACTGTCACTCAGACCATTGGAGGGCCAGACTATTAAAAAAAACTATGAACAAATCCCTATGCACACTGCACATATCTTATTTTAAAGTAAAAAAAAAAAACACAAAATGGGAACAAATACAATATTTAAAATAAAGAACAAGTAAATTTAAATCAACAACCTGGGCTGGAGTAGGTGGACGTACCAACATCTACCTCCCAGAACCAAAGTGGGTTACAAACTAATTTTATAAACTATCATCTGGAAAAACCAACTTGGGACTAAACTAAGAGGACTCTTCAACCAAGGAACACTGAAGAAGCCACACAGAGACTGGTAGGAAAAGCGGAAACGGGGAAATGCAGAGAGGGCTGCCCAGCTCCCCGGAGCGAATGGCAGCAGGGAGAGACTCGCATGGCGGAAAGTGAGTTTAGCAGAGGGGAAAGGGTCCTGAGCCCCAGGAACAAAGCCCCAGCCTGCAGCCCCAGAGCCCAGAAGAGGCATAAGGACAGTATTTAGCTGGAAATAAGTCGGGATACTGTTTTTGAGAAAGAGTCTGATTTCTCAGACCCAGGATCCTTCTTAAAGGGACAGCGCAGAACATCTCCCTCATAACCACTCACCCGGGGCTCCTGGGGATGGGGGGAGAGAGGAGAGGACCAGAGTAACAGGAAGAGAGTGTAATCTAGGAGGCACAGGGAGAAGCATTTTGGGGGATAGCCACCCTAACCCCCAGGACGAGTCACTCCCCAAAGCTGAAGTGAATATTTCCCCCGGAAACAGCAATACCAGCAAAGGGAAGCAGAAGAGCAGCCAAACAAACTCCCCGCAGCATTCAGAGCACAGTCTCATAGAAGGAGGGAGCTTTTGGGTCTACAGTAGTGAGTCTTAGGGTCCAAGCTGCAACGCCCCCACCCACGCAGCTGAGGGCTCACCGGAGGGCAGGCGGCATCAGGAGACAAAAGCACGGTTCTGCTGGCAGGGGCAGAAAACAGCTGGCCACCACTGGGCTCAGGTGTGAGCTCAATCTTGCCTGGCTGGGGAGAAGGAGGCGTGCAAAAGCGGTCAAGCTCAGCTGCTGGCAGCCTGTAATCCACCCTGCGGGAAAAGGGCGGGAACACTGGAAAGGGTGGAGACCAGCCCCTGAGCAAGGGCAGAGGAGCACAGCCCTGCCCCGTCCGTGCAACCCAGGCTTGCGGTCTGACTTGGTAGCCGGCTCCTCTCGTGGGGGTGGAGCCAAAAGCCCAGAAGAGGCAGAGTTCCGCTACTGAGCTGAGCTTGGGAATGCAGTCCTGCACGGCAGTAGAGCCAAGGCTAGGAGCCATTCCTCAAGCAGGCTCCTCCTGCAAGGGCAGGGCGAAAGCCTGGGAATAGGTGGAGACTCGCAGCTGAGCAAAGGTGCTCGCCAGTGCCCTCAGGACCAAGCATAATGTAACACACGGGGGCGGGGCAAAGGCCAAGGACACCAACGCTTGTGCAGCCAAGCACGTGATCACAGCCACTCCCGTGAAGAGAAAATGTGGAGGCAGAGAAATACAACAAAAATAAACCAAGAGAAATCCCCAGAAAAGGACCTAAGTAAATCAGATATAACCAAATTACTAGATGCAGAGTTTAAAATAACGATTGTTAGGATGCTCAAAGATATCAGAACAACCATAGATGGCCATTATGAAAACCTACATAAAGAGATAACAAATATAAAAAAGGACATTGAAATAATAAAAAAGAATTAGTCAGAAATGACAAATACAATATCTGAAATAAAGAATACAATGGAAGGAATTAAAAGCAGGATGGATGAAGCAGAGAATCGAATCGGTGAGTTAGAGGACACAATAAATAAAAGCACGAAAGCAGAGCAGAAAAAAGAAAAGAGACTCAAAAAGTCTGAGGAAACTCTAAGAGAGCTCTGTGACAACATGAAGAGAAATAACATCCGCATCACAGGGGTTCCTGAAGAAGAAGAGAAAGAACAAGGGATAGAGACTTTGTTCAAACATATTATAGCGGAAAACTTCCCCCAATTAAGGCAGGAAAACATTTCACATGTTCAGGAAGCACAGAGAACTCCATTAAGGAGAAACCCAAAGAAACCAACACCAAGACACATCATAATTAAAATACCAAAGCTAAATGATAAAGAGAAAAAATGAAAAGCTGCTAGAGAAAAAAAGACTATCACCTACAAAGGAGCCCCCATAAGGATGACTTCTGACTTCTCAACAGAAACACTTGAGGCCAGAAGGGAATGGGAAGAAATACTCAAAGTAAGGCAGAACAAGAACCTACAACCAAGACTACTTTATCCAGCAAGGCTATCATTTAAAATTGAAGGAGAAATAAAAAGCTTTACAGACAAAAAGAAACTAAAGAATTTCACTACAACCAAACCAAGGCTGCAAGAAATGCTAAGGGACCTGTTGTAAACAGATCAAAGGAAAAAAAGAATATAGCAAAAGAGGAATACAGTTTCAAAGAAAAAAAATGACAATAAACAATTACATATCAGTAATAACCTTAAATGTTAATGGATTAAATGATCCGATCAAGAGACATAGGGTAGCTGCGTGGATAAGAAAACAGGACTGATACATATGCTGTCTACAAGAGACACGCCTTAAATCAAAAGATGCACATAGACTGAAGATAAATGGATAGAAAAAAATATTTCACGCAAATGGAAATGAAAAAAAAGCTGGGGTAGCAATACTTATATCAGACAAAATGGACTTTAAAACCAAGACCATAGTTAGAGATAAAGAAGGTCACTACATAATGATAAAGGGAGCAATCCAAAAGGAAGATATAAACATTATAAATATCTACGCAGCTAATATAGGAGCACCTAAATATATAAAGCAGACTTTGATGGACTTAAAGGGTGAAATCAACAGCAATACTATAATAGTAGGGGATTTCAATACCCCATTAACATCATTAGATAAATCCTTAAGAAAGAAAATCAACAAAGAAACAGCAGACTTAAAGGACATATTAAATCAACTCAATTTAATAGATATCTTCAGAACCTTTCACCCTAAAACAGCAGAATATACATTCTTTTCAAGCGCTCATGGTACATTCTCTAGAATAGACCACGTGTTAGGGCACAAAAGTGGTCTCAAAAATTTAAGAAGATTGAAATCATATCAAGCACTTTCTCTGATCACAATGGCATTAAACTAGAAATCAACCACAATAGAAAAATTGAAAAACATTCAAACACTTGGAAACTAAATAGCACATTATTAAATAATGAATGGGTTAACATTGAGATCAAAGAAAAAATTAAAAAATTCCTAGAAACAAACGATAATGAGCATACATCAACTCAAAATTTATGGGACACAGCAAAAGCAGTCCTGAAAGGGAAGTTTATAGCATTACAGGCATACCTCAAGAAGCTAGAAAAAGCTCAAATAAACAACTTAACACTGCATCTAAAAGAACTAGAAAAAGAACAGCAAGTAAAGCCCAGAGCTAGTAGAAGGAAGGAAATAATAAAGATCAGAGCAGAAATAAATGACACAGAGGCTAAAGAAACAATACAGAGGATCAATGAAACCAGGAGCTGGTTCTTTGAAAAGGTAAAAAAGATCGATGAACCTTTAATGAGACTCACCAAGAAAAAAAGAGAGAGGACTCAAATAAATAAAATTAGAAACGAGAGTGGAGAAATAACAACTGACACAATAGAAATACAAAATACTGTAAGAAAATACTATGAAGAACTGTATGCCAAAAAACTAGACAATCTAGATGAAATGGACAAATTCCTTGAATCATATAATCTTCCAAAAATCAATCTGGAAGAATCAGAAAACCTAAACAGACCAATTACAACAAATGAGATTCAAACAGATATCAAAAAACTCCTCCCCCCCCCCAAAAAAAGTCCTGGGCCTGATGGCTTCACAAGTGAATTCTAGCAAATATTCAAAGAAGAACTAACTCCTATACTTCTCAAGCTATTTCAAAAAATTCAAGAGGAAGGAAAACTTCCAAACTCCTTTTATGAAGCGAGCATAATTCTGATTCCAAAACCAGGCAAAGACAACACACACAAAAAAAAATTATAGGCCAATATCCCTGATGAACTTAGATGCAAAAATCCTCAACAAAATATTAGCAAACCAGATCTAGCAATCTATGAAAAAAATCATATACCATGATCAAGTGGGATGTATTCTTGGAAGGCAAGGGTGGTACAATATTCGCAAATCAATCAATGTGATTCATCACATAAACAAAAGAAAGGAGAAAAGCCACATAATAATTTCAATAGATGCAGAAAAAGCATTTGATAAAGTCCAGCACCCATTCATGATCAAAACTCTCAGCAAAGTGGGAATACAGGGAACATACTTCAACATGATAAAGGCCATCTATGACAAACCCGCAGCCAACATTATACTCAATGGACAAAATTTAAAAGCATCCCCCTTAAGATCAGGAACAAGGCATGGGTGCCCCCTTTCACCACTCTTATTCAACATAGTCCTGGAAGTCCTAGCCACAGGAATCAGACAAGAAAAAGAAATAAAAGGCATCTAAATTGGAAAAGAAGAAGTAAAACTATCATTATTTGCAGATGATATGATATTGTATATAGAAAACCCTAAAGTCTAAGTCAAAAAACTACTAGACCTGATAAATGAATTCGGCAAGGTGGCAGGATATAAAATCAATACTCAGAAATCAGAGGCATTTTTATACACTAATAATGAACTGTCAGAAAGAGAAATCAAGCAATCAATCCCCTTTACCATTGCAACCAAAAAAATAAAGTACCTAGGAATAAATCTAACCAAGGAGATTAAAGATTTGTACTCGGAAAATTATAAAACATTGATAAAAGAAATCAGGGAAGATACGAATAAGTGGAGGCATATACCGTGCTCATGGTTAGGAAGAATAAACATCATTAAAATGTCTATATTACCCAAAGCAATTTATAAATTCAATGCAATACCGATTAAAATACCGATGACTTACTTCAAAGATATAGAATACATATTCCAAAAATTTATATGGAACCAAGAGAACACGAATAGCTCAGCAATCTTGAAAAGGAAGAATAAAGTAGAAGGTATCACACTTCCGGATATCAAGTTATATTGTAAGGCCATTGTACTCAAAACAGCATGGTTCTGGCATAAGAAAAGGCACATAAATCAATGGAACAGAACAGAGAACCCAGAAATAAACCCACAACTCTATGGACAACTGATATTTGACAAAGGAGGTAAGGAAATACAACGGAGCAAAGACTGCCTCTTCAAAAAATGGTGTTGGGAAAATTGGACAGCTACCTGCAAAAAAAATGAAACTAGACCACCAACTTACACCACTCACAAAAATAAACTCAAAATGGATAAATACTTAAATGTAAGCCGTGAAACCATAAGCATCTTATAAGAAAACATAGGCAGTAAGCTCTCTGACATCGCTCGCAGCAATATATTTGCTCATTTGTCACCAGAGGCAAGTGAAATAAAAAACAGGATAAACAAATGGGAGTTTATCAAACTAAAAAGCTTCTGCACAGCTAAAGACAATAAGAACAGAATAAAAAGACAAACTACACAATGGGAGAATATATTTGATGTTGCGTCTGATAAGGGGTTAATAACCAAAATTTATAAAGAACTTGTAAAACTTAATACCAGGAAGATAAACAATCCAATCCAAAAATAGGCAAAAGAAATGAATAGACACTTCTCCAAAGAGGGCACACAGATGGCCAATAGGCATATGAAAAAATGTTCAACATCACTAATGATTAGAGAAATGCAAATTAAAACCACAATGAGATTTCACCTCACACCAGTCAGAATGGCGCTCATCAATAAAACAACACAGAATAAGTGCTGGCAAGGATGTGGAGAAAAGGGAACCCTCCTGCACTGCTGGTGGGAATGCAGACTGGTGCAGCCACTGTGGAAAACAGTATGGAGATTGTTTAAAAAACTGAAAATCGAACTGCCTTTTGACCCAGCTATACCGCTGTTAGGAATATACCCGAAGAACACCATAGCACCGTTTGAAAAAAAGAAATGCACCCCCATGTTTATGGCAGCATTGTTCACAATAGCAATGATCTGGAAACAACCCAAGTGTCCATCAGAGGACGAGTGTATTAAAAAGCTTTGGTATATATATACTATGGAATACTACTCAGCCATAAGAAATGATGACATAGGATCTTTTACAACAACATGGATGGGCCTTGATAACATTATACTGAGCGAAAGAAGTAAATCAGAAAAAACTAAGAACTATATGATTCCATATATAGGTGGGACATAAAGATGAGACTCAGAGACATGGACAACAGTTTTGGGGATACAGCGTGGGGGGAGGAGAGAGAGGAGGTTGGGGGAGGGGAGGGGCAGAAAGATCATGACTTTTCAGCATTTGCCATATTCCCCCTTTAATCTATAGATAGACAGCAAATATTTACTTATGGTGTTTCCACTATAAAGACTGCTGTCTTAGGGACAAATGCTGATGAACTATTTCAGCAGTTCCTCCTTCTTCAAAGACTTATATGTCAACAAAGAGCTCCATGTTTCACAGGACATACTCAAGCTCACTCTATGTATGCTCCCTGGAGCTTTAACACAAGGGAATGCCCTTTTTTTTCTTTCCTCTTTTCTTTTTTTTTTTTTTTGTTGTTGTATTTTTTCTTTTATTTATTTATTTTTTGTATTTTTCTGAGGATGGAAATGGGGAGGCAGTCAGACAGACTCCCACATGCGCCTGACCGGAATCCACCTGGCATGCCTACCAGGGGGGAATGCTCTGCCCATCTGGGGTGTTTCTCTGTTACAACCAGAGCCATTCTGGCGACTGGGGCAGAGGGCATGGGGCCATCCTTCGTGCCCGGGGTGGCTTTGCTCCGGTAGAGCCTTGGCTGCGGGAGGGGAGGTGAGAGGCGGAGAGGAGGGAGAGGGGGAGGGGTGGAGAGGTAGATGAGTGCTTCTCCTGTGTGCTCTGGCCAGGAATCAAACCCGGGAATCTTGCACACCAGGCCAATGACTCCTCCGGGTCTACTATATCATGCTTTTTACTTAAAAAAAAAATACATTTCTTTTGAAGGCTGATGAACAGGAAACACCAAATCTTTTTCTCCTGCAAACTACTACCTTCTTTATTAGATCCAGCTAATAACACTGTTTTGTCTTTTTCCAAATAGCTCCAGATATATGGAAAAGATTTATATAGGTGGATGGGGATCCTCAAACCCCTCAGCGAGATCTTCTGAGCATGGCTTTTAAGATACCTAGAGGCAGAAAAAGCCCAATAGAGATCAGGGGAACTACCAGCTTTTAGGATACACCCTTAAAGGCTCCAACGCCCCAAATGGGTCTCATAGGATGCCATCTGGGTCCTGCTTCAATAGTGGAAAGGAAGGTCATTGAGCTAATTAAAGCCTGCCAGGCTTACATGCCACTGCTGTGAGGAAACAGGGACACTGGAAGGTAGGCTTCCCCCTCGCTCCTCTAAGGGAGGGTTCAGTCTCTTACAGCCCTGCTCCAGCCACCTATGACCTAACCTTGCCCAGAAAGCTGGGGTTTGCCACTGAAGGCTGAAGGTGCCTAGAGCCGTCGGCCCCATCTACGACACTGTGGACGAGCCTAGGGTATTGCTTCCAAGAAGCAGGTAAACTGATCTCATTTGCACAAGGGCCACTTAACTATGTTTGCCTGAATAGTCAGGCTTTTTATTCTTCCCTCAAAGATCTCTGTTGTGGGTGTTGATAGTCCCATTTTCTGCTGCTTTGCTTAATATATAGTGTTTCCTTTATCCTTCCTACCTCAATGTCCCACTCATATTTCAGGCTGGGACCTACTCCTAATTTAGAGCTCTCTTTCCCCCTTTTGCCAACTTATATTATGAATTTACCTCTGCCACCCAGCTTAGTGTATCCCAAGGTTCTCTTTACCATGCCACAGTCGCAGAGCTCCAGGGAAAGCAACCTGGTCTCAACTCTCCAGGGAGAGGAGAACAGAAGCTCCATATCCACGCATGCTGCAGATGGCTTTTCCAGTCTACCTGAATCATTACCAGCTAGTAGCAGCGGTCATTGGGACTTGGACATGAGCTGCAAAGTATAGAATGGTGACAGCAATTCCAGTGCCATGCGGACTTTGCCTGGATGTGGACTTTTCCTGGACTCCTGCTCCCTGTGACAGCTCCTAACAGACTGAACTGTGGTTGGGTTGCATTTTTCAGGGATTTGGCATGGTGATGGGGCCAACTTGGACTTGGTGAACATGTTAAGGACACTACTCTTTTATGGATTCTTGCTGTATTGGCCAAAAGTTTGCTTAAAGGTTCTAAATCACTGTAAAAAAAATAGGGGACTGGATAAAGAAGATGGGGCACATATACACCATGGTATACTATTCAGCTTGAAGAAATGATGACATCAGATCACTTACAACAGAATGGTGGAATCCTGTTAACAGTATGCGGAGTGAAATAGGCGAATCAGAAAAAGACAACTGCAGGATTCCATACATTGGTGGGACATGGAAGCGAGACTAAGAGACATGGACAGGAGTGTGGTGATTACGGGGGGTAGGGGGAGGGAAAGAGGGAGAGGAGGAAGGGGAGGGGGAGGGGTACAGAGAAAACTGGATAGAGGGTGACAGAGGGCAATCTCTCTTTGGGGGATGGGTATGCAACAGAACTAAATGACAAGATAACCTGGAAAAAAAAAAACTGACCAGTATTTCAATGGGGACTATGCTCCTCTCACTGACCACCAATGAAAGAGGGCCCCTTCCGGAAGTGCGGTGGGGGCCGGATAAATGGACTCAGGGGGCCGCACGCGGCCCGTGGGGCCGTAGTTTGGGGACCCCTGGTGTAGAGGGATGTAGTGGTTTGGATGGTAACGCCCCAGCAGGACACATGTTTGTGTTCTAATCCCCAGGACCTGTGAGTGTGACCTTTTCTTGAAAAGGGGTTTTTGCAGATTTGATTAAATTAAGGGTCTTGAGATGAGACCATCTTTGATTATCCTTAGGGTCAACAGGTCAAATGGGCCCCAAATCAAATGACAAATGTCTCTTATAAGAGATGCACTCAGAGAAGAGGAAAAGGCCAAGACAGAGGCAGAGACTTCAATGATGCTGCCACCAGCCAAGGAATTTGGGAACCATCTGATGCTAGAAGAGGTGAAAAGGAGTTTCCCTTGGAGCCTTCAGGCAAGCATGGCCCTGGGAAACTTGCTATGGTCACTGCAGGAAACTAATATGAGGAGGCAGGCACTGATTTGCATCGGAGAGCTTGGCCTTTCTCATTCCCCTTTTAGTCTCCACAAGCACTGCTTTCTTCAGTCTCCTCCACTCTGTCCAGCTACAGGGGTCTTCAAGTCCCCACTGGAGTTAGGAGACCCAGGACTGCTGGAGGTTCAGTCACTCAGTTTTCTGGGCATGTAGTTAGAGTAGGAAGCCATCCTTCCAGAGCGACCTGCATGCCTAGCCCAAGACCCACCCTAGCATCGGACACAGGAAGGAGCAAACAAGCAGACAAATATGCTCTTTCCTCCCCTCAGCTGCTTTTCCCCACAGTGGCAAGCCCTTGCTCTGTCTGGGCACTCATGCTGAAGAAACAGCATCAACAGGGCCATTGCAAAGGTTGTAGGTATGTGCACCACATACAGCACCTGGCAGGAGGGTCTTCAGAAGCTGAGTTCCAGCCATGCTCTGTTCACCACAAATAGACTAAGGCTCCCCTGCGTTTTGACAGCCCAGGGGAAGGGGAAGCTCTTCTCAGTTTGCCCACTCAGAAGGTATGTTTTAAAGTCATAAAGACATACTTTTGGGTGGTGAAGTTCTGGAAATAGGTTGTGGTGAAAGTTCTACAACATTGTGAATATAATTGATGCCACTGAGCAATACACTTAAAAATGGTTACAGTGGCAGTCTTGGCTGGATTGCTCAGTTGATTAGAGCGTTGTCCCGAAGCACAGAGATTGTGGGTTCGATCTCTGGTCAAAGCGCATACAGGAACAGATAGATGTTCCTGTCTCTCTCTCTCTCTCTCCCTTCTTTTCCCTCTAAAATCAATAAAAATAAACATTTTAAAAAATGGTTACAGTGGAAAATTTTATGTTAGTGTATTTTACTACAATTTAAAAAACATTAATATTGTAACATATCAAAAACCATGTGTTAAATTTAAATGAACAAACTGTGTAGTATGTGAATTATATGCCAATAAGGTCATTTTTTTTAAATGCAAACAAAAAATACATTTTTCAAAACCCGCAAAATTAAGGCTCTAGTTAAGCTGGGATTGTGAAAAAAAATTTTAAAGAAACTGCATGTGCTAGCAAGCATCCCTCAAAACCAACCTTGTGCTGTCTTTAGTGGGCTCCCTTCTCATAGCAATTTCCTTTGCCCTCCTCCTGAGACCTGAGCTCAGGTTTGGTGACTTTGATGACAGAAATGGTGTTAGGCTGCAGGCAAAACCCTGGGACTTGAAACTCTGATTCCATGGCCACCTGACTCATCTGTCAGGCTAACATTTCTCAGGACTCTGACTGTAAATGTCAAATTTCCTGTCTACTCTGTGTCCCAACACCCCATGTGCAGGTTCTTCCTTTGCCTTCCTTCTCTTCATTAGCACATCCTGCATTTTCTAAGCAATCTCTCTATCTTGGTTTTCCCTTAAGCCTTTAGCTTTCCACTACATCACACCTTTGACGAACTGAGAGCTGCAAACAGAATCATAAAGTGTTTTGACTGAAGAACTCAATCAATAGCAGTAATTTTCAGTGCACTCTATATGTGTGTACCCAAGAAATCCAGGTAGATAAACAGAAACAACCTGTCAGTTCAACTCCTTGGACTGCACTGAGAAAGATAATCTAAAATAACTGACACATGGTATTTGTGGTAAGGCATTGTGCAAGAGGGTCAGAAGTACACAGCAGGGCTGAAAGAATTAGGCTGTGAAAACACCTGGCTTGTAATTCAATACCTCTTGTTCGTGGGGAGGTGCCCTGTCCAGATCAGGGTATATGTGCCGATTAGATTTAATACTAACGTAAATATTCCGTCCTTTTCTCAGCTGGACATGTGCTTTGCCCACATAAGACCATCAGCAGAGTGGCAGAGAAGGACTGAAGTCTGGGAAAGGAGAAATTTGGGTAAAGAAAAGAAGGAAAACGGAAACAGTCTTGAAGTGATAACATAGTATCACACATAAAAGGTAGTGTCTGGGAAGATGTTAAGAGATTTCGATAAAGGGATTCGACACTGTAAGAGCAACTGTTAGCATATTCTGTTTTATTTGAATTTTTAGGAGGCAGTAATTTGCATACCGCACCTGTATTAATCAGATACTTGATGGAGCAAAGGCAATCCTTCCTTTCTTCCTTCGAACCATCTAGAATGGCACTGGGGGAGTTGACTCTGATGTTCAAACAAATAGCGAGGAGGAGAGTCTGAAGTCACCACTCAATGAAATAATTTGGCACTTCTATTAGGAAATCATTATATTTACCAAAGGAAAAGCTCATTTGACTGCAAACACAGAAATATCAAGCAAGTCATTTCAAAGGCTGCATAGGAAAGATTAGTCAAGTACGTATGTGTCCCCAAAGAAAAACAAACTGAACAGGTAAATCTAACTCGATTATTCAGAGTTGTAGGTGGATTAAACATCCTTGCTTCTGTTTGTTATTCTGAACACCTGCCTACTGGCACTGTTGGCTCGTTATGCAAAGGCTATTCTGAACTATCAAACACTTACTTTCCAGGGGTTTTTGTATTTCAGAGTGCCAGTGTGACTTGGTTTTGGCCAAGGAAACACAAAAAAGTTTGCTGAAGATGAGGATTTGGGTATGGAAGAAGACTTTCTCTCCTGATAAAAGATCCAGGTAAGGAAAGAGAATGAGCTATACTATCTCTTCCTCTTGTTTCTGCCCTGCACGTGGTCTTGATGCTTTGAGCCTCAGTAGCCAATATGATGTAAGGACAAAGACACAAAGCCACCAACTAAGGATTTCAGAGTGAACAGAGAGAAAACAACTGGCTCCTTGAAGACTCAACTGACACCAGCCTCCCCCTACCTAGATTTCTTGCAGGAAGAGCAAATGCCCATCGATTTAACTGTTGACTTGGACTTTTGTTACTGGTATCCCAGAGCATTCTTGACACACCATGTACTGGGGGCCCCACTGGGCCTAAAACAGAGCTAGAACCGGGGTGTCTGATGAACCAGGGTCACAAGTGCCTGCAGGCATCTGTTTGCACTTAGAGAAGTCTGATGATAGACACCTAGGGACAAAGACAGAAATGAGAGGAACAGCATGGAGTGGAGCCATGGTCTATGGAGAGAGGGCCAGTAGCCGGAAAGAGGATTTTAAAAATCAAGGGGTTCTGTAAGAATGTGGCAGAACTGGGGTCTCAGTTATAAAGTAGAGCACATATCAGGGGGCAGCCACCTACTCCCCATGTCTGTAAGAAACTCGATTTGGCTCAGGCTCAGTCAGGGTGGCAGAAAACGCAGCACCATTTGGTCATCAGGAGGACCAACAGCTCTACAAGTCTCAGAAGTTGGTAACTTGAGTGGCGAATGGCCACAACACAGCACTGCTCTCCTGGGCCCTCAAAAACACTGGACGTTCATTTGCAAGGGAGCAGACTGGAAGACTATAGGTGAGAGGGGACTGCTTGGAAACACTAGGAGCAGTATCTCTGAGTCACAGTTGTGTAGGCTCAGCTCTTAGTTGACTAACATGTGGTTTTTCAAGGTATTGTACAATTTACCCTGTATGACACCGCAAATATAGGAAATGAAAATTTCATACACCCTCACCAACACTTATTATTATCAGTCTTTTAATTTTTATTTATTTAATTTTTAAAAAATATTTTATTTATTTTGAAATTTTAGATTAGTTGGCTTCTTTTTAATATTGAAACTTCTGGCCCTGGCTAGTTGGCTCAGTGGATGGAGCATCGTCCCACCATATGGACATCTCGGGTTCAATTCCTGGTCAAGGCACACAAGAGACCATGTGCTTCTCTCCCCCTTCTCTCTCTCTTCCCCTCCCGAAGCCAGTGGCTCAAGTGGTTCGAGCATCAGCCCTGGGCACTGAGGATAGCTTAGCTGATTCATCCGCCCCAGATGGGGGTTTCCTGGTGGATCACAGTCAGGGCACATGTGGGAGTCTGTCTCTCTATCTCCCCTCCTCTCATTTAAAAATATAAAAAGTGCAACTTCTAATCCATGAATACAGTTTGTTCTTTCTTCATTTAGAACTTTGATTTCTCTCATACTGTTTTCTTGCACACTTTTTTTATTAGATTGATTCTAGATATTTGATGTTTTGGAATGCTACTGTATGGAGTTATTTCCTTTGTAATTGTTGCTAGTATATAGAAATACATTTGTTTGCTATATACTAACATTGCATTCAGGAGTGTTGCTAAATTAATTATTATCATATAATAGATCTTCTATAATTTTTTTGTCTTTTCTAAATGAACAATCATGTCATCTACAAATACCACTAGTATTATATCTTCATTTTGAAATCTCATTGCTTTTATTTCTTTTTTCTTGCTGAAATTTTACAATACCAAAGAAAATTCAGTATCTTTTCTCATTCATAATCTCAATGGATGGTTTTCAGTATCTTATTATTAAGTATAATGTTTGCAGTAGATTTTTTTATTTTTTAAGTGAGAGGAGGGGAAATAATGAGACAAACTCCCACCTGTGCCCCAACCAGGATGCACCCAGCAACCTCCATCTGGGGCCAATGCTCCAATCAACCGAACTATCCTCAGTGCCCAAGACAGACACTTGTACCAATCAAGCCACTGGCTGGAGGAAGGGAAGAAGGAGAAAAGGAGGAGAGGGAGGGGGAGCGAAGCAGATGGTCACTTCTCATGTGTGCCTTGTCCCAGGATTGAACCTGGAACTTCTGTACACTGGGCCGACACTCTATCCACTGAGCCAGCTGGCCAGGGCCATTTGCAGCAAATATTTTGTAGAGGCCCTTTCTCAGCTTAAGGGATTGTCTTCTACTTCTATTTTGATAAGTAAGGATTTTTATCAGAAATGCATATTGAATTTTATCAAATGCTTTTTCTACATGGTCACATCTCCTGTATTCTATTTCTATTACTCTATATACTCTATATTATTCTATATTCAGTTTTTATTTCTTTATCTTATTAATGTGATAAATTACAATTGCTGTCTTTCAATTGTTAGATGGTTCCTACATCTCTGGAATTTAACCAAATTGGTTGTGATTTGTTCTTTTTACACATCACTGGATTTGACTTGAAAATATTTTGATAAAGAATTTTATATTTATATTCATGAGATTTACCTGTAATTTTTCTGTCTTATGATGTCCTTGCATTATTTTAAATTATATCTGGCTTTATAAAACAAGTTTTAAAATATCTTGTTTTTTTAATTCTCTGGAAGAATTGTAAAAGATCAGTGTGATTTATTAAAGTTAGGAAAAATTTATTGGTGAAACCATCTGGGCCTGGAGTTGTCTTGAGGAAAAGAGTTTTAATAATGGATACAATTTTAATGGATATTGAATTATTTGGAATTCTTATTTCTCTCTGTATTCATTTTGACTAGAAAAGCTTTTATAAATTATCAAATGTATTGGCATAAAGTTATTTATAATGTCTTTTCTAATGTAAAAAAAATCTTTAATAACATCTATTTTTCATTACTAATGTTGATAATTGGTAAATTTGTATTCTTTCTCTCTCTCTCTCTCTCTCTCACACACACACACACACACACACACGTAATCTTTCATCTTCCTAGGGATTTATTTTCTTATTCTTTAAAAATCTTTTGCTTTTGTTCATTTTCTGTATTACACATTTGTCATCTATTTCATTAAATCTTCGTCTCTATTTTTTTTTGCATTTTTCTGAAGCTGGAAACAGGGAGAGACAGTCAGATAGACTCCCGCATGTGCCCGACTGGGATCCGCCCGACTGGGATCCACCCGGCACGCCCACCATGGGGCGATGCTCTGCCCATCCTGGGCGTCGCCATGTTGCGACCAGAGCCACTCTAGCGCCTGAGGCAGAGGCCACAGAGCCATGCCCAGCGCCCGGGCCATCTTTGCTCCAATGGAGCCTTGGCTGCAGGAGGGGAAGAGAGAGACAGAGAGGAAGGCGTGGCGGAGGGGTGGAGAAGCAAATGGGCGCTTCTCCTGTGTGCCCTGGCCGGGAATCGAACCCGGGTCCTCAGCACGCTAGGCCGATGCTCTACCGCTGAGCCAACCGGCCAGGGCTCTTCATCTCTATTATGTCAAGTTCTACTTATGTTTTATTTTCTTAACCTCCTCATATGAATACTTAAATCATTATTTTTCAATCTTTTTTTCTTTTCTAATATATGAATTTGAGGTTACACACTTTCTGTAAGCACACACAATAGACCAAATTTTACCATCTCATTTATTTTTATTATTGATTTCTAACTTAATTCCACTCTTGCCAAAGACTATAATTTCAATCTTTTAAAATTTCTTGAAACTTGTTTCATTACTCAGCACATAAACATTTTTGAAAGTGTTTCATATGCACTAGAAAAGAATGCATGTTCTGCACTTGTTAGGTGAAGCTTTTCCACATGTAAATAGGTCACATTTTTGGACTTGTTGCTCAGACGATCTGTAGACATACTGACTTTTGATTGCTTGCTTGTTATTTACTTATACTGTTAAAATCTCCCACTATGATTATGAAATTATAAAGACATTTTGTTATTTCTGACCTCCATCATTTCTTTAGAGAATTCATCAGTGTTAGTCTTAGTTTGCTCCTTTGACGGTGACACGTCTTTTTGTCATTTTAATTGGATACTTTTAAGATTTTCTTTGTCTTTGTTCTCGGCGGTGATACATTAGACCATGATATACCTAGATTATTTGTCTTGTATTTATCCTATGGGGTTTACTAGTCTTCTAGAATCTTGTCTGGGTATCCTTTTTTCAGCTTAGGGAAATTCTTAGCTATTATCTCTCCTGATTCTGCTTCTGTTTTATTCTCTTTCTCCTCTCCTCCTGGGATTAATTATAATTTAGGACTTCAATTCCATGATCAGTAGGCTTTTTTCCTATGCCCCTCAGTCTACACTTGAAGAAGATCCATCTGCCCCAAGTGAACAATGACTGTTGACACGCATGCAGTGCATTTACCATGTACATGCCTTGGATAGTTCTTCCATAGAGTTTCTCTCTGCTTCACCCAATTTCTTGATCTTTCTCCTTAAACACATTATGAGACGTTTCCTTATGCCAAAGACAGCAACCATTCTGCTCTCTCTTTCATTGACCTCACAACCTGCTTTTATGGTGGTTTACAAGATGGTTCCCTGAATGGTCAAGAAGGTCCTAGGTCAGGGCTTTGCTTTCACCAGCTTTGGGCTAAGTAGCATGCCAGGAAAAAGTAATGTAAATCATGGGGAGGATAATATAATGCAACTCTGGAGTTAAATAACAGACCCTTTATCTTTATGGGAGGATAAGACTGCCATAATCCTTTCTGGTCTTCAAGAACATTTCATCTTCATCTTTAATTGATGCCAAAAATGATTTGATTTAAGAAAAAAACAACAAAAAACTTTGTCCTAACCACCCCCAGCCCCAAATAAAAGAAAAAGAAAAAAAGTAAATCCCATGTAGTTTGTAAATAGTCCACTGTGTTTACCTTGTAACAATCTGATGAGATAGATTTTACCGGTATTTTAAAGTGAACAGATTCAGATAACTGAGGCAGGAAAAGGAACAGAGAGGACTGAACCCAGGATTGTCTGTCTCTTTTTAAGTCTGGTGCTTGCAGTGGTAGGAAAAGTCCACCTCCCTTTTGTTTTCCCTTACCTGCCTAGTCTCCCTGTTTTCTTTCAAGAATACAGTCAGTAGATCTAATGATGATCAGGTGACACAGGCCCAGTGTCTGGTCAGCTCCGCCTGTGTGAGCGGTGCAGTGACCTGGAGCTCAGCTCACCCTGCAATCCATTTGTGCAGCTTTGCTTGGGTTCGTGTCGCTGTGGTGCTGGGTTTCGCCAACCTTCCCACCCTTCCCTTCCCAGTGACTCAGTAAGACTCTGCAGCTGTGATCTTCCGGGCTTTTCTCGGGCAACAGTGAGTTTTCAGGGAGGGCAAGGGCAAGACACTTGCTCAGTGAAAATAGAGACACTTAAAAATTAAAAGCAGAAAAGGAGAGTGGAGAGTCACAGATGGCCTTTAAAAAGCGAGTTGGCGTTGCGTGTGTTGAGAAGCCACGGGCAGCGCATGGCTATGAATCTGTGTGCTGTTCTTTGGCTTCCCGCCGGGGCAGACCGCAGAAGGGGCTGAGCGGCTGAGCAGGTGGGTGGGGAGAGAAGAAAGAGTCCTCCGCTGGGGAGGCGGAGTCTGTCTCAGTGGCGGGGCTCCAGGCTGCTGGGGACACGCTGATTGACACATGATCTCGGGCAGGCCGTCAGCGTGCTCATCATCCTGCCACTCCGCCTTCGAGAACTCTGTGCCTGTTGGTCTGGGAGGCCCGGTTCAGGCTGGCCTGGCCTCATCGGGCCGGCTGTCGCAGCCGTCAGTCGTCATCCTTCCAGAAGCCTGTCACACGGCCCGACACCCACCGCAGTTCCGGGGAACCCAAGAGACCCCGAGTTCCCCTCCCCACACCCCTTTAGCCTCCGAAGGATCAGAGCCTTCCACACGCAGCAGCCAGGGTGCTCGCTGCCGCTGCTGCCGTTGACTCCGAGTCAGGTGTGAGGGACGGGGGGCTGAGGGTAAGGCTGTTAATCAGTTCTGAAACCCTGATTGCATCTTAATACCAAATGCAAAGCACCTAAGAGCAGCAATTTGCAGTAATGGGGGAAATCAGCAGGTCCCTGGGGGTTGACAGGAAGTACACCCTCGCCAGGCTCAGACTGGGGGGAGGAAAAGTCATCTGTGAGAGGATGCAGACAGCTGCTGGCCTCCGTCCCAGGAGGAGAGAGAGAGTTTGGGGGAGGAGAGATCGTGCTGGACCGAAGGAAGGCGAGGCTGAGTTGGGTGGCCTGTCCCGCCAGGCGGGGCGCCTCTTCCCCTTCCCGCTCCGGCTGGAGAGTGTTACAGTCTCTGTCCCTTCTGCCAAATGCAAACGGGAAAGATTATGGCTAACAAAATCTAGCCAAACAAATGTATGGAACTCAGAGCATTCTTGCCTGAGGAGGGACCAGGAAAAGGCTCATTTTGCCCACCAGCCTGGGCTGGGACCATCAAGTGTCTCTACCCTACTGGGGCATTCCTTTCCTTTACGACTTCATTGGAATGGAAAGGGCACTTATCCCCGCCAGAAGGTGAAACGTTTTTCATGGAACTAGTTTTTCTTCCTCTTTGAAAATGTTCCCAGCACTGAACACGCATATTTTCCTTACATGTAATTTGATTCGGATGGTTTCTTGACCTGCATCCAAACTTAGCTGTGGGTAATTATTACTGTCACTGTTGTTATTAATACTGATATTTATCATAATCTCACATGTAGGACAGCCCTTAATCATGCTGTTTCATTTGGCTGAAGGAAAACTGCCGCACTGGCCGCCCTCCCAGTTTACCCTCTTGTAGTCACTGTTACCCAAATCCTTCTATGTGAATAATTAGCCCAATACTCGTGATCTCTCCTCAGCAATATGTCCACATTGCATTCAGAGGTCAGAGCCAAGGCCAGCAGGTGGAAGTGACAAGAAATAAGATGTATCTCATTATAGTGAGAAAATATCTACTTGTTAAGGTGTCTAACCAGATGCCTCCTGAAGTAGTAAGCTCCCTATCACCAGAAATATCCAAGTAGAGGCCACAAAGGTTGATTATCTTTCAGGTATGCTATTTAGGGAAGTAATGAATTACAACCCTGGTTCTCAAATTTTAGGTCCATATGAATCACCTTGAACGCTTGTTCACAGATCACTGGGTTCTATCCCCAGAGTTGCAAATTTAGAGGCTTAGGCAGGACCCAGAAACTTGCATTTCTAACAAGTCTCTGGGTGACTCTCTGATGCTCCTGGTCCAGGGACACATTTTGAGAGCCACTGACTAAGGAAAGCCAGACGAGATCACTTAAAACTTTCTTCAGAGTCTAAGATTTTATGAGAATACAAAATAAAAATTATTTAAGAAATGACCAAGAGCAACTGGCTCAGGGTAAAGGGATAAGATGCAGCAGTTCTCTTACAAACTTAATATGGATACTTAACAGAAAGGCAACTTCAGTCTTCACCTTTTAGCACTGTCATGTTTTCACAGATAACGTGATTTAGTCCACAAATGCTTAAATGTTGGCTCAGCATATTGCTGGAAATTTTCCACGGCCTCATTTAGTTCAAATGGAAATCCACCCATATTCAAAAAGAGAAACCCCTGGAAAAATTAAATTAAAAAAAATATATATATATAAACCCCTGGTTTTTACTCTCCCTGCAATAACCATACACCTACAGACTTCAGTGCTTTAACAACAAAAATAAAAGAACAAGAACGTCTTTTTCCTGGGCACATGATGAGCACAACAGGTAACACAACTTTATCTTGTGATTTCTGTAACTGTTTCTTTCAGGAGCTCTGAAATCCCCTGGAACAATGCTTTGTGTAAGCCATAAGTAAGCCCCTTAGGCAGCTGTAAAGTGGGGGTGAGAAAAGGACAGTGATCAACATGACTTGTATGCAGGCTCCTAGCTGCAGAGCCCTGTCCATAGCCATTATCATATTTGATCCCTGCAAATGCAAGGTAGACAAGACAGGTATCATCCACTCCATTTCTCTGGTAAGGAAGTTTACACTTTGACAGTTCCTGAATTGCCCAAAGGTCACCCAGGGCACAACAAATATTGCAGAAGAAAAAGTCTAGTTTTTTAACTCCTAGAGTGATCTTTTCAACTACATCACCAAGCTGCTCTTGAAACAAAGCAATAGGCAGGGAAGTGGGGCATGGAAGATGACAAAAAGAATTTTTTAAAACTAATTTTTTTTTTACATCTCAAATTTTGACTTAACTTCATACCTAACCCAAGAGGTTCCAATAAAATCCTGAAGAATGCAAATTAAACAAGAGTCCCAGGAGGCATTTTGTCTTTGAGACACGGGCAATGGATGGCAGGAGAGAATGGATCTGGGAATTTTTCAGTGTTCCATTTGTAGCTTGGGATTCTCGGTCCTGGTCCCTTGCATCTCCTGGGGGCCTGGATGTGGAGAGGCCACAAAGAAGGAGTAAACTCTTGCTGTTGAAATGAGGCTCTTGGCCCCCTCTCCCTCATGCCAGCCTCTTACAAAAGGATGTGAAAATCATATAAAAATGATTCCAAGCATCTCTCCTCAGGGAAATAAATAACACTAGTTAGTTTTGAAGACTATAGGCTCATTGGCTTTGTTCTGGTCTTGGCAGGTGTGGGGTGAGAAGCCAAAGCCTGGGCACACTGGCCCACCTTGACCTCTGCTACAAGGAGCTCTTTTGTTTGTCCCTGAGAAGGAAGGTTCACAGGAAGTTCTGGACAGGCTATGCCATCACCATGAACTTCAAGGTCAGGGGACTTTCCTCAGGCACCTGCTGAAGTCATTTTATAACCTGACCTGAATCATGTTACCTCCCACTTTTTTAGCAGTGAGGACATTCTTGTTTTCCTACGAAAACGCGCGAGGGTCACCTAAGGACACTTCTTGCAGCGATCCAGCTACCCTTTATCTTTGTGTCACCCAATTCTCTGTGTTCCCTCCAGGAGAGATGGCCATCTTTTTGTCTGTAACAAATACACTGTAACTGAACTAGTTAGGAGGATAAAAAAAATCTTTATGATCAGCTAAATAATGCTTTCATCCCTTGTCCTCTTTCAGAAAAGAACAGAGCAACAAATTTCCCAACAGGTTTAACCTGGCTTACCAAAAAGAAATACATTTCTTAAAGAAAATAAAAGAGTAACTTGAACCAGCCATCCATACAAATATTTCAACTATAGGTTAAAAAAAAATGTCTCCAAGGCAGAATTTGGGGAAAGAGCATTGCAGAATAAGAATAATTAGATCAGATCACCTGCAAACTGTATATGGAGAAGCATAGCAATTCATATCATATAGTGAAGCCTATCAACTCACCTATAGTCACTTATTCAGCAGTTACTGATATTGTCCCCAACCCCCAGCCCACCTCCCTAGGAATAGTGATATACATCAAAAGAAAATACAAACTATCTTCACTCTCACAAAAATGACAATCTAATTTGGGACTCAAGTTTTTACCTAGAAACACTTGGAGAACAATACAAAAATTATTTTAATTAGTAAGTACAATAAGAATAATGGCTGACATACATTAAATCACAAGCCCTTTGTGAGCATTTTACATATGTTATCTCTTTCAATCCTTAGGGAAACAGATTAGTGCTGTTATTAGACCAACTTTATAGAGATTGAGAAATTTGAGTTGGCCCACAGTTCTGTGGTCAGTAAGGCAGGGCTTGAACTTAAGTCTGCTTGATTGCACAGCACTCAAGCACTCCCCGGTTCTGTCCAAGTGTCAATGAGAGAAGCAGAGAATAAATGCTGTGGTCATTCAGTGAAGATAGGACACTGAGCTGCAAACTGTCAAAAAGGTCCCACAGGGCAAGAGGTGTGCTGCAATGTACCAGGAATGCCTCTATCTGGCCTGAATCGAAACCAGGTTTCTTTAAAAAAGTCTCTGGCTGCTGGACTCTGGTCCTAGCAACGTGTAAGAATTGTGAGTCTGGGCAACCTGAGCTCCATCCTCAGATCTAAGACCTGAAAAGGTAAGCCACTTTTGCAGTGTCACACAGACCACTGAGCTGTGAAAGGTGATAATTAAACAAGATGCTGTCCAACTCTTGTATTGGGGACTAGAGTCAGAGGAGGACACTGTATATATAGCTCATGATACAACTTGGGCCTATCTCCTTTGTAGGAACCTATTTGATGGGTTGCATTTGTGTGCCTTGAGTATCAAGAGGTTGGCACAGACTCCGACACCTAAAACCACATGAGATGGGCACATTTCGCTTGCTCTATGAATGGATGCTAAGGTTCCACACTTTTCAGTGTAAGACCTGAAGCTATTGTAAAGTAACCCAGATCTCAGTGATATGTAAGATGAATAAAGTGTTGCATCTCAATTGTGTGAAATCTGAATTGAGAACCTTTACCCTCTTAGGGAGGTAAAGTTAGAAGCGAGACAAAGATGGGAGTTGGAGGTGCAAATAATCTTGTGGAAGTGTGAGTGATGCGAATCCACAGGACCAACTTCTTTTTCTTTTTCAAAAACTAACTTACTCATCTAGTGGGGGAAAAAAATCTAAGTCAATCTTTCTGGGAATTTTAGATGAATTTCTAAATAAAATCTCCAAATCCATATTTATATATACACTAAATTATATATCTATACTAAAAGCAATCCCTATTTTATCCCTAATATTTTTAACAGACATGTGCTAACAATCAGTATGCATTATCTCATCTGCTCTCATAATAACTCTGTGAGATTGGCATTTTGTCTCTTGTGTACAGGTGAGGAACTAAGGGGACAAGAAGCTTAGTAATTTCCCCAAAGTCAAGTGACAGCAGAAAGCTGGAGCCAGTGTTCAAACCTGAATCTGCCTGAGCCCAAACTCAGCTCAGAATGACTCTGTCATTTGCTTGAATGACAGTATAATTAGCAAGTCATTTTGCTTCCCCATACATAATGAGATGTGTCCATAATGAAACAAAACTAGTTTTCCCACGTGACTCCTCTGCATAATAGGATGCACAATTCAATGTTCAACTTAGTGTTGGTTCTTAAGAGTTTCTTTTTCAAGCCAAACAACCATCAACAGCAACAACAACAAAAACACAACATGAAGTACATAAGTAAGAGTTAAAAAGTAAGTGTTTAGAGTCAACAGCTATTCTTTCTTTTATTAAGTACATTTTATATCTAGTGAAACATGCAGGTCATAAGTGTTCAATTCTGTGAGTCTTGGTAAAATTATATACTACCTGGATAACCACTACCCAATCAAGGCACAGAATATTCCATCACCACAGAACTTTCCACTTTCCTATTCCCACAGGCACTAGCGTTCTCATTTCTATCACCTGAAATTAGTTTGCCTATTATAGAATTTCACATAAATGTAACCCTACAGTGTGTATGTACCCTTTTATGTCTGGCTTCTTAGGCTCAGCATGATTTTGAGATTCATCTATGTTGTTTCAGGTATCTGCTGTTCATTTTTTTCACTGCTGAGTAGTATTCCCTTGTATAAATATACCACACTTTGCTTATACCTTCTCCTATTGATGAACATGTAGGCTATCTCCAAGTTTTGGCTATTATAAATAAAGCTGATATCACTGTTGTAACAGCTTTTTTTTTACGGGTGTATGCTTTCATTCATCTTGAGTTAATACCTAGCAGTTGAATACTGACTTATTGGGAAGGTGTAAAGCCAGTTAGCCGCAGCCACCTGGCTCTTGCAGGTTCGCATTTGATTTGGATAGATGGTAATGAAGCAACAGAGCCAAGAACTGGTGAGCCATTACCTTTTATTCTAGACTCCTACCGGCCAATGAGTAAAAAACAAACACACGGGGCACCAAAACCCACTCACATGTTCCTCCGGTACCACAACAGGAGAATCTTTCCAGTTTTCCTAGAATCAAAGGCCCCACCAGCTTTATTCACCTTTGTTTCCCATCTCCTTCTCTCAGCAGGCCTCCATCTTGGCTGCCTGCCTCCTCTGCCACCATGTGATCTCTCTCTCCTCCCTGCAATGTGGTCTTTCCTCCTCCTCTTCAAAATGGCCTCCTAGCTCCACCTTCTAAAACTTTGAGGCGGGACAATCCCTTCCTCAGCATACATTAACTTAACCAAGCCCCTTCCCAAGCATGAAGGTAACTAATATTATCACCTAGGTGACAGCCATCCACATGGGCAGTGCCATCTTTAACAATAAAATTAAGCATAAAAATCACATTAAACTTATTTGCCCAACAGAAGGCATATATTTAAATTAAAAGACAATGCCAAAGAATTTTCCAGGGTAATTTTACAGAAGTTTCAATTGCTTGACATCCTTGCCTATATCTGATGTTGTCAGATTTTAATTTTAGTCATTGTAGTAAAATGATATCTCATTATAGTTTTACTATGTATTTTCCTAATGATGAATAATGAACTTTTCTTTTTCATGTACTTGTTTGCCATTTTTGAATCTTTTTTTATTTTTGGTGAAATATCTGTTCAAATCTTTCAGGCATTTGTTGTTGGATTGTTTTATTGAGTTTTGAGAATTCTTTATATATTGCAGATAAAAGTCTTAAATCAGATGTGTGATTTGTAAATGTTTTCTCTATATGGCTTGTCTTGTCATTCTCTCAGCAGCATTTTTCTAAAAGCAGAAGTTCTTAATTTTGATGCAGTTCAATTTGTCATTTTTTTTTCTTTTATGAGTTGGGCTTTGGTTGTTGTAATTTAAAAAATCTTTTTCTAAACCAAAGTTTTGCAAAGACCTCATCCTGTCTTGTTCTAAAAATTAAACAGTTTTATGGTTTCCATTTAGGTGTATGATCCAATTTGAGTTGATTTTTGTCTACAATATGCAGTATAGATCAAAGTCAATTTGTTGTTTTGCATAAGGTATCCTTATGCAAAATTAGGATACCTTACTTTGAAAAAACTCTCCTTTCTCGCCTGACCTGTGGTGGCGCAGTGGATAAAGCGTTGACCTGGAAATGCTGAGGTCGCCGGTTCGAAACCCTGGGCTTGCCTGGTCAAGGCACATATGGGAGTTGATGCTTCCAGCTCCTCTCCACTTTCTCTCTCTGTGTCTCTCTCCTCTCTCTCTCCCTTTCTCTCTCCTCTCTAAAATAAATAAAATTAAAGAAAAAAAAAGAAAAAGAAAAAACTCTCCTTTCTCTACTGAATTTGCTTGGCACTTCTATAAAAAAAATTAACTGCTCATATATGTTATCGAACTATTTCTGGGTCCCATTCAGTTCCACTGATCTATTTATCATAATACCAATATCTTAATACTATAACTTTACAGCAAATCTTGAAGTCAGATGGTATAAGAAGTCTTCCAACTTTGTTCTTCTTTTTAAAGTTGTTTTGGCTATTCTAGGTCACTTGCACTTACATATATAAATTTTAAAACCAGTTTGTCAATTTCTACACAAACAAAAAAAGTCTTCTGAGATTATAATTGGGAATGTACCATTTGTAAAGAATTGACAATGTTTTACAACATTGAGTCTTAAGTCAAAAATAAAAAAGTTCTTGCATTAATTTAAGTCTTCTTAAATATCTTCTAGCATTATTTTGTAATTTTGTTATTCCTAAGTATTTGTGTTGGTGCACTTATAACTGAATTTTTAATTTTACTTTTAAAAAATTGTTTGCTATTAGAATATAAAATTAAAATTGATTTTTATATGTTGACCTATACCCTGAAAATTTGATCCTTATTTGTTATTTCTAACTATCATTTTGAAAGTTTCTTTAAATTTTCTTTGTATACAATCATGTTGTTTGTATTTAATGACAGTTTTGTTTTCCTCTTTTTCAATCTTTACACCTTTGTTTCTCTTTTTTGCCTCATTACAATGGCCAATATGTCCAACACAATGTTAAATAAAAGTGAGGAAAACAGATGGTCTTGTCCTGTTTCTAATCTTAGACAATGTGTATTCAATGGTTCTTCATTAAGTGTGATCTTAGCTGTAGGTTTTTTATTTTTGTCTTTGCCTGTTTTAAGATTTAAGAATTTCTCGTCTTATTTTGCTGAGAGTTTTTATCTATAAATGGTTGTTGAATTTTTTCAAATGCTTTTTCTTTATTTCACTAGCTTTTTAAATATGTGTTTAAACCTGCCCACTCTTTCATGTTTCCTTATATGTGTGGTCTTTCAGGCAATTTTGTGACTCTAGCACAATGTGAAGCTGGATTCATCTGACATGACTGGTCTGGTATTTCCTGACAGCTGTACTTTTGTGTGGTAGCTTCTGTTTTCATTCAAATACTGTTCATTTTGGGACTGTTCTTGATTTTGAGCCCAATCATTCTAGAATTACATATTTAACTAGTACTAGAAATAGTTACTGCAAAGTTTCTTTCACCTACCACATTTCTTGAGACATATGTAGCCAAAAGCCTCAGAATTTGGCTTGGTTATCAGAATCAATCTACAATTTGATCAAGAAATGAAGACATATAACAAACACTCCCACTATTATCCAAAGCCATGCTAGCAAAAATGATTGGGCAGGAAATGAAGCACTGAGGTGTGCCATGGGGTGGCCAAGTACCATGTTATCTGTGGACCAAACCACATACATTAGGGACCAGTTCAGACAGAAAGTTACATCCTTGCCAGATTAGATTTGGCTGGGAAAATTAACTACCACATTCGCAAGGATTGCTAGAAACTTCTTATACTATCTCCTTAACAATTGTACTCAATTTCAATAGGAGTTATCCATCATATCATTACTCATGACAGTTTAAATCAGTGATTTTCAACCTTTTTTATTTAATGACACACATTAATTACTAAAATTCTATGGCACAGCAGAAATATATCTTTTGTAAATCTGACAAAAAATAGGTATAATTTTTATTGATTTACAAAAGAAAAAAATAGTAATAATTATCTATGGGTTTTTTTGCTCCAAATTGACTTTTTTAAAAATCAAGTGCTTATATCTACTTGTATATAAGGATTTCTGGTACTAAGAATTAACCAATCATACAAAATCTTATTTTATGACATGACCAATAAGATACAATTCTATTATATGACCTATATATTTATGGTTCAAGACAGGGCATTCATACCATGCAGCTATTGTTGTGTTGGCTGTTGTCATTTTTTAATTTAACAATCTGGTCAGGTATTGCATGCTTTAAAAATACTGCGGCACACTGGTTGAAATCTCTGATTTAAATGATTGAAGTCAAGCCTAATTCAAATCAAGAGTCATTTTTTTCTCTCTATGGCTTCATGCTTTACACTCATTTTTTTTTTTATCACTTTTCTCTTTACTTCCAAACTCTTCTGTCATTAAACATACCAAGTATCTAGAAAGTAACTTTTGTTGGTGACTACAACAGAACATATACTCAAATTAGACTTCGTCCTCCTACTGATCAACTTGAGAACATACTTACTACAGTGATACTTTGAAATCTCAAAATATTTGGAAACAAGCACACCTTTGAAATTATCTTCAAGGCAAGTCACCATGAAAACCAGACCTAGTACTTTAGGACTGAATTTTGTGCCCAGTGAGAGAACCCTGCCAAACCAAAGGGAACTGGGGTCAAATAAGTTTAGGAAGTGTGGCATATTATTACATCCTCCTGGAAATTCACAAGACACATTTGCATATCAAAAGCTCTCAATATACCCTAACCTAGCATTGCCCTCAAAGTTTTTGACCTTGGAAACTGTTGTTTTAATGAATTTAAAGTTAAATGACTATATGCTTTTCTTTGACCTCTGGGACTTTCTAAATGAACTTTCTTATTTTAAAAAATTAACAAATACCTGGCTAGTGGCAACTGTACTGGAGAGCTACACATCAGGATGCTAGACCCTGGAGAAAAAAAGAAATAATCTTTATCATGTAGCTTTGGGATGGCTACACCACATTTTGAATCCTGTGAAATCTGATAAGCCTATTAAAATTTTCCTTTCAGACTAGCTTGTGCAAGCTTTAGTAATTCTGAAGATACACAGTTTTCTTCAGTGTGCATAACTTTGTATATACAAGGACTATTTCTCCTATTTGAGTTTTAAAATACCTAGGAGGCTATGCCTGACCAGGCGGTGGCGCAGTGGATAGAGCATCAGACTGGGATGTGGAGGACCCAGGTTCAAGACCCTGAGGTCGCCAGCTTGAGTTGTCACTTGCTCTGCTGTAGCCCCCTGGTCAAGGCACATATGAGAAAGCAATCAATGAACAACTAAGGTGCTGCAATAACGAATTGATGCTTCTCATCTCTCTCCCTTCCTGTTTGTCTGTCCCTATCTGTCCCTCTCTCTGTCTCTCTCTGTCTTTGTCACAAAAAATAAAATAAAATACCTAGGAGGCTTTGTGTTTAGTAAATCTAAAAGTGCTTTGTAGTCAGATAGAACTGAATCAGAATCTTCATCCTATCACTTATAATCTCTAATGACACCCTGTAGGGTCAAGCTTCTTCACCTAGTTTCTAGCTACAAGGTTGCAGCAGGAAATGCCTATTCTTGTAAAGTGACCTTTCTCCCCACCACAGTTGATCTATTTTGAGAAGCCAGGTATCCCAAACTGTGCTAACTTGTCCTTTCCCTGGGAATTTTGGAAGGTAGAGAGGTCAGATGCTCCAGGTCTATACCATTAACATTGAGTACCATTGTTGTCCTAGTTTTTAACATATGAACCACAAAATTCAAGGGAGTAAGTGTGCAAGAGAGAGAATTTTATAGTGTGCAAGTAAGATATGGATCAAAGACAGTGAGAGTGACTTAACCTCTCTCTGGCCAGCATTGCAGTGCTCACCAATATCCAGCTCTCCTCTCCTTTCCTGGCATGTGGAAAGGTTGCATTTCCCAGCCCCCAGCATTTAAACAGGGTCATCTGACCAGAAGTAACATGTGTCACTTCCTGGCCCGAGGCAGTAGAAGTCCCCTGTGAGATCCTCCATCTTTGACTTCCCTGCTGGGGCACATTTAGAAGCCTAGTGCTGAGATGACAGGTACAACAATAGCAAAGCAGCTTAGGTCTCTGAGTTAACTCTGAGAACAACTGCCCTGGAGAGCCACCCAGACCTCCAGGCCAGGGGATTTCACTGTCTTAACCACTGAGGGCTTTTTTTTTTTTTTGTATTTTTCTGAAGTTGGAAACGGGGAGGCAGTCAGACAGACTCCCGCATGCGCCCGACCTGGATCCACCTGGCATGCCCACAGGGGACGATGCTCTGCCCCTCTGGGGCGTTGCTCTGTTGCAACCAGAGCCACTCTAGCGCCTGAGGCAGAGGCCATAGAGCCATCCTCAGCGCCCAGGCCAACTTTGCTCCAATGGAGCCTTGGCTGCGGGAGGGGAAGAGAGAGACAGAGAGGAAGGAGAGGGGGGGGGGGGTTGGAGAAGCAGATGGGCGCTTCTCCTGTGTGCCCTGGCTGGGAATCGAAACTGGGACTCCTGCACGCCAGGCCAATGCTCTACCACTGAGCCAACCGGTCAGGGCACCACTGAGGTTTTGAGATTGTTATGACAGCATAATTTGCCTTCTTGTGATAAATATTCTCTCTGAGCCATAATTCCCTCATCTGTCCAATGAGGATAAGACTGTTGTTTTCTATTAAGGCTGTTGTCATGAATGCATGGAGTCCTGCCTACAAAAAGCCTCCATAATACTGTCACAGAGATGGCTTGTGAAGAAACCCTATTTTTTTACTCTTCAGCACAACAGTCTAAATCTGCCAGGCCCTGCAGTCAGAGGGGTGTAACCAGTGCCAATTGAATTTCTTTAAAATACATGGAATCATACTGAGGATTTCAAATCAGGCTCAGGAAGGACCCCTCGCAGAAAATGACTTGTCCTTTCTTGTCCTTTGTCAGGGGATGAGTGTGGTGCTGGCCCGGGACTGCTGGTTCTCCTGTGGGCAGTAGCCAATCTCATGCCATGCTCACAGCAAATCAGGGCAGTTGTCAGGGCTTCCTGTGATGCTCTCTTCTTTCTCCTTGCTGCTGGCAGATGGGCAGCGCCTCACAGAGCCCACCCTCTGGAGAATGGAATCAGCAGAGCCCTGGGGCTTAGGGAAAAGCTTCCCATGAGTCTGCTGGCATCACTGAGGCAGGCATTGGACAGCCTTCCCCTCCACCGCACAATCCTCACAGGGGAACCGTGCCTGCATTTCTGCCTAACTTTACACCTGTGGAAATTTGGAATATTCACGTGCACGCACGTGTGTGTGCATGTGTGTGTGTGAAAATTTATTTGAAGGATGTGGCAAAGGGAATCCATTGATATTCTTTTGTACAGTTGTGCTGACTGCACTTGACCTGTTGGGAAGTGATCTAGTATCACGGTGACAGCCTCACTCCCCCAGGTCCAGCATGTTGGACCAACCAGAGAACACATTTATGAGGTGCAAGTTTGAAAATGAAAATAAGATCGGTTTGAGTTAATAACCTGTGGAAACAATCTGGTTATTCCCTAGTCATAAGTTGTAAGCCCAACAGTTACGAGTTCCTGGGACTTACGAGGTTTTTCTTTCTTTCTGAAGTGGCCATTGGTCAGTGACTTAGTCAGGAGCCACAGAATCTGGGTCAGTTAGGAGGCCACATGCTCTTGCACAGGTGATGAGTGACCTTCAACCTTCACTGAGATGGAAGGCCAGGGCCTCAAGAGGACAGGCAGAAGAGAAGCCCTGGGGGCTGGAGCGGAAGGGCCCTGTCCCAGAGGGTCTCTAGTCTCCACCCAAACCAGCTATGTTTGCTGCAGATGGGGACCATTCACAGGCACTGGACCCTCCCACAGGACAGGCCCAAATAGATAAAGTGAATAAGAATTGATTAACCCTCACCTTTGGTCATTCCTAGTCATCACCAATATCTAATCTATCGAATGGCCATTTTCATTCTTTCATCAATGGTCCTTTCTGCTATTGATTCTTTCACAGAGTGGGGAGGAGATAGGATTTTCTGGAATATTTTGTCAAGTCCTGATTCTTAGAGTTCAGAGTCGGGGACCAGAAATGTGTGTGTGCATAAGCCTTCTTAAAAAGAAGCCTGGCCCTTGAAGGCTGCGTCTCGAACACCGAACTGAAACCAAACTGAAAAGAGAATTTGTGTATCTGTTTGTAGTTTCGAAGGTCAGAGACTCCATTTCCTTCCTCTGGTGCCTGGAATGGGCTTCCTGCTCCTCTCAGGTAGCATTTCATTTGTTGGCCGGAGGCGTTTGTTTGTGTTAAGGGCAGCCTATAAAATGGAGTGGCTGGTTATTTTGTTTCTAGCACATCGAAGCTCTCTTTCTACAGTGCAGTTATTCACCAAGTTTATTTTGTTATTTGTTTTCTTTTTAATCTTGAGGGGGTTTTAACGAGGTTAGCTATCAGCTATTCAGGTTATTGAGTCGGTGCTGGCCACCACGTCCAGACTGGAGTGGAGAGTAGCCAGAGGCCGGCAGAGGGGGTTGTGCTGTGACAGAGGGAAGGGCTTGTTGGGACCAGCGACTCAGGAAAGCAAGAGGAGAGACAAAGGGCCAAAGACGAGGTGCTAGGGCTACTAGACAGATCTGGTATGAAGTCACAAGAGCAAGAACAGACAGGACAAGTCCATGGTTGCAGTCTAGAGCAGCCTTTGTACAACTGAAATGGGATGCAATTGACACAGGCAATTAGGAATTTTCCAGTAGCCATCCTTAAAAAAAGAAAAAGAACTAAATAAATAATATTATTATGTCAATATTTTTATTTAATCCTATATATCCAAAATGTCATTATTAAAAATTGATATTTTATCTGCTTTGTGTTTATACTGAGTCTTGCAAATCGGGGTGTATTTTTCATTCTCAGCACACTCTGTACAGACCAACCACTGGCAGCCACTCTGACGCTCAGCAAAAGCAGGGAGGATTACAAGGATGTGGCAAGAGATAAGTGAGAAAGGATCCTGTGTTCGGAGAAGAATTTGATAAACTTTTATTATGTTTAGATCATTGTGGGATGTCCAAGAGGTGGCCTGTAGGAAATTAAAGAGGCTGATCTGGTGGCTAGCAGGGGTGTAGAGAAGACTGACTGGTCAGGTAGGCTTGAGGTCATTGAAATTCTGTGCCTATTCTCTGCCATAGTTATGCCAATGCCCAGATGATTTGGTGGGGTTTTTTGTTTGTTTGTTTGTTTGTTTGTTTGGGGTTTTTTTTTGTTGTTGTTGTTAAGATTTAGCTCCTTGACAGCAGCTCCTACAAGAATAAAGGCTAAGTCTGTCTGTGGTGATCAGGCTTTCCTTCCCCTGAAGTTTTTGAAACTCAAAGTGTTTGAAGATATCACTGCCTATCTGCACACCTCCAACTGGTTTCCCAGCATCTGTCAGGGCTTCAGGGACTGGTGCTTTGTGTATAAGCCATCTGCTCTTGAGCTGTGGTTCTTGACCTCCCCGTGGCCAATGACTGTCACCTCCACTCCTTTCCAGCCACCATCTCCACATCTTCTGGAAGGAATATTCACTGTATTACTCTGCCTCACAAACATTAATCCAATTTCCATATGACACACACACATATACACACATGTATGCATGCAAGAAATCTGGAACCATTCCCCAATATTTTTTCAAAATAAGTATATTTTTCTGTATAAAATGTGTTTAAGATATATCTGCTAAAATATTAAAAAATACAGAAGTATATAAACCAGAGACTAAATGTATTTTTAACTACTTTCAGCTATTTTTTCTATGTTTCTTATACAATAAGCCTGCATTATACCATACCATTTTCTATAACCTGCTCTGTCTCTTAAATGCATATTGTGAACACACACCTCCACCACATTCTTTTTCATGGCTGCATAGTACTCTGTTTTATAGGTGTTCCATCATTTATTTATCTAATATCTCATCGATGGAGAGCTATGTAGCTCCAGGTTTCTTTTCTGCTATTATAAACCATACTACAATGCCTTTCCTACATACATCTTTGCACAATTGTCAGTTTCATTCCTTAGGAATGCATTTCTAAAATGAATTGTACCATTATCAGTATCAACATTTTAAAGTGCTCAAGAACATTGCTACATTGCTCCATAAGGTTTATATGTATTTATATTCCTTGCAGCTGCTTCTTGAGAGTTCCATTTCCCAACTCCATGTTTCTGGTTATTTTTATTCTTTTCTATCTTGTCAACCTGATAGGTAAAGAATATCTCACTATGTTTTACATTTTCACTTTGATTGCTAGTGAAGTGGAGCCACTTTTTTTTTTTTTTTTTTTTTTTGTATTTTTCTGAAGCCGGAAACGGGGAGAGACAGTCAGACAGACTCCCACATGCACCAGACCGGGATCCACCCAGCACACCCACCAGGGGGTGACACTCTGCCCACCAGGGGGCAATGCTCTGCCCCTCTGGGGCGTTGCTCTATTGTGACCAGAGCCACTCTAGCGCCTGGGGCAGAGGCCGAGGAGCCATCCCCAGCGCCCGGGCCATCTTTGCTCCAGTGGAGCCTTGGCTGCGGGAGGGGAAGAGAGAGACAGAGAGGAAGGAGAGGGGGAGGGGTGGAGAAGCAGATGGGCGCTTCTCCTGTGTGCCCTGGCTGGGAATCGAACCCAGGACTTCTGCACACCAGGCCGACGCTCTACCACTGAGCCAACCGGCCAGGGCCTAAGTGGAGCCACTTTTAAACATGCAGTGAACACTTGTATTTCTCCTTCTGTGAATAACCTGTTCCTATTTTTTTTTTTTTGCCCATACCTATATTAAAATTTTTGTCTTTGTCTCGCTGACTTACCTATAATAATACTTTGTCATAAATAGAACCTACAGATATTCTCCCAATTGATTGATTTTGACTTTGTTTATGATGCCTTTGCTGGTTATTTCTATTGCAGGTAAAACTAGTTAAAATACTTAAGGGAGAAGTTGGAGGTCGGAATTGGAGGAAGATGTAACAATGAGAAGAACTAATTCAGTGCTTTTCCTTAGTGCTTTTCCTTAGCACTGGATGAAAGACAATATAGAAGAGCAGCAGAAGTCTCTTCAATAACCATACATTGGTGTAATCTCATTTTGTTAGAAATAAACTTCAAGTTTGTACAGTATTTTATTTTATTAAATAATTGAATTTCTAAAATCTAATAAGGTGGAAAAGTAAAAAAAAGATATTTTCTTTACTATAATTAATTCTGATTATTATTCAGGGAAATGCCATTTGGGATACTGAAAAGGAAGTGAGCTTGGAGAAGTAATTTTGAAAACTTCAGAAGAAGCAAGAATCATCACTCAGAAATACTTTTCAGTTTTAACAAGTTCCTCCAACACTATTATTTTTTTTCTTTTCTTTCTTTTTTTTCTTTTTTTTCTTTTTTGTCACAGATGGGGATGACAGGGCTAAATTAAGCATAACATTTATTCCAGAAATATTTTCAAGCACCCACTTTATGAAAGAGCTTCTGAGAAAATGAAATAATTTCTTGCCAGTGGCAATGGGCAAAAGCATAAAGAAACTGGTGTTACTCTTAATGTTCCTGGATGCAATAAACATAGAACAATCAGTTAGCACATCCATGTGCCAATAGCCTTAGAGACTCACAGGGATGAGGACGCTGACTCCCAGCAGTGCAGTACTCCAGCATGCTAGCGGGCCACGGGTGCTGGGTGGGATTCTACCTGGAAGGTCCCACACTGTTTTCAGAAGAGGTGATCCTTGAGCTATGTCTGGAGAGAAAGAATGTAGTTAAACTATTCAGAGCATAAGATAGAATCTGCTCTTTACATCAAATAGTACAGAAGAAAAAGAGATAGGATTCTAAAGACAGAAAATCTAAAAGCACCTACCATGTTCAAGATGCTCTGGTAGGTGTCAGTTTGAGATGCAAAAATATAAATAGTGAGAACTCTTGATGCACAGACTATCAGATGATGAGGTTTCTGGGACTGGCATACTGGTGTCCATAGCTCCAATATGGGCCAACCTTTGATGTGACTCCTTTTAAAAATAAAATGCACTTTTAAGCCATAATAATTATAATAGCCCTCAGTAATATGGCTCTTTTTACTTCCCAAGCTCTGGTCCAAGCACCTTACATATAATAGTTTATTTTATCCTCCTAAGAATCCTATATCTACCTTTTATGGGTATGGAAATTGAGACACAGACAGTTTAAGCCACTTACCCAATGCCTTACTGAGCCAAAATTTGAACCTGAGCTGAGATGTGAACCCAGCCATTCAGACCTTATCACCTGTGTTCATGATCACTGTTACCCAAGCAAACACATTTATTGAGCATTTACTATGTTGCCAGTCTGTGCTAAGTATTTATATGTATAATCTCAATTGCTATAACCCTGTGAGACTCTAAGGTTGATATAATTAGTCCCCTTTAATAGATGAGGAAACTGAGCATGAAAGAGTTTAGTTGCTTGTGTGGGGTCACAAAGCAGAAAGTGGTAGAGCCAGGATTTGAACCCAGGGAGAATGACTCTGGAGAGAGCCCGAGTGCACAGTTACTATTATGGAAGTACACAATGCAAAAAGAAGCAGGTGATGGTCACATAACATTTGGTACCATGTCACCATGTCTGCTGGCATAGCTTTTTGCAGCTGCCACAAACAAGTCAATATTTAAAGGATGGTCTACAAACATTTCCAGAAGAGTGGAAAAATTGGAGATGACAGGTTTAGCAAAAAGGAAATAGGGCAGGGGTATACAAACGTCCCAATTATCTGTAGAGCTGGAAAACAGGAACGGCTTTTATTTTCTATGGCTTCCAAAGTAAGAATTAAGAAGAATTTTCCAATAGTTAATTCATAAATGGAATGGAGTTGTGAGCCCCTTGATACCAGACACTTTTGAGAAGCAACGGGAAAAACAATTTGTCAGAAAGTTCAGAGAGGGGAATTCTGTGTTGGATGCAGAGTTTAAATTGCTGCTAAGGTCACTTTCTTCTATTAGCTTATTGAATTGTCATATCTTCAAACATACTTAGTGCCTTTTAAGGAAATTAATATATGACAGAATCAAGACATGGGAAATTCATTAAAAAGCTGCTTATCCGGCATTCTATTAACTAGTATTTGCATGTTTTACCAATTCTTTGGAGCATAGGGTTTATAATAATGCTTCTAATGAAATAAAAGTGACTTAAGTGTTTTAAGAGATACATTGGATTATGTTCTTTGTAATTTATTGTTCAGAGTATTTTGTAGCACTATAATTCATGTAAAAAGCTGTGCTCCGTGAATGATATGTAACAGCTCACCTTTAACCAGATTATATGATTAAATGGAATAACCCACCCCTCAACCATAACAAATAACATGTTCTGGAACATTCTTCCAAGGAGGAGATGGAGCTGGGCAGGGCATGCAGCAGTCTCCCAGTGGGAACGCAGAAGCAACATCCCCCCAGTGGCCAAGCCCTGGACCCAGAGGTTATTATTGAAAAGTAGGCCATTTGGTTTATTCAGCTGTTTCAGAGATAGAAGTTTTACTGCTTGGAAGCTGACTGTCTGGACCATCCAAAAAGCAACTAGTGCTCACAATGACAGCTTTCTCCAAAGCAATAAGTTTACTCTTTCTCAGGACTATCTGTTGGCCTGAACATGAATGCTAAGAATCGTGATTACACCAGCCTCAAAGTAAAGGTTACACCAAACTAACAAGCTACCCCAAATGGAATCCTTCAATAGCCACCATCTTGGTTAATTTAGGGAGCTTCCAGAAACCCTGCCAGCTTGTGAGGCAGTGTGCCCAAGCCAGCACTGCACATTTCAAACACACTGCATCATCAGTCTATCCCGCCTGGTTGATCTAATCATTGACTCTTAACTTTGAGGAGTCACCTTGTTAGGGCTGGCCACTCCTGCAATGCTCTGTGTCACCCAGCTCCTGAGACCAGTCTGGCAAAACTCCCTTTCTTGTGTCCTACCGAGACAGTGAGCTGCCTTGGAAGAGGAGCCCCACTGCCTAGATTGGGACCAGAGTGAGTTTGTCCCCAGGTTGTCCGCCACTCCACTCTGTCCTGTCACTGTCTTGTCATTGGCCCCATTTGCTCTATCTCAGAGGTTTGCTACCCCGTAGCCTTATATGGGAGTCTGCTGGGTGGAGCACGGAGTGTGGAGTACACAATTGTGTACAGGGTCTATGCACACAGCTGTGTGCCAGCAAACATGCAGTGGACCAGGGACCAGAAACCTATATTCTGGACACAGGTTGGCACTTTCTATATGGTCCCGACACTATGAGTTTTGTTTTCTCAGTGACAACCTGGGTGAACAACCACTTCTTAGCTGCAATATGGAGAAAAGGAGGGTGGAAAGAAAAATGGGTGTGAAAGGCCTTTGGCACTGAGAAACATTTTACAAATAAAATGTGAGTCATGCAAACTTAAAAAGGAAGGGATTTCTGACACACAGTACAACATGGATGAACCCTAACATTATGCTAATGAAACTAGACAGTCCAAAAGTAATAGTTCCCTATGGCTACGAGTCAGGTCATGAATAGTAAATAAATGCTTTTGATGAGTAGAAAAGTATTCCAGAGGAATATGCTTGTATTCCAGAATTCTCTCAAGAAAGTCTCTTGTAGGTTTCAGAGGTTCCAGGTAATACAATATGGAAAAGAAGTAATGTATGCCATAAAATCTTGCAGACAGAAGGCGATGAGCTGGCTGACAGCTGAGGGCTGTTCAGATGGCGAATACCAGGCATGGCAGGTGTGGGGCTGTGGGCAGCCACTGAGCTGCTGTGTCCAGGTACTGTGGGCAGCGAGCCAACTGGTCCTCATTCTCCTACTCTAACTGTAGACCCTGGATGCTGGAACCTACTGATCCAGCAGGTGGGCACTGAGCTCAGTGTGCACCTGTACACTCTTTACCAAGATCTTCAGAGACTGCTATAAGTCTTCATGTTCGCAGAGGTCTGCAGTCTCCTGATCCCAGGGGCCACCTATACCAACAACAAGATCAGCCTACATGATGCTGAGGTCTACACTGCAGCCAGAGAATTTTAATGCCACATGTGACATCCTAATTGAGCATCATCAGTACCCACAGGAGATTTGGAAGTATGAACACAGCTCAACTTTGTCATCTGTGGCTTCCACCAAGACATTCAAAAAGAGCCCTCTGATGAAGATCAATACTTTCCATCAGGTGCAACTTGGATGGCCTCCAGAGGCCTCCAGCTTATAATAGATGAAGAGGTGCCTACCTGTATGGGGGCACCCAGCACATGCACTGTACTACATAAGAGGCAAGAGACCCTCCATCAACCAGGTCATGGACATCTCACTCCCCGAGATGTCCCTGCTTTCCTGTGTGGTAGACCACTTCCTAGGCTTCTGCAAGGATGCAACAGATGTCACGTTCATAACATCATCATTTACAATAGCCAAACAGGAAGCAACACACATGCCCACTGACAGATGAAAAGATAAGTAAAGTGTGGTATCCCCTACAGTGGAATATTGTTCAGCTTTAAGAAGAAAGGAAAATCTGATGCCTGCTGCACATGGATGAACCTTGAGGACATTATGCTGAGTGAAATAAGCCAGTCACAACATGACAGACGCTGTATGATTCACTTAGCAGGCACCTAGAATAGTCAGACTCATAGAGATAAAAACTAGACTGGCTGCTGCCAGAGGCTGAGGGGTGGGAAACAGGGACAGGGTTTAACAGGGACAGAATTTCTGTTTCACATGATGAAAAGAATTCTGAGATTGGTGACACAACAATGCAAATAAACTTAACATTAGGGACCTGTACCCTAAAAATAGTTAAGATGGTAAATTTTACATTATATGCATCTTACCGCAACTCTAAAAAATGAGAGACATAGGCCCTGCTCATCCAGACCAGTTTTTTAAGTTTCTGAGACTTACTTACACTAAACCCTTACTCATATTTATGAAATTGAAACTCTGTGGTTTCCTTTCTCTTTGGAGTTGGGGGAGTGGTTAGGACTTCATAAAGGAAAAAGCCTCAGGATGGGGAAAGAGCTTTGCCTGAACAAGGCTTCTGGCCACACCACTGTTCATGTATACTTCTCACAAAAATTAGAGGATATTTCAAAATGAATATGAAACGATAAAAAAAGAAGCATTTGATGTTTTTAATTAAACAAGAACATCAGAAAAGCCAACAATAAGTCAAAGAAAGTTGGGCAATTATGTAAATGAGATGCAAAACCAACTTTTATTTCAAAGGTGGAAATGCACTATACAAAAGGCTGAAAGTACTGGAGTATTTGCACATTCCCTGATCCCCTAATTTTTATGAGCAGTATAGTTGGAAGAGCCTTCCTTTGAAGAAGGGAAACCTGAGCTCTCAATGTATTGTCAGACAAAGTAGTAGCGCTGGGCGCACAATGGCAGGGCGGCCACAAAGATGCTCAGCTTCTGTTACCTCAGCTCTCCTCACCCAGAGGATAGACCCTAAGATGAGGGTTAAGGCTCTTGTTGCTCATGCCGGAAAGCAGGGAAAAGGACATGCATACACGTTGTGAAGGCCTTTCCTTATGGCCTTCCTCATGTCCCACCTTCTCAGCAGACCTCAGCTCTTCCTTTCTTCACAGAGAAAGACAAACCTCCACACACCAACACCCTCAGGTACCAATTCCTTTGCACATGAACATTTCCTTCTGGATCCAGGGACTCTGTTGAAATGGCTTTCACCAAGGTCCAACTAAGTCAGCCACATCTCTGCTCTTGAATCCAATGGCACTTCCCTGTATACACATCTGCAGTCACTGCCTATACTTTCCTACTCCCTCAATCTCTCTTACCTTAGTTTCTTTTATTATTATTATTATCATTATCATTATTGAGAGGAGGCGAGACAGAGAGACAGACTCCTGCATGTACTCCAACCAGGATCCACATGTCAAGCCCCCTATGAGGTGATGCTCTGCCCATCTGGGACATTGCTCAGCAATCGAGCTATTTTTAGCACCTGAAGAAGAGGTCACAGAACCATCCTCAGCATCTGGGGCCAACTCACTGAAACCAATTGAGCCATGGCTATAGGAGAGGAAGAAAGAGAAAGAGAAAGAAGAGGAAAAGGGTGGGGTATGGGTGAGAGTATATGGTCACTTTTGCCATGTGCCCTGACTGGGAATAGAGCCCAGGACACCCACATGCTGGGCCGATGCACTACCACTGAGCCACTTGGCCAAGGCCCCTTAGTTTCTGCAATATCTCGGCCTCCTGGTTTTCCTTCTCACCCTCAGTCGTGAATTCTCAGCCACCAGTCTGTTCCTCATGGTGGCTGCCTCATCTTCCTTCTCTTCTCCCTCTGTGCTCTGCCTGGGTGATTAGACTTTGCTCTCCAGCACTTACCATCTCTATGATAATGAGTCTCCAGCCCAGATTCCTCTTCTGAGCCATTGGTTTTTATATCTAAGTGCTCACTGATTATCTTGAAAACCTCTCAGGATTTCTTCCCACTGGAAGAAATTCTGCCTCCACCCTCCTGGCTTCAGTGAACACCACCACCATTCTCCCTGGTACACAGCCAGAACCTAGAAGTCATCCATAGCATTTCCTGCCTTGCTGCTACATCTACATTCTATTGTTTGAATCTCCTAAGTACCTTTGGGATCCACTGACTTCCTCTGCCACCCCCCACTACCACTGTATCCTGTGTGGCTCACAGTGCTCCAGCTATAATCCCCGGTATCAGAGCAGGGGCCCAGCAGATAGCACACTGCCATGCACAGATTCTTAAAATAGCACACTGGGCTATTTTAAGAATCTTTATGTTCTTGGCAAGGTTAAGGTAAACTAACCAGGGATGGAGAAGCACCCTGGAACTAGCAGCAGTAGGGAGCCTTAGATGCTTGGCCCTGAGGAGAGAATCATTATATAACCTAGCAAGGGAGCCACAGCTGAGAGAAAGGTGGCCAGGCTGGAGCTGCGGCTGTGGTGGAGGAACACAGCCACCATCCATCAGAGACCATGACAGGAGGGAGTTGAGGAGCAGAGACTCTGACTTCTCTCGTCTCCCACCCTCTCATCTCCTGCTCCTGCCTCCTATGGGTTGAACCCACCCAGAAACCAGAGAACAGAGCAGCCCATTAACACAGTCCAACATATGTCTGCCTCCTGGGGCACAGAAGGGGAGTAAGTGGGTCTGGAAGGACAGATGAGAAACAGGCAGCATTATACGTTCTAATTCAATTTCCACACTGCCGCTTAAGCAACTTTTCTGTGGTACAAATCTGATTTTGTCATCCCTTCACTTAAAAGTATTCAAAGGCTCCACATTGACCCAGGATATTTGGCTGTCTTACCACCATCCCAGCCTGCTGTACTATCTCAGTGTCTAGGCAGGCACCCATCAACCCCACCACACCTGCCATCCACCACGCTCCTTGACCTTACTACTTTTCCTCTCTCCCCCCATCCCAGCCATTCTGAATCAATGGGTAAAGCCTTCTCCAGTCTTTGCACACATTTCCCTGCCACGTTCTTCCACAGATAAGTTCTTACTTAATTTGAACCACCTGCCTCCTCCAGGCAGCCTTCCCTAATCACCCAGGATGGGACTGTATGTCACTCCAATTAATCACATATCTCTCTCTCTCTCTCTCTCTCTCTCTCTCTCTCTGTCTGTCTCTCGCCTCACTTCTACTCATCAATCACTATTGCTTTGTCCCATTTCATATAGCACAAGGATCCAGGGAAACGAGATCTTCCTGACCCAGATAGAGGGCACCTAATTATAAGACCTGGTCCCAAGTACCCCACTTTCCCAAGAAAATGCACAGGTGTGAGAGTCTCCAAAAGGGGGCAACAGAAAGATACAAATTCTTTTGGTGTAAGGTGAAGTAGAAAGTATATTACAAAATAAATAAATGAATACAGCTCTGTCAGCTGAGGGGAGACAGCTTCAGATGCCTGAGCTTCTCAGAGAAGGAGGCTGTTGACTTAGGTTGTATCTTGCTTGAGAGATCTCCAAGGACTTTACATATAGAGCCTTTTTAAAAATGAAATTCTAAAGTAATTTGTGCTTAGGGCTTAAAGAGAAGAAGAAGAAGAAGAAGAAGAAGAAGAAGAAGAAGAAGAAGAAGAAGAAGAAGAAGGAGAAGGAGAAGGAGAAGGAGAAGGAGAAGGAGAAGGAGAAGGAGAAGGAGAAGGAGAAGGAGAAGGAGAAGGAGAAGGAGAAGGAGAAGGAGAAGGAGAAGGAGAAGAAGAAGAAGAAGAAGAAGAAGAAGAAGAAGAAGAAGAAGAAGAAGAAGAAGAAGAAGAAGAAAAGAAGGAGGAGGAGGAGGAGGAGAAGAAAGAGAGAGAGAGAGAGAGAGCCCTTGATGGTACAAGTTCAATACTAACATGACCTGCTCTAAGCCCCTCAGGGAGGGGGTCAGGGTGTAGGCATTTGTGCCCCAGTGCCTAATGGGTCTTAGGTAAGAGTAAGTATGGGAGGGAGGGTGGGGTAGGGTCCTGACTGATAGGGACAGTCACTGAACCTCTCTGAGCAGTGACTTCTTTCTCCCTAAAATGAGGGTTATAATACTTACTGGGCAAGGTTGTGCTGATGCTAAGCAGATGGCATCTATTGGGTCTCCAGTAAGAGCAGGACACTAGATTATGCATTTGACTTGCATGAATATCCTTTCTCTGCCTTTCAGAAAAAGCACTCAGCCCCTGGGCTTTCTAAAAGAGGTGAGGGCAACCATGAACTTGCATCCCATCACCAGGGTCCGGCCTCCTAGAGTCATCAGGTCTGGCAGCAGGGACGGCCCAGGAAGAAGGTGCTTTTGTTAGCTCACAGCTGGAAGAAAAGTATACTTCATGGGTGTGACATGGCCTTGGCCACACATGTCAGGCCCTGCTGGCAGAAGATAAAACCTGTGGACACCACATGTCCTCGTTCAGCAAGGAAGGCCACAACGGCCCGCCAAACCTGGGATCTCCTCCTCCAGACTTTCTTAAATAGAACACAATATTGAACAAAATTATGTTACCAATATTTTTTTCCATCCCATTCACCCTAACTTAAATAAAGAAATATAAGAGTCTTTTCTCTTTATTTTCTGCATAAAAGTCCTCCTAACAGTCAGTCTCAAATTTCTGAGAGACTACCATAAAACCAGACTGGGAATTGAGGGCTCTGCTTTATTAAATGTTCGGTTCTTTTTGTAAAATTGTGCTTAATCATTTCTAAACTTTTCATATCCGACTTTCAGAAGTTATCCTTAAAAAGGAACATTCGTGATGATAATGTTCAGGGGTCAAATCATATTCTGAATTATAGTATCTGAAAGTTTTCAACTTTTTTGAAGTAAGATTGCTACTGGATTTCCACTTTAAAGTTGGTAAAAACTGAAGAAAGCAAAAATGGCATTGTTATACAGTGTACTATTTGTTTATAATATTCAGGCCTCTCCTACAGACAAGTTCCTACAAAACAATTATACTTTCCTTCCTGCTTACATGGGGCTTGACCACTTGACCTGCTTTGGCAAATGAAATGGGAATGAAAGTGGCCGGTGCCACTCGGCCAAAAGCTTTGAAAGCTAACACATGGTCACGCCCTTCCTCTGTCCCTTTGCCAGGAGGCAGGCATGACTCTGACGGAGCTGCTCCTTCAACTTAGGTTCTGCAATAAAAATGACAGAACAGTGCCCAAGTGGCCTGAAAACTGTGGCTTGAGGGAGAAAAAGACTTTGTTTTTTGTTAGACATTGAGAGTTAAGGATTGTTTGTTACTTCGGTATAACTAAACCTAAGCTGACTGATAAAGATACATACCTATATTTTACACTTTTTTTTTTTTTTTTGCTTCAAATATAGAGGTGCAGCCTTAGAGTAGGGTCTGTTGCTTTCTCACAAACCAGGATAGCCAGATTTGAACTAACATAAAAGGACTCGCAGAAAGCTTTAGCAGCACTTTGAAGACTTCTTACTCTCAATTAGTCTCTATGTATGTTCTCTCCAGTATGGTTACACCTTTGGGATTTTCTAATTCAGAAACTCTCCAGGGTGAAAATTTTCATTTTTGGCTTTCCCCTTCAATATTTCAACCTGGAGCTAGGGATACAGATTATTTCCCTGCCTGTGAAAGCAGTAAGCTCAATTTTGACTAAAGATCTGTTGGCACAAGAAGGTGATGGAAAGAGATTTCTGAAATGTGCCTTCCAGAAGACTGGATGATGTAGGAGATGGGCCAGTACCTAGTGTCCCAACGGCCTCCCAGATTCTGGATTGAATATTGAGGAGGACTATTGATAGCTTCTCATTTCAGGAAATGTCCTAAAGTTACTTAGAGATCTTTGTACATATGAGTATATATCAGATCATTTATAATCCTCCAACTTAAAGGTCCTCTACAGTTTCCCAATGTACTTACATTAAATATCTGAGCTGATCACCATGAACTAGTCCCAGCCTGGCTTATCCACTACCTGCTTCTCTTCCCCTGGGCTCTGTCTTCGCCATTCAGATTGCTCTCCATTCAATTTCCCAAACACATCAAAATATTTCCCATGTTAGAGACTGCAATGACTGTTTCTTCCTCTTAGAACATCTTAACCTATTTTGTTTTCCAAAGCATAAAAAGCCCTTTCCTGAATAGTCAGGACTCCTGAGAAAGGGTGCTATGAATAACATGCTCTCAGCAGTCCATGTGCTTATCAGCTCTTAGGATAGACACCCCTCCACCTTGACTCAGGTTTGCCCAAAACCATGCCTGCGTATTGCCGCCATGCTCACTCTATGAAGAGGCATGACCAATGCCATTGAACACGATCTCATGAACCAGAGGTGCTGACTCCAATCAATATTAATAATATACCTCTTTGCTTTCCAACTTTTCTGTCCCTTCCCAATTCTTTTTCCTGCACATTACTGTTTAGTACTATCTATGTAGCCAAAGTGAGAGATCTGCAATCAGACGACAAGTCCTTCTATGATGCTGAGTGGAAATGGTAACTTCTCTAAACGGCTGGGACGACCACCAGTGTAATTCCTCTTGTACTCCAGGTCTACCCTGGAGTGTAGCTATTGATACTTTAAGCCATACGTATGATTGCTGTCCCTCTTTGTTCCCTAAAACCTACATAGATCCTACTATAAGTATCTTGGCTCTTTATTTCTGCAGGTTCTCACTCCAAGGGGGAAAAAAAAAAGAATACATAAATTATTTTATTTCTCTCATTTAATGTTCCAGATGCCTGGGCACCATGCTTAGAACAATCCAAAAGAAAGAAGAAAAGGGTGTTATTGAAAGACTGTCAGCCCCAATGCCTTCACTTGGTTTCAGAGTGAAGAAGGTCCTTCTGTGGGCTGTGGGCCATTGGAAAGGGCTGAAGATAAAGCTCTTTTCCCCATGTTATTCTTCTCACCCCACAGCCATTATGCTTCTCTCTACATGTTGCAATAGTGTGCTACATGGAGCGATATACATATGTACACAGACATACATGTACACACGTACGCACATACACTCTTGCCAGCCAAAGGAGGGTTTCTTCTGTGAGCTGACAATTAATCTGATTAGAGATAAATACAGTGAGGATGCTTATAAGAAAATAAGCAAATACTTCATTCCTAATTATTATACAAAACTTGGAATATTTTATACTTTTTAAAAATTTTGCTATCATCAGCATTATATCTATTTTACATACCTTAAATTTTCCAATTCATTACAAACAATACAAAAATATTACAAAATACAGCCAGATACTAAACAATTCACATGAGCTATTTGCTTTAGTTTTTAAAATAACCTGCCTGAACCAGTGGTGGTGCAGTGGATAGAGTGTTGAACTGGGATGCTGAGGACTCAAGTTTGAAACTCCAAAGTTGCACGGGCTCATCTGGCTTGAGCTTGGAATCATTGAAATGATACCATGGTCACTGGCTTGAACCCAAAGGTGGATGGTTTGCAGCTCAAAGTCTCTGACTTGAGCAAGGGGTCACTGGCTTGGCTTGAGACCCTTGGTCAAAGCAAGTATGAGAAGCAATCAATAAACAAGTAAAGCGCCACAACTACAAGTTGATGCTTTTCATCTTCCTCCCTCTATCTCTGTCTCTCTCAATAAAAAAAGAACAAAAAAATTTTTTAAATAAATAATAAAATTAGAAAGCCCTATGAGATAGACATGATTGTGGTTGTTGCTGTTGTTATTGTTATTATATCATTTTCCAGATCATAAAACTAAGGTTCAGCGATGTTAAATAGCTTCTGGTTGTGGTTGAGGTTCACAGCTAACAAGAAGTGGACCTGGGTTCAAATCTCAGTCACCTGACTCCAGGACACAAACTCTTAAATAGAAATGGGGCTGTCTCACTATGGAAGCCACCATGGAGGCCATATGGAAAAGTAGGAATCAGGGGAACTGAACAGTCACCATTTAAATGGGGCTAAGCACAGTAACCATTTTGCCTAATAAACCCTATTCTATCTAGCAGCCTCTCCTGTTCACTGCAGTATAGACTGGGACAATTTCCGAAAATTCTTTTCTCATTTCTTCATTTCACTGTAGCCACATTACATCACTTGAGCCCCGACCCCTAGAAATAATCTATAAATTACTTGGTCTTATAATGAAATCCTTTGGGTAATCCTCTAAAACTTGTTGGCTGGAGTCCAAGAAGGAAAAGTCTTATACTAAATTCTACTCTAAATTAAATAATATTTTAGTAAGGATATTTATAGTATGTGTGTGAATATTCCCCTTCCCACTTACAGAAGCAATGGCAACTCTGGGTGAGATGTTGCCACCGAGACCGACCATCTCCGCCATATCAGCACTGAGGAACCAAAGAAATGTCACGACCTACTGCAGAGGAACAAAATGCATGCCAGCCCCTCTGGAAAGACCTCATAAAACACTCACTTAGAAAAAGACACTCATGGTTTAGTCTCCAAACACTCAATGACCAGGGATGAAATAATTTATATTTGATATCCACAAAGCAGGGAGCATAGAATTCAGCTGTACACATTAGAAAAGCAGACAAATGTTTTTTTCAGGGGAGTATCACGATGACAGCCAGGCAAGAGATCAAGCCTGATGTGGTCAGACACCTGTGTGATCAGCTGCAAAAATCATAGTAGGCATGGGGCTCTGGGCGGCCTCCTGGAAAATGTGACAAATAGTCTAGTAGCCCACCCTGGGACATACCTGTGTACACCAGCATGTGATTCTGCCTGGTAAGTATAGTAATTATTTCCAAGGCCTGGCAATAACTCTTAGGATTTCTGAAGCAGAATTTCCAGGGCAGCACTCTGAGCTCTGTAGGGAGAGGCATGGGAGAGGGGTAGTGTTGGGGGAGGGGACCAGGAATTTCCCACCTGCGACCCTAGGCACCCCTCCAGCAACCACCTTGCATTTCTTCAGCCCCCCTTAAATAATGTCCAAGACTGGGCTGAAGATGGAAATTAAAATAATTTAGTCACTGCCGTGATTGGGCCCTTGCACATATATTTGTCACTACAGTGTTCCCACACAGCAGGAGGCCATCACGCTTGCCTGGGCAATCCTTTTCGTCTTCCCTGGAGGAACCCCCCACCCCAAGTCGGTCTATTCCCCCGCTGTTGCTTCCACACTGCACGTCCATTCCTACCTTCTGGGCTGCAAGGTTGCTTTGTCACTGCCTGGGATGCACTGAACTCGCATCCCACAATCTGCATGAGGTTCCATCAGACCATAAAGCCGGCTTTGGATAGACAAATGCTTGGCTGTCCATCCTCTCGGTCCTACTCAGCCCTTCTCACCCTGTGAGCACAAGTTTGGCTGTGGGAAGTAACTATAATTAGAAAGAGCAAATTTCGGATCTTGTGGACGCTCGACTATGAAGCCTGGTAAACCGAAGCTGAAGGCAAGGGGACCAGTAAGCATGTGACCCTCTGGGTAGACCTTGGAACAAAGGTCTCCACCTCTGGGCCATTCTGGGTGCTGGCAGGATGGGACAGAAAAATTGTAGGGTAGGGAAATTGAGAACTCATCTGAGGCTGCTCTAACTCAATTAAAGGATGACTAGTGGGTGAATCCATGTAAACACAATAAATTAAAATTAATTAAAAGAAAAAAAAAGGGTGACCCATGGGAAAAGGTGAGCATTGTGTTACACCTTCTGGAATGTTGTGTGTCTATGGACTGCCTGTCAGCAAGATGATGTCCTGGCTTCCTTCATGGCCCTTAAGAAGATAAAGCAGAGTTCAGGAGACTTTCAGCTGACCTGGTCATTCTTGATCTGACCTGGTTGCATATTGTCCCAGGGCTCATTATCAGCACTACATACATTTGCCCTTAAATAAAGATGTTTTTGCTTGCCTTATGCATGTACACCTCTCCTTTCCAATGAGTTTCTTAGTTTCCTGAAGGCGGAGCTTACGGTATATCCCAGGGCTTGTATGCCCGGAACTTAACATGCTAAATGTGTATATATGTAATTTCTAATAAGATGTAATTTTTTCATCTGTAATTGAATCATATAAAAACAGCAGAGTGGGTTTTCATCATTTTTGCAGAGGTTTTTGTCTGTCTGTTTGTTTATTTATTTAAGTAAAACAACACCAATTTATTATTCTACAGTTCTGGAGATTAGAGGTACAAAATGGTTTCACTGCGCTGAAATAAAGTGTTAGCCGGGCTTCGCTCCTTTTGGAGCCTTTCGGGGAGAATCTGCATCCTTGTCTTTGCCAGCTGCTGGAGGCAGCTTTATTTAGCCCAAGCCCCCTTCCACCATCTTCAAAGCCAGCAGCATACCATCCTCAAATCCCTATCCAACTCTGATCCTTGTACATATCAGGCACATCTGGGTAATCCACAATAATTCTTCTCAAGACCTTTAACTTAATCATGACTACAAAGCCCTTTATACAATAGTCACAGGTTCCAGGGATTAGGATGGACAGCTAAGAGGAGCCATTATTCTGCCTACAACAAATGGGAAGCTGTTAGTACAGCTAGCTCTGAGAGGTAGGAGAGAGAATTTCCGAAACCCAGAATGAGAGATGACAATGTGGAGGTCTAAACCAGGGCCCGGGGGTAGGGGGTAGTGATAAATACCAGACCTCAGTCCCTTTCTACTCTACAGAGTGTTTTTGAAATATTCTAACTTAAAGTAGAAAGCTATCCAACATACATGTAAACTTGACTTTAGGAGTCTTGGCTGGAGAAAGTCAGCCCACCTGAAGAAGAGGCACTTCAACACAGTGGAGAAAGAAGATTTGCTGGAGTCAGAGCACAGTGTCACCATGTGCTAGCTAGGTGATCTGAGGATAATGACTTCAGCCATTGGTGTCCCCATCTGCAAAATAAGTATGATGATAAAAATATCTGGCTCATAGTGTAGTTGTGAGACTTCAACGAATTTATATTCATGGAATGCCTGGCATGGCTAATAGTGAGCATTATTGTCATTCTTCTTGAGAAAGGTTGCAAATGGATTCAGTAAGCATCTCTCCATGTTGCAGATAGAGAAAACAAAAAGAAGGTACAAGATCAAACACCCAGAACCACAGAGCTGGGGAACTTTATATAGACTCCTTACAGAATGCAGAGCAAGCAGGATTGACATGTTAAATGTGCACATCTGGAAATACCAGTTAGTGCTCAAAATATACTTGTAAAATTGAAGCAACAGCTCTGTGGTGGATGTAAAATATGTGCACAAATTCTTTGATGCTCCTCCCTTCAAGCACTTCCCCTCTCTTTGAATACTGATGGGACTTTGGGACTCATTTCTCAGGAACAAAATAAAGGAGAAGTGATGGTGGGCAACTTTGGAGACTAAATCAAAAAAGGCATGCAGTGTCCTCCTTGCTCCTTCTCTTGGATCACTCACTAGGGGAAAGTGAATGCCACATCATGAGGACATTCACAGCCTATGAGTGGCCCACGTTCTGAGGAACTGAGGCTTCCTGCCAACAGCCATGTAAGCACAGCATCTTGAAAGCAGATCTTCCAGCCCCAATCAAACCTTCAGATGAGTGCAGCCCCTGTTATTATTCTGACTGCAACCTCATGAGAGGCTCTGAGCCAGATCACCTCGAGAAGCCATGCTCAGATTACTGACCCTCAGAAATTGAGATAATAAGTATTTGTTATATTAAATCACTAAGTTTGGGGATGATTTGTTGTGCAGCAATAGAAAACCAATGGGAGTATTTTTGCTAATAAAATATCAAACAATCAGTCTGATTCTTCTACCATTATCATCTTGAAACTTGTCTCAACATTGTGCATATATGACTGCTTATACACATCAATCAGTGAACCTGAATTCTCTGGGGTTTATAAAAGGTATTTTTATGTATGCATGTGTATGTCCAATGAGCTGAAGGGACATTTAGGGAGTTTTTTTGCACAGTCTTTTTCAGATACACAATGCATGTCAAGGGATGGTGCTAGTATAGTTTGCCCTTGTAACTACACATGGCCAGCAGACCCTTTGTCATCTCTGAGATTTAAGAGAATTTTTCTGATTCATTTTGAAATAAATCTTTAATCTAACAGAACTTAAATATTATTCTTTGGCAATGTCTCACACATATATGCACGCAAACTTATAAAGGACTGAAGTTTATTCATTCACTCATTAATAAATAGCTACTTCATAATGGATGTGTCAGGTACCTATCTTTTCAAAGATGAAAAGCTATAACCTGTGCCCTCAGGAACCTACAAGATATCACTACAATGTAGTTACGTCTGAGCTAAAGTGGAGCAGCGTTACAAGACTCCTGGTGAACAACAGGGCAACAGCATGTGCTTTAAAGAAGAGTGTTTGCACTGAGAATCCATTCTAACTTTTAAAAAGGATTTTGTAGGAGCTTCAGGACTCCTACCCTTGCTCTGAGTGGAAAACCAGAAGAAAAAGAGCACGATGTTTCTTATCTGCAGTTTTATACAATGCCTAATGGAGTATTCAAGTTCAACAAAAGCGCCAAATAATAACAACCATAATCCAGGACATCCACATTAGCCTTGAACACCCCCTTGGTTCCAGTGAAAGGATGCAGTCAAGTGCTCAGTGCCTGGCAGGGTCATGGCACATACTTCTTTCTTTTGCCGGGCTTTGCTCCAGGTCCGTCTGAAAGGTACACAATGTTGCCTGAGCTCAGAGGCCAGCAGAACTCACATAACAGGTGGAATTATATATCAGTAAGAGACTTAGGGAGTGTTTATTCACTTGCCAGATTTATTTATCAGGTACGGGATTGAAAGGATTTCCCCACAGGATATGGAGGGATTAGCATGCAGTGAAAATGCTTTTTCAACAAACGCTTCCACTAATCAGGTCTTGGTTTCCGCGTGATGGCAGAACATGCTCACTGACCTACACTGGCATTCCTGGCAGAGCAAACATACACGATGATGAACAAAGCAAGCTGAAATGTGGACATCTATCTGTCACCCTAAAGAGCGGCTGTCACTTTTCACAAGTCCACGGGCATATTTTCCTATTAGGTTCAATCAGTACACAAACAATGCAACAATTCTCAGTCTACCTGAGCCTAAAACACCTAAACGAGAAGAAGATATTTCTTTCACCCACTGCTTTGTCTACATGAAACCAATCATTAGATGGTTTCCAGAAGCTCGTCAAGCCCATGCTGGGTCTAAGGAGTGTGTTCATTAAGAACCAGTTGCATCTAGCCTGGGATGCGGAGGACCCAGGTTTGAGACCTCCAAGGTTGCCAGCTTGAGCACGGGCTCATCTGGTTTGAGCAAAGCTCACCAGCTTGGATCTAAGGTCACTGGCTCGAGCAAGGGGTTACTTGGTCTGCTGAAGACCCGTGGTCAAGGCACATATGAGAAAGCAATCAATGAACAACTAAGGTGTCGTAACAAAAAACTGATGATTGATGCTTCTCATCTCTCTCCATTCCTGTCTGTCTGTCCCTATCTCTGACTCTCTTTCTGTCCCTGTAACAAAACAAAACAAAACAAAAACAAACAAAAAAAGAACCAGCTGCATCTAGACTTAAAAATGCAGCGGAACTTCCCAGGTCTCTAGAAGGGCAGTCGAGAGCAAGGATGAGGCCACTTTCACAAGCTTCTTATGCAACTTTCTTGCACTGCATCTAGAGCGAGGCCAAGGCAACCAGATGAAGAGCGAAAATGTCGCCCCCTCATCTGGCCTGGTTGATGCTAAACATCTGGATGTTATATAATAAGCCATTGAGGTAGTTTTTCTTGCTTTCCTTTGTTCTCTCCTTTTTTTTTTAATCTGTTTTTTAAACTCTAAATTTCATATATTTTTCCACAAGCTCTTTAAACAGACTGGTTTTGATTATTCTTTTCCATTAAAAACTGTACAGTAAAGCTCAGAGAGGAAATCACTAAAATAAAGCGAATAACCACAGAGGTAATCTCTGATCCTTCCACAGAGTCCTCCGACTTCCATTCATCACGGACAAATGGCCTTACCATAGTAAGGAGAGTACCAACGTGCTTGTGGTCATAGGACCAATGATCTGCACTTTGAAGAGCACTTGCTTCTGCACCATGACTTAGTTTTACACAAAGAGGAATGATAACAATGCAAGTGTAAGGTCGGTGGATAGAGGGATGGTCACGTGGGGAACCTAGGCCTGCGAACTTTGGCTAGGACTGCCCACAGCCAAGCGCGCCAAAAGAAACTTCCTAGGAGTCCTTGAAAAAAAGTGACTGACTGTCAGCCAGTAAGATTCTCTACATCATATTAGCCCAACTTCCCTAGAGGGACCCCTTTTTAAATATACCCACGCGGTCTCTCCGCGCGATTTTCCTGACCTCCATCTTCCAGGCCAGTGAGTCTCGTCCGAGGAATGCTCTGTACCGAATAAAGCCTTTGAACTTACCACACTTCGTGGCTCTGAGATCTGTTCCCTCCTTCTTGGTGGGGAAAAATACCTTACATTTTGGTGCTGAAAACCTGGGAGGAGTCAGAAGTCTGCAAGGACCACTTCTCTTCCCTTCCCTCTGAGAAAGAACCAGGACCTCTGACCTTCCACCCACTTCAGCGCACAGTGTGGTAAGTTCCCCACCTCCAGCCTCCCTCCCCCACCCCACCTCAGTTCTTTCCTCCAAGAATCCCTGTCCAAAACCACAGCTGCGTCAGGGACTTCTTTTTTCTGACCGAGTGCATTTGCTTTTGGAGACGTCTGGAGCATTTCCACTCTACCTTTACCGTCCGTGGCCCGACCGTGAGTTTTAGGACGCTAATACTCAAGTCTGACCACTCCGAGAACTGAGGGTGATTATGGGGGCAAAGGGATCCAAACCTGACTCTAAAACATCCCTGGGGTTCCTAATCCGGAATCTCTCAAACATTGATCGTTCCCTGAAAAAGAAGAAACTAATCTTCTTCTGTAGCGTAGCCTGGCCACAATACCCACTGGATAACCAGACCAGGTGGCCTCAGGAAGGGACTTTCGATTTTAACATCCTTACTAATTTACGGAATTATTGCCAGGAGGCTGGAAAGTGGTCAGAAATCCCTTATATTCAAGGGTTTTGGCATCTGAGTTCTCATCCTAAACTCTGTGCCGGTTGCTTAACAATGCATGTCCTCTTGGCCAGAGAAACCTCAGCTAAACCCTCCGCTCCAGATTCCTCCTCCTTTTCCGACTCCCCCGAGGAACTCTCTTCCCCTCCTGCAAGACTCCCTTTGGCTCCCTCAGTCCCATCGGACTCTTCCCCCCTCTTTGCTAGATCCTGCTTCCCCACCTGCAAATGATGCTCTCTCTTTTCCCCTCTCCAGTCAGCACTCATACCCGATCTCACTCCAGGCCACAAGAGGAAGCCAACTTCCTATGCCCTCTCCACGAGGTGGCCGGAGCAGGAGTTGTTCGGGTTCATGTGACTTTCTCCCTCTCTGATCTGTCTGCAACTGAAAAGTGTTTGGAGTCTTACTCTTCTAATCCTACCAACTATACCAAGGAATTCCAATATCTCACTCAGGCATATGACCTCACTTGGCATGATCTCTATGTTATTATGTCTTCTACCCTTACCCCCGAAGAACAAGACTGAATCCGGATGGCAGCACGAGCTCATGCAGATAAGGTCCACGCCTCAAACCCTCAAATGCCGGTGGGCCCAGAGGCAGTCCCTGACACGGACCCCAACTGGAATTACCAGACGGAACAAACAGGTAGGAGATGACAAGACCAAATGATTGAATGTCTTGTAGCTGGCATGCAGGATGCAGCACAAAAGGTAGTTAACTATGACAAATTAAGGGAAATTACTCAAGGACCTGAGGAAAATCCAGCTTTCTTCTTAAATCTCCTCACTGACACTATGGTCCTCCACACTCGTTTAGACCCTACCTTCAATGCTGGGGCCACTGTATTAGCCTCTCACTTTATTTCTCAATCGGCCCCAGACATTCAGAAGAAACTTAAAAAGGCAGAGGAGGGCCCCTAGACCCCTATCCGAGACCTGATGAACATGGCATTTAAGGTTTTTAACAGTTGAGAAGAAAAGGCCAAGGCTGAACGCCAGGCCCACATGCAGCAGAAGGTATCACTCCAAACCCAGGCTATCGTGGCAGCCCTAAGGCTGGCAGAGCAACAAGGGCAAGGCACAGAGGGTGCTCGACCTAGGTTCGGGCCGCCAAGAGGATCCCCACCAGGAGCTTGCTTTGTTTTTTTATTACTATTATTATTTTTTTTTTTTGTATTTTTCTGAAGCTGGAAACGGGGAGAGACAGTCAGACAGACTCCCGCATGCGCCTGACTGGGATCCACCTGGCACGCCCACCAGGGGCAACGCTCTACCCACCAGGGGGCGATGCTCTGCCCCTCCGGGGTGTCGCTCTGCCATGACCAGAGCCACTCTAGCGTCTGGGGCAGAGGCCAAGGAGCCATCCCCAGCGCCCGGGCCATCTTTGCTCCAATGGAGCCTTGGCTGTGGGAGGGGAAGAGAGAGACAGAGAGGAAGGAAGGGGCTTGGGTGGAGAAGCAAATGGGCGCTTCTCCCATGTGCCCTGGCAGGGAACCGAACTCGGGTCCCCCGCACGCCAGGCCGACGCTCTACCGCTGAGCCAACCGGCCAGGGTAGGAGCTTGCTTTAAGTGTGGCAAGGAGGGTCATTGGTCCCGGCAGTGCCCCTGCCCGAGGCCTCCCATTAAGCCCTGCCCTAAGTGCAAGCAGCCCGGTCACTGGCGGAGCAATTGTCCCCTTTTGGCAGCAGGCTCATCCTCGACGTCTCTACGTGGAGGACAGGCCTCTCAGATGGGAGGCCAAGCCAGCCAGGTGGGGCCATCATTTGAATTCCTAGGCCTCGCAGATGACTGATGCGGCCCGGACTAGGAGACCCCCATTACTCTCTCTGAGCCAAGGGTGATGCTACAGGTAGCGGGTAAGTCCATATCATTTCTTGTGGACACGGGGGCTACCTTCTCTGTTTTGCCTTCATACTCTGGACTTCTAGTTCCCTCACAGGTCACGGTTATGGGAGTGGGTGGGACCCTTTCTTCTCCTCTTCGCACACCACCTCTGACATGCAGTTTGGATGGAATCCCCTTTTCACACTCGTTCTTAGTCATGCCATCGTGCCCTGTACCCCTTCTGGGTCGAGACATTCTACACAGTCTTGGAGCCACTATCCAGCTGACAGCATCTTCCCACCTACTCCTACCACTCCTGACTAAAGACTCTACCACTACCACAGATCACTCTAACCTGGTCACACCTCTTATTCCACCAGATGTTGTCAACCCTCAGCTCTGGGACACTTCTACCCCTGTGTAGCAACTCACCGCCCACCTGTACACATCTGCTTAAGGAATCCTTCCCAATTTCCATCTAGGCCCCAATTCCCTATTTCAGCAAGTCACCGCCAGGGCCTTAAACCAATAATTACCCGCCTGTTAAACCAAGGCTTACTCATCCCCACGGACTCTCCCTGCAATACCCCCATTCTTCCTGTTCGAAAACCTTCAGGAGCTTATCACCTCATACAAGATTTATGCCTAATCAATGAGGCAGTAGTTCCCCTCCATCCAGTGGTCCCTAATCCTTACACATTACTGTCACACATTCCATCAGACACCACTCACTTCATGGTCCTAGATCTCAAGGATGCCTTCTTTACCATTCCTCTACACCCTGACTCTTACTTTCTGTTTGCCTTTACTTGGACTGATCTGGACACTAATGCAGCCCAGCAGCTTACGTGGACCGTCCTGCCCCAGGGGTTCAGAGACAGCCCACACCTGTTTGGACAGGCGCTGGCTCGGGATTTAGCTGCATGTGATCTCGAGACTAGTACTCTCTTACAATATATAGATGACCTACTTCTTTGCAGTCCCTCCCTGTCTGCCTCAAGAAGACACACAGCTACCCTTCTTAACTTTCTTGCCATGAAGGGATATCATGTCTCCCTTACTAAAGCTCAACTTCACTCTCAGTCTGTAGTCTATCTGGGCATCGCCCTGACTCCCACCACCCGAGGTCTCACCCTAGATAAAACTCAGACCATCCACAGTCTCCAACCACCTACCACCGTTGATCAGATTCTTTCTTTCCTTGGTCTAATAGGTTTTTTTAGACACTGGATTCCCAATTTTGCTTTCTTAGCCAAACCCCTCTACGAAGCTGCAAAAGAGACTCCTACGAGACCTCTCACATCCCCCACCACCGTCAAAAGGGCTTTCTGTACCCTTCGAGATGCCCTCATCTCCTCTCTCCCTCTCGCTTTACCTGACTCCAGACGCCCCTTCCATCTTTTCACTGATGAAAAGCACGGTAATGCTGTTGGCATGTTAACTCAACCTGTGGGGCCTACATACCGCCCCGTGGCATACCTCTCTAAACAACTGGACACCACTGTCAAAGGCTGGTAGCCCTGCCTCCGGGCACTGGGTGCAACAGCTGAACTCACCAAGGAGGCTACTAAGCTCACCCTTTCCCAATCCATCACTGTATTCTCCTCCCACAGGCTCACTGACCTCCTTTCACACAAATCTCTTTCTCTGTTAAGTCCTTCCTGCCTACAAGAATTTCACCTCCTGTTCATCGAAAACCCTTCAGTCACTCTTTTGCCCTCTCCCAGATTCAACCCAGCCACTCTACTGCCAGCTCCAGCGACACTTCTGGAACCCACCCACTCCTGTACGGAGCCATTAGATTTCCTCAACACGCCTCGAGATGGATGATCAGATTCTCCTTTAAAAGATCCAGATCTAATACTCTTTGTAGATAGGAGCTCTGTACAGGGACACGATGGACGACGACGGGCAGCCTATGTGGTGGTCACCACCTCCACCCTCGAAGCTCAACAGCTGCCAGAGGGCACCACCTCCCAGAAAGCAGAGCTGATTTCCCTCACGCGGGCACTCACTCTGGCCCAGGGAACACACGTAACTATATATACTGACTCTAAATATGCTTTTCTTATCACCCACAGCCACTCTGCCCTCTGGAAGGAAAGGTGCTTCCTCACTACCAGGGGATCCTCCATAATCAATGCTACCCTCATTTCTAAACTTTTGCAGGCATTACAGCTTCCCGCTGTGGTACATTGTAGGGGCCATCAAACCTCTCAGGACCCGGTGGCCTTGGGAAATGCTCGGGCCAACGCGACAGCTCGAAACCTCACCCTGGGAGCCTCCCCCACTCCTCTCATGTTTCTCTCCACCTCCCTGAAACCTTCCTACACTCCTGAGGAAGAACAGACCCTCCTCAAAAAGGGTGGAGACGTGTGCAACCAGGGATGGATATTTCTTGGAGATAGAATTGCCTTACCAAAAGGACAGGCTGAAACTCTCCTTTCTGATATCCACTGTTCCTTACACATAGGACCAAAAGCTCTCTATCGGTTCTTACAACCACTCTTTTTCTTCCCAAGCCTCCAGCAGACTATTGAAAAGGTACACACAGCATGTGCTGTCTGTCCCAAAGCCTCTACACAAGGGGGACTCCGCCCTCGCTTCCCTACTCATCAGCTGAGGGGGCACGTGCCAGGCCAGGATTGGCAGATTGACTTTACTCATATGCCCCCTCACAAAAACTTCGTTATCTCTTAACCTTTGTTGACACCTTTTCAGGATGGATAGAAGCCTTTCCAACTTCTCGAGAAACAGCAGACACCGTTGCCTCCATTCTCGTTGAAAACATCTTCCCGTGGTTTGGACTGCCGACTACCATCCAGTCAGACAATAGCCCGGCCTTCACTGCCCAAATAATCCAGCAGGTTGCCACCTCTTTCAACATTACCTGGAAGCTCCACATACCCTATCACCCTCAATCATCGGATAAGGTGGAAAGGACTCATGGCATCCTGAAGAGTCAGCTAACTAAACTTTCCATCGAGACCAGGCTCTCCTGGCCAAGCCTCCTCCCCCTGGTACTCACCAGAATCAGGGCAACACCGCAAAACCCCACTGGACTTAACCCCTTTGAGCTGGTTTACGGTAGACCATTCCTAATCAATCATTGCTTACCTGTCAACACCCCTCCTCTTGCCACGTACCTCCCCTTTCTGTCTTTACTTCACCATCTTCTCAGGGAACACGCAGACTGGACCCTTCCTCCCATAGGGGGTCCAGATGAAACACAGCCAGCGGTCCCCCTCCAACCAGGAGACAGCGTTCTTCTAAGGGAGCTCCAGCCTGGCTCCCTACAGCCCAGATGGACAGGATCCCATACGGTAATACTGACTACTCCTACTGCAGCTAAGCTCCTAGGGCAAACACCTTGGTATCATGTCTCTCGCCTCAAACTTGCTCCCATACAGGATTGTTGGGAATCAGAACCACTGGGCCTTACTTATCTGCGGCTCACCAAAAAATTGGGCCATGCAGACCCTCCTGTTGCTCCTGTCCCTCCCACCAGGAACCTGCCACCCGAGTGAGCTGAAGCAGGGAGCAATGCTGTTCAGTAAGACTGGCCTGATAAAAGAAGCTTCAATCTGAACTGTCTGCAAGAAAAATTAAGCAAAAATCTCTCCTCTTACAACCTGCTTAACTCCTAATAGCAGCCACCTATTCTTACCTGGGCTGACCCTATCCTACCTAAATCTTTTTATTATTATCAGCGTATAACTCATATTTGCCTCTCTTTTTAAAAAATTCTTACAGAACCACACCAGTGAAGTTTCTCAACTCATGGCCAAACAGATGTTCCTCCTGACACCCCTCAAAACCACCACCTTCTGATCTCCCCCTCCCCACGACGCCCCTATTCAGCAGGAAGTAGCCAGACAAATAAGTGGCGCCCCTTATTAACACAGAAAGATCGGAATGTAAGGTCGGTGGATAGAGGGAAGGTCACATGGGGAACCCAGGCCCGCGAACTTTGGCTAGGACCGCCCACAGCCTAGCCCGCCAAAAGAAACTTCCTAGGAGTCCTTGGAAAAAAGCGACTGTCAGCCAGTAAGATTTCTCTACGTCATATTAGCCCGACTTCCCTAGAGGAACCCCTTTTTAAATTTACCCACGTGGTCTCTCCGTGTGTGATTTTTCTGACCTCCATCTTCCAGGCCAGTGAGTCTCATCAAGGAACCCTCTGTACTAAATAAAGCCTTTTGAACTTACACACTTCGTGGCTCTGAGACCTGTTCCTTTCTTCTGGGCGGGGAAAAATACCTTACAGCAAGAATATCCTTTTGTTTAGTTCTTTATAATTATTCAAAGCACCTTTAGATAGGACAATGGACTGGAAGGCACTCTCAGGCCACAGCTGACCATAAGGTTGCCAAGTTCTTGTTCAAACATTTCTGTAGCCAGGAACAAACATCCTGGTTCTCGCTGTATCGCACTCTCCCTTGTTAACCCTACTCCAGGCCTTCTTTAATTTTTTAGGAAATTGTATGTCTTTCTCTGCTCACTTGAGTTTATTTTCACTTCCCCAGCTACTTTTTTCTTCTGCTTCTTGGTTACTCCTATAGGTTATTTACTGACATCCATTTCCCCCTAAAGAAATAAGCATGTAAGCAAAACAGTGACCTGCCATGCCTCAGGCACTGGAGCAGAAACTTTCTCTTTATAAGGAAGCTATTATCTTCAGAATATTATGGAAAGACTGAGGCATAGGAAGATTAACTCACTTGCTGGCTAAATGGACGAGCTGGAATTTAAACTCAGGCCTGTCAATAGAGATCACAGTGTAAAATTGTGGTTAAAACCTTGGCTTTCGAAGTCAGCAGATGAGTACAAATTTGAACTCTGCCACTTAATTGTGTAACATTAAATTTCAATAAACCTCACTTTCCTTATCTGTAAAATGGAGGTCATAACAAGTGTCTCCATAGGATTTTGTTATAATGAGAAAGTAAATATAAAGTATTTGGTATAGTGTCTGGCATGCTATAAAGGTTTCAATAATTACTAGCCATCATCATTAGAATCCATTAGATTTGCTATCTTTCACTCCATTACACAGTTTCCACAAAAACACTCTGTCTTTTGTTGTTGGGCTTTAAACAAAATACCCTAAGTTATTCTACATATAATGGCAAGTAACAAAAACCCAATGAAGACTTGCTTAAACCTTAGGGATGTTAATTGTTCAACAAGAATTCTGAAAGTAGATGGTCCTAAGGTAGGTTTGGTGACTTAATGATACCATCCAACAATCAGACTCCTCTATTATTCCTCATGATTACAAAATATCTGCCACAGATCCAGATATCATATCCTCCTATGATCGGATAGAAGGGAGGAGGGCAAAAGAACTATCTCGTCATGTTTCTCTCTCTTATCAGGAAGAAAGAAAAGTCTTTTTCTGCTTTCAGCAAACTTTACCTTACATTTCTTTAGTCGAAAGTGATCATGTCTATCCTTAAGTCTAGCAAAGGAGAATGGGATTGGCATGGATGCCTATAAACTTCTTCCGTGAAGGGCCTGATAGTAAATAATTGAGTCTTTGCCAGCCAGAGGCTCTCTGCCACACTACTCAACTCTGCTCTTGTAGCATCAAAGCAGCTGTAGATAAGAGATAAACAAGTAAGTGTTTGTGTTCCAATAAAACTTTATTTACCAAAAGAGTCAGCAACTCAATTTGGCCAATCCCTGCCTTAGAGCAATCACGATTCAATGGTGTTACTGAGTGCATGGCTGCCCAAATTAAAGTTGAGCTCCATTCACAAGGCAGGAAGGGGAATGGCAGTTGGGTGGGGTATGCCACAGGACAGTGCTCCCACAGCACTCCCGGGAAAGGGGAGAGGTTCAAAGTTGTGTAGAGTAGATCTGGAACTGTCAGGAAGCTGGGGACTACACTTACATAAAGATGCAAAAGGAATATACCATTCACAGGCTCTCCAGTGTCTACACTAGTGCTTTGGAAGAGTCTAAGTAGTTCCCAGAAGTGCCAGGAGGTATGTCTGAGAGATCATAGTTGAGGGAGCCAGTCCCAGGCTCCCTCCCCCACAACTTTAGCCCAGACACCTTTTACTTTTATCTGCTCTAGATATTGTGTTTTTTTAAGGGTCCCATTTAGGGGGGGAGCAGAGAAAAATCTGTAATGATAAAAAAATTAGAAATGAACTGGCCTAAAAGATAAAGATTAAATCTGCCCATAAAACATCCCTTTCTAATTATATCTCCCGTGATTCCTCTAGATAAATTCTGCTCCCAGGAGACATTCTTTTCAAGTAGGCCAAGTATTTTTCATGCTATTCTACCCATACCCCTTTTCTTCAGTCGTATATCCTAGCTCATCGGCACGGCCATGACTCTCCTCTTAAGTCTATGCAAGTAGAAAGTTTTTCCAACATATAAATCTATTTGTTGGTTTAATATACCTATTATGCAAATCACTAACCTGTATACTTGGTGTGAAAGGAAATACATATGAAGTAGTAAAAGACACAGTTTATTTTTCACATTTTGTAATCTAGTTGTATCAAAAGAATATAAAGCAAAAGTTGAATTTAAAGTGATGAGCATGATTAGAAAATACAAGCATTTTTTTTCTTCTTTTCCATGTCAGAGGAGGAGAGATAGAGAGACTGACTCTCACATGCACCCCAACCAGTATCTACCCAGCAACTCCCACCTGAGGCCATGCTCACAACCGAGCTATTTTTAGTGTCTGAGGTAGAGGCTCCATGGAGTCATCCTTATCACTTATCTGAGGTGCTTGAACCAATCAGGCCATGGCTGCAGGAGGTGAGGAGGGGGGTGGAGAGGCTGAAGATCACTTCTTCTATGTGCCCAGACTGGGAACCAAACCCAGGACATCTACAAAAATACATGTATTTTTTAAAAGAACATATACTTCCAAATGAGTCTTACTCTGCCAAGATTCCTTCAAATGCATGCTTTCTAGTAAGGCTGCCATGACTCACTTTTTTTGGGGGGGGGGATTTTCTCCTTTGGACTTATATTTAGGTACAGTTTTTAAACCACTGACATGAACCAGTCTCATTTAGTGTGTACTTTGTTTCCAAAGGGAAATAGCTTGATCACTGGCTTTTTCACTGGCATTCAAATGATATCTGGATGGTTAAAAACATCACATCCACCTTCTGAAGAGCAGTTGCCAGCCCTGAACCAGATGTGCCACAGGTTCTGAAATGGATTCCTCAGAAAATGCCTCCACTGTCTAAGGCAATGGCCACTCTGCAGCCAGGACCACAGCCTTGCAAACAGAGCAGTGAGCACAGTCAAGGAAGGTTCTTAGACAGGAACAATTAGAGGTGGGCCTTGAAGCTGAGTATAGTTTAGTTAAGAATAGGAGAAAAGATTTGCAGATGAGGAAGTACATTACGTATCTAGTTGAGTTCACACCTAGACTCTGAAGTCTGAATTCTAATCCTGGTTTTGCCATTTACTAGTTACAGATCTTGCACTTTTTACTTAACCTCAGTGGGCCTCAGTCTCCTCATCTATAAAAGGGGAATAATAGGACTATTTATCTCTCAAGGCTGTTGTAAGGACTAAATGAGTTAATACATGGAAAGCACAAAGTACAGTGTGGGGGTTTGGTACTGTCAGTGTTATTAATTCCCACCTCTGAATGAAATCTCATTGACCAGCCTTCCTAGCCAATCTCAGGGTTTCACGAATTGCCTCACTTTTCAAATATTGAAAAGTTTATTCTAATCAAAATGTAAAATTTTACAATCTCATGTACCAGTGACAACTGGCGCCTGGCTTAGATTTGGAAACTTGCAGTTGGAAGTACATGCTCAATGTTGGTTCCCTCTTGGACCATCAGCCTTCTCCAGCCACTGGCTGGGGGCACAGGTCTCTCAGGACCCAAAGAACGAAGCCCTTCAAGGAGGGCTCAATGGCAATTCGAGGGAGGTGGTAAATATACAAATGCTGGCTCTTTCTCTTGTGGGGTATTGCTGTAGGGTCTCCATACCCATCCCGCACTGTTGGAGGGCTCTTCCAGGGCAGCCTAAGCTGGCCGGCCACAGGCTTTTACTCTACCCATTATCTGTGCTACTCACCTTGCCCCACCTCTACCAGGAAAAGTAGGTCCACTTTGCCAACAGGAAGACTAGTTAGTGCATATTTACCTTGCCAACTCTTGGAAGTAGAGGCTGTCCCAGATCCCTCCTCCTTCCTCTGCAAACAGCTCTCTCTGCTCTCAGTTCACACAGTCCCTGTGCCCCAAACTACAGGAGACACCAGGGGTTCTCGGGTGCCCTCCTCACTTCTCTCCAAGTAAATGGAAAAGCACAACACAACACATGAACATCTTTCTTTAAAAAAGCAAACAAAAATGTTCACTGTTGTCCTCTCCTGCGTCCTTAGCCTCTAATCATACAGCTGAAGGTGAGGGATTGGAGGGGGATTAGACAACAGTAGGGGGCACAGGTCCAGCCTCAAGTCAAGGAGAAAAGTGAAGGAAGAAAAAAACACTCTAGTTAAGCAAGAGAAAAGTCGAGCCTGCAATGCCTCACATACTAAATGAGGACGCCTGGCGCCTGCAGCGAGGTCAAATGAGGTCAGAGAAGCTTATCTCTCCGCGTGCCTGGAATTAAGGGCATCCTGGGACAGCTGCAGAGCAGGACGCTCCCGGTGTCCTACTCTCCTTAAGCCGCTCAGGATCCCAGGACACCAGTGCAGGGACTTCTGAAATGGTGGGGATTTTTAGATCTTTTCACCACGAAAGGGAGGCAGTGGGTTGCTCCTTTGGGTAGGAAGGCTCTCAAAGAAAGACTCGAAGAAATACTGTCGGATTGTCTGTGTCTCTTTAAGAATCAATTCTCAGCATAAGGTCCCTAAAGCAAAACAAACAAAACACTCCTGAAAACCTCAACAGACCTGCTTCAATTGTAAGGCCCCAAATCCCTGATTCTGAGTTGGGGACAAAGGGAGATGCCATGAAATGTAAATCGCCCAGAGGAACCCCGAAATCGGAGGGCGACCCACCGGGGATAGCCCGAGGCCCGGGTGTGTTTGCATTCATTAAAACTTTTGCAGGAGGTCCGCGCGGCAGGCGCGGAGCCCGGCCTGGACACAAACAGCGCAGCACTGCCACCTTGTGGGCACCGGCCGCGCAGTCAACCGGGCGGAAGGCGGAGGGCCAGCAGGAACGCGCCGTGGAGCCGGAGTCCTCGGGGGCGGGGCGCACCGGCACCGATCACGTGGGTTAGCAACAGGCAGCAGCCAATGGGAGCGCGAGTCAAGTGGCTCGTGCGCGCCGCCCGCGGGAGGGGCCAGCCGGGAGTGGAGGCATCTTTAGGGCTGGGGAAGGGAGGATGTGCGCGCCTCTCAGTCTGGCGTTCCTGGCGGCGGAGGGAGTGAGCAGGCGGTCGAAAATAGTAGAGCGCTTTGAAATAGGACTTTCCCACTCTCGCTTTCCAAAGCAGAGACCCTGGGGCGGCGAGTGGGAAGCGGCGGAAGAAGGGTCAGGAGCCCGTCCTCAGCCCAGCCGGGTTCGCACCCCTGCACCAGCCACTTGTGCTGGAGACTCGGGACTGAACTGCTGCCTGAGTCCAATCATGGGTCACCAAGAAGGATAATGCCGTTCCTGGCAGTGGCTGTTTCGTGCAGGTAGCGAGAGCAGAACCGTCATTAGCTCCTCGCAGATCCAAGACTTGGCCCCACGAGGCCAAAGCAGCGGAAAGGCAGGAATTGGGTCAAAGGAAAACGATCAGCTTAGTAGTTGGTTTTAATTATTGTAAATGGGAAAGCCACATCCAAAGTTATATCTAATGACTTCTACGGTAACCCCACCATATTGACATAAACCACCCACTGCTGCATGCAGAGGAGAGCACACACTAAACGTCAGGGGTGTGTCCCAGGACGTGGGTGAAACCCGGACCAACAAAGGCAAGCGTGGTTTCCATCGATTCTCAATCTTCTGTCCTCATGGTTAGGCACACAATTTCATCCCGTTAACACGACGTGTGTGTGTGTGTGTGTGTGTATGTGTGTGTGTGTGTGTGTGTGTGTGTGAGTGATTGCCTTATATTGCTCTTTTCCTTTTTGTTGTTGTTGTTTGGGAGTTCTCCTTGTGTTTTCGTTCTCTGAAACTAAGCCAAAGAGCAGATGGTCTCAGAAGGGCACCTAATACAGTGCCCTGTCTCAGAGCTCTTTGAAAGTCTATAAACTGGGATTCTATTGTAAGGTGAGACAACCTGTAGGCTCTAGCCATCCTATTCTTCACGCTTTCCAGGCAAAGATGGTGTACAGTACTCTGATAACCTACAACAAACGCTAACCACACTGGGTAAGATGTAGTAAAAACTTGCTGATCCCAGGTTTTGTTTGTTTCTGTTTGAGTGCATACAAGATTAGGCTAGCTAGCCACAGGGTAATTGAACATCTGTCCAGCACCTTTCGGGCAGATAGTGCACTTCCCTCCCCTAGGAACAGTGGTCAGTGGCACCAGCTGCCACTGGGAACTTTGCCTGGTACCCAAACACTGTGTCAGGGCAGGGCAGCTTTGAGTAGGTGATCCACTCAGCATCAATTTTCTTCTTTATTCCAGCATTGCCAGCTGTGTTCCCCCTCCCCTCCAAGTTCATTCAGTGAACAGACCTTGTGCATTTACTATACGTGGAAATAAATCTATACTCGATAGTTATGTTTATGCTACTTGGACATATCTTTGATTTTTAAACATGTCATACTCTAGTTCTTGACCTGCAAAAGGTTTTGAAGATGTCATGAGGTGGTGATGCAGTGGATAAAGCGTCAACCTGGAACACTGAGTTCATGGTTTGAAACCCTGGGCTTGCCTGGTCAAGGCATATATGGAGCTGATGCTTCCTGCTCCTCCCTCTGCCCTTCTATCTCTCTCTCTTTCTCTCTCTCTCTCTCCTCTCCCTAAAAATGAATAAATAAAATCTAAAAAAAAAAAAAGATGTCAAGAGCATTCAACAATATTTGTTGAGTTCTAGGTAGGTGCCGGACCTTTGTTTAAGCATTCTTAAAGATACAGCTTGCAGCAAGGAACTTGCATAATGAAATGGACTCTTGAGGAAAGGAAGGGAGAATGGATCAACAACCTATTTCCATTTTCCAGGAGTAAGTCACCTACCCGACATTAGTTGATTGCTGCTTTCTCTTTCTCTGATCCCTCAAACTCCTCCATCTTTGTTCCTCATTCTTTGGGGATTTATTTGATTAGGAGCAATAAGGTCACCCACATGTTTGGTATTATTAAATAATGTGATGAAATGGAAAAAGACCTAGACTAGGAATAAAGAACATAAAACTGGTACCAGCCCTACCTGTACCACTTGATAAAATCTATAGCTTTCTATAAATCTCTTAAGATTTGAATCTTGGTTCTCTCATCCCTAGAATGTAATGGTTCTTGCTTTGCAACCACACAGGATAATGATTCAAGAGCATCATTTTCTCATTTGTAAATTAAGGGGTTTAAATTAGATTTAAGGTCTGCAAACTTTCTTTAGAAATGGATTCCTCCTTTAAAATAAAATATAACATAAAAAACAGAGAAAGACAGGCTTGCCCTTGCAACCCTGAGGGAGAAGGCTCAGAGTCTTACATACTCTCTTCCTCTATCTATAGGAGGCCCTTGAGGCACATCTGCACCCTGGGGTTCCACTGACCACTGTGCTAGATGATTATTTTATACAGTACCTTCCAGTTCTGAATTTCCTAACATTGTGTATTTCTATGATGAGATTAAATCTTGATTTTTTTTTTCATTTATTAATATGTTGTGGAAGATAGTTAACAGCTCTACCAAAACCAAAACATGTTTCATTACTCTCTCCCTCTTAGTGGGGTCAGTCTTTCTGCCCGAAACAAACTAGATGTTGGTGGAGCATAGTATCATGTAATGAGAAACATGCCAGACTAGGAGTGAGAAGACATGAGTTCTAACCCTGGTCCTGCTTTTAACAATCTCCACAACCTTCATAAATGCAAGATACTCTACTAAACTATCCAGATCTTTAAATTAGGAGGTTGAGTGATCACAGGCATGGGATCATTTATGGACTCCACACCAGAATAACTTTCTTTAAATTAAGTAACTCTTATATTTCACCCTACCTACAGGCCGAGATACTGCAGCATACTCTCTCAGTATGTATACTCACCATATTTAGAGAGGACCAGGAGGTGAAGAAGAAAAATTAGGTTGTAAATGACACTACCAGGACATAAAGCTAGAAATATCAACTAAATCTTTGTTTTGTTTGCACAGGTGGTTGGAGCCCACAGTGTGCCTTGACCCCAACTTACCAAGCAGGAGCCACATCTCCATTAATAAGGGTTCTGCTAGGCATTAAACACAGTATGGGCATTTGTGAAGGCAAACCAGAAATCCCAGAGTTTGGAGAATGTTTAAAGAAACAATTTAGGTTAAGGACATAGGTCCTGGGGTTGGACCAAAAGGCGTGAACCCACAAGGACCAACAACATGATTCATTGCCTCCAAGAGTGCACCTCTTGGGAAAAGGCAACAGACCCTCCCTGGGAAGCCAAGAACCCTTAGGGGTGAACACAAAAACAACAGCTCTAGTCATGGCTGTGACTTGGTTATAAGTTAACTTTATGGGTCACCGAGTATCTGGAAATAGACTATAAAAAGAAAAAAGGGTGGCCCAAGCAGCTTTGTGTTGGAAATGGCTGTGACCAGTTGCTTCTAGAAGGGAGATGTATTGACTGCAATAAAACTTGGTGGGCTCAGCACTTGTCTGTTAAGGCTGGAATCGGAAGTAAACTTTGGACCTACTTAATTGGTATGAAGCTGTGCTTAAGAGCAAGAGCAGAGAAGGTTTTATTCCGAGTGGTAAGCAATATGGTACCCAGCCGATGCACATGATCCACCTTCTTTGTGACCTCCAATCTCTCAATCCTATCAGCAGGCAGATCTTCTAGGTTAATCCTACAGTTCATACAAATTGGGAGTTTGACTTTCACTATACTGACTTCTTTTAAAAAAATCTCCTTGTTATTCTTGGAATAGCAAAGCATTTAGGGGGGAAAAAAATTAAAACATCAGTCTTATGGACTTATTATCCTTAACTGTGTCTGTTTTGGGGGAAACAATGCATTGTCTTTAATATTAACTTTTATCGAACAGATAACTCTAACTTTAACTTTCTTCAGTTAATCATTATTAAACGCATTCTTGCACATGATCTGGTGGTATAGAGTATACCATCCAAAGGTGTAGGCAACAAATAAAACAAGATTATATTTAATTTCATTCATCAGAAATATCTTGAAAAATGTACAACATTTCTTTCACTTGATTTTTTTTTCATGGTTTTTAGGAGGCACATTTCAAATTGGACTCAAAGTACAATGTAGGAAGGGATTCAACTGTGTTTCAGGAGGCCAACAAGCTAATCTTATCTATAGTTGTGTGGCAATCTAACATTCACATCTCTGAACCTCAAATTTGTTCATCTGAAAAATGAGGGAAGCTAAACTAGGTCATATTCCCTACCACAAAGCTTAACTGTAGTAATAACTAATGTTTACTGAGTCAAACACTTTGTATTCTTTCTCACTTTTTTGTTGTAGTGGCCTTATGCTGTATGTATTATTATTTCCGCCAGTTTTCAGATAAGGGAACTGGATTTAGAGAGGTTTTGAAACTTGTCCAAGTTTTACATTTTGTGGCAGATCTGACATTTGCACCTAGTTTTCCCCCAGTTCCCCAGTTGAACTCATACATTTCACACCGAGAAAAGCAACTTAATTTTTTCCTTACATCACATTTTCACTTTGACTTCCTCAGAGCTGCTCATAGAGATCAATTCTACATTGGTTACTACCCTCTAATCTTTAGAGAGTTGCCCATAAGTGATTGCTGAAGCAGAAGAGGACAGAGACATCTACCTGGAGAGAGGGATGTACTTGAGGGACAGCATGATACCAACCCTGTGAGGATTGTGTAGGAGATTAGACTTTTGGCCAGTGACCATGTCCTTGCCTTCGGAATCCAGGAGGTAACAGCTGCCCCACAAAAGATCTAGGTAAGAATGACAAAGGGAATTCAATGATGTTTGACCAATACCTTCCTGTTACTTGCTCTCACACATCTCTTAGACCAGGCTTGGCTTCTAAATCTTTCAATTGGTGCCCAATTACAACAATGCCATGCATAGCTAAGCTAGCAATGGAACCCTCTTTCTCAAGAGGCAGGGGTGTCCATAATGGGGAATAGGGAAGCCCAGTTTAGTTTCTTTTTCCCCTACACTGGGGTCATTGCTACTTCATGGCCACCTTCAAAGTGCCCACATGTTCCATCAGATAAAACTCTACATACCAAATGACCAAAGACTTGGAGTTCCTGGAATGAAGTGATATTGCTGATGCAAACATCATTACCACAGACCTTGGGGGATGTTTGCTTTCTACAATGTTTAAGACAAAAAATAAGTTTATACGGGGAGGGACAATCATGATCCAGACATGGACTGCACACAGCCCCTGCTCTTGGAAAGCCCGCTGTCTCCTAGGGCCCACCAGGGCTTCGTCCTTCCCCTAAGCATCTCTTCAGTGGGTCCAGTTATTCCAAGACCAAAAAGATAAGTATAATTTTTCTAAGTACACAAATGATTAACATGTCTTTAATAGATTGAATAGAAAATAATCAGTTGAGGAATGTCAAGAAACTGCACATTTTGCCGGGAAAATACTGAAGCTGTCAGGAACAATATAAAATTTTATCCATTTTTGAGGACAAGATGGTGATGGAGTAGGCGGACATACCAACTTCCACCTCCCAAAACCAAAGTGTATTACAAACTAATTTTAAGCCATCATCTGGGAAAACCAACTTTAGACTAAACTAAGAGGACTCTTCAACCAAGGAACACTGAAGAAGCCACACTGAGAATGGTAGGAAAAGCAGAAACATGGAGAGGGCTGCCCAGCTGCCTGGAGCGAACGGCACCCTGGAGAGACTTGAGTGGTGGGAAGTGAGTTTAGCAGAGAGAGGAGGGTACTGAGTCCCAAGAACAAAGGCCCAGCTGCAACCCCAGAGCCTAGAAGAGGCGTATGGACAGTATTTAGCTGGAAACAAGACAGGATACTGTTTGTGAGAAAGAGACTAATTTCTCAGACCCAGGATTCTTCTTAAAGGGACCATGCAGAAAACCTCTCTCAAAACCACTCACCTCGGGCTCCAGGAGACAGGGAGAGAGGAGAGGACCAAAGCAGTGGGAAGATAGTATAATCTAGGAGGCACAGGGAGAAATATTTTGAGAGACAGCCACCCTAAACTCTGGGACGAGTCACTCCCTAAATCTGAAGTAAATATTTCCCCTGGAAACAGCAATACCAGCAAAGGGAAGCAGGACACCAGCCAAACAAGCTCTCTCATGGCACTCAGAGCACAGTTGCTTAGAAGGAGGGAGCTTTGTGGACTACAGTAGTGAGTGTTAGGGTCTGAGCTGCAGCGCCCCCACCCACGTGGCTGAGGGCTCGCCCGAGGGTTGGCAGCAGCAGGACAAGGAAGTACGGTTCTGTCGGCAAGGGCGGAAGCTGGCTGGCCACCACTGAGGCCCAGGTGTGAACTCAGTCTTGCCCAGCTGGGGAGGAGGGGATGTGCAAAGGTGGTCAAGCCCAGCTGCGGGCTGCCTGCAATCCACCCTGTGGGGGAGAGTAAGGAGCCCCGGAAGAGGTGGAGACCTGCCCTTGAGCAAGGGTGCAGGAGCACATCATTGCCCCACCTGCGGAACCAAGGCTTGTGGCCTGGACTTGGGAGCTGGCTCCTCCCATGAGGGTGGAACCAAAAGCCCAGAACAGGTGGAGTCCTACTACTGAGAGTGCACATGCAGTCCCGCCCAGCCCATGGAGCCAAGGCTTGCAGCCGTCCCATGAGGGGCACCTCCTGCAGGGTCAGGGCAAAAGCCCCGAATCAGGCAGAGAACCACAGCTGAGCAAAGGTGCTCACCCCAGCCATTAGATCCGAGCATAATGCCACCCACGGGGGAAGGGCGAAGGCCAAGGCCACCAAGGCTTATACACCCAAAGATGTGATCACAGCCACTCCTGTGAAGGAAAGGTGGAAACAGCACCAGTAAGGAGGCACTGGCAATGTCCATACCCAAATGCTCTAGGCAGCAACAGCAGAGGGGGTGGCGGGCCTGCAGACAGATCACACCTAGGGAACACAGAGACCACATCTACTGGACTCCAGTGGCAAAAACCTTCTTTTACACAGACAAAATGAGAAGGCAGAGAAATCCAACACAAATGAATCAAGAGAAATCCCCAGAAAAGGACCTGAATGAGTCAGATATAACCAAATTACCAGATGCAGAGTTTAAAATAATGACTTTTACTGTGCTAAAAGACATTAGAACAACAATGGGTAGTCACTACAAACACCTAAATAAAGAGATAGCAAATATAAATAAGGACATTGAAATAATAAAAAAGAAATCAGTCAGAAATGACAAATACAATATCAGAAATGAAGAACACAATGGAAGAAATTAAAAGCAGGAAGGGTAAAGCTGAGAATCAAATCAGCAAGTTAGAGGACAAGATAAATTAAGGCACAGAAGCAGAGCAGAAAAAAGAAAAGAGACTCAAAAAGTCTGAGGAAACTCTAAGAGAGCTCTGTGACAACATGAAGAGAAATAACATCCGCATCATAGAGGTTCCTGAAGAAGAAGAAGAGACAGAACAAGGGATAGAGACTTTGTTCAAACATATCATGGCTGAAAACATCCCTCAAGTAAGGCAGGAAAAAGTGTCACAAGTCAAGAAGCACAGAGAACTCCAATAATAAAAAACCCAAAGAAATCAACAACAAGACATCATAAATAAAATACCAAAGCTAAGTGATAAAGAGAAAATATTAAAAGTTGCTAGAGAAAAAAAGACTATCACCTACAAAGGAGCCCCCATAAAAATGACTTCTGACTTCTCAACAGAAACACTTGAGGCCAGAAGGGAATGGATAGAAATATTCAAAGTAATGCAGAACAAGAGCCTACGACAAAGACTACTTTACTCAGCAAGACTATCGTTTAAAATTGAGTAGAAATAAAAAGCTTTCCAGACAAAAATACCTCAAGGAATTCACTATAACCAAACCAAGACTGCAAAAAATGCTAAGGGGCCTGTTGTAATCAGATCAAAGGAGAAAAAGCCTATAGCAAAAGAGGAATACAGTTTTAAAGAATAAAATGGCAATAAACAACTACATATCAATAATAACCTTAAATGTAAATGGATTAAATGATCCGATCAAAAGACATAGGGTAGCTGCATGGATAAGAAAACAAGACCCATACATATGCTCTCTACAAGAGACATACCTTAAAACAAAAGATGCACATAGACTAAAGATAAAAGGATAGAAAAAAATATATAATATTTCACACAAATGGAAATGAAAAAAAAGCTGGGGTAGCAATACTTATATCAGAAAAAATGGACTTTAAAACAAAGACTATAGTAAGAGATAAAGAAGGTTACTACATAATGATAAAGGGAGCAATTCAACAGGAAGATATAACCATTATAAATATCTGCGCACCTAATATAGGAGCACCTAAATATATAAAGCAGACTTTGATGGATTTAAAGGGCGAGATCAACAGCAATACTATAATAGTAGGGGATTTCTTTTTCTTTCTTTTTTTTTTTTTTGGATTTTTCCGAAGCTGGAAATGGGCAGAGACAGTCAGACAGACTTCTGCATGCGCCCGACCAGGATCCACCCAGCACGCTGACCAGGGGCGACACTCTGCCCACCAGGGGGCGATGCTCTGCCCCTCCAAGCGTTGCTCTTTTGCGACCAGAGCCACTCCAGCGCCTGGGGCAGAGGCCAAGGAGCCATCCCCAGCGCCCAGGTCATCCTTGCTCCAATGGAGCCTTGCTGCGGGAGGGGAAGAGAGAAACAGAGAGGAAGGACAAGGGGAGGGGTGGAGAAGCAGATGGGTGCTTCTCCTGTGTGCCCTGGCCAGGAATTGAACCTGGGACCTCTGCATGACAGGCCGACACTCTACCACTGAGCCAATCAGCCAGGGCCAATAGTAGGGGATTTCAATACTCCACTAACATCACTAGATAGATCCTCAAGAAAGAAAATTAACAAAGAAACAGCAGACTTAAAGGACATACTAGATCAACTCGATTTAATAAATATCTTTAGAACCTTTCACCCTAAAGCAGCAGAATATATATTCTTTTCAAGTACTCATGGTACATTCTCTAAGATAGACCACATGTTACGGCACAAAAGTGGTCTCAACAAATTTAAGAAGATTGAAATCATATCAAGCACATTCTCTGATCACAATGGCATGAAACTAGAAATCAACCACAACAGAAAAACTGAAAAATACTAACACACTTGGAAACTAAATAGCATGTTATTAAATAACAAATGGATTAACAATGATATCAAAGAAGAAATAAAAAAATTCCTAGAAACGAACAATAACGAGCATACATAAATTCAAAATTTATGGGACACAGCAAAAGCAGTCCTGAGAGGGAAGTTCAGAGCACTAAAGGCTTACCTAAAGAAGCTGGAAAGAGCTCAAACAACTTGACCCTGCATCTAAAAGAACTAGAAAAAGAACAGCAAGTAAAGCCCAGAGGTAGTAGAAGGAATAAAATAATAAAGATCAGAGGAAAAATAAATGACATAGAGGCTAAAGAAACAATACAGAGGATCAATGAAACAAGGAGCTGGTTCTTTGAAAAGGTAAACAAGATTGGTGAACTTTTAACCAGACCTCACCAAGAAAAAGAGAGAGATGACTCAAATAAATATAATTAGAAATGAGAGTGGAGAAATAAGAACTAACACAACAGATATACAAAATATTGTAAGAAAATACTATGAAGAACTGTATGCCAAAAATGAGACAACCTAGATGAAATGGACAAATTCTCTTGAAACACAAAATCTTCCAAAAATTAATCTGGAAAATCAGAAAACATAAACAAACCAATTACAACAAATGAGACTGAAACAGTTATCAAAAACTCCCAAAAAAGAAAAGTCCTGGGCCTGATAGCTTCACAAGTGAATTCTACCAAATATTCAAAAAAGAACTAACTCCTATCCTTCTCAAGCTATTTCAAAAAATTTAAGAGGAAGGAAGACTTTCTAGCTTCTTTTATGAGGTGAGTATAATTCTGATTCCAAAACCAGGCAAAGACAACAAAAAGAAAGAAAATTATAGGCCAATGTCCCTGAAGAATTTAGAACCTAAAATCCTTAACAAAATATTAGCAAACTGGATCCAGCAACATATGAAAAAAATTATACATCATGATCAAGTGGGATTTATTCTTGGGAGGCAAGGCTGGTACAATATTTGCAAATCAATCAATGTGATTCATCACATAAACAAAAAGAAGGAGAAAAACCACATGAAAATTTCAATAGATGCATAAAAAGCATTTGATAAAATCCAGCACCCATTCATGATCAAAACTCAGCAAAGTGGAAATAGAGAGAACATACCTCAACATGATAAAGGCCATCTATGACAAACCCACAGCCAACATCATATTCAATGGGTAAAAATTAATAGCAATCCCCTTAAGATCAGGAACAAGGCAGGGGTGCCCCCTTTCACCACTCTTATTCAACATTGTTTTGGAAGTCCTAGCCACAGCAATCAGACAAGAAAAAGAAATAAAAGGTATCCAAATTGGAAAAGAAGAAGTAAAACTATCATTATTTGCAGATGATATGATATTGTATACAGAAAACCCTAAAGTCTCAGTCAAAAAACTACTGGACCTGTAAATGAATTCAGCAAGGTGGCAGGATATAAAATTAATACTCAGAAATCAGAGGCATTTTTATACACTAACAATGAACTGTCAGAAAGAGAAATTAAGGAAGCAATCCCTTTCACCATTGCAACCAAAAAAATAAAGTACCTCGGAATAAATTTAACCAGAAAGATTAAAGACTTTTACTCGGAAAATTATAAAACATTGATAAAAGAAATTGGGGAAGATATAAACAAATGGAAGCATATACCGTGCTCATGGTTAGGAAGAATAAACATCATTAAATGTCTATATTACCCAAAGCAATCTATAAATTCAATGCAATGCCAATTAAAATACCAATGACTTACTTCAAAGACATAGAACACATATTCCAAAAATTTATATGGAACCAAAAGAGAACATGAATAGCCTCAGCAATCTTGAAAAGGAAGAATAAAGGGGGAGGTATCACACTTCCTGATATCAAGTTATACTACAAGGCCATTGTACTCAAAACAGCCTGGTACTGGCATAAGAAAAGGCATATAGATCAATGGAACAGAACGGAGAACCCAGAAATAAACCCAGAGCTCTATGGACAACTGATATTTGACAAAGGAGGTAAGGAAATACAACAGAGTAAAGACAGCCTCTTCAAAAAATGGTGTTGGGAAAATTGGACAGCTCCCTGCAAAAAAATGAAACTAGACCACCAACTTACACCACTCACAAAAATAAACTCAAAATGGATAAAAGACTTAAATGTAAGCCATGAAACCATAAGCATCTTAGAAGAAAACATGGGCAGTAAGCTCTCTGACATCTCCCGCAGCAATATATTTGCTGATTTGTCTCCACAGGCAAGTGAAATAAAAGACAGAATAAACAAATGGGACTATATCAAACTAAAAAGCTTTTGCACAGCTAAAGACAACAAAAACAGAATAAAAAGACAAACCACACAATGGGAGAACATATTTGACAATACGTCTGATAAGGAGTTAATAACCAAAATTTATAAAGAACTTGTAAATCTCAACACCAGGAAGACAAACAACCCAATCCAAAAATGGGCAAAAGAAATGAATAGACACTTCTCCAAAGAGGGCACACAGATGGCCAATAGGCATATGAAAAAATGTTCAACTTCACTAATGATTAGAGAAATGCAAATTAAAACCACAATGAGATATCACCTCACACCAGTCAGAATGGCGCTCATCAATAAAACAACACAGAATAAGTGCTGGCGAGGATGTGGAGAAAAGGGAACCCTCCTGCACTGCTGGTGGGAATGCAGACTGGTGCAGCCACTGTGGAAAACAGTATGGAGATTCCTCAAGAAAATAAAAATCGAACTGCCTTTTGACCCAGCTATACCACTGTTAGAAATATACCCCAAGAACACCACAGCACTGTTTGAAAAGAAGAAATGCACCCCCATGTTTATGGCAGCATTGTTAACAATAGCAAAGATCTGAAAACAGCCCAAGTGTCCATCAGAGGACAAGTGGATTAAAAAGCTTTGGTATATATATACTATGGAATACTACTCAGCCATAAGAAATGATGACATAGGATCTTTTACAATAACATGGATGGGCCTTGATAACATTATACTGAGCAAAAGAAGTAAATCAGAAAAAACTAAGAACTATATGATTCCATACATAGGTGGGACATAAAGATGAGACTCAGAGACATGGACAACAGTGTTGGGATTACAGGGTGGGGGGAGGAGAGGGGGGAGGGGAGGGGCACAAAGATCATGGCTTTTCAGCATTTGCCATATTCCCCCTTTAATGACAGCAAATATTTACTTATGGTGTTTCCACTGTGGAGACTGCTGTCTTAGGGACAAATGCTGAGGAACTATTTCAGCAGTTCCTCCTTCTTCAGGGACTTGTATGTCAACATAGAGCTCCATGTTTCATGGGACATACTCGAGCTCACTTCATGCTCCTTGGAGCTTTAGCACAGGGGAATGCCCCCCCTTTTTTTTTCTTTTTTTTTTCTCTCTTCTTTTCTTTATTTTTTTATTGTTGTATTTTTTCTTTTATTTATTTCTTTTTTGTATTTTTCTGAAGATGGAAATGGGGAGGCAGTCAGACAGACTCCCGCATGCGCCTGACCGGGATCCACCTGGCATGCCTACCAGGGGGAAATGCTCTGCCCATCTGGGGTGTTGCTCTGTTGCAACCAGAGCCATTCTAGCAACTAAGGCAGAGGCCATGGGGCCATCCTTAGTGCCCTGGGTGGCTTTGCTCCGGTGGAACCTTGGCTGCGGGAGGGAGGAGAGAGACAGAGAGGAAGGAGAGAGGGAGGGGTGGAGAAATAGATGGGCGCTTCTTCTGTGTGCTCGGACTGGGAATCGAACCCGGGAATCCTGCACACCAGGCCAAGGCTCTACCACTGAGCCAACCAGCCAGGGCCTAGGAATGCCCTTGTTGATCAAGCTACCCAAAAGAAAATTATATAGAGCAACCATGACAGACCGAGCAAGTCAGTCTCATACTATTCATCACCAGAACGCTGCAGCCCGGTGTAAACAGTTTCAACTTTCTCGGGAAGTAGCACGGCAGATTGCGAAATCCTGTCCAAGGGGTCCTATACTGCCCCTTCATTTAGAGTTAACCCTCAAGGACCCCTACCAGGACAACTTTGGCAGATGGATGTTACTCAGATACCTTCATCTGGCAAACAGTCGTATGTCCACATTACAGTGGATACATATTCCGGATCTATAGTAACCTCTGTCAGAACAGGAGAGGCTGCTAAGCATCTTATAGCTCATTATCTGTATGCATTGTTCTATTATTGGATTTCCTAAACTGGCTAAACTGAAAATGCTCCTGCATATGGAGCAAAAGCATTCACTGTATTTTGTCATGCTTACAATTTTTAAAGTTAAGGTATTATTAAAGTGTACTCAGCAAACATTTTAAGGTCAATTTAAAAAAAAATTTTTTTTAAAGGGGGTAGTCATATCTTGGAACTCCTGCGGGTCTACCATATCATACTTTTTACTTAAAAAAAATTTACATTTCTTTTGAATGCTGATGAACAGGAGACACCAAATCTTTTTCTCCTGCAAACTACTACCTTCTTTATTAGATCGAGCTAATAACACTGTTTTGTCTTTTTCCAAATAGCTCCAGATATATGGAAAAGATTTATATAGGCAGATGGGGATCCTCAAACCCCTCAGCGAGATCTTCTGAGCATGGCTTTTAAGATACCTAGAGGCAGAAAAAGCCCAATAGAGATCAGGGGAACTACCAGCTTTTAGGATACACCCTTAAAGGCTCCAACGCCCCAAAGGGGTCTCATAGGATGCCATCTGGATTCTGCTTCAATAGTGGAAAGGAAGGTCATTGAGCTAAAGCCTGCCAGGCTTACATGCCTCTGCTGTGAGGAAACAGGGACACTGGAAGGTAGGCTTCCCCCTCACTCCTCTAAGGGAGGGTTCGGTCTCTTCCAGCCCTGCTCCAGCCACCTATGACCTAACCTTGCCCAGAAAGCTGGGGTTTGCCACTGAAGGCTGAAGGTGCCCAGGGCCATCAGCCCCATCTACAACACTGTGGAAGAGCCTAGGGTATTGCTTCCAAGAAGCAGGTAAACTGATCTCATTTGCACAAGGGCCACTTAACTATGTTTTGCCTGAATAGTCAGGTTTTTTATTCTTCCCTCAAATATCTCTGTTGTGGGTGTTGATAGTCCTATTTTCTGCTGCTTTGCTTAATATATAGTGTTTCCTTTATCCCTCCTACCTCAATGCCCCACTCATATTTCAGGCTGGGACCTACTCCTAATTTAGAGCTCTCTTTCCCCCTTTTGCCAACTTCTATTACGAATCTACCTTTGCCACCCAGCTTAGTGTATCCCAAGGTTCTCTTTACCATGCCACAGTCACAGAGCTCCAGGGAAAAGCAACCTGGTCTCATCTCTCCAGGCAAAGGAGAACAGAAGCTCCATATCCACGCATGCTGCAGATGGCTTTTCCAGTCTACCTGAATCATTACCAGCTAGAAGCAGCGGTCATTGGGACTTGGACATGAGCTGCAAAGTATAGAATGGTGACAACTCCAGTGCCATGCGGACTTTGCCTGGATGTGGACTTTTCCTGGACTCCTGCTCCCTGTGACAGCTCCTAACAGACTGAACTGTGGTTGGGTTGCATTTTTCAGGGATTTGGCATGGTGATGGGGCCAATTGGACTTGGTGAACATGTTAAGGACACTACTCTTTTATGGATTCTTGCTGTATTGGCCAAGAGTTTGCTTAAAGGCTTTTAATCACTGTAAAAAAATAGAAGACTGGATAAAGAAGATGGAGCACATATACACCATGGTATACTATTCAGCTAGAAGAAATGATGACATCGGATCACTTACAGCAGAATGGTGGAATCTTGATAACATTATGCGGAGTGAAATAAGTGAATCAGAAAAAAACAAGAACTTCAGGATTCCATACATTGGTGGGACATAAAAATGAGACTAAGAGACATGGACAGGAGTGTGGTGGTTAGGGGGGGGGTGGGGGGAGGGAAGGAGGGAGAGGGGGAGGGGGAGGGGTACAAAGAAAACTGGATAGAGGGTGACGGAGGACGATCTCTCTTTGGGTGATGGGTATGCAACAGAACTGAATGACAAGATAACCTGGAAATGTTTTCTTTAAATATATGTACCCTGATTTATTGATGTCACCCCATTAAAATAAAAACTTATTTATAAAAAAAATAAAATAAAAAAAATAAAACACATACTTTTTTAAAAAAAGTCCTTCTGGTAAGACTCCTGAAAAAACTCAAAAATATTGGTTTGTAAAGACACATGCACTCTGTGTACATCATAGCATTATTCACATTGGCCAAGACATAGAAACAACTAAAATGTCCCTTGATAAAGGATTAGAGAAAGAAGAAGTGGTACATATATATATACAATGGAATACTACTCAGCTATAAGAAATAATGAAATAGTGCCATTTATGACAATATGAATGGACCTTGAAAACATTATACTAAGTGAAATAAGTAAATTAGAAAAAGCTAAGAACTATATAATTTTACACATAGGTGAGATATAAAACTGAGACTCATGGACATAGATAAAAGTGAAATGGTTACCAGGGGCAGATGGGAGAGAGATGTAAAAAGAGACAAATATATAGTGATGAATAATGATTTGACTGTAGGTGATGGACACACAATGCAATCAGCAGTTTAAATGCTATAAAAATATTTACCTGAAACTCATGTGTTTTTATGGACAAATGTCACCTGATTAAATTTAATTTCTAAATAAGTAAATAAGAAAATTTAAAAAAGAAAAAAATTCTTATCCATTTTCAAGAAAGAGGAAGCAATTAGACCTATTCTCAAGAATAAAGTGGAAGAGTTAATTCTCCATTACTTGTTTATATTAGATTAATCTGGGATCAGTATGGTGGATATACATTACACTTCCTCCAGTAAATTCAGTTTTGCAGATAAAGATGTACTTCTCCTCTGATTTATTTTTAGTTGCTTAAAAACTGCACCACATTTTGCTGACCACATATATATTATATAAACCGCCTATCAGTTCCCTGAGGTGATAATTACTATTTGGGGAATCCCTCTTGAGAAATGAGTGAATGTTCTAGTGAAAAGAACTCTGACTTAGATGCTGGGAGATCGAGAATTGATTTTAACTTTACCCCTAACTAGATGTGAACTTACAGACAAATTACTCCACCTCTCTAGTACTGTGGAAAGCAAGGAGCAAAATTAGATATCTTTCCAAAGTTCCTCCCAGCTCTACAATTCTGTCTTTGTCCAACTCTCATAAATAAAAGCAGGAATTTCCTCCAGTATGAGAACACTGAAGCTACTGGGAGGAATGGTAAAGAGCCCTTGGATCTGGTGGCGGAGCCAGGGACCCTAGAAACAAGTACATAAAAAATAGGCAGGGGTAAAGGCTGCTGCCTAATTCCCAGGAAATTCCCTGGGTAGATTCCAGCTGGAAGGAGCTGCTCCCGGTTCCATCCAGAGTACATGTTGAAGATTGGTGCAGTGGGATTCTTTGGGGTGACCCATTTATTGTCCTCTGATTCAGTCAAGGAATGCTTTCATCAACGAAGGGGTAGTTTTAAAAAATCAAAGCAACAAGAGTGAGGTTCAATAAAGAACGATACCTTGGGTAAAAAGAGATGCATCTTCCGTCCCAGAGGCAACAGAGGCGCTGCCAGGGCTCTTGTGATGATAGGAGCAGTGAGTCAGCATATGCACCGACAGCAGCGTGGCCCCTTGAAAAAGCCTCACCCCTCTGTTGAGATACAAGATAGCAGCAACAGTGGAAGCAGCCAAACCAAAGAGCTGGCCCAACAAAATGTTCCAATTTCAAAGAGAACATAGGAGACCCCCAGATCCCAGGTACAGGAAAAGAGGAGACTTTGAAAAGGAGAGGTGTTCGAGGGAGCCTGCATGTGGATAATTCACATGCAATGCTAATTCTCGTTTTCCTGACAATGTTCAGAAGTCTCCTTCTCTGGGTTCCTACAGCCTGGAAAAGAAAGATTTACATTAAAGCCAGAGTCCCTGCCAACCACACACCTACAGAGCCTCGGCATCCACTCCATGTGCTGTTCCACACATTGACTTCTCCATGGCCTCTTAGTGTAGCTACTGACTCCTCCAAGGGGGAGAGAGGGAAAGACTGAAGTCCAAGGCAGAAGCCATAGTCTTTTTTAAGCCTAACCTTGGAAGTGATATATTGTCACTCCTGCTGTATTCTATTTAATCACACAGACCACCTGTGGTACCGTGTTGGAGACGGTTATAGCATATGAATATGGGGTGTGAATACCAGAAAGCAAGGATCATTGGGGACCATCTTAAAGGCTGGCTACCACAATTCCCATGGGGCCTTCTTGGCCCTCACTTTCTTAGGTTCAGCCATCTTAATTGGTTTTCTTTCTCTCTCCTTTTTTTCCAACTTTCCTCCTCAAAATGGTGAAATCCCCCCCCCTAATCCTCATCTTCTATCCATTTCTATAGGGTCTCACCTACCCCAAACAGGCATTTCCAGAAGCAGTTCTCTAAAAGGAATTGATAGTAAATCATTTTTTAATTTTTACCCATTTTGGAGTTTCTTTATGTATTTATTTATCTATTGGCCCATGATAACAAAAGGAAAACCTTTAAATAACCGTAAATCCCTGAAAGTTTCTTAAATTCTTCTCCCAACTTTCCCCATTTCCACTTAGCTGTGCTTTCATCAGTCATTTCTTGTCTATGCCGTGACCAGGAATTGAACCCACAACCTTGGTGTCTCAGAAAGATGCTCTAAATGACTAAGCTAGTTGACCAGGGCCTAGTACAGTCATTTTTGATCTGCCATTGCTATCCACAGAATCACCACGAGGTTGCTCTTCTACCCAAGATCACAGTGTTCTTTTCCTGTGAAAACTATTTCCTCCTTGGAAGCTGGTGAGTGTACTTGTCCCTGCATACATTTCCCCATCATGTGTCCCATGTCTCATCATATCCAAGCTCTGAAGAAAGACAGTGTGGCTGTTAAATTGGCTGTCTGGGGAGAGAACACAGAGAGTAACTGCCCTTCAATGTCAATTGGGGACATCATGAGCATTATTTGTACTAACATAAATGCAAGTGGCTGGGCAGGACAAAGTCATTTTTCTGAGACATCACCTCATGAAGATGTCATGAGAGTTTAACATAACAACGCTGATAAAGTGCTTAGAATGGCACCTGGCACCTAGTAAGGGCTTGATAGCTGTTAGCTGTTATTCTTAGATAAATGAAGCAGGTGTACATGAGCTTTGGTTATGAGCAATTATTGTATTAGTACCATTCATAAACTTAGAACATTATAAAATTCCATTTTCCTCTTACTATCTAAAATTACCAATATCTTGGTATAGATTTTCCAAAGAAAACCTCTATTATCTTAAAACACAAAAATAAACCTTATGTGAAGAGGAAAAAATATATAGTAAAAGGTCATTGATCCAGAATGCTTAACCTAATTTTCATGTATACATGCATTTAGCTAATGTTATGGAGCATCTACTAGGTTCCAGGCACTATTCCAGGGACCAACCACACAGGGAACAAAGACTTCCAAAAGTCCTGCCTTCATAGAGATTACATTCTAGTAGGTACAGACTGGCAATAAACACAAATATATATGAAGTTAGAAGAAGAAGAAGAAGGCAGAGAAGCTGAGTAACAAGATGGCATACTATGTTAGAGCAAGGAGTCACAGAAGACCTTTCTGATAACCTATCCTTGTATTAACTTTATTTCCAGAATCTAGACCTATTGGCTTCAAAGAATAAAATAATTTTAAAAAATGTTTTCCCAAGTAAAAAATGCACATAATCTGAAAAATAAAAAATGGTAAGAAACAAAAGAGTTTAAAAGGGTATATGCCCTTAGAAAACTATTTATATAACATATACATGCCATTTGAATCCACCATAGAATATATTAAAAATCTGTTAGCATCCATTGAATACATCTGGGTTTACCTTAAAACAAAAATAACATGTTAAAAAGAAAACTCAGCCCTGGTCTGCTGACTCAGTGGTAGAGTGTTGGCCTGGCATGTGGGAGTCCCGGGGTTGATTCCCATCCAGGGCACACAGGAGAAGTGCCCATCTGCTTCTCCACCCTTCCTCCTCTCCTTTCTCTCTGTCTTTCTCTTCCCCTCCTGCAGCCAAGGTTCCATTGGAGCAAACTTGGCCCGAGTGCTGAGGAGGACTCCATGGCCTTCACCTCAAGTGCTAGAATGGTTCCAGTTGCAATGGAGCAATGCTCCAGATAGGCAAAGCATCACCCCCTAGTGGGCTTGCTGGATGGATCCTGGTCAGGTAGATGCAGGAGTCTGTCTCTCTGCCTTCCCATTTCTCACTTCAGAAAAATATAAAAAATAAATAAAAATAAATAAAAGAAAAAAGAAAACCCAAAATACTTAGTGATGGAAACAAAATGAATGCCTTTTTAAAATTCTTTTCTGGAAAAATGGGATATTCAATGTATACTCACTTCCTTTAAAAAAATGGCCTAAACAAGCAAAAAAAAATCATGTTATAATAAAAAAATATAAAATTTTCTTTACTAGGAAATCCTTATTGATTGCCCTTGAAGGAATGGCAAATTCACTTATCCTCAGAAGGTATTATGGCATTCATAGATGGAAGGGGAAGAGGAGACAGCAGCTCCATTGAAAATAATACCTTTATCATTGATTCACCTTTGCTATGCTTTTCTTTGTAAATTTCTCTCTCAACCATTTATGTGATGAATCTGCTTCACAGTTGGCACTATACAGCATTCTTCTCTGAGATTTGTGAGCTTTGTACAAGATTAAATGGCCTCTACTATGGTTATTATTATTATTTTTTACATTTTTAATTGATTCTAGAGAGACAGAGAGAAGAAGGGAGAGAGAGCAAGAGAAAGAAACATTCATTTTGTTGTTCCACTTAGCTGTGCTTTCATCAGTCATTTCTTGTCTATGCCGTGACCAGGAATTGAACCCACAACCTTGGTGTCTCAGAAAGATGCTCTAAATGACTAAGCTAGTTGACCAGGGCCTAGTACAGTCATTTTTGATCTGCCATTGCTATCCACAGAATCACCACGAGGTTGCTCTTCTGGTGGGACCATCACCACACACCATGTGCCTTAGCAAACTGTTCTTGGTATTGGTATTTTTTAAAAAAATGAATGAGAGCTTTAAATTTGCATCATTTGGAGTGTTCTTGTGTTTGGACATCGACACAAGCAATCAGCCATAATAATATTTCTATCATGTTTTATGATTCCCAAAGCTATCTCCTATGCTTTAATAACTCTTTTAATTTCACAGCAATCCTGTGAGAAGATGGAGGTTGGAATTGCTAGATGACCATCAAAACTATTTCCTTTTGTCCCTGGACACATTGCTAAACTCAATTTCCCAGCACCCTCACACTTAGGTGTGGTCATGAACTAAGCCACTTCCTGGTCCATAAAAAATTCCCACCGAAGATCCTCCACACTCTATTCCCTTCCACAACAAACCTGAGGAGATGGAGGAGCCACAAGATGGAGTCTGAGTCTCTAAATTTTCTTATACAGTGTCATTACTTGAGAATTAAGAAGTCCCATTTTGGGAATAAGTGTCCATGGCATTAACCCACAGATATGTGGGGTTTTCTGTTATATAGGTAGTGTTACCTTAATAATGCATATTTCTCCAGTGTTTTGTTACTAACACAACAACGTTATATATTTTATCTCACGTAATAAAGCTGGGAGAAAGTACTATTTTTATTACCCCGCTTTTCAAATTGTGCCAACCAGTGCTCATAAAGGCTAAATAATATACCCAAGGTCATGTAGCTATTAAGAATTGGAGTTAGGTAATCTGCTCTAGGTCTAGTCAGATCCAAACCCTGTATTCTTTCCACTAAACCATGATAATTTTATAAGACATTAACCATGATCATTTTATGTTGATCTTAACCTTCTAGGTCATTCTTTAGGTACTGTGTTGAGGCAATTCCTCATCTGCATGCATTTGCTGCTACACGTCTTTTTCTGTCTCTGAATTAAATCTAATGTTCAGTCTGCCATAGACTGCCCATTGGGATGCATGAATAGTGTCATCCCATTGGTCTTTAATAGGATGCCATCTATCCTCTGGCTAAACAGTCCCCTGGACTTTTCCCCCAAAATCCAATAAAAACAAGTTGGCCTTTTCATTCTGTCACACAAATGTGTCATTCAAAACACACAATGAAGAAGAAAAAGCCTCTTTAATAAATGGTGCTAGGATTTTGGAAAGCCACAGGCAAAAAAAATGAAACTTGACTACAGTTTGTTCTCCTTGCCCAAAATCAAGTCTAAATTAATCAAAGACCTAAATATAAGATCTGAAACAATAAAATACATACAAGACAACATAGGCAGTTAATTCACTTTAAACAAAACTGCCTGATTCTTTAAATAATAATTGAATAAATATTCAGTGTTCACTAGGTGCAGAGCCCTCTGCATGATGCTGGTAGTGGGGGGAGATGGAAACACCAGTAAACAAAGCACATAGCATGGTGGTTGAGAGGGTAAATTTAAGTTCTGAATCCACTACTTACTAGCTCTGTGACCTTGGACAAATTACTTAACTTCTCTGTTTTTGTGTTTCCTGACCTGTGAAATGGGAATAATATTAGTACTCCCTCATGAAGATGTTGTGAGTAATAAATGAAACAATGCATAGGAAACAATTAGAATGGCACCTGGCACCAAGTAAGTGCTCAATCGCTGCTGTTACTCTCAGATAAATGGGGTAGGGTACCTAAACCTTGGCAATGGACAATTGTGCCATCCACACACTTAGTTACTGCAGTCCATTTTCCTCATACTATTTCTAATTACCTATATCTTGGAGTAGTTTTTCCAAAGCCATAAAAATCTTTTCACATTGTGTACTAGTGATTTTCCAATCTCAAATCCTTTCTGCAATCAGGCATGAAAAGAAGAAAAACACACAACACACTTTTTTTATTTTTCTGTGCCAGGCACTTCACTAAGCACTTTACCTCTGGGTTTCTGGTTTCATTGTGTTGTATTTAATCCTCTCAATAATTCAATCTCCCAATTGCAGATGAAGCCCCCTAGACTCCAGAGAAGATGATATGTAAGTATCAGACCTGGGATTAAAAACCTGATCTGTCTGCTCTGAAGCCTGAGCTCCCAATCCTCAGGCTAATCCCCTCACTGACCAGCTCAAATTCTAGACTAGTCTGATTAAAGTCCTAGAATTTCACAACTTTCTAGAAATACAGTCAAGAAAGAAAAGATACAGTTGTTTTAACCTGCCTCTGAATCTAGGAAATGAGGAGTCCTTGACATTAACAAAGCAGTTTCTCTCCAAAGTGCAGAGGACCCTTGAAAGGGGTATTTTAATCATGGGTGTCATATTTTATGATTGTGTCTGTTTGTATTTAGTACACTTGTTATCCTTGATGTTTTCGCCCCGAGGACATCCAACTGAACAAAACTGCATACCTCTTTGTGGGTTACCCTTGCTGCATCCATAAGTTATCTGCCCTTTTAAAATAATTTGCATTAAAACACAAAGTGTTTTTCTAATGGGAATAGACAGCCAGTGTTTTTTGATGCAAATGACTTCTCCCCACGTACTCCCCAACCCAGAGCTAAATGTACAGCAGGGAGGCAGGCTCTGTGCCTCCAGAAACAATTTGAGCAAAGCAGTTGGGAGCTGCGCTGTGACTTAAGGACCCTGCTTGATGTTAGGGAAGTCTAAATGAAACATCAGAAGATGTAGTGCGATGAGCAGGTATGTTTTAAGGACACTTATAATATTCACCTCTCTTGTGTCTAAGAAAATAGCTTCCACTCAGGCAGTAAGATTAAGCTGTTAAATCGGTGAAATCCTAAATAATCCATTGTATCACAGGGCTCCTTTTTTTCCCTGGAGGGAAGATGTTGGGCTTTTTCTTTTTTCTAACTTTGATAGTGTAAATCAAGAATTCAGTTTTAGCTTATACTTTATTCTGGCACTTAACTGTATAATGTTATGAGTTTCTGAGTATGTATCTCTATTTAGCTACTTTTACCTGAGTAAAAAAAGCCAAATCTCAGTATAATAAGAGGTTTGAATATCGAAGTAGGGAAAGGGATAATAAGCACTGCACCTAAAAAGAGAACTTGAGTATTGCCCTGTCCTGGCAAAAAATAAATATATTTCTCACTATAGTTTTGTTTGCTTGTTTTGTTTCTTTTTTTACATATAACTGGTTTTTAGAGAAAAATATGTAGGAGAAAAAAAGGACAATTAAAATACTAATGAGATGTTTGAGAAATGAGCTCCACAGGCCAAAGGCAGCTAGCTCATAGGAAGAATAATGCATGACCTTAATTGTTGTTAGGGTTATAATGAATAATTAGTTTTTAAGCAGTAATTGCTCCAGTGTCACTCCCAGCAAGGTTCTGGCCAGAGCACCCAGTACAGTGGGGCTCCCTGCCTGTTAGCAATTGGACAGCCCAGTTCCTCTGTGGTGGGAATGGAGAGGAGTTACCCTGGGAACTCTGGATGAGGGATATTAAATCATTTGAAAACTATTAAATGATCTGCACACTAGTGGAGTCACGAGTCCCAGAGCAACTTTCTCATGCATTCCACACACTAGCCTCTCATGCATTCCACACTGTCCGCGTTTCCACACTGGGACCCTTCAGATCCTCGTGAGCACAGCAAGATGGTCTTGCAATACACAGACCTGCTACTTTGGCAGCTGCTGCTCTTCTGACACCTGCCCTCAGTCATTCTTGGGCACCTGGTAGGAACGTTCCTTGAATTCTTGGTTTTACACCCTTGTCTCCTAAGCAGTCCCATTCTGATCTAGTGGTTCTCAAGGGGTGGTCTGCAGAGTACACACACATGATCATGAGGGGGAATCTTGAAGATAAAGATTCTTGAACCCTGCCCCAGACCTATTGCATTGGATCCCCAATAGGCCCTGGGAAAATGTACTTAATAGTCACCTTCCTTAATGAATACACCTAAGTCATTATAACACATGCTGAAGTTTGCAAACCACTCTAATGATCACATGACTTATTTCCCTTTCTATCTCAGACTTCTCTCATTCCTGCATTTTCTTCTTCAGCATCTCCTTTTTCATAACTCACATGAATTCCCAGAAAAAGTAAGAGGATGGCTCTACTCCTTTCTGGTCCTCCCCTAAAAGCCTTCTTTATGTTCCGTGTCACTCCCTAAACTCTTTCCCATGAGCACACTCAAGGACATTGTAAATTCCACCCTTCTCCTCTCCCCCTTTAACAGCAAATGCTTGCATCTTTTAAATAAGCATCCTTCTGTCTCACTAGCCTCTCTTCTAGACCCTTTGGCATGATGACAAACCCAGGCTTGTCCCCTGTTTTAAGGAGGGTGAGTCACTGGAATCAGCCAACACAGCTTCTTACCAGGAGACAGTGCCTGCTAGCTGTACCTTCCCACCCTACACCACAACCACACCATGCCTCAGTCAGGGGCCTCGGTTCTCTCTGGGCCAGTCCAGGGTAGCTTCTTACAGGACGAATGGGCTTGGAGTTAGGACTAGCACACAAGAACAGTAAATGTGTGTCTGCCAATCTGATTTCAGCTCCCGCGTGTGGTCCTGTCTGCACTTACACATGGACTACAGACAGCATAAGAAAGTTCTGTTGTTGCAGTGGAGTCATGTTCTTCCGGACTCTCAGAGACAGCCGATATGGGGTGGGCAGATGCCTTCTAGGTACTGAGTCCCCAGAGAGGCTTCTATCTCTATTGATCATGAAGACAGAAGAGCAATCTGGCTGGTTGCATCTTCTCACACCCTTCCCCAAACCTCTTGGGTGATAAGGGCAGTAGAAGTTCAAAGGATGGCCATCAACTTAAAAAGAAACTCTCTGCCACATATGAACCATGGACTCTAAGATCAGGATTGTTTCCACTTTTCCTTTGTTCCCAGGGCTAAGGCACCGCTGCCTCCATGGGGCCAGAGAAGAGCCATCTGCCTTTAGCACATACGGCAGCCCCGGTGCATTCCATCTTGTTTCTGGAATTGTGATACCCTCCACCCCAAAGAAAGATATTTTTCTTTATGGAATATAATTCTTACTGTTTTTTATAGCAATTCCATGAGGTAAAAGGAAGAAGACTGACAAAATGTTGAGGGTCTGAAATTTGACCTCACGTTCTATTTGGGACTGGATGAATTATGTAGAGATTTTGCAGCATGCTGTTTCTGACCCAAATAGCAAATGAATACCCTCCTTTCTTGTGCTCCCCTTGCTTAAGCAAAAAACAGCTGTGCGCAGCATCTGGAAGAGTGGTTCCGACCTTGTTTTATCCTATTTGATTCCCACTGGTTTTTATGTTTTCCATAAATGATTGAAGAAAAGTTCTCATTTGGAAATAGCAATAAAATCTTCCATAAATTCTTGGTTAGCACGAGCTTCAGGCGGCTCAGTGGATCCTCACTCTGCAGTCCTGAGGTCTGTGGGGGCTGACTGGCTGAGATGACAGGAGAGTCTGGATCTTGTCAAAGAGAGAACCCCATGGCCAGGGTCTTCTCGTGGCTCTCCTTGGCAACCACAGAATATGTGGTTTCTCTTTTGAGCCAGGGTCCCTGGTATTGTCCCTCTGAATTCCTTTTTTCCATCTATTAAACAAGGAGAGTTAGAGTACCTCCCTCTAAACACTCAGGACAATGCCAAGCACATGGTACAGATTCCTTTTTATGTGTCACTGAAACAATTACTGCTTACAAACTATTATTAGTAATTCACTTAATATATAATAATGAAAATAATGAACACTTATTGAGAGACTGGGATAAGCATTTTATCTGGTTGTGTTGTGTAGTCCCCAAAGCAGGCCTGTGAGATAGCTACATAATTTCATTTCATGGAACTGAAAATTAAAGTTTTAGGAATTTAAGTAAAGGATCCAGGAAGTCTCTGTTCACAAATGGTAAAGCAGGAGCTCTGCTCACCAGAACCTGTGCTCTTCCCAACATTTGACAAAATCCAGCATCAAGAGCCTATTGTGCTTTCTGGACACTGGGAACTCAGGAGATGCAAAATGCAAAAGGGCTCAGTTCTCACAGACTGTACATGCTGCTTGCCGTAACTCCCAAACCCCTAACTGCTAAGGTTGCTGCTAAGATAATTGGAGGATTATAATGAGAGAGCCATACTCAGCTGCCCGTCACCCCCATTGGAGATAGTTTCCCAGTCCTCTGCTTATGTGAAGTTGGCCTGCCTGAATCCTCTTTCTGCACCAGGACCTGTAATACTTCCAGCTTCACTCATATCCATTGTTAAAGCAAGAGCTTTATACAGACCAACTGCCTATCAAGTTGTCTTGGAAAATTCATGTCTTACTTAAACATGAACCTTCTCATAAAGCCTGACTGGAGGATTACTGCTCTCGAGAACACAATGTCTGAAAACTAGACAGAAAGGAAGTCAATGTTCAGTAAACATTAACAAAAACTGAGGAAATCAACCCAAAGTTGACTCAGACACTAACCAGTCTCTAGCTCATGCTGTTCCCGGGCAGCAAAAGCCATTGTACCTTCGATGAGGGAACAAGACTTTGGGTCTTCTAACATGCTCCTTCCTATCACATCCCCACAGTCAGATTTGCTGATAATTTGACTCCAACTAATAATTACATAAGGGAATTTTGCAAATTTATAATTTCCAAAGGGCACATCAGCCGATATTCTATAAATTTCTTTATACCATTCCTTTCATTAAGGAGCTATTTTTGTTCCCAAGTGGGTCATTAGCTTTTTCCTCATTTTGATTAATTTAATTCATATTATCAACTGCTACTGAATATTGTCTGAACTGATAGGAAACTTTAAGTTCTTGCTTTTATCCAATCTTTTTACCAGAAGAAATCCTATCAATACCAATAGTGTTTAAAGACTTTAAATTTGTTTTAAATTTTTCCAAAAGGGTAATAAATGAAGAGTGTTTTGCATTTTTCATAGGGTAGTCTTAACTTTACCACAAAATTTAGAGCCAAATTTTATCTAGTTGATGCTCTTTTAACAACCCAGTTCTACAGTCCTAACTGAATCTATGCCAAATATTTTTCTTCCCTTCTAACATTGCCTGCTATTTTCTTTGTTTGTTTATCTTGGCCAAGTTAAGAAGTTCACTTACTGTTCTTCAGCAAAAGAGATCACAGACTCAGGGATAGATAACTGTGCTATGGAAAGTATAGGTCCTGGCCAGTTGTCCCAGTGGATGGAGTGTCAGCCTGGTATGCAGATTCAATCCCTGGTCAGGCCACACATGAGAAGCAACCATCTACTTCTCTACTCCTCTCTCTCTCTGCCTTCTCAGGTGCTGAGACTAGCTCGGTTGATTCGAACATCTGCCCCAGATAGGGGTTAGCAAGTGGATCCCAGTAATGGTGCATCTGGGAATTCTGAAAATTTCTCTTTCTAACTCCTCTCCTCTCACTGGAAAAAAAAAAAAAAAAAGCAAGCCCTGGCCGGTTTGTTCAGCGATAGAGCATTGGCCCAATGTGTGGATGTCCTGGGTTAGATTCCTGGTCAGGTCACACAGGAGAAGTGACCATCTGCTTCCCCACTTCTCCTCTTCTCCCTTCCCTCTCTCTCTCTATCTCTCTCTATCTCTATCTCTTCTCTTCCTGCAGCCATGGCTCAGTTGAAGCAAAGTTGGCTCTGGATGCTGAGGATGGCTCCATAGTCTTGCCTCAGGCGCTAAAATAGCTTGGCTGCTGAGCAAAGGAGCAATGTCCCTGGATGGACAGAGAATTTCCCCATAGGGGGCTTTCAGGGTGAATCCTGGTCAGGGTGTATGCAGGAGTCTGTTTCTCAACCTCCCTATTTATCACTTAAGAAAAATAAAGAAAAAAAGGAAGGAAGGAAGGAAGGAAGGAAGGAAGGAAGGAAGGAAGGAAGGAAGGAAGGAAGGAAGGAAGGAAGGAAGGAAGGAAGGAAGGAAAAGAAAAAGTAAACTCAGTGTAAGCTTCTGTAAATAACAGAATGTAATCATTTTAGGACCCTTTCAACTAAGCCCAAATGCTCTGAGGGCTGTGTAAAGGGAAGGATACATGAGAAGTGAGATCATTTTCTATGTGATTGATTAGAAATGGAACATTTCTAATGGGATGCTCTTTTTCAGAAAAGGGAAATGGGGAATAGGATTGAAAAGATGTTTATTGTGAAACTGTCTTTATAGCAGAATTTCAACATTTTTTTCCAAGTGTTTCATGGCAAGTAAATTAGTGACTCCCCTCTCCTATCATGAAGCTGAACAACACTGCTGGACCCTGGATGACAAAAATAAAATGTGCACATTCTGCCTTCCTTTCCTGGGCTACTTATCCAATCGATTTTCATGGTAATAACAACAAGTAATGGATTTTGCCAAATTCAAGGTTAGTTAGTGCATTAATGCATACAGAGCAATACAAAAGGTTAGTACATATAGATCATGTCTCTTTGTTAACAGTCTAATGAGATGGAGCAGTGGGAAGAGACAGGGAAGAAGTGAACCTGGGAGGGTGAGAGAACGAGGCAATGTCCACAAACATGGATTGATCTAACTCAGGTTGTGGGACCCAGTGAAAACATTGTTAGGCCCAGATATAAATATTTTGTTCCTTTCTGCCAGGCACCATAGTTTATGACAGGAACTACAGTTTAGAAATTTGTGGGCGGCAAGTGTTATAAATTTGAGGACATACGTTGGACCTCTTCCCATTCCAATAAGCAGTCACAGGTGCGGTTTTCATGAAATTGTATATTTAGGGAGGGAAGGTTTGGGAGGGAGCAGAGAGAATTGCATGTTCTAAGCAAACTATATTTGCACACATATTATGCATGTACCCAACACACACTTGTGCAAAGATGATTAAATATATTCTGTGTTGGCAGCCTCTCACTGTGTTTCCTTAAAGTAGGAATAGCAAACATGTTCATCTTGCATTCCAAACCCAATCACTGTGTAGTGGCTGCTTGAAGTGGTGTTGAGAAGGATTCAGAGGTCATATTTGGGTTCATTCCACAGTTTTAATTTTGTCCTTACTTAGTCCCATCACAATGCCGGGCTGCTAAATTTTATTACTTCCAGCATGGGGAGTACATTCCCATAGACTCCGGTCCAACCAATGCCTCTTGGAGTGATGCAACCCAGAAGCCCTGACTGTGAGGCCCTGGGAGCAGGGGCAGGTTTACAGCATGTATAGTGACCAAAAGAATAGTGACATGGCATGGAAGGGCAGCAGTGGGCAGGGGGTGGGGTGGGGTGGGTTGCAATTTTGTGTAATGTATTTGTCATCCCTGTTGAAGAAATATAAAACCTATACTCACCTTTCCATACCAATTAGCATGCTTTATGTGTCTGAACAACATAGTGTGTACAGGAGGGACAGAGCAATGCAAAAGGTGATAATAAAATAAAAGAACTGTCCTCCTTCAAAAAAGTGGAAACAGAAAAAAATCAATTTGATACTCTTGAATGTTTTGCCATCATTTTCATCAAAAACCAGGGCATACTGAAATTCCTGTGCTTTGAATTTTATTTATTTTTTCTTCTACTCCCAAGTACCTATTCTCTTGCATATCCTTTTAGCTATTCTTCCAAGGTATTCATTGACACCCATTGAATACTAGAGTGGAAGAAATGTCAAGTGCTTTTTGTGGGTCATTCTGCTGCCTTTGGCAGAGTCACAGCCCAGTCAGCAGGAGGGTCTGTTTCTCCCTGACAACTTTCAGGAGAAGACCCCCAGCCAGCCTGTAGGCTCCAGGCCTCTCTCTTCTCTGCAGTATTTGAGACAAGTTCCTTCAGAGGTGGTAGCCAGGCTCTAAGAGTGGAGACCACGTATGTTAAATATTCCACCCTTCTCCCTAATTTTCCAGAGGTTAGTCTGAGTAATACAGCTGGCCAATGCTTGCTTCAGGCAGAGAATGAATGAACTGAACTTGATGGCAGGTCTTATAATCTGAGCCCAGTAATTGCTACAGGTACTATCATTTCCTGTTTTTTCCAAAGATTACTTATATCAAGAGGCCTAAACACTTACTAGAAGTCATTCTCTCTCTTTTTTTTTTTTTTTTTTGAATTACTGAGTAATTTTAGTTGATGCTGTTTAGTCATGCAACAATCACTGAGCTACAAAAGTTGTTAGGATTCTTTTACATTCACTCATATAACACACATTTTTGAAAACTGTGGACAGCTTCCTCAGGCCCAAGGAAGCTCGGCTCCCCCTAATAGCCCACACCCATCACAGAATATGTGGTGATTGTTGGGAGAAACCGAGTGTTTTGCAGGGACAAGGCCAACACCGACCCTGCCTTTAGTGTTAGGGAAGGCTTCTTAGCAGATGCAACATACTTGAACAATTCTGACCTTCCGGGCTGGCTTAGGATAAAAGGAAAACATTGCATATGTCTTAAAAATGCATTTTTCAAATGTGCTTTTCTTTTGCCTGACTGCTGGTGGTGCAGAGGATAAAATGTCGACCTGGGACACTGAGGTCCCAAGCTCAAAGCCTCCAGGTCACTGCTTGAGTGTGGGCTCATTTGGCTTGAGTACAGGCTTGCCAGATTGAGTACAGGGTCACCGGCTTGAGCATGGGATCATCCTTCAATGATCCCAGGGTCACTGGCTTGAGCCCAAAGGTCACTGGCTTGAGCCCAAGGTCACAGTCTTGAGCAAGGGGTCATGCCACTGCCCCCGACTTGCACATATGAAAAGCAGTCCATGAACACCTAAAGTGATACATGAGTTGATGCTTCCATCACGCTCCCTTCCTGTCTCTGTCTTTCTCTCACTCTCTCTCTCTTTTGAACCAACAATTCCATTTCTAGAATATTTCAGAAAAAAACTAGTCAGATAAGTGCACAGATAGGTAGGTACATGAATGTTGATCAGTGCCCCATTTATAATGGGAGAGAACAAGAGAAAGAGGAAAAAGAAAAATAACAACAGAAAATCAACAATAAGAGATTAGGTACCAAACCAAGGTGCATTCAGATGACAAGTATAAATGCAGCCATTAAAAGTCATTTAGGCCCTGGCCGGTTGGCTCAGCGGTAGAGCGTCGGCCTAGCGTGCGGAGGACCCGGGTTCGATTCCCGGCCAGGGCACACAGGAGAAGCGCCCATTTGCTTCTCCACCCCTCCGCCGCGCTTTCCTCTCTGTCTCTCTCTTCCCCTCCCGCAGCCAAGGCTCCATTGGAGCAGAGATGGCCCGGGCGCTGGGCATGGCTCTGTGGCCTCTGCCTCAGGCGCTAGAGTGGCTCTGGTTGCAATATGGCGATGCCCAGGATGGGCAGAGCATCGCCCCCTGGGGGGCAGAGCACCGCCCCTGGTGGGTGGGCCGGGTGGATCCCGGTCGGGCGCATGCGGGAGTCTGTCTGACTGTCTCTCCCTGTTTCCAGCTTCAGAAAAATGAAAAAAAAAAAAAAAGTCATTTAGAACTGTTTTTTGACATGTGAAAATGTTATAGTATGATCGTGAAAGGGAAAATAAATTACTTCAAAAAGATTTACCACTGTTTAGAGCAGTGATTCTTAAGCTCTTTGAAGTCAGGGCGCATTTAAAGTCCTAGCAATAACACTGGGGAACAAAATTTTTCTTCCATCCAGAAAAACACTTGTTCTTACCTAATTTGAGTGTGCTGATCTCAAATCTGACATTAGTTTTTCTCTGTAAGCAATAGCTTTTTTGCAATTCAAGATTTTTAGGCTTTCATCTTATTGTAAAATTTTCAACATTTAGTTTAACATAATAAAGTAGAATATCTTTTTGGGCATCATCTTTGTGAAAATATAATAATTTATATAATGCAGTAAATACACTAAAAGATACAATTGCATCAGAATTTGTCTACAATTTCAAAATAAAACATATTAAAACACTTATTTTAATCATAAAATTTGCATAAAACTTATTTAAATTCTATTCAAGCAAAAAATTGCGTTTGTAGCTCTTGCATTTGTGTAGTTGTTGAGGACAATCTCGTTTGACGCTCCAGCAGTAGTCTGCTCATCACTAATAGCTCCAAGATTTTCAGGAAATTTATCAAAGTGACTGTTCAGGAAGTGAATCTTAACGCTCATGTTACATCCAATGTTGCGGAAAGCCAATAGCATCCTTTGAACCAGAAGTTCATAGTTTTCTGCTTTTTTGTTGCCAAGGAAGTTCTTTGTAACTGCCACAAAAGACTGCCATGCTGCTTTCTCCTCCTTATTCATCTTCCTGGAAAATTCTTTGTCACATATGAGGGTTCAAATTTGAGGTCCATGAAATACATCTGCTTTTATCTTCTTGAAAGACAAGGCAGGAAAAGCAGAAATAATATGCTGAAAGCATGAACTTTCTCCATTTAAAGCCTAAACAAACTGCTTTATTAAGGCAAGTTTGATGTGAAGTGTGGGAAAAATGATCCTGCCTCGATTAACTACAGGTTCATTCACAATATTTTGCATCCCTACTTCCAGAGCTTCATGTTTCAGTCATTCCTCGTGTTCAGCGTTTCTCCCAAGCTCGGCTGTCCCACAAACACAGAAAGCAAGGATACTTTGTGAAACCTTTCTGTTGTCCTAGCAGGAAATTTACCATTTTAAGATCCAAGCTAATGATCCAGTTATGCTCCTCAGACTTCAGAAAGTTGAGGACAATTTTTATGTCATTCTTACTAAGTCATTCAATTATGGTTGGCTAAACTGCTGAGGGGTTAATGGTTGCTTGGCATCAGAAGAAGGCCCTTCAAATTCTACAACCATTTCCTAATGCATCTTATCAAAATATACTTGATCACCATGTTCACTTTCTTCATCCTTAGAAGAAATAAAACCATTGAAAACTGGAACTGGGAGTTTCTCAGAGTGTGGGATAAGTTGTAATGCTGAAGGGATACCAGGATATGCAATCATATGCCATTTTTTCTTGCCGATGCCCTTTGTATAGATCAGACAGAAATAACAGTCACTGCTGTGGTCCTTAGGTTCACGCCAAACCATGGGAATACCAAAAAGCATTTCTTTGCATTTTCCTTTTGTCCAGTCAGGAAGCATTTCCTCACAATTATGACACATAATATGAGGAGCCCAATTCTTGTTTTGCATGTGTCACAAATGATGAAAGATTGTGCCTTTGACATTGAAGTGTGTAACAGCCACATATATAATAGAAGGTGTCAGGACTATTCTTATATTTACACCTACTTGAAGAAGAAGCCATGATTCAATCTTAAAATAAAATAAGGCTGGAAGACAAGATGGCGATGGAGTAGGCAGATGTACCAATTTCCACCTCCCAGAACCAAAGTGGATTACAAACTAATTTTAAGAACCATCATCTGGAAAAACCAACTTTAGACTAAACTAAGAGTACTCTTCAATCAAGGAACACTGAAGAAGCCACACTGAGACTGGTAGGAAAAGCAGAAACGTGGAGAGGGCTGCCCAGCTCCCCAGAGCAAACAGCAGCCGGGAGAGACTTGCGTGGTGGGAAGTGAGTTTAGGAGAGGGGAGAGTCCTGAGTCCCAGGAACAAAGCCCCAGCCTGCAGCCCCAGAGCCTAGAAGAGGCATATGGACAGTATTTAGCTGGAAACAAGACAGGACCTGTTTGTGAGAAAGAGACTGATTTCTCAGACCCAGGATTCTTCTTAAAGGGACCATGCAGAAAACCTCTCTCACAACCACTCACCCAGGGCTCTGGGGGACAAGAAGAGAGAAGAGGACTGGAGTAGCAGGAAGAGAGTGTAATCTAGGAGGCACAAGGAGAAACATTTTGAGAGACAGCCACCCTAACCCCTGGGATGAGTCACTCCCCAAATCTGAAGTGAATATTTCCCCTGGAAACAGTAATACCAGCAAAGGGAAGCAGGACACCAGCCAAACAAGCTCTCTCACGGCACTCAGAGTAGAGTAGCTTAGAAAGAGGGAGCTTTCTGGACTACAGTAGTGAATGTTAGGATCTGAGCTGCACCACCCCCATTCACACGGCTGAGGGCTCGCCTGAGGGCGGGCAGTGGTGGGATGTGGAAGCATGGTTCTGTCAGCAAGGGCGGAAGCCGGCTGGCCACCACTGAGGCCCAGGTGTGAGCTCAGTCTTACCCGGCTGGGGAGGAGGGGATATGCAAAAGTGGTCAAGCCCAGCTGCGAGCCGCTTGCAATACACCCTGCAGGAGAAAAACGGGAACCCTGGAAGGGGTGGAGACCTGCCCTTGAGCAAGAACACATGGGGGTGAAGCCAAAAGCCCAGAACAGATGGAGTCTCGCTACTGAGCGTGGGCACGCAGTCCCACCCAGCCTGTGGAGTCAAGGCTTGCAGCCCTCCCGTGAGGGGGCTCCTCCCTCAAGGGTGGGGTGAGAGCCTGGAATCAGGCAGAGACATGCAGCTGAGAAAAGGTGCTCACCCCTACCCTCAGGTCCAAGCATAACACCACCCACGAGGGCAGGGTGAAGGCCAAGGCCACTGAGAATTGTACACCCAAACACGTTATCACAGCCAGTCCTGTGAAGGTGAGGCAGAAACAACAGCAATAGCCCCAGTGGCAGGCACTGGCAATGCCCATACCGGAATGCCCTAGGCAGCAACAGCAGAGGGGGTGGCGGGCCTGCAGACAGACCACATCTAGGGAACACAGAGGCCACACCCAGTGGACTCCAGTGGCCAAACCTTCTTCTGCACAGACAAAATGAGAAGGCAAAGAAATGCAACACAAATGATTCAAGAGAAATCCAAAGAAAAGGACCTGAATGAGTCAGATATAACCAAATTACCAGATGCAGAGTTTAAAATTAAGATTGTTAGGATGCTCAAAGATATTAGAACAACAATAGATGGTCATTATGAACACCTAAATAAAGAAATAGCAAATATAAAAAAAGGACATTGAAATAATAAAAAAGAATCAGTCAGAAATAACAAATATAATATCAGAAATGAAGAACACAATGGAAGGAGGATCAATGAAACCAGGAGCTGGTTCTTTGAAAAGGTAGACAAGATCGATGAACCTTTAACCAAACTCACCAAAAAAAAAAAAGAGAGAGGACTCAAATAAATAAAATTAGAAATGAGAGTGGAGAAATAACAACTGACACAACAGAAATACAAAATATTATAAGAAAATAATATGAAGAACTGTACACCAAAAAACTAGACAAGCTAGATGAAATGAACAAATTCCCTTGAAACATATAATCTTCCAAAAATTAATCTGGAAGAATCAGAAAACCTAAACAGGCCAATTAAAACAAATGAGATTGAAACAGTTATCAAAAAACTCCCAAAAAAGAAAAGTCCTGGGCCTGATGGCTTCACATGTGAATTCTACCAAATATTCAAAGAACTAACTTCTATCCTTCTCAAGCTATTTCAAAAAATTCAAAAGGAAGGAAGACTTCCAAGCTTCTTTTATAAGGTGAGTATAATTCTGATTCCAAAACCAGGCAAAGACAACACAAAGAACGAAAATTATACGCCAATATCCCTGATGAATTTAGATCCTAAAATCCTTAACAAAATATTAGCAAACCGGATCCAGCAATATATGAAAAAAATCATACACCATGATCAAGTGGGATTTATTCTTGGGAGGCAAGACTGGTACAATATTTGCAAATCAATCAATGTGATTCATCACATAAACAAAAAGAAGGAGAAAAACCACTTGATAATTTCAATAGATGCAGAAAAGGCATTTGATAAAATCCAGCACCATAATTAAAACCCTCAGCAAAGTGGGAATACAGGGAACATATCTCAACATAATAAAGGCCATCGATGACAAACCCACAGCCAACATCATACTCAATAGGCAAAAATTAAGAGCAGGCCCTGGCTGGTTGGCTCAGCGGTAGAGCGTCGGTCTGGCGTGCGGGGGACCCGGGTTCGATTCCCGGCCAGGGCACACAGGAGAAGTGCCCATTTGCTTCTCCACCCTCCACCCCCCCTCCTTCCTCTCTGTCTCTCTCTTCCCCTCCCGCAGCCGAGGCTCCATTGGAGCAAAGATGGCCCGGGTGCTGGGAATGGCTCCTTGGCCTCTGCCCCAGGCACTAGAGTGGCTCTGGTCGCGGCAGAGCGACGCCCCAGAGGGGCAGAGCGTCGCCCCTGGTGGGCGTGCCGGGTGGATCCCAGTCGGGTGCATGCGGGAGTCTGTCTGACTGTCTCTCCCCATTTCTAGCTTCAGAAAAATACAAAAAAAAAATTAAGAGCAATCCCCTTAAGATCAGTAACAAGGCAGGAGTGCCCCCTTTCACCACTCTTATTCAACATAATTCTGAAAGTCCTAGCCACAGCAATCAGACAAGAAAAAGAAATAAAAGGCATCCAAATTGTAAAAGAAGAAGTAAAACTATCATTATTTGCATATGATATGATATTTTATATAGAAAATCCAAAAGTCTCAGTCAAAAAATTACTGGACCTGTAAATGAATTCAGCAAGGTGGCAGGATATAAAATTAATACTCAGAAATCAGAGGCATTTTTATACACTAACAATGAACTGTCAGAAAGAGAAATTAAGGAAGCAATCCCCTTTACCATTCCAACAAAAAAAATAAAGTACCTTGAAATAAATTTAACCAGGGAGATTAAAGACTTTTACTCAAAAAATTATAAAACATTGATAAAAGAAATCAGGGAAGATACAAACAAGTGGAAGCATATACCATGCTTATGGTTAGGAAGAATAAACATCATTAAAATGTCTATATTACACAAAGCAATTTATAAATTCAATGCAATACCGATTAACATACCAATATACCAATGACTTACTTCAAACATATAGAACACATGTTCCAAAAATTTATATGGAACCAAAATAGAACATGAATAGCCTCAGCAATCTTGAAAAGGTGGAATAAAGTGGGAGGTATCACACTTCTGGATATCAAGTTATACTACAAGGCCATTGTACTCAAAACAGCCTGGTACTGGCATAGGAACAGGCATATAGATCAATGGAACAGAACTGAGAACCCAGAAATAAACCCACACTTTTATGGACAACTGATATTTGACAAAGGAGGTAAGAGCATACATTGGAGAAAAGACAGACTCTTCAGCAAATGGTGTTGGGAAAATTGGAAAGCTACCTGCAAAAAATGAAACTAGACCACCTACTTGCACCATTCACAAAAATAAACTCAAAATGGATAAAAGACTTAAATGTAAGTCATGAAACCATAAGCATCTTAGAAGAAAACATAGGCAGTAAGCTCTCTGACATCTCTCGCAGCAATATATTTACCAATTTATCTTCACGAGCAAGGGAAATAAAAGACAGGAGAAACAAATGGGACTATATCAAACTAAAAAGCTTCTGCATAGCTAAAGACAATAAGAACAGTATAAAAAGACAAACTACACAATGGGATAATATATTTGACAATGTGTTTGATAAGGGGTTAATAACCAAAAGTTATAAAAAAAAACTTGTAAAACTCAATACCAGGAAGACAAACAATCCAATCAAAAATGGGCAAAAGAAATGAACAGACACTTCTCCAAAGAAGGCATACAGATTGCCAATAGGCATATGAAAAAATGCTCAACATCACTAATCATTAGAGAAATGCAAATTAAAACCACAATGAGATATCACCTCACACCAGTCAGAATGGTGCTCATCAACAAAACAACACAGAATAAGTGCTGGTGAGGATGTGGAGAGAAGGGAACCCTCCTGCACTGCTGGTGGGAATGCAGACTGGTGAATCCTCTGTGGAAAATAGTATGGAGATTCCTCAAGAAATTAAAAATCGAACTGCCTTTTGACCCAGCTATATCACTTTTAGGAATATACCCCAAGAACACCATAGCACTGTTTGAAAAGAAGAAATGCACCCCCATGTTTATGACAGCATTGTTCACAATAGCGAAGATCTGGAAACAACCCAAGTATCCGTCAGAGGACGAGTGGATTAAAAAGCTTTGGTACATATATACTATGGAATACTACTCAGCCATAAGAAATGATGACATAGGATCTTTTACAATAACATGGATGGACCTTGATAACATTATACTTAGCAAAATAAGTAAATCAGAAAAAAACTAAGAACTATATAATTACATACATAGGTGGGACATAAAAATGAGACTCAGAGACATGGACAAGAGTGTGGGAGTTATGGGGTGGAGGGAGAGAGGGAGGGGGCTTGGGGAGGGGAGGGGTACAAAGAAAACCAGTTAGAAGGTGACGGAAGACAATTGGACTTTGGGTGATGGGAATGCAGCATAATCAAATGTCAAAATGACCTAGAGATGTTTTCTCTAAACATATGTACCCTGATTTATCAATGTCACTCCATTAAAATTAATTTTTTAAAAATGTGATTTTCAGCCCAGGCTGGTTGGCTCAGTGGTAGAGCGTCGGCCTAGCGTGCGGAGGACCCGGGTTCAATTCCCGGCCAGGGCACATAGGAGAAGCGCCCATTTGCTTCTCCACCCCTCCGCTGCGCCTTCCTCTCTGTCTCTCTCTTCCCCTCCCGCAGCCGAGGCTCCATTGGCGCAAGGATGGCCCGGGCGTTGGGGATGGCTCTGTGGCCTCTGCCCCAGGCGCTAGAGTGGCTCTGGTCGCAACATGGCGATGCCCAGGATGGGCAGTGCATCGCCCCCTGGTGGGCAGAGCATCGCCCCATGGTGGGTGTGCCGGGTGGATCCCGGTCGGGCACATGCGGGAGTCTGTCTGACTGTCTCTCCCTGTTTCCAGCTTCAGAAAAAAAAAAAAGTGATTTTCTATAAAAAAAAATTGCATTTCAAAATCAGGAATAAGAATAAAACATAAACAAATCTGTGGAAATGATACTTTTCTAAGATTTGAAATAGTAGAAATCATAAATGAAAAGACTGACACATTTGATCATATAAATTAATTTATAATAAAAAATTATTTGCCTCAAATATGAATAGCAAATGTTTAATATCTATTTAAAAGCCCTCACATGTAGTGAGGAAACATCAAGTACCCTGATTTATCAATGTCACCCCATTAAAATTTTAAAAAAAGAACAAATAAAAATAAGAGGGTGTTTTTATCAGATAATAATATTTTGCATTTAAAAACAACTACAATCATGTAAAAGTGATGTTTGTGAAACATTAATAGCCTATGGTTATGTTCAATTCAAGAGTCATTGCCCTTTAACTCCAATTTAAAAACCAATGCATGCCATTAACTGTAACAAAAAGAAATTAAAATTGCATAAAATCTAGAGCATGCACCAAAAAACAGATTTCAGGTTTGGACTCATCAGTGCAGAATCTTATAGAATCAGTTCTAAAACCACATGCAACAGGAAATGAAAATAAAAATTGTTCCCCAGTAAATTGTAGGTGCACTATATACAAATTTCTGAGAAATATATTATAATAATTAAGTCAAATACTGAATAAAATATATATAAAGTCAAAGCGTGCTTTTATGGTAATTAAATAAAATAAATATGACTAAATTTATTCTGACATTAAAAAACATTTTTATGTTACATTTTTTGAGTTATGCTTTTTAGAATTCGTAAAAAAGATGGGTTAAAAAATAATAAAATGACAAAAAAATTACCTTTTTATATATATGTTGATACATTCTTAATAAGATTTAGTAAATTCAGCAGGTCCTGGCACAAATGTGTTAACTTTTTTCATTCTTGTGTTTATGAGAAACAAGAGCCTGCTGTGTCCTAGCGATTTCTTCAATGTTTGGGCATATATTTGAAAGGCAAACTCTCATTTCTTCATCAATACATTGAAGAATTCCTCCCTTTTTACTCTTAATTGTTTGAGGGTAGAAAATCCTAATTCACATAAATAGGATGTGGAAAATTGTAGTAAAATGTTCAAAGTGTTTTTAGATATTGCCACATATTCTTCTTTTATAGAAATCCAAAAGTCTTCAAGAGACAATTCCTTATGTTTAATCATCAATCCAAAATCCCCACCATACATATCATCTTAACTTTACACCAAACAAAGGATAAAAGAAACTTGCCTCGAGTCTATCCTGGGAACATGGGGGTAGTGTAAACAATCCAGCACCACAGCTTGACAGCCTTTTGCAACCTAATCAGGCAAGTGAGGTGGGGAGTTGGGCAGACTGTCAGCTTACAGCCAATTCCCCACACCTCTGTCCCCCAAAAATCTAAACTCCAAAAGCCCTGTTGGTTTTTTGATCCCTAACAGGCACATATTTCTCTGGAATACCATAGGGCGCACCTAGAAATATTCTAGGGTGCACCAGAGTGCCCTGGTGCACAATTTGAGAACCACTGGTCTAGGGGCTTGCAGTCCATGGACCAAAAGATGGTCTTTAGGCCAGCCATCACCTGGGAATGTGTTAGAATGCTGAATCTCAGGTCCCACCCAGACCTACAAAATCTGCGTTTTGACAATAAACACTGGCCTGGACTACATGCTGCTATTGGTCTACAGTGACGTTTTTACTTGTCCATGACATTGTGAGGGGGGAAGCAGGGGCAAAGTATTTAGGTTTTCACAAAGTTAAGTACATATAATTTATAGCACTGTTCCTTATTCTAACACTATATCATTGCTTTTATGGGGTGAAACTTTCTTCTATACAGTGATGGTGGTTTGGGGATGATAGGTCTAGCTGGTTGTTTTGCTACTTTTTTAGTGGTCTTTGTTGGCAAAATAAACAGTTGGCATGGCAATCCTATGTGTTGTTTTGAAGTTTTACTAAGAAATCTGGGAATCACAATGAATGCTAAAACACTCTACTTTCAAGTACCATATTATGTGTGGGTGTGTGATTGGGGTGGATGCAAATTACACATAAACAGCAGTTTCCTTTGGGAGACAAGATGATGAACACTTTCAGCATGCTCTTTTCTTCTTTTTCAAGTTGTCCAAATTTTATGAATTTAGTATTAAAGATATAGGTTGACATGGAAGCTAGAGGAGCCTACAGAAGATAGATGTCCAGTTCCTGTAACTTAGGGGAACCTGACGCATTAATACCACACATGGACTATGGAACCAATCAGCTTGGGTTCTAATTCCAGTTCCACCACTTGAATAGAAAAACCTTGCCCAGGTAATTTATTGTCTTTGTGTCTTATGTTCCTTATCTATAAGGTAGGCTATGACAATTATACTGCCTAATTCTAGGGTGGTTCTGAAGAGTGAGTTAGTGTAGGATTACCACAAACTGGGTGATTTAAAATGATAGAAATAAATTCTTTCACACTTCTAGATGCCACAAGTCCAAAATCAAGGCATCAGCAGGGTCCTGTTCCCTCTGAAGTGTTCAGAGAAGAATTCTTCCTCACCTCTCCCAGCTTCTTACAGCTCCTGACTTTCCTTGGCTTGTGGCTGCATCACTCCAGTAGCTACCTCTGTCTTCACATGCACTTCTCTTCTCTCCCTGTGTCTTCTGTCTCTTATAAAAACACTTGTAATTGGATTTAGAGCATCCTTGGGTAATCTAGGAAGGTCTCATCTTGAGTTTTTAACTTACTTACATCTACAATGTCATCTTTCCAAGAAAGTTCACATTTACACGTACTAGGGTTAAGACATGGAGATATTTTGGGCCACACTTCAAACCATTACAGCATATAGAATTCAACTTAAAATAACACATGACAAGTAGCAAGTGTAGTTTTTGTCCAATTTCAGTTCTCTGGGAAGTTTTTGTTCCAGAATTTTTTCTAAAGGCTCTTGCTTGGGTAGAAGACCTTTGCTTTTCAATTTCCAACCCAAGTGAATTATTAATATTACTAAAGATTTCCCTCTCAAAATCCATTGTGATTAAGGGTTCAGCATTTCTGTTCGCCACAATCACCACTGAAAATGGAAAGAGAGTTTGAGGAAAGCAGCACTAAGTCCTAGCAGGAGTCCTTTCCAGGTTAAAGAGCAGGTCAAATGGATTAAATGATCCAATCAAGAGACATAGGGTAGCTGCATGGATAAGAAAACAGGACCCATACATATGCTGTCTACAGGAGGCACACCTTAAATCAAAAGATGCACACAGACTGAAGATAAAAGGATGGAAAAAAATATTTCACGCAAATGGAAATGAAAAAAAAGCTGGGGTAGTAATACTTATATCAGTCAAAATGGACTTTAAAACAAAGACCATAGTTAGAGATAAAGAAGGTCACTACATAATGATAAAGGGAGCAATCCAAAAGGAAGATATAACCATTGTAAATATCTACGCACCTAATATAGGAGCACCTAAATATACAAAGCAGACTTTGATGAATTTAAACAGTGAGATCAACAGCAATACTATAATAGTAGGGGATTTCAATACCCCATTAACATTACTAGATAGATCCTCAAAAAAGAAAATTAACAAAGAAACAGCAGACTTAAAGGACATATTAGATCAACTCGACTTAATAGATATCTTCGGAACCTTTCACCCTAAAACAGCAGAATATACATTCTTTTCAAGCACTCATGGTACATTCTCAAGAATAGACCACATGTTAGGGCACAAAAGTGGTCTCAACAAATTTAAGAAGATTGAAATCATATCAAGCACTTTCTCTGATCACAATGACATTAAACTAGAAATCAACCACAATAGAAAAATTGAAAAACATTTAAACACTTGGAAACTAAATAGCATGTTATTAAATAACAAATGGGTTAACATTGAGATCAAAGAAGCAATTAAAAAATTCCTAGAAACAAACAATAATAGCATACATCAACTCAAAATTTATGGGACACAGCAAAAGCAGTCCTGAGAGGGAAGTTTATAGCATTACAGGCATAAACTCAAGGAGCTAGAAAAAGCTCAAATAAACAACTTAACCCTGCATCTAAAAGAACTAGAAAAAGAACAGCAAGTAAAGCCCAGAGCTAGTAGAAGGAAGGAAATAATAAAGATCAGAGCAGAAATAAATGACATAGAGGCTAAAGAAACAATACAGAGGATCAATGAAACCAGGAGCTGGTTCTTTAAAAAGGTAAACAAGATCAATGAACCTTTAATGAGACTCACCAAGAAAAAAAGAGAGAGGACTCAAATAAATAAAATTAGAAATGAGAGTGGAGAAATAACAACTGACACAACAGAAATACAAAATATTGTAAGAAAATACTATGAAGAACTGTACGCCAAAAAACTAGACAACCTAGATGAAATGGACAAATTCCTTGAATCATATAATCTTCCAAAAATCAATCTGGAAGAATCAGAAAACCTAAACAAACCAATTACAACAAATGAGATTGAAACAGCTATCAAAAAACTCCCAACAAAGAAAAGTCCTGGACCTGATGGCTTCACAAGTGAATTCTACCAAATATTCAAGGAAGAACTAACTGCTATCCTTCTCAAGCTATTTCAAAAAATTCAAGAGGAAGGAAGACTTCCAAACTCCCTTTATGAGGCGAGCATAATTCTGATTCCAAAACCAGGCAAAGACAACACACACAAAAAAATATATAGACCAATATCCCTGATGAATATGATGCAAAAATCCTCAACAAAATATTAGCAAACCGGATCCAGCAATATATGAAAAAAATCATACACCATGATCAAGTGTGATTTATTCTTGGGAGGCAAGGCTGGTACAATATTCGCAAATCAATCAATGTGATTCATCACATAAACAAAAGAAAGGAGAAAAGACACATGATAATTTCAATAGATACAGAAAAAGCATTTGATAAAATCCAGCACCCATTCATGATCAAAACTCTCAGCAAAGTGGAAATACAGGGAACATACCTCAACATGATAAAGGCCATCTATGACAAACTCACAGCCAACATCATACTCAATGGGCAAAAATTAAGAGCAATCCCCTTAAGATCAGGAACAAGGCAGGGGTGCCCCCTTTCACCACTCTTATTCAACATAGTCCTGGAAGTCCTAGCCACAGCAATCAGACAAGAAAAAGAAATAAAAGGCATCCAAATTGTAAAAGAAGAAGTAAAACTATCATTATTTGCAGATGACATGATATTGTATATAGAAAACCCTAAAATCTCAGTCAAAAAACTACTAGACCTGATAAATGAATTCGGCAAGGTGGCAGGATATAAAATTAATACTCAGAAATCAGAGGCATTTTTATACACTAACAATGAACTGTCAGAAAGAGAAATCAAGGAATCAATCCCCTTTACCATTGCAACCAAAAAAATAAAGTACCTAGGAATAAATCTAACCAAGGAGATTAAAGACCTGTACTCGGAAAATTATAAAACATTGATAAAAGAAATCAGGGAAGATACAAATAAGTGAAGGCATATACCGTGCTCATGGTTAGGAAGAATAAACATCATTAAAATGTCTATATTACCCAAAGCAATTTATAAATTCAATGCAATACCAATTAACATACCAATATACCAATGACTTGCTTCAAAGATATAGAACACATATTCCAAAAATTTATATGGAACCAAAAGAGAACACGAATAGCCTCAGCAATCTGAAAAAGAAAGAATAAATCGGGAGGTATCACACTTCCGAATATCAAGTTATATTATAAGGCAATTGTACTCAAAACAGCCTGGTACTGGCATAAGAACAGGCACATAGATCAATAGAACAGAACAGAGAACCCAGAAATAAACTCACAGCTCTATGGACAACTGATATTTCACAAAGGAGGTAAGGAAATACAATGGAGTAAAGACAGCCTCTTCAACAAATGGTGTTGGGAAAATTAAACAGCTACCTGCAAAAAAATGAAACTAGACCACCAATTTACACCACTCACAAAAATAAACTCAAAATGGATAAAAGACTTAAATGTAAGCCGTGAAACCCTAAGCATCTTAGAAGAAAACATAGGCAGTAAGCTCTCTGACATCTCCCGCAGCAATATATTTGCTGATTTGTCTCCACAGGCAAGTGAAATAAAAGACAAGATAAACAAATGAGACTTTATCAAACTAAAAAGCTTTTGCACAGCTAAAGACAATAAGAACAGAATAAAAAGATAAACTACACAATGGGAGACTATATGATATTACATCTGATAAGGGGTTAATAACCAAAATTTATAAAGAACTTGTAAAACTTAATACCAGAAAGACAAACAATCCAATCAAAAATGGGCAAAAGAAATGAATAGACACTTCTCCAAAGAGGACACACAGATGGCCAATAGGCATAAGAAAAAATGTTCAACTTCACTAATGATTAGAGAAATGCAAATTAAAACCACAATGAGATATCACCTCACGCCAGTGAGAATGGCGCTCATCAATAAAACAACACAGAATAAGTGCTGGCGAGGATGTGGAGAAAAGGGAACCCTCCTGCACTGCTGGTGGGAATGCAGACTGGTGCAGCCACTGTGGAAAACAGTATGGAGATTCCTCAAGAAAATAAAAATCGAACTGCCTTTTGACCCAGCTATACCACTGTTAGAAATATACCCCAAGAACACCACAGCACTGTTTGAAAAGAAGAAATGCACCCCCATGTTTATGGCAGCATTGTTAACAATAGCAAAGATCTGAAAACAGCCCAAGTGTCCATCAGAGGACAAGTGGATTAAAAAGCTTTGGTATATATATATACTATGGAATACTACTCAGCCATAAGAAATGATGACATAGGATCTTTTACAATAACATGGATGGGCCTTGATAACATTATACTGAACAAAAGAAGTAAATCAGAAAAAACTAAGAACTATAGGATTCCATACATAGGTGGGACATAAAGATGAGACTCAGAGACAAGGACAACAGTGTTGGGATTACAGGGTGGGGGGAGGAGAGAGAGGGGGTTGGGGGAGGGGAGGGGCACAAAGATCATGGCTTTTCAGCATTTGCCATATTCCTCCTTTAATGACAGCATATATTTACTTATGGTGTTTCCACTGTGGAGACTGCTGTCTTAGGGACAAATGCTGATGAACTATTTCAGCAGTTCTTCCTTCTTCGGGGACTTGTATGTCAACATAGAGCTCCATGTTTCATGGGACATACTCGGGCTCACTTCATGCTCCTTGGAGCTTTACCACAGGGGAATGCCCCCCCTTTTTTCTTTTCTTTTTCTCTCTTCTTTTCTTTATTTTTTTATTGTTGTATTTTTTCTTTTATTTATTTCTTTTTTGTATTTTTCTGAAGATGGAAATGGGGAGGCAGTCAGACAGACTCCCGCATGCGCCTGACCGGGATCCACCTGGCATGCCTACCAGGGGGAAATGCTCTGCCCATCTGGGGTGTTGCTCTGTTGCAACCAGAGCCATTCTAGCAACTGAGGCAGAGGCCATGGGGCCATCCTTAGTGCCCTGGGTGGCTTTGCTCCGGTGGAACCTTGGCTGCGGGAGGGAGGAGAGAGACAGAGAGGAAGGAGAGAGGGAGGGGTGGAGAAATAGATGGGCGCTTCTTCTGTGTGCTCGGACTGGGAATCGAACCCGGGAATCCTGCACACCAGGCCAAGGCTCTACCACTGAGCCAACCAGCCAGGGCCTAGGAATGCCCTTGTTGATCAAGCTACCCAAAAGAAAATTATATAGAGCAACCATGACAGACCGAGCAAGTCAGTCTCATACTATTCATCACCAGAACGCTGCAGCCCGGTGTAAACAGTTTCAACTTTCTCGGGAAGCAGCAAGGGAGATTGGGAAATCCGGTCCAAGGGGTCCTATACTGCCCCTTCATTTAGAGTTAACCCTCAAGGACCCCTACCAGGACAACTTTGGCAGATGGATGTTACTCAGATACCTTCATCTGGCTAACAGTCGTATGTCCACATTACAGTGGATACATATTCCGGATCTATAGTAACCTCTGTCAGAACAGGAGAGGCTGCTAAGCATGTTATAGCTCATTATCTGTATGCATTGTTCTATTATTGGATTTTCTAAACTGGCTAAACTGAAAATGCTCCTGCATATGGAGCAAAAGCATTCACTGTATTTTGTCATGCTTACAATTTTTAAAGTTAAGGTATTATTAAAGTGTACTCAGCAAACATTTTAAGGTCAATTTAAAAAAAAAAAATTTTTTAAAGGGGGTAGTCATATTTTGGAACTCCTGCAGGTCTACCATATCATACTTTTTACTTAAAAAAATTTACATTTCTTTTGAATGCTGATGAACAGGAGACACCAAATCTTTTTCTCCTGCAAACTACTACCTTCTTTATTAGATCGAGCTAATAACACTGTTTTGTCTTTTTCCAAATAGCTCCAGATATATGGAAAAGATTTATATAGGCAGATGGGGATCCTCAAACCCCTCAGCGAGATCTTCTGAGCATGGCTTTTAAGATACCTAGAGGCAGAAAAAGCCCAATAGAGATCAGGGGAACTACCAGCTTTTAGGATACACCCTTAAAGGCTCCAACGCCCCAAAGGGGTCTCATAGGATGCCATCTGGATTCTGCTTCAATAGTGGAAAGGAAGGTCATTGAGCTAAAGCCTGCCAGGCTTACATGCCTCTGCTGTGAGGAAACAGGGACACTGGAAGGTAGGCTTCCCCCTCACTCCTCTAAGGGAGGGTTCGGTCTCTTCCAGCCCTGCTCCAGCCACCTATGACCTAACCTTGCCCAGAAAGCTGGGGTTTGCCACTGAAGGCTGAAGGTGCCCAGGGCCGTCAGCCCCATCTACAACACTGTGGATGAGCCTAGGGTATTGCTTCCAAGAAGCAGGTAAACTGATCTCATTTGCACAAGGGCCACTTAACTATGTTTTGCCTGAATAGTCAGGTTTTTTATTCTTCCCTCAAATATCTCTGTTGTGGGTGTTGATAGTCCTATTTTCTGCTGCTTTGCTTAATATATAGTGTTTCCTTTATCCCTCCTACCTCAATGCCCCACTCATATTTCAGGCTGGGACCTACTCCTAATTTAGAGCTCTCTTTCCCCCTTTTGCCAACTTCTATTATGAATCTACCTTTGCCACCCAGCTTAGTGTATCCCAAGGTTCTCTTTACCATGCCACAGTCACAGAGCTCCAGGGAAAAGCAACCTGGTCTCATCTCTCCAGGCAAAGGAGAACAGAAGCTCCATATCCACGCATGCTGCAGATGGCTTTTCCAGTCTACCTGAATCATTACCAGCTAGAAGCAGCGGTCATTGGGACTTGGACATGAGCTGCAAAGTATAGAATGGTGACAACTCCAGTGCCATGCGGACTTTGCCTGGATGTGGACTTTTCCTGGACTCCTGCTCCCTGTGACAGCTCCTAACAGACTGAACTGTGGTTGGGTTGCATTTTTCAGGGATTTGGCATGGTGATGGGGCCAATTGGACTTGGTGAACATGTTAAGGACACTACTCTTTTATGGATTCTTGCTGTATTGGCCAAGAGTTTGCTTAAAGGCTTTTAATCACTGTAAAAAAATAGAAGACTGGATAAAGAAGATGGGGCACATATACACCATGGTATACTATTCAGCTAGAAGAAATGATGACATCGGATCACTTACAGCAGAATGGTGGAATCTTGATAACATTATGCGGAGTGAAATAAGTGAATCAGAAAAAAACAAGAACTGCAGGATTCCATACATTGGTGGGACATAAAAGTGAGACTAAGAGACATGGACAGGAGTGTGGTGGTTAGGGGGGGTGGGGGGAGGGAAGGAGGAAGAGGGGGAGGGGGAGGGGTACAAAGAAAACTGGATAGAGGGTGACGGAGGACGATCTCTCTTTGGGTGATGGGTATGCAACAGAACTGAATGACAAGATAACCTGGAAATGTTTTCCTTGAATATATGTACCCTGATTTATTGATGTCACCCCATTAAAATAAAAATTTATTTATAAAAAAATAAAATAAAGAGCAGGTCCAGGGAGCCCACAGGATCATTTTAATCTGCAAAATCTTATTTCCTGTTTCTTCCTCTCAGCAGTGATCTTACTTTTATCTAACAAAGAAGTATTCCTCAAAGGGCATAGGAAAGACAGTTTACCTCAGGCATAGAATAGTTTGTTTTGCAGGATAGCCTTTTATAAGGGGACCCTCAGAAAGGCACAAGGAGAGAGCTTTTGAAAAGTAGTGACTACATCTCCAGACCCACTGACAACCTTCCAGTACTGGTTCTCCAAACTCACCCAAGCAGATTGCTGTCACCACCACCAAGTACCCCACCTTGGCTTCAAAAAGCTGAAATAACAATAGTCTCTTGTAACCATTTCAGGTCCTCAATAAGGTAAAAAATTTTATGTTTGCTCATCAAGCTATAAGCATAGTGTTTGGCCTGTGGTAAGAACACAGCACATTTTGTTGAATGAATAAATGAAAGAATGAAGAAACAAGCCCACAAATGAATGAATGAATGTGCAGGTGACTTCAGGAGGCTCAAACTTTAGAATACAAGAAGTAAGTTTCACCAGACAAGTTATCTGTGTTCTTCAAATATATGATTTTCCCCCACCCCGCTCACCAGTAAGGGTTTCCCTAAATGGCAAACTAAACTACTGGAAAGGTGCAGCCTTTCTTCTCTCTTCCCTGTGCTACATTTGCAAAGTCAAGTCTAAGGAGAGGATCCTACAATACAGTTTCTTGAGTGTGTGTATGAGGTGCCCCATTGCCCACCAGCTGTCTCCCCACCTGTGGGTTCCCCTCCTTCCAAAAAGTTCAGCATATTCTCCACAGGGCACCCCATATATTTGAATAATGGTATAGATGAGTCACAGACAGAACCTTTTTTTAAATCTTCCCAGGCAGCTTCCAATCTCAGAACTGCAAATCCAGTTCCGTTTTCTAGAATGCTATAGACTTTTCTTTGTGCATATCCAGGAATGCATCTGTGGTTACCACTGGCTGGTGGAGGGACCATGCAGGAGAAGCAAACTTGCTCCATCACCATTTTCAGTAAGTATCTCATCAAACCTAATTCCCTAATACTTCACCCATAAAATGGTCCTCTCTACATGCAATCATGGGAGGTAGAACTGTCATTGGGCTATTTCAGGCTGAAAATAATTATAGCCTTCTGAAAAATTCAGACAACTAAGGCCAAAACCAAAGTTGTTAGTTGGATGAGCAAAGAAATTGCTTGTTTTTTCTTCTATCTTTAGTTACCTATGAATAAAGGTTCAAATGACACCCTGGCTATTAGTTCTGTCTTTTTCTGATGGACTATGGAATTAAATTCATTCACATTGAAGCTATATCGAAAGCATCTGTAAGTAGAGACTTCTAGATAATTAGAACCAACAGTAACTACCAAAGTTTCACCACTGAACTGTAAAATGGTGTGTTTGGCTAATGTCACCTCAGTGATAGTAGTGGTGTTTTTACTTCAGGCTACAGGCAGGCTTTGTAAGAATGTGAAAATCAATACAGAAGATTTGTCAGGGTGACATGTTTGTTAATGTTTTATTGATTATGCTATTGGTTGTAAATTTTCTAACTTAATAAAGCTCAAGGTTTTTTTGCAGTAAAAGACAAAGGTTATTTAATTAACTGGCCACTTAATGCAAACTATGAACATGATACATTGTGACTGCTTCAAAGTGACGCCCAATTCATCACTCTCCAAGTGCCATGATGTCACACTCTCACTCACACACACGTACACGCATACAGGAATGTTAGGAATAGTATGCCCCTGGAAGAACTAGGCAAAAGGAGGCTGATATAAAAAGGAAAAGCACCTACACAAACACTTGATACTAAAAGACTCTGGCAACGTGCACATAATACTAAAAGAAAGGCTGAACATAAGATAGTTGTTTTCTGCATAAAAGAAAATTAGGAATAGACTCTTAAAAAGCTAAGCCAAAGTACAAATGCACATAATTCAAGCAGCATTGTAAAAAATTGTTGATAATCCACTTTCTGCGTCCAGAGTAAAAGCACTATGACAACCCAAATCTTGTGAAATCACAATGTTTTATTTAAGAAAATAGATAAATCTAATCCAGCAATGTTTACTGTTTCCCAAAACTGTTTCGTCCATTCTATACAAATTGTACACAGCTGTCCTTCAGTATTCATGAGGGATTGGTTTCAGGAACACACCTTTCTCATACCAAACTCTGAGCATGCTCAAGTCCCTAATAGGAAATGGTATAATATTTGATTCCTCCCATGTACAGTACTTTAAATCATCTCTAGATTACTTATAACACCTAATAAAATGCAAATGCTATGTAAATAGATGGTATACTATTGTTTGATGAATTAGGACAAAAAAAATATCTGCACATGTTTAGTTTAGATTCAACCATCATAAACCTAACTATGCAGTACACATCAGCAAGAGTGTTACTTTTTCCCCAAAAATATTTTGTATCCATGGTTGGGTGAGTGCAGATGTAGAACCCGCAGATATGGAGTGCTGACTGTATTCACTGTACTAAGCGACTTTATGTTCCTCATTATCTCATGAGTTCTCGTTATCTTCTGATGAAGGCTGCTAAAGCACAAAGCTGTTAGACTTAAAGCATTTACCAATGAACTGTAAGGACCAAGAGAAGATCAGAAAATAAGCAGGGCACTAATGGAACAGGGAACTTAAGGGTTACAGGCAGGTCCTGCTCCTGTTCTGTTAGGAATAACATGCCCAAGGTCGTTCAAGAAGCAGAGACAGATAGGGACTCTGGGAGGCTGAAAGAAAGAGAGAGAAAAAAAGGAAAAAGAGACAAATGTTTGCATTCTATTGGTTAAGAGACCCTTATCAGAAGTTTATGTTTGAAATTCTCCACTGAGTAATACCCCCCCCCCGTAACTGCGCACGACCTCCCTAGCCAATGACTAACAGCCACATCAGCTTCTGTATGATGCTTGCTCATCCTAGACAGCCACCCTATAAAAAGGAGCCATTTTAGAAGCTCGTGGCTGCAGTGCTCCAGTCTCTTCGGAGGCGTGGGTTGCCTGCAGTCCCTGCGCAGGTTTAGGGGGCTGCAGTGTTCCCCTGTGTGGGTTACCTGCAGTCCCTGCACAGGTTTAGGGGGCTGCAGTGTTCCCTTGCATGGGTTGCCTGCAGTCCCTGTGCAGGTCTGCAATAAAACTTATAAAATTTACTTTGCGTCTGCTGTGGCCTATCTCGCTAGGATGTAACAGAACCATTAGTAACAAAACTTGTTTTTCCTCAAATATAAATCCATTAGGAAGGAAACTGTAGATGACTTAAGTTTCATTTTTCTTGTGTGTGTGTGAGTGTGTGTGTGTATGTGTTTCATCTATAAGCCCTGACACACAATGTTATTTATATCTCCGCAACGTTTCTTGAATTGTACTGTGGTTGTGGTACTCAGCATGGCAGGGGGTGGTTCCCAGTTTCCCATGATGGAACCTCAGCTCCAAGTCCTCCAAGATGGGACATTACCTTAAAACCACAGAACACACAGTGCTGCTGCAAACATGGATTTAAGTCCTGATCACTTTCCACACTTGTAGCTAAATAGGCATTAATTTGTTAAATCTCCTTCCAAACCACTTTCCTCAGGAAATGATTTAAATAACTGTTTTGTAGTCACAAAAGCCTCCTGAATCATCAACTCTTCCAAGAAATCTTTCAGATTTTCATGGAACCAGTTCAATAAAGCATCTATTTCCTTGAAAGAATGGAAGAGGGAAGAGTCAGCGCCCTGGGCTCTCATTTCCCCAGTTACCTTCACGGAGTTTCCTCTCTCCCTGCCAGGTTAACAACCAGCTTATTTTATCACCTGCCCTATAAAAGGCCTCTGCATCTGGTAATTGCCTTCGCTCTCTCTCTTTTTTCTTTTCTTCTTCTTTTGAAATTATTTTTAACATATCTTTTCAAGCCTTTTCAAACTTTCTAATAGAACCCTCATGTGAATATTGCAAAAATTTCTTCCATTGTTAACTTCACACAAGCTCTTCCAAATTCTCCACAGTGATTCCCAATTAATAAAAATTTCACTGGAGTGTGAGGTTTTTTACTTTCCACTAATTTAAAAGCCTCCCACAGTGGCTTCTTAAAATATTTGGGAAATAATTTTAAAATGAAAGTAATTTCATAAATACATATCCATGAGACAGGATTCTCTTTGGGCTTAAATGGCCTTTGTTATAAATGAATACTTCCTGGGAAAAGGCCTTTTCATTTCTTTTTTCTTTTTTTCTCTCTTTTTATACCACTGTACCTTTATATTAATTTTTAAAAACACTAAAATTTAAAAAATTTTAGATTTTTGGAATTCTTATAGATAAAATAAAACTATGTAAACATTAGAAGTACAAAATTAGGAACACAAGACTATAGATGCCCTTTCTTAGGGTAGAAGAGGAGAGGTGTAAGACTCTAGAGATGCTAACATGGTAAAAGTCATTGTCAAGGCCCTAGTTTTACATTGGCTGATGAGTTCAGGGCACTTAGTAAACATGAATGAATGAATGAATGAATGAATGAGTACATACACAGAACCAATATTGAAAATGAGTCATGAACCGAGATTATGATTAATCCAAATCTATGCTTTTGAGGCTATAGACAAGCAAAGTGAAGAAAAAGAAATATATATATATAGAGAGAGAAGATTTTAATTTGTAAAGTATAACAAATTACACTTCAAAACAGCAAGCAGTACAACCATACAACCTGCATGGCATTCATTTGTCTTTAAATTCACCACATTGTGAAATGTGTAATCTTCTCATTTTGATCTGTGTCCCTAATTAAGAACAATTAAAGCATATTTTTATATGCTAACTGGCTATTTTTATTTCCTGTTCTGTGAATTGACATATATTTGACCAATTTTTCTACACTTGGGGAAACTGAAGTTTCATTAACTCAAGAAGACTTCAACTGCCAGTATTGGTAGAATTACAGCTGCTTTCAGACATTGGAAATAAGCAGTGAGAAATTGTGATCCTTGAGAAAAAGATCAATGAGGCGATTCCTGCAACAGAAATTGATTTGTAGATATCAACGCACAAATATACTCGATACTAATCTATTGTCTATTTCACATATGCGAATACAGTCCTCCAGTCTACAGGTTATGTCTTGTAACAGAAGTTTTCACTTTGATATTGTTAAATTTGTGTATGTTGACTTTCATAGTTTGGTTTTCTATATCTCTTTCAGGAGGCATCCCTTCCCACAAAGTTATAAACAGAGTCTCTTATATTTCTTCATATAATATAATATTTTACATTATGCTTGTAGTACATTCTGAATATATTTTTGTAACTGGTATGAATTAAGGAGATTACTTTTCTTTTTCTTTCTTTTTTTTCCTAGGTGAGAGGAGGGGAGATAGTGAGGCAGATTGGTTTGAGCATGTGCCCCAACCAAGATCCATCCAGTGACCCCTGTCAGAGGCTGATACTCTAGTACTGAGCTATTTTTAGCACCTGAGGCTGATATGCTCTAATGGATCTATCCTGAGCGCTTGGGGCCATGCTCAAACCAATGGAGCCACTGGCTGTGAGAGGGGAAGGAGAAAGAAGGGGAAAGAGGGGGGAGAAGCAGATGGTCACTTCTCCTGTGTGCCCTGACCAGGCATCGGTCCTGGGACGTCCATACACGAGGCTGACACTCTATCCACTGAGCCACCAGCCAGGGCAAGAAATTGCTTTTCAATAAGTGAAAAGCTGGTGATCCTATTACATTTCTTTTTTTTAAAGTTAACCAGTTTATTTATTTATTTATTTTTTTGTATTTTTCTGAAGCTGGAAACGGGGAGAGACAGTCAGACAGACTCCCGCATGCGCCCGATCGGGATCCACCCAGCATGCCCACCAAGGGCGATGCTCTGCTGCTCCGGGGCATCACTCTGTTGCGACCAGAGCCACTCCAGCGCCTGGGGCAGAGGCCAAGGAGCCATCCCCAGCGCCTGGGCCATCCTTGCTCCAATGGAGCCTTGGCTGCGGGAGGGGAAGAGAGAGACAGAGAGGAAGGAGAGGGAGAGGGGTGGAGAAGCAGATGGGCGCTTCTCCTGTGTGCCCTGGCCGGGAATCGAACCCGGGACCCCTGCACGTCAGGCTGACGCTCTACCACTGAGCCGGCCAGGGCCTAACCAGTTATTTTTAAGGATATAACTCAAGAAGTCAAATGGAAAGGATGCATAAGACAAGGTATGGGGTGGGATTAGTAAAAAGCCCTCTTGTCCTGTTCTGGGCATGCCACCTTCCCAGCAAATCAGCATGTTCGTTAATCTGGAAACTACCTACACCGCATTATTTAGGTTTTATGGAGATTTCATTACATAGTAGTCTGGGTCATCAAACCAGACTACTTGAAGTCATAGAATGTCAAAGCTACAAAGACCTGAAAGGACATCTTGATCAATTTCCAGTATTTCAGGTAAGGAACATTGGTCCAGAAAGATTCAGGGAGCCAGCTACGGCCATCCAACTGGGTAGTGGTGAATCAGAAATCAAACCCAGGCTGCCTGTCCTCCAGCTCTGTCTCTCCTGCCTCTTCTAAGGCCTGTGATCAGATGTCACCAGAATGTGCTTCAGGAAAATCCCATGCACACTTCAGATAATATAAGTTACTGTTCTAATCTGTATCCCTGCACTGAGTGTGTGTTTACACAAGTGTGAGTGCATGACTGTGTGGTTGGTAGAAAAACTTTTTGAATTACACTACTTCACTTAAATTTGCATATTGAAATTCCAGTCTCCCTAGTTGAAAATGATAAATCAAATTTAATTCAAATAGAATAATTTGTAGTACTCCGTTTCAAATAAAATAAGAATATAATTCATGGATACACCATGACTTTTTAAACTAATCAAGGTAATTACTCCATCAAGTTAAGAAAGAGCAAGGGGTTTTGGTCATTTTTGGCTGGAGGAGTGAACCATAGACCATCTGTCTCCGCAGCTAGCTTGGTACATATCAAACAGCCAAGGGTATGCCATGTTTGGATAAAACATCTAACTCCAGGGCAATCTACACAACCCCAAATAAGAAATTTAGACTTCCTTGACGTTGCTACATGAAAGCAGAATGTTTAATTTAAATCTTCAACTTAATTTTTTTTTTTTTTTAGTTTTTCTGATCTGAGATTAAAATGTAAGATTGAGGCTGCCCTCCATGCATGCTTCCCATATCGCGAGCGGGAGACTGGGCATCCACACTTAACAGGAGACCCTGATGGATGAAGAAGAAGTGAGTTCATCTGAATATAAAGCTGTGTTGGGCAGAAGAGGAGGGCCAGTGAAGAGAAAAAATGGTGTGGAACTAAGCCTACCCCAACAGACATAAGGACACAGGGTTTCTGAAACTAGCCTAGTAAAGCTGAGGACAAAGTACAAACATTTCATTGCTCTAGCTGCTGGGATATCGGCAGCAAGTAGAAGCTGGAGCTGGGAGACCCCATGTTTGCCACAGATTCAAGATGCATAGATCTGGATCTAAATAATTCCAGGGCTCATGGTCTCTTCTGGAAGCCACTGTACCACCACATGTTCATGGCCTGAAACCAAATTTGGGAAAAAGAGATGGCTGTCTTTAGGCCCATAGCTGTCAGAGTGAGCTTATGGAGGGACGAAATGATTGAATCCCAACTTCAGGGAGAATGGAAGTCTTGGCTTAGATTCACCCATATGCTCAATGAACACAGGTATATAACCTTGGAAAAATCCTTTATCTTCCCCAAGACTTATCCTTTCATCTGTAAAATGTGAATACCATATTTCCCCATGTGTAAGACACATCTTAATTTGGGGGCCTGAAATTTGAAATAAAATTCATTACATAAAGTTATTGAACTCAAGTTTTATTCATTATAAAATTCATACAACTCCTCATCACTGTCAAAACTCCCATCCGTTAGCTTGTCCTCATCTGTGTCTGATGACGAATCACTGTCTTCATATATTGCCTCATCCTCAGTTCCATCTATGACATCTGAATTGCAACACTTCTTAAATGACTTGACAAACATCTCAATCTTGATATTATCCCAGGATCTTTTCACCCAGGTACAAACGTCTCCTATAGTTGGTTTTTTCACTCTTTCTGTTGGTGTCAAATTATCCCCAGAAGACTTCACCCATTGGTTTAATTCATTTCATGGCAGCTTTGAAGGATTTGTTAATGCTGACATCAAGTGGTTAGAGCTGGGATGTCAAGCCTCCAAGTATGATGGCAAGTTTTGTTTTTTGCTCTGCAGCAGTCTTTTTTGTGTTTTTTGTTATGTGTGTCCTGAACTGATCAAGCACAAATAGGGCAGGTTTGCATAACAGCCCACCTGGTCTCCTTCTCCAAACTTTCTCAAACCAGATCTTCATCCCATCCTGATCCATCCAACCCTTATCATGAACATGGACAATCACTCCTCAAGGAATGTCTTTTTTTGCATTGTTTTGAGTTTGAAAAACAGCATAGAAGGCACTTGGTTCTGTCAGCACAACAAGCTAGAACAACTGTATAATGGCTCTTTTCATGTCCACTTGTTTTCACAGTTACAGTTTTCACCCCCTTCTTATCAATAGTTCTGTTACTTGGGGCATCAAATTGAAGGGGGATTTCATCCATATTTGCAATCTGTTCCAATTCAAACTGATGTGTCTTCCGACATTGAATGAAAAAACAATAAAATTCAAAGACCTTCTGCTCATAGCTTTTCAGTCATCTTTTGGGCAAGTCTGGTGTCTGTACACATGCTTAGTCCATCTCGTTTCATGAACCTGAAGCACCAATTGTGTCCTCCTTTGAAATCAGTAACTTCTTTTTTATCAGCAATTCTTCTTGCCTCGTGCTGAACCATCTTTGTGGACACAGGAATTCCAATTGCCCTTTACTCTTCAATCTCTATCTTCAATTCCCTCTCTAAATCAGGCCATTTTGCTGACTTGCCTCTCATGGCCTTCTTCTGCCGTGGCATTTTCTCGGATTGGTTTCTCAGTTGGAGAAGGACCAAACTAACTAATGTTCAGCATCATGATTTCCATTCACTTTGCAAACTGGATCACTTTTAACTTGAATTCAGCACTGTACAAAAGTCTTTTCTGAGCTATTTCTGGGCAGAATGTGGCAAAATGTAACCTACTATGATATTCCGGTAACAAGTGCGAAACAAGGAACACAAAGACAACAAGCACAAAAAAGCGGAAATGCAAGTAAAAAAACCCTACAACCACTATAGAAGACACGCCCAGTTTTTAGACCCCAAATTTTTCAAAAAAGGGTGCGTCTTTATATATGGGGAAATGTGGTAATTATTCTCATGTTGCAAATTTGGGATGAAATTTCTTTGAAATCCTGCAAAGGATAGATTATCTTAAAAATGAAGAAGCCCTGTCTGGGTGGCTCAATGGATAAAACTCCAAGGAGTGCAGGTTTGACCCCCTGTCAGGGCATGTATGAGAAGCAATCAATGAGTGCACAACTAAATGAATGAGTTGATCCATTTCTTCTCTCTCTCTCTCTCTCTCTCTCTCTCCTTCTCTTTCCCCTCCCCCACCCAAATCGATAAGAGAAAATTTTTTTAAGTGAGAAGCTAGAACTTTGCTGTCAGATAGGTTTAAACTGAACTTGGACACCTACTAGCTGGGTGATTTTGGTTAAATAATTCACTCTCTAAAGACCTCACTTTTTTTCCCTCTATAAATTGGGAATAATGGTATTTACAATTTCACAGGACTGTTGTGAGGAATAAGTTAAAAATTTTTTGTGAAGTATTTAAAACAGTGCTTGGCATATGGTAAGTACTCAGTAAGTACCAGCCATTCCTTTTTTTTTTTAATTCTATTTTTTTTATTTTTTGGATTTTTCTGAGGTTAGAAACAGGGAGGCAGTCAGACAGACTCCCGCATACGCCCAAATGGGATCCGCCCGGCACGCCCACCAGGGGGCGATGCTCTGCCCATCCGGGGCTTTGCTCCTGAGGCAGAGGCCACAGAGCCATCCCCAGCGCCCAGGCCAGCTTTGCTCCAATGGAGCCTTGGCTGCAGGAGGGGAAGAGAGAGACAGAGAGGAAGGAGAGGGGGAGGGGTGGAGAAGCAGATGGGCACTTCTCCTGTGTGCCCTGGCCGGGAATCAAACCTGGGACTCCCACACGCCAGGCCGATGCTCTACCACTGAGCCAACCAGCCAGGGCCTCAGCCATTCCTATTTTTAAGTACATGTACCCAGCATGAATGTGAGATGTAATAGATGATCAATAACGATGAGTTTCCCTTTCTCATGTCAGAAGATTTTCATGCAGACTCAACAAGGTAAGAATTATGATTCTGCTTGGTAGGTTCTAAGGAGTTCCTGAAATGAAAGGAGTTGTTCTCAGGATGGCAAAGAGCAGGGTGAATGAGGGAGCAGGTGCTGGGGCAGCCAGCACCCTGCTGGGTCAGCTGGGATGATTCTGGGTTCCACCACATCTGCCTCGTCCCAGTCAAGCACATTAGCCTTGCAGAGATGAAAATTCAAAATTCAAAATTTGCCTGACCAGGCGGTGGCACAGTGGATAGAGTGTCAGACTGGGATGTGGAAGACCCAGGTTCGAGACCCCAAGGTCAGCAGCTTGAGCGAGGGCTCATCTGGTTTGAGCAAAAGCTCACCAGCTTGAGCCCAAGGTTGCTGGCTCGAGCAAGGGGTTACTCGGTCTGCTGAAGGCCCGCGGTCAAGGCACATATGAGAAAGCAATCAATGAACAATTAAGGTGTTGCAACGCGCAATGAAAAACTAATGATTGATGCTTCTCATCTCTCCATTTCTGTCTGTCTGTCCCTGTCTATCCCTCTCTCTGACTCTCTCTCTGTCTCTAAAAAAAAAAATATCAAAACTCCCATGCCTGGGCCAAATTGTAGGGCTTTCTAGTAGACAGAAGGCATCATCTTTCTGGGAAGTTGTCAAAGAAGAAAATCTTCCTCAGGAAGTAGAGCCAGCCCCTACTGCAGAGTTGTGGCTGCTTTCTTTCTGACAGAACCTGTCTGATGGTAAGGATGCCACTGCCAAGATGGCCGGGGAAATAGTGCTTCTGGAGGGCCACTGTGGAGGGACCCAGTGCTCCCTTCTGCGAGACCAGTCGGGTCCAGTGTGGTAAAAGATTGGGGACAGGAGATGGAAAGCTGAGTGTTCTGTCCCATGGGAGCTGGACCTATCCCCAACCCTAGAGAGCATCCTGCCCTGACATCCTGTGGAATAGCGCATTTGTCTTAGGAGGTGGACACTGAGACTCAGGACTCCTGAAGACTGTTGATATGCCAGCAGGGACTAAGGGGGCATCTGGTTCATTTTGCATTTGGAAGACACTTGCAGTAAGAAAGAAAAAAAAAAGAAATGTTTCTCTCCTGTTCTGGATTTTCCATATTTAATTCACACACTAGAGCCCAGGGCATGCTCTGGCCCTGCAGAGGATGGGAAGGTAGTTTAATCCTCTACTACCAAATGGATGCAGCTCTTGCCAGAGAACTTGCTGGAAGCTGCCAAGCCATGAAAGCGGAAGAGCAGGTGTTTAAGACTTCCTGAATATGTGGAAGTTAGGGCTTCATATCATGCTCAACTCTTTCTCAAAGCAGCTCTAGCAGCTGTTCTTGAATGTGATTTGGAATTCACAACTTTCTCTTGGCTACCTGATTATCTTGCATAGCACTCACAGGCAGAATAACCATGTCCCAACTAATTATTAATAATAATGAAAGTACACTGAATGTAGATTTTGTGCTGGGCACTTACTTTGCTTAACATTTCATGTGCATAAACTGCTTTTTCTTCATAGGCATCCTAGAGGGAGGTACTATCTAGTTTAAGAGTGAGGAAACTGAAAGTCCAAGAGGCACAGGACTGCTTGGCGTTGCAGAGCTATGAGGTGGCAGAAACAACGTAGGTGTCCAAGTTTGCTGGGTCCCAAACTATAGTGTCTTGTCACTATGTGATGCCACCTGAGATGGCTGCATACACACAGTTGGAGCATAAGATATTGAATCTGGGGTCCATGGCAAAGACAAGTCCAGAAATATGAATTAATTAATTTATAAATACCAGAAGATTACATTTACACAGTACTCATGAAGCCAACAATAAGGCTCAGTTAACAAAGACACAAATGGTAAGAACAATGAAATTTACTTTGTGTATTCACATGCTATGGACTCTAAGCAATGTAGAATAGAGTCTGACATTCTTCCTCTGGCCATCTTAGAGATATAAATAATACAAAGTGTCACATGCAATCCTCATCTCATGCAATGTCACCTGGTCTGATATTTCTCCTTAGGTTTCATCCTAAGAAGTCTAAATCTTTGCCTAAGCCCTTGTATTGAGCACCTTCAGCATTGACTCAATATCAATTTATTCTTCTAGGAATCTTTGCTCCTCTCGCACATGCATTGCCAGGTGTCACCCTTGACACCTGACAGCTCCGTGCCTGGGAGAGCTGAGCTCTCTAGGTCTGTTCCTTCCCTCTGGGGCATGTTCTTTAGGACACAGTGGGCATGGAGGCTTCCTTGTTAGAGCTGAAACTGGAAAGTCCTCTATTGGGAGAATCCATGAATGCCATAGCAATGGCAGTTCCCATGTGGCACCACTAAATGGCCCTTTGACTGCCACAGACACAACTGTTGACTCATTCGATGTATTATGTCACATGGCCTGAGGAGCAGTATCTTGGCTAGAGTTTTCCTGGGGCTGCTGCCCTGAGTGACTCACAGAAACTCAGGTGAACACTCTTCCATCACCCAGGGGTCTTACCAGTCAACAGGTAATTATTAGAGACTGTTGGTCTGACAGACTGAATTGATCTGTCTACAGTTTCTGAAGCGCATCTCCTAAAGTCGATGTTTCTTGCTGCAGCCACACCAAGTTTGCATTCCCATCACTCTTGCTCTCGTTGATACCATGCAAATCCCAGCAAGCTTCCCCTGAAGTTTGGTGCTTCGGTGTGCAAACTTCCATGGCTTCTGGACAAAACAGTTTCCTTCTCCAGCTAAGTGCTGCCTGCCAGGGCTCCTCCCTCCCCCCACCCCCCATTGCCCAGCAATGGTGGTTTGTCTCTCCTGTAAACGGAATGTCTTTCCTTAGGGGTGAGCCGATGCTAACTGAGTTGCTAGGGTGCTACTTAGCCACACAAGGACATGATTTTTTTTAGAGCAGATTCAGATACTGAAGTTCTTACAGTCGAGGTATAGCAGTTTCCTACTGCTGCTATAACAAATCACCACAAACTCAGCAGCTTAAGACAACATAAATTTATTATTTTGTACTTTATTAAATTTGAAGTCTAAAATGAGTCGGGAGAGCTTTCTTCTCTGAAGTTTGGCTGAATCTGTTTTCTTTCTTGCCTTTTCTAGCTTCTAGAAGCCACCTGCATTCTGGACTCATGGTCCCCTTTCTCTGCCTTCAGAGCCAGTAGGATAGCATGTTTAAATTTCTCTGTCTCTGACGCTGACACTCATGACTCTCTTAGAGAAGGACCCTTATGGTTACGTTTGCCCCCCCAGGATAACCCAGGGTAAAGATCTCATGATCTTTAACTTAATTACATCTGCAGAGTACTTTCTTTTGTCCTATAAGGAAATATATTCACAGGTTCCTGGGATTAGGATATGGACATGTTGGGGAGGAGGGAGTGTTGTTCTGCCTGCTATACTAGGGAAGAAGAGAAGATGATCAAACTGAAAAGATAAACATGTAACAGGCAAAGATAGGTGAATTAACAGCAGATTCTTAGGCTATCAAGGCTTACATGGAAGCCCATGAAATGGACTTGGAAGATCCACTAACGTCCTCATCTGCAAAGAGGAAACTGAGGCCCAGAGAAGCAAAATGCTTGTCACCTACACAAAATTGTTCCATGATCTTCCAAGGCCTAGAATCCAGCCCTTAACTCACAGACCAGTGCTCTCCACAGAACAGGTGAACCCTTCCAGTCCACATTTTCTCCTCCCTCTTTGTGACAGAAATGTGTTGTCAGATGTAGCCTCTCAGTTTCCCAGCTGCGTCTAGGAAGCCAAGGGCCCCTTCCTGCAGGCCTTTCTGTCACGTGCTCTCTAAGTGTTGTGCACTGTGAAGTCATACTCTTTGAAGATTTTTTCTTTCATCTCTGCTTAAAATAGCACACACCATAGTGTTAACCTCAGAAACTTCAAAGTGAGGACACAAAGGAATGGATAAATTTATAACCTGGTGAACTGACCTACATTCTGTTTTTGGCCTGACCATTACCTTAGGCATCAAAGTCAAAAGGAAGAAAAGAGATGGTTAGATGACAATGTACATAGGTTTTATGGCTCTGGTTGAACCTGAAAATGAACAATTGTCAGAAATAAGTTTAAAGATAAAAGGCCCTTAACATAGATTTAATTTTTACAAAGGACCCACTTTTGCTGGTGTTTCAGGAAGAAAAAATTATCAAAATCATGACTTGTGCATTTCTCAGAGGTGGATTACCTGCTCTGGTCCAACTGCTCTTTTATTACAATGTATTGGGTCAGGTGTTAGTTTATTGTAAAAAGACTAAATTGGATGCCATGTCTTTTTTTAATATGAGCATTTTTACATGAGCAAAAGACATCATTTTCTCCCTACTCTACAAAATGCTTCATATGATCAGATGTAACTGAAGAAACAAAGGTTTCTGTGAAACCTGAACTGAATGTCAACAGATATTTAAGGTGCTTCTAAGGTCACCATCAAAGCATATTATTCCCCCCCCCCTTTTTTAAACATTTCAGTTGTAAATCATTTTTGGAGAGCATCAAAAGGACATTTACATCCTTCTAATCTGATCATTGAGTGCATTTGGCAGCTGTTGAGCTTTATTTTCTAACATGTTTCTGATGAAGATGTGCATTGCATGGCTTATTTAATATAATTTGTTGTACGTGCTTCAGATTTATGGTATTATCTGCCTAGATGCGCAAAGATGGGTTGGATGGATGACTGTTTCTGGTTTTGTTTTATTTTTTCTTTTTAAATCTTTAAATCAACATGGGTTTTCTGCATTTTGCAAAATGTAAGCAGTACTCATAGAGTTTATGCATTTCAGCAAAAAAAAAAAAAAAAAAGGGATACTTCTTTAAATCTCTCCAAACAGTTCCCAAACCTCAAGTTACTATAGTAAAAATAAGATAGGTAAAATCTCAGCATATGAATGCCATTTTGAAAGAAGCTTCTAGTGGGTAAAATGGTATTTTGTCCCAGTTACAGAGACCAAAGAAGTGAAACTCTGTTCATCTGACCACACCATGGTTTACAGACAGACTGTGTGTATTTCCAGGTCCCGCGGACCCCTGGACTTAGCGTCATCCACCCAAATTCAGTTGTCTCTCACTGCATCCCATCTCTGCAGTCAGCAACACCACTCACCTTGCCATATCATCCCCGTTTCCTACCACCTTCACCCATTACCGGTCTTGTAAGTTTTCATCTTCTAAATATCTCTTGAACTCATCCAAGTCACTTTACCTCTGCTTTTGTGGCTAGAGCCACATTGGGACTTCAGTGGGCCATGGGCACTTTTACCTTCATGGGCCCCTTCTGCCATTAAAAAAAGAAATTGTTTAAATTATGTTTTGTGCTGGTATGAAGACAAATATAATTCAAGCTTGATTCATTATATACATTATCATCATTATATATATTTTTAAATTCTGATTTTAAGATAAACTAAAATTAAATATTTTTGTAGACCCAGAGCCCTGGGCATTGACGTGTCAAGTGGCTAAGCTGGAGCTGCTCGTGCCCTTGACCCTCACTGGGCTGCTCAGACTGCCGGTCACCTGGGCTCTGCATAGCCACTCTTGACAATTCACCCTCCAGCTGCAGCCAGAGGACTGAAATACAGCTAGTGCTCGACTTACGGCCACGACTGGCTCTGACAGACCAGTCATAACACAATTTGGTCATAAGTTGAGTAGGCTATATGTACAGTACTGTGAAATGATGTTATAAAAATCTTTAAGTCATATTTTATCATAATTTTCTTTCATTATTGTTATAAATCATAATTTTCTTTGTTCATTTTATGCCATTTGTATCCTCTCTACACCATTTTGTTTCTTATTTTTACATTCGTCAAGTTTAAGTAAAACACTGCATTACCAGTACAACTGGTTTAATACTTGCAAAGACAATTTCCTTTTGGTAGACATCTTGGGAGGGGTTTGATGAAAAATATTCAAGACACAAAACACAAATTGCTGTTCCGAGTCTGGGATAACAGTTGAAATGGTGCACGCGGAGATGGTAGTGCTGCTGGAAGCTGGTCTGCACTGTCCTACACACAGCTGCACAACGCTTGTGCTGCCAGACATGGAGCAGTTGTGGCTAGCGATTGTGGTTATAAAGTCAAATGGTCAAAAGTTGCATAGGTCTTAAGTCGATCAATAATTGTATTTAAAATCACTTATGTGCCACATAATGTTTCAGTCAACAGTGGTCCACATATATGAAAGCGATCCTATAAAATTAAAATGGAACTGAAAATTTTCCATTACCTACTGATAGTGCAGTCATTATAATAACATTGTGATACAGTGCATTACTCATGTGTTTGTGGTGACATTGCATATACAAACCTACCACACTGCCATTTCTATTAAAAAGTATGACACAGACAGGTATAGTAGTAGGTAACATCATCTAAGTTTGTGTAAGTACACTCTGTGACATTGTCACAATGACAAAATGGCCTGATGATGCCTTTCTCAGAACGTACTTTTGTTGTTAATTGGTGCCTGACTGTATTTTATAGTATTTACTAAGTGTTTACAATTAACATCTTAATTTATAACAATGTAGTCTAGATTGATACTGACTTAATTTTAATAGTATACTAAACTTTACTCCTACACCACTCTACCCTCACTTTCTATTGTTATCATCACACATTGCATTGTTATACATTGTGTCCTTATCAACTTGTTTATTGCTTTATGTAGTTGCCATCTAAAGCAGATAAAAAGACAAAGAGGAGTTGCAAACAAAAATACATGAATATTATCTTTTATAATTACCTATGTAGTTATCTTTACTGGTGTTCTTATTTCTTCATTTGAATTTAAATGACTGTCTAGGGTCCTTTTATTTCAACCTGAAGATCTCTCTCTGGCGTTTATTGTAAGGTACATCTTGTAAAAACAAACTGTCTCACATTTTGTATATTTAGGTATGTATTAATTTCTTTATAGTTTTTAAAAAATCCTTATAGATTTCTATATTGGCAATTTTTTTTCTCAGCACTCTGAATATGTCATCCCACTGCCTTCTGGCTTTCATGGTTTCTAATAAGAAGTCAAGTATAAATCTTATTGAAGATTGCTTGTCTGTGATCAGTTGCTTCTCTCTTGTTGCCCCAAAGACTGTCTCTGGCTTTGGCCTTCAGCTGTGAAGTTGGAGATGACAGTGTAGTGGGGAGAAAGCAGTGGCTTTTGTGCGAGACAAGCTTGGACTTTAATCCCAGCTGTGTCATTTTCTAGCTGGTTTTCTTTTGTCTGATGGGCATATAATAATATCTACTATTAAAATTATTGTGAGAATAAAATGAAACAATGTAAAAAAGGCATAGAGGCAAGAAATAAATTATGGTTCAGTTTTTATAGATTCAGGGCATGGCTCTGCCTAGAGTAGATTTCTCTTCTAGTGTTGACTGACTGGTGGGCATTATCACCATTTTATTCATCCTGTGCTATATTTTTCTTCTACAAGGGTTTACCTCTGTAGTTTAAAAACACTACTCATCTATAAGTCAGGTTCTTTCCGTGATCTACCCAAAAGAGTATTCTTTCTGTTAGAGTATCATCTTGGGATGCATAATAAAAACCTAATGTTGTTACCTTATGACTCTCCATGAAGTACCACTGGTATCCCTAGCATTCCCAAAATAATGCAATATGGTAATAAACTGACTTCATCGGTGGTTTGGTTTTGTGGTCATATTTTTATTCATTAGTTTTGTTATATTTTAATTCTATCTCCTCAAGGATTACTATTTCCATGGGCATAAGCCAAGATAAACATTTTTGGCTCTGCCTCCTATAGAAACGGACTTCACTAGCAAATATATAACCTTCTCCAAGGAGGTTCACTCCTGCAAGCCCAGAAGTGCCCACACATATAATCATGATCCAATGATATGGTCAGCTGAAATCCTTGCCGACTGCTTCCTACCCTCCCTGCCTTCCCTGGACAAGCTTCTGTCTCCTGTTCTTACTGACTCTGCTGGACCTCTCTTTCTTGGCTGGTGGTTGAGTCTGGATGCTCCCTAGTCCTGTTTAACTCGTTCAACAAATAGTTACTGAGCACCTAGTGCATACAAGCTCTGTTTCTGGTACTGGAGATATAGCCTTGAACAGCAATTCACAAAAAATTCTGCCCACATAGAATTGACATTCTAGCTTACCTCTAGATTTAAGCATAACAAAGCATTCACTACCCAATCTCAAAAAAAGATCAGCCAAGGTAAGTCATACTCATCAGGTGCTAGAAGATACTTTTTGAATCTTGAATAAAATAGTTATAACTTTAAATCCTAGTGAATTCTAACATCCTTCTCCCTAAAAGGCAGTGCTTCCTTGAGTGTTCTGTCTCTCCCTATGTTACTCTCCCCATTATCTTACCAGCTGTAGAAGGAGACTATCCCACTGCATTTCCTGGGCATAATTTGGAGATTTTCTTATGGATTATGCATGGGAGCCCTTTGGCAATCTTACCTTTTCTGTTCATCAGTCAGTGCCCAGAAGCTATTTATTCCTGCTTATTATACACAATGCCAAAATTTTTCATGATTTTGTACTTCAGTTACATCTAAACTCTTGGATGGTTAAGTTGGAGGACTAAGGTGGTTTTTTTTCTTTTATATCCAGTTATTTTGTTCTAGAACAACCATTGATTTTATGACTATTTTTTCAAATATTTCTGACCAGTTAGCTTCAAAAGATAATTTGGAATTGTGAATCTCTTCAGTATGGAATGCTAAAAAAGACCTCAGTAAGCCTGCCTGGACTTCTCTTTGCCCTAGACCACTCCTGTTACATAGTTATTACGTGGCCCCTCTAGTTTTGTCATTGATTTCCTTCTTTTTGTGTATAAACTTTTATTATTGGCTTTTAAATCCATTGAAGTGATGAAACTTCTTAAATTATTTTTTTCTAATAAATACAGAGTTTTAACTAACAGGGTTAGTTTCATTCACTTTCCTGCTCTCTATTATCAAGCAATGTTTTCATTGTTTAAATGACTGAGTTCTTTCATTCTGCCAGATAGCCATTCAGGAGATTTTCCTGAAGAAAATTCAAGCTTTTCAAATCTTCTCTCATTTTTTGTTTTGACCTCTAGCCTACAACCTTTCACTTTCTATGTAAGCTCCATGGGAACTGTTTTATTTGTTTGGTATGTCCAGGGCCCATCAGAGTAGGCACTTAACTTTTTGCTAATGATAAATGAACAAACTATTTTTATAATGATATTTTCCCCATGTTTCCAAACTTGTTTGTGTTTTGGGTTATGATTCCCTTTCCCAGTTTTGAGCATCCATTAAATAGAATTGTTTGCTCTTTTGCAGAATTGTTTGTTTTCTCTTTCCCACTTGAACACTGTGCACCATGCTTTGATCACAGTGACTCGGGGTTCCAACACAGACAGATGCATTCAGCAGTTTAAATGATTTCTCTCCTCATAGGTCTAAAATTCTCCCCTTCTAGCAAACAGAGGTGGGTACATCCTGCATCACGTGGTAGTTTCTACAGAGTGAGTCTTAGAATAGTGTGACAAATAGGCCAAGGCTGAATGCTTCCTACTGTGTGGTCCATAGGTCTGGGCTGGTCCATGAGCTAACTCATCTATCTGCAATAAATACAGAAAGTGAGAACAAGCACTTAGAAACATTTATGTGCGATTTGACATTGCCACAGCATTAAAGCTCCCAGTTTCATGTTTTATAAAAGTATCAGCCCATGATATGTTGAAAGTAGAAAACACTGGCTCCTCACCACATACAGTGAACAAAACCCCAGGTGAGTTCTGAGCTGGCTCAAAGGCAGAGGTGGCTCAGTCTATCTGCTGGAAAGGCTGTGAGCTTGAGGTCAGTCCACATCACATGACTTTCCAGAAGAGCTGTAAACCAAAGGTAATGAGTCCTGATGGGCAGGAATCATAAGCCCTGGTATATGTTTCCATAGAAAAAAAATTCAGTTTATGAAATAATGAACATTACCCTGAAGTTATGCAGTATGGTGCAATTTCAAAACCAATTTATCTTCAGTCTTTGTAGCACACAAATGTAGCTGCTCTGCAAGGAAAACCTCATTCTCCGGTTTAAATAGGCAGCCGTGCCTGGGGAGGGAATAACAGGTAGAGCAGGTACTGAGTCAGAATACACCTCATTGACACTAAGTCTGACTGATGAGCAAAGAGCCTTCTGAGTCCAGAGGAGAATAAAATGGAAACAATCTAGACAAATGGTACAGGATGTATGAGAAACTGTATCTGGGACACAGATGTGTGTTCCTCATGCAAGAGAAGATTAGGGTCTTTCAAGGCTGATGGCTATTGTCAGTGCAGTTGACATAAATTTTGCTAATGTTAATGGAAATGTAGTAGCATGATTTACCCAAGCTATTTACAGCTGTTGCATTAGCATGAAATAGCGATTGTAGGAAGAAGAACCCAAGAGGTTTCATACTTGTGTATGTGAACGAATAATATTTAAAAGCTACTATATTCGTAGAGTTTTCCCCTTAGTGGGGAAATTTTTATTTTTCTTTGAAGTTATTATTTCATATCTGAAAAAAACTATGGCAAATTCTGTGGTTCCAAAAAGCCTTTCCAAGCTCTCTGCTTTCTCCATTTTGAGATTATACTTCTTCCATGAACACATTCGTATTTGAAGAAATTATGCTCTTTCATCTTTCTTGTGATGCTGGAATTAGACATTCTCACATGTACTGGGTCATAGGAGTCATGAAATAGTCTAGAATGCCAAGACATGGCTTTCAGCCATGGAATGGCAACGTCAAGGGCATGTGAAGTTTCTATAGATGATGGGTCAAATATACAGAGCATCAAAAGCCAACCTTGAAGGGCATCGAATGAGACACATGACATCTCTATGCTGCTGCAGTCAGTGTTTGCAAAGCCAGCCAAGATCACTGGTGAGGGAAGGGATGGGGGAATGTCTTCAAAGTTTGAACATCTCCTGGCACGGAAGAGGCAACCAATGGCCTTCTACCCAGGACCATCTTCAAGTGCTGAGAAGCACCTGAAGACTGCAGGTGGCAGTAGAGGCAGTCGGACATAATGGCTGGGCAATCAGAAGGATTCTGAAAAAGAAAAAATAAGGAATTTGAGCAAGAATAGAAGTTGAAAGGATAGGAAAGCATTGTGGAGAAGTGTTCAAAGGATAAAGATAAGCTACATTCATATATTGAATAAAAAAAGTTAAGGATGAACTCCTGGACTGGCATCTTACATGAAATAATTTAGGGTGGACCAGAGAAAAAATGGGAAAAGAAAACGGCTCTGGTAACTAAAGTCTCTCCCTACCTAAGAAGCTAATGCATCCCCCTCCCCCACCCCACCTTTGGGACTCAGGAGCAGACTGGCTCTGATGGCACTGGATGCAGTGTTTCCCCTGCTCTAGACTGTCCATGCTCCGTGTTTCACTTGATACTTTCAGCTATGAGCATTACTGTCAAAGATGAGCATGGGAAATCGGAGGCCACAGGGAGGAAAAAAAATAGCACTTTTCAGTAGAGTCTTGTGTAGATACAGTGACACCTCTGTGCTGGCTGGGGTGGGTGTAATCCTCGCTTCCCCAGCCCATACAGCTCCCTTCCCATCAAGTCTGTAGTTTCACGATAACAATGGTTTTTGACCAGGAGTCTATGTAAACCAGCCACTTGAAGCCTTTGTCCCCAACCCTCCTTCCTTTTTCTGGGCCCTAACCAGCTCATCCACTCATGGGAACCCATCTCTGAATTTTTCTGCTGACTCTTGTCATTGCTTCTGAAACATCTCTGCTCCTCCCCTCGGGAGCCTCTCCCTACTCCAGACCCATCCTTGCTGCAGACTCTCTGGTCTTGCCCTCTATGCTTCTTTTCCCAGCTGGACCCTCTGAATCTTTCCTTTCTTCTTTGGGTCAAGGCATGTGGTCTCTTCTTCAGAGTCACCCTTCATGAAAAGCTGCTCCTACTGGCTTCTTCTCCAATTAATCTCTAAGCATTTTGCAAGCATTATTGTGTTTAGGACTTGAGCCAGAAATTAGACTCAGATTTCTTTCCTGTGTCATGTTTTTCAACTCATTAGCATGCTGAAGCTAAAATGCCATGGACTAATGTGCAGCTCTGCCATAATGAAACATCATTGGCTGGGGAGTTAAACCACAGAATTTTTTTTCACAAAGTTCTGAAGGCTGAAAGTCAAATATCAAGGCGGTGGCAGAATTGGTTTCTCCTGCGACCTTTCTCCTTAGCTTGTAGACAGCCGCCTTCTCCCTGTGTCTTCACATGGTTTTTTCTCAGTGCACAGTATCCTCTTCTTCTTCTTATGAGGACACCAGTCCTATTGCATCAGAGGGTTATCCTTATGACCTCATGTGTAACCTTAATTCCCTTCTTCAAAGCCTTATTTCCAAATATAGTTATATTGGTGGTTAGGATGTCAACAAATGAATTTGGGGAGGGACACAATTCAATCCATAGCACAAGTGAAGATGCTTTCTCCCACAAGTAGCAGACACTTAACTCAAACTCAAGTCTCCTGTTGGGTTGTACAGAGAAAGAAAGTGTCCACTGTTCATTCAGGGGTTCAACAGGGACTCGGGTTTAATAGCAACCATTGAAATGATGTTTGGTTTTGTGCATAGATCTAAAGACAGTTATTTCAAATTCAAAAACTATTTTAAGATATTGTGGGCCCTGGCTGGTTGGCTCATAGGTAGAGCATTGACCCAGCATGTAGATGTCTTGGGTTTAATTACCAGTCAGGGCACACAAGGGGAGCAACCATCTGCTTCTCCACCCCTCCCCCTCCACCTTCTCTCTCTCTTTCTCTCTCTCACACTCCTTCTCCTGCAGCCATGGCTCAATTAGTTTGAGCACATCAGCCCCAGGCACTGAGGATAGCTCTGTGGATCTTCCATCACAGGCACTAAAAATAGCTCAGTTTTGAGCGTGGCCTCAGATGGGCAGATCATCTGCCCCAGATGGGGGTTGCTGGGTGGATCCTAGTTGGGGTGCATGCGGAAGTCTATCTCTCTATCTCCCCTCATCACACTTGGAAAAAGGAGAAGAAAACAAAGATATCGTGGTTGTATTCTGTCCCAGTCAATATTTGTGAGAAACACAAACAACAATCCATAACCAGGCTATATTATTGCAGGGGTTGCAAACTGTTTTCACCCTCATTCTCACTGAAAATGACATTGACCTCACTTTCCTAGTTTATTTATTCAGAAAACACTTAATGAATAGTCACCTAGAATTTTCAAGGCCTCAAGTTAGAAACTTTCAAAGCTACCAAAATGGATCGAACACTAGAATGTCTTCACCTTGTTTTATGAATCTCAGGATACTCACACATGCACTAGAAGGCAATTTTGAAAATTCAGATGTTTAAGAAAATATAAGTAAGCAATAAATATAAAAAGTAGCATTCCTTAGTATCAGCTCATACCTACTAACTGCACAATTATTCATAGCAAAGATTCATACTTCAGGAGGGCACAAGAGAGGCTCTTGTTTCTGCTCTTTTTTACTGTTCAGTGTTGTGAGTGGGTTTTTGTTTGCTTTTGGCTTTGCCTCCCTGTTTCCCTAATGTGTCACAACTTACAGCAGCTTTCTCTCCTCTTTGCTCAAAGGTTTTCTGCTTTTCTTTTTACAAGCTTTACGTCACTTTTCTTTCCTCCCCGACCCAATGGTCCTTGCTTCTATTTCTTGCCTCCTCCATATAATTCTCCCTCTCCTCTTTCATGTCGAAACCCACCCTTCCCAACTGACACCTTAGAGATCGAGTGCTTCCAGACACCTTGGACCAATGTCTAAAACTTGTCTTTAGGAAATCACTTCTTTCCACATGTAGAGACTCCAAGTGAGAACTAATGCACTCTTCATAGTCTACATCTGGGAGTCTTGGTCAGAAAGCTGCTCCTGGAAATGGAGCAGGAGCATTAGGTATTTTCTTTGAAGAAGGCAAAGTTATTTTATCTCAGAGAAAAGCCTAATTTTATGAGCACACTGAAGGTTAGATGACAAGGTCAAACCTCAACCAGTGCCTTCAATAACTATCCTCTCTCACAAAGGCTGTATGTTTGGGATGAATCAGAAATTTTTTTTAAATAAATAAATATGTACTCTGGTGTCCTTTTGTTTCATATTATGTTTCTAAACAGTGTGATTGTTGTTAACATTGGCTCTCTGTAGCCCTGAAATACTGGAAGACGTTTTGTCCACAAGGACAGAATTGCTGAAATTTTAATTGTAGAATTAAATTAACTCTGTGTAAGGTCAGTAACCACGGCCACCATCATAACAGCCTGGCCCATGCAGGTTCGCATTGGATTTGGACAGATGGTAATGAAACAATGGAGCCAAGAACTGGTGGGCCATCATCTTTAATTCTAGCTTGCACCCAGCAGGCAAATGAAAACACACACTGGGCTCCAAAATCCACTCATTCAGTGCTCACAAAGCCACTGACTTATCCGAGTTTCCTAGAATCAAAGGTTTCTAGCTCACCAGACTTATTCACCTCTGTTCCCCATCTCCTTCTCTCTGCACAAACTCTGCACAAACTGGCTTCTCCTTCAACACTCTGCCATCTTGGCTGCTTCTCTGGCCTCCTCCATATGGCCTCTCTCTGCTCTCCTCTCTGCTCTCTCCTCTAATGCTAATCTCAGGAACTGAGAGAGAGCAAGCTCACGGTCTGCCCCACTTTATAGTGTAGAAACCAAAACCTTTAATCCAATATACAAACAAGGAAGTCTCTGATATAAAGTCACTTATCTGAGGCATAATGGGACTCTTCATGAGAGTGCACCTTCCTACATCAAAAAGGGTGGGAAAGGCTTAGTCCCAAAACCAAGCCCAAGGATCCTGCCTGCCCACAGCCCACCCCCAACACACATTAACATAATCATGCCCATCCCAAGCAAGAAGGGCAACCAATACCATCACCTAGATGACGGGCTTCCACATGGGCAGTGCCATCTTTTAATAAAGTGAGCATACTCTGCCATTTATAAAGCCAACTGCCTGACTTACAATCAATCCCTCATGCAGAACATAAGATGTAAACCTGTGGAACAAGGCTTAGGACTAAGTATGCAAGATCTAAATAATTGGATAAATTAAAGTTTCTCCCAACAGTGATTGTTAAGCTATTTTGATGAGAAAACTTTTCATCAATTCTGGCAATAAAAAAAATTTAGAAATCCTAGAGTCAGGTGCTTTTGAGGTTGGACAGACATAGTCCTCATAAGGGAAATGCAGAGAACTAGGGGAATATTTGACCACATGGCCATCAGCAGAGTGAGAGATTGTTTCTTAGAATAAATAACAGTGGTATGCAAAATTTGCATAGCAAGTGAACACACAATCACTTAACAGAAGAGCTGTGCTTAAGGGTAAGACAGCTGCTTCAATATAGAAGTCCCCAGTAATTCCTCAAGGCCAGAAGTAACCTAATGAACAAGTATGGAAATAGTTCCAATACCACATCAGTTTAAAGGTCAAGGGATGCACTAAAAGGTATAGTTTGGCCCAGTCCAGCAGCCAAGAAGGAGGTCGTCTTGAGGACTAAGCTGTCTTAGGACTTAACGGCACACACATATCAGTCTTCCCATGGATTGGGTATAATATAAACAAATTTTCTTTCTAGGAAAATAAAACAGATTTGGGTGTAATCTCCTAAATTCTTGCTGACTAGAAAGAATAAAGAGTTCTTAGATGTAATAAAAATGATTACAGAAAGCAGCAGGAGGAAAAACAATGCTAAGATTATGAATAAAATAAAATAAGTCAAGAAACAAGTGAAAATATATGATACAAGGAAGAAATGCACCCACCTAACATGGTGTCCGGAACATAATACTCCAACCAGGTTACTGAAGAAGTGAAAAACTAAAGAAACAGATGGAAAAGACTTCATCCACTGTATATATCAGAAACAACCTCCTTCCATAGGAGTCGAATTTGGAGCTTCAAACAGAGGCAGCACAAAAATGTCTTAGTCCGCCTGACCAGGCAGTGGCGCAGTGGATAGAGCATCAGACTGGGATGCAGAGGACCCAGGTTTGAGACCCCAAGGTCGACAGCTTGAGTGTGGGCTCATCTAGTTTGAGCGAAGCTCACCAGCTTGGACCCAAGGTCGCTGGCTCGAGCAAGGGGTTACTTGGTCTGCTTGAGCCCCCGGGTCAAGGCATATATGAGAAAGCAATCAATGAACAACTAAGGTGTCGCAACGAAAAACTGATGATTGATGCTTCTCATCTCTCCGTTCCTGTCTGTCTGTCCCTGTCTGTTCCTCTCTCTGATTCTCTCTCTGTCCCTGTAAAAAAAAAAAAAAAAGTCTTAGTCCATGAACAAATAAAGCTTTGTGCTGTCCCTGAAAGGAAGACACTTGTCTTAGTGGTTAGTATTTCCCCTCTGAGGGTCTGCAGGCAGATGTGAGTATGCTTGCCATGGCCAATTGTGAAGTAAAGAAAATATTATGAGTAGTTGTCAGGATTTTCCAGACTTCCTGACTGCTATCTAGCTTATCTGATTCAAGTGCAAGTAGCTAACATTCACCTGAGAAACAAACTTGAATTTGGGGAAGAGGTAGTGCTTTTAGCTCTTCTTCCATTGAAATTCATGACTTTGAAAGTAAGGGAGCCTTCAGGAAGTAGACAGGGGAAGTTCATTGTCTGGAGTATATTCAGAAATATTCCTTTAGGGGTCAGCACTGTTTTCATTTTGGGAGGAAAAATATTTCATTGTGTAGGTCAATAGTACAGGCTTACTTGCTGTCCACCAAATGCCAATTAACAACCTCCATTTATCATGACAACCAAAAAATACCCCAACAGAATTCCAACTGTCCTCCTGGGGAGTATTATCTAGTTGAATAATATTGAGTTCTTTAAGAATTCAATTTAGGAAAAATAAATAAATAAGTAAATTTTAAAAACTAATGAAGGAAGGAAGGGAGGGAGTAAAGAAGGAAGAAAATAAGAAAATAAATTCAATTTAGGCTTCTAAACCATTGTGTGCTGTATTAAAATGATAGGCTCTTAAGAAAATATAAAGTTGATCTTGTAAAATATTGGACTCACATGCTTCACAAGACTTGATTATGTTCAAAACAACTTTGAATGATATTCAAGTATGAAATAGAGAAAAACTCAAATGTGCATTATGTCAGCTCCTTTCATATGTTCACTCCATTACAGAATGTCTACTGGATGTTCAGAGTCTGCAGACTTAAGTCCTAAGACCCCTCCATTTCCCTTGCTAATGCCCTACTTCAGGCCTTGAAAACCTCATTATCTGCCGTGGCTGTTCATTTCACCCTCTGGCTGGCTCTTCTACTTCCACCACTGGGTAACTAACTCCCAGCTCCCACCACAGCTGGGTTCCTGGGACATAGCTTTGTGCTCTTCCTTTGTCATAGCAACCCATACAGATCATTTTGTAATGACCATTCTGTCCATCTTAGCCCTGGAAGCACGCACACTCAGGTGGAATCTTTCCAGGCAGTTCTCCAATACTGGCTCAGTTTCAGTGCCAGGGCAAAAGCAGACACGCTGGAGAATGAACAGCAGAGTAAGGTGGTTACCTAGTCACTCTCAGGAAAGAACAGTGGGGAGAAAGGTTAGAAACATTGTTTATCACTTCACAGTTTATATGCAAGTATTCAGAGTGTAAATAATGAAGCTAAAGTCTAAGAATAGAAAATAAATGTGATCTCATGAGCTCAACTGAGAACTGGTGGCTAATAAGCTAAAAAGTTTAAGGGTAGATGTAGTTTTAAATGTGGGTGGGTCAAAGAATGTCAGTAAAATGTTTTGTTCTTGCTTTCTTCTGTGTTCTCTCTCTTTTTTTTAATCCTTCCACACTTCAAAGGTGATTGAGATAGCCACAGAAAGTACAGCTAACCTTCTATTAGTAAACCCAATGTAAAGGAACTCCCATTCCTCGGCTGTTTCAGAAAGAGTCCTTCCTGGATTCTCATTCTTTTGGTTTAATATGTTATGTATCCTTGAACAATTACAAAGGGCAGGTGTTTGAAGTGCTCTAGTTGGCTCCTGCAGAGCCAGAGTGCTGCTGTAAAAAGGAGAAGTCAGGAAATGAGTAGCCAAGAACAACTGATGTCTACAGCATTGGTCAGGATCTCTTGACTTAGATTTAGTAATAGAAGAAAAGTTTTAGAGAGTACATGTGTGTGTGACCATCAGCTTTCTAGAAAACAAATCCTACAATCTACAAAGGCAGAAGTATTTAAAAATTTGTTTTGTATACTGCTATATTACCACAATCTAGAACAATGCCTGGTGCATAATGGGTTCCCCCAAATAACTGATGAATAAATGAGTATGAGAATCCTTGCATATGCAAAACAAATCAGTGGAGACTGTGTGATGGAGCCTCTGAGCACATGCTCCAGACCACCCTGTCAGACAGAAACTATTCCTGATGCTTTCCTACGATGTGCCCACTGCTAATGATGGATTGAAGCTCTCCAGATACACACTAAAGACTGAGTACACCAAATGCATGGTTTCTTTGACTCATTTTGCTATAATCTTGTTTTCAGAAGGTACTGGAAGTTATGTCTGTTAGAATTTCCTCTGACCAAAAAGTGAGAACCATTTAAAACTGGGAGTGAAAAAGATAAGCGCCTCCAAAGAAAGTGACTATGTCATTAAAAATGTAAAGCTACTATAGACATTTACTTCAGATATGCACTTATACAAATGCATACACGGTGACTCAAAACTTCATATGGACTAGTCAACAACATTTATCTGGAAAACTATGTATAAAAAGAACAATGAATAGGGAATATATATATCAGATATTGAAGCATATTCTAAAACTAAAAAGTGTGATACTGCCTTAGAAGAGACAATGAAATAAAATACAGAGCCTAGAAATAAATTTTTAAAAGACTCTATAGGTAGACCCTGGCCAGTTTGTTCAGTGGTAGAGCACTAGCCAGCATGTAGATGTCTGAGGTTCAATTCCTGCTCAGGGCACACAGGAGAAACACCTATCTGCTTCTCCACCCCTCCCCTTCTCACTTCTCTTTCTCTTTCTCTCTTTCTCTCTCCGCCTCCTGCAGCCATGTCTCAATTGGAGCAAATTGGCCCCAGGCACTGAGGATGACTTCATGGCCTCTGCCTCAGGCCCTAAGAAGAGCTCAGTTGCTGAGCAACAGAACAATGCCCAGATGGACAAAGCATCGCCCCCTAGTGGGCTTTCTAGGTTAATTCAGGTTAAGGCACATGTGGGAGTCTGAGGACCCAGTTTCAAAATTCCAAGGACAACAGTTTGAGCATGGGCTCATCCAGCTTGAGCATGGGGTCACTGGCTTGAATGTTGGATCATAGACATAAATCCCTCATCACTGGCTCAAGCCCAAGGTTGCTGGCTTGAACAAGGGGTCATTGGTGTTAATCCAAATTCAGAGGGACCCAAAACATGAAAGACAGAAATAAGGTCCGTAGTTTACACACCAAAGCTTTATTGTTTAGCTTGGCCAAGCGGCGGCAGCTCTGACAGAAATCTGAGGGATAGCGCGCCGGCCTTTGTTCTACCTAGTTTTTATAGTTTTGTAAGTGGGAAGTACAGAAGCAAAAATTGCAATTAGGAGCCCCTTACCACTATTGGTTATAGTCATATGTCCTTTAACATGATAGGACCACGTTCAATTTGCAAGCCATACATCATTTTGGGGAAAACAAAGTTTACAAGCCAACACAATGGTAGAAAGATGTCTCTTTACATATTAAAGGCATTCCTATATTATCTAGTGTTTATCTGCTATCTCTCTGTCCAGAGTCACACACACATTTACATAGGAGAGGTAGTTTCGGTGGGGACAAATGCCCGCAAATGACTCATTGCTATAAGAAAAGGTTTATTTTGGCTTTTCTCTCCCTGCACCTGGCTAGCCATTCACCCCTTTCCCCACAGGTGTGGTGGAATGTCTGGGAATCCATGTTTTCCTCCCCTTGCATTTACAATACAATGCCAAGGGCCATCCTGGTTATGCCAAGCACACAGTACAGAGATATTCTCACAATTTCTCTGCACACCTTAATCCAAATTAATAAAATGTTCTCCAAGCCTCCTAAAATATTAATATTAATTCTGTAGCCTTTGGTACTTTACAACACCTGTGGGTGAAATGGCTCAGTGGCTCCTCAATTGGCTCAGTTGTAGGCCCCCACTTCAGTCAGGGCACATGTGAGAAAGTAGTCAATGAACAACTAAGGTGTCACAACCAAAAACTAATATTTCTCATCTCCCTTCCTGTCTGTCTGTCCCTGTCTGTCTGTCTGTCTCTCTCACTTACATAGATAGATAGATAGATAGATAGATAGATAGATAGATAGATATCTTAAATGAATAAGGAGAAAGTGGATGATTTGTTTGATCTAAACCTTACACTTGATTAAAATACAAATGTAAAAAAATTAAGACCCCAAAGCAGTAACTTTACAATGGGACTTATCCAACTGACATAGGAGTCAGAAGACAAAAAAAAAAAAAAAAAAAAAAAGACTGAATAAATTCTACCATGGAAAATTAAAATTTTTTTCATGCAAGAAATATTACAAATAAAGTCAAAATGACAAGCAACCAATCAGGAAAACATTTACTTCTTCAATCACAGACAAAGGCTTAATTTCCCCAATATGTAAGTTCAAATTAATTTTTAAAAAGATTATAAACCATTTAAAAAATGTATGAAAGATATAAATAGTTCATAGGAAAGTAAATATAAAAGGGCTCTTAAAAATATGAAATATGTTCAGCATTGCTCACTAAAGAAATACAAATTAAAACTGCACTGAGACACTATTTTCCTACCACTCAAGCTGGCAAGGATCCAGAAGTCCAATAACATACTGGGCTGGTGAGGCTGGAGGTGGAGCGAGCACATTTATCATTTGATGGGGATAAATTGGAGGGCCACAAAGGTCAATATGGTAATATTTATTAAAATTACAAATGTGCCTGCCCTTCAACCCAGCAATTCCATTTCAAGGCCCTTATCCTATAGCAGTACCCACACAGACACTTTGTACAAAATGATATATGTACAAGATTATTTTTTGCAACGTTGTAAAAGCAAAAGATTAGAAACTACATAAATGTCCATTAAAAAGGAACCTAGACAAGGTAATATTATTCAATTGTAAAAAAGAACCTCCAAAATGTACTGATAGGTAAAAAAGAAAAAAAAAATCCAAGAATCAATGTGTTGGTCAAATAAGTTTGTAAATTGATATATATGTTTGCTCGCTTATAGTTTGTATTGTGTGTGGGGGACAGGCTGTAAGCAGGCTGGGTCTTTATAGCCTGAGGCTTACTTTTAAGACTAAGTTTTTCCCCACACCCTTGACTGACTGTACGATGTGGGTGGTACACTCTTATGAGGAATCCCATTATGCCTCAGATAAGTGACTTTGTATCAAAGACTTCCTTGTTTGTATATTGGATTAAAAGATTTGATTTCTACACTATAAAATGGGGGCAGACCAGGAGCTTGCTCTCTCTCGGTTCCTGCTATCACCATTGCAGGAGCCTCCCTGATCCCTTGCCCTTTATGGGAAAAGCAGGTTTTCTGCTTTTCCTTTGTCTTCTCTTGTGGCTTGCCTGTCTTGGTGAGATACCAGTAAACAGAATGGCCCACCATCCTCCGACTCCACCATTTCTTTACCATCTGCCTGAATTCAATGAGAACCTGCATGTGAATGGCCATGATGGTGGCCCCTGGCCATACACAATGTGTAAAAGAAAAGGAAAATATGTACTTTCTTTTTAACTGCATAAAGATCTCTGGATGGATACCAATGATATTGGGTCACTAAGTTTATATTGAAGAGGAGAAGAATTTTTTGTTTTTGTTTTTCTTTTTTTTTATTCATTTTTAGAGAGGAGAGAGAGAGAAGGGGGGAGGAGTTGGAAGCATCAACTCCCATATGTGCCTTGACCAGGCAAGCCCAGGGTTTCAAACCAGCGACCTCAGCATTTCCAGGTCGACGCGTTATCCACTGCACCACCACAGGTCAGGTGAAGAGGAGAAGAATTTGATGGAAAGAGTGGCAAAAGAATTTCAGACATATTTAAAAATTACATTAAGTTTTTATTTTCCAAGAATTCTAAGCCATGTGAATGTACACCTTATTCAAATATTAAGTAAATCAATCACTTTAATAGATAATGGATATCTATGAGTTTTTAGGTTGCAGCAGCTTGTTTTTATTAACAGAAAATAAAAATTCAAGTTATACTTGATTTCAGCCTTCCAAGAAGTACTAAAAGAGATCCTTACTAGTTTCTGGTGGGATCCTAGCCAAATCAGAGAGAGAGAAGAGAAAAGTATGTTACATCTGTGGTAGTTAGCAATGTGGTAGTTGTTATGGCCCTCTTCATATTCCCTTGTAATTTTTAATATTTTCTCAATGAGCAGAAATTACTTTTGTAACCAGGGGAAAAATGTGTTATTTTAAAATTTGTATGTTCTTTAGAATTTATATATTAGTTAAAATTCACATACTTCAGATTCACCCTGTCTTCCAATGAAGGCCAAACCTTAGAAAAATGCTGCATCTGTTGATAGAGTGCTAAGGTGAAGGATGCCATTTGGAAAATCTAAATAAGAACCATAGCCACCTCCATTTATAAAAAAGAGGAAGGAGAAGGAGAAAAAAACAAGGGTGGGTGTGTAGAAATACACAGGGCAAAAGCTGAAGCAAGCTTAGCTGGAGAGGTCAATATCACTGGGACAGGAAGAGTCCTTGACAAGATCATCAAAAGAGGAACAATGAAGACCTTAGATAGCAAACATTAGATATATTCAATGTTTGATGTCTGTAAAGCCAGTATCCATGGCCACCATCACAGCCACCTGGCCCATACAGGTTCGCATTGGATTCAGACAGACGGTAATGAAACAACAGAGCCACGAACTGGTGGGCCGTTAGCTTTAATCCTAGCTTGCACCCGGCGGGCAAGTAAAAACACACACTGGGCTCCAAAACCCACTCATTCAGCACTCACAAAGCTACTGACTTATCCAAGTTTCCTAGAATCAAAGGTTTCTAGCTCACTAGCCTCATTCTCCTTTGTTCCCCATCTCCTCTCTACACAAACTCTGCACTAACTGGCTTCTCCTTCAGCAGTACGACATCTTGGCTGCCTCTTTTCTTCTCCATGTGGCCTTACTCTGCTCTCCAACCTACTCTCTGCTTTAATGCTAATCTCAAGAACCGAGAGAGCAAGCTCACGGTCTGCCCCACTTTATAGTGCAGAAATCCAAACCTTTAATCCAATATACAAATAGGGAAGTCTCTGATACAAAGTCATTTATCTGAGGCATAATGGGATTCCTCATGAGAGTGCACCACCCCACATCAAAAAAGGTGGGAAAGGCTTAGTCCTAAAACCAGCTCCAAGATACAAGGATCCTGCCTGCCCACAGCCCGCCCCCAACACACCTTAATATAATTATGCCCATTCCAAGCATAAGGGCAACTAATATCATCACCTGGGAGATGGGCTTCCACGTGGGCAGCGCCATCTTTAACCAAGTGAGCATAATATATTTTATCTGCCCAACAAGGTCTTTAAATAGATTTTATGGTGTTTGACCAAGCGGTATGTGATGCACAATTCTTCTTAATTTCTTCATGAAAACATCAGTAATTTCGTGTATGTATATACAGTGTTTCCTCAGACCCCCAAAGGGATTTAGCTGAAGAGGAGCCAGTGGAAACCCTCTAGTTTGAGGAGAGCTTCCCCAGTAAAAGGCGGGACAGGAACTAGTATGGTCTGGTCCAGAATTGTAAGAAGGTCAGTTGGCTGGAGCATGAAGTATTGGGTGGGTGGGGCAGGAGATGGGGCTTGAAGATAATGAGCAAGAGACATTGTAGAGGACCTTCTGCCTTGTAGGGCATATAGACCTTATCTCTTAGATTATGTAAAACCACCAAAGTTTTAAGTGAAAAAGTCTTAGCCCTGGCCAGTTGGTTCAGTGGATAGAGCATCGGCCCAGTGTATGGATATTCCTGGGTTCAATCCCCAGTGAGGGCACACAGGAGAAGATATCATCTGCTTCTCTCCCCTTCCCTTCCCCCCACCACTTCCCCTTCTATAGCCAGAGACTGGCTGGTCTGAGTGCTGGCCTCAGGCACTGAGGATTAGTTGATTCAATCTTCAGCCCCTGACAGGGATTATCTTGTAGATCTTAGGTGGGGCACATGCAGGAGTCTCTCTATCTCACCTCCTCTCACTTAAAAAAAATAGAAAGAAAGAAAATGTCTTAGATATGTATCTTAGATCAGTGGTCCGCAACCCCCGGGCTGCAGACTGGTACCAATCCATGGGCCATTTGGTACCGGTCCGCAGAGAAAGAATAAATAACTTATATTATTTCCATTTTATTTATATTTAAGTCTGAACGATGTGTTATTTTTAAAAGATGACCAGATTCCCTCTGTTAACATCCGTCTAAGACTCACTCTTGATGCTTGTCTCGTAAGTTCGACAATTATATTTAAAAATACCACAGTTTTTACGCCAGTTGCATCATTTTATTTTGTGCATTTATCTGTCCCACCCTAAAGGCCGGTCCCTGAAAATATTTTCTGACATTAAACCGGTCCGTGGCCCAAAAAAGGTTGGGGACCACTGTCTTAGATGGATCATGTGGTTGCAACTAGAGGACAGATTGGAATGGCCAAGGCTAGAGACAGGGAGAGAGATTAGTTTGATTTCACAACAAACCTCATACAGGTGATGGATGAGAGGAGAAGAATAAGGATCATGGTGGTCAGGCAAAAGAAACATACAGGTATGAGAACTCTTCAAAGGTTAGAATCAGCAAGACATGATGATTGAATCAATTGAGGCCAAGTAAGAGAAGAATGTCAGAGATGCTTCTTAAGTTTCTTAGACTAGATATAGTTAACAAGAAAAAAGGACAAAGCATATTCAGAAAAGAGCAATTTTGCATGCCTGTTTTTAGGCTTGCTTTATAGCTCTTTATTATTATTATTATTATCGTGTATGTGTGGTAAGAAAACTATTAATTCAGCTCTAGCCGATGGCACAGTAAATAGAGAGTTGTCCTGAAGTGCCGAGTTTGCCGGTTTGATCCCAGATTTGCCGTCAATTCCAAGGGCACCACCTCCTTCCTTAAGGCTCCAACTTGAACCTGAGGTTGCTGGTTTGAGCTCTGGTCAGGGTATAAAAGAGAAGCAATCAATGGGTGCACAACTATGTAGAGCAATCAGTTGATGTTTGTCATCTCTCTATATATATATCCCCCTTCCTCTTTCTCTTTCTCTCAAAAGAAACAAAACTATAAAATCAGTTTGAAGATGCAATCTTTGTACATTTGCAGTACTTATGGGTCAACCAGGTAGAGATGCTGAGCAAGTAGTTTGATACCTAATCTACACTTTGGAAAACAATCTGGGCTAGAGGTATAGAAATCACTAGGTCATAGGCAAATAAGTCATAGAGAAGAGATGGGTGTTGTGGGATGGTCACCAATGGGGGACGGTCACGTGAAGAACCCAGACCCAGGAACTTGGCTAGAACCACCCACATTCAGGCAAACCAAAAAAAACTTCCCAGGAGCCCTTTGGAAAAAAGCAACTGTCCGTCAGCCAGTGAGATTTTACCACGTCATATTAGCTCGACCACCCTAGGAACCCTTTAAATATCTCCCACATGGGTCACCCTATGCGACTTCCCTGGCATCTGTCCCCAGGACTAGGGAACCTCATCGGGCAGAATGCACTCTGTACTCAATAAAACTTTTGCTTATCCACATGTCATGGCTATGCCCCTTGCTTCTTCCTCGGCAGGGAAAAATACCTTACATCTTATGCCGAAAACCTGGGAGGAGTCAGAAGTTCTCAAGGACCACTCCTCTTCCCTTCCCTCCGAGAAAGAACCAGGACCTCCGACCTTCCACCCACTTCGGCACACAGTGCTGTAGGTCACCTGCCTCCAGCCTCCCTCAGTTCTTTCCGCCAAGACTCCCTGTTCAAAACCACAGCTGCATCAGGGACCTCTTTCCATTCCAAATGCATGTGTGCCCATGGAGATGTCCTGAACACATTCACTTTACTTATCCATCCAGTGGCCAGAGCTTGAGTTGTGGGACGCCAATTCTCAATTCTGACCACTCCGAGGACTGAGGGTGGCCGTGGGGACACAGGAATCTAAACCTAATCCAAAAACACTCCTGGAGTTGCCTTTTCCAAAATCTCTTCCTCCCTAAAGAAGAAGAAACTGTTCTTCATCTCTGCTGTGGCCAGGCCACAGAACCCACTGGATAATCATTTTTTGTGGACATGGGAGCTGCCTTCTGGATAATCAAACCAGGTAGCCTCCTGAAAGGACTTTCGGTTTTAACATCCTCACCAATTTAACTATCGCCAAAAGAGCTGGGAACTGGTTGGAGATCCCTTACATTCATGGCTTCTAGTTATTCGTGCTCCCATCCTAATCTCTGTGCCACCTGTTCTATGCGCAGGCCCATTTTTGGCCAGAGAAACCTCACCTAAAACCTCCGCTCCTAATCTTTCCTTCTCTGCCAATTCCCAACTCTCTCCCCCTCCTGCCCCGAGGGGCATCCCTCTCTCAGGACCCCTCCCTGGTCCCCATCTGTGGACCTCTTTCGCTTGGGTCTCTTCCCTCCAAGAGCCCCCTCCCCTCCCTTCGCAGGATCCTGTTTCTCATTCACCTGCAAATACCAGTCTCTTTTTCTCCTCCCCTGCTGGCCACGGTCCCCTCCCTTCTCCACTGTGTTCTTAAGCCCCTCCTCCGTCAGGCCATTCTCAGTTTGCCATTGCCTCTTACACCAGTTTTCAAGACTCCAAGGCCCAAACCCAATTTTCTTGCAGGAAGTTCTGACCCTGTCCTGCCTCTGGCTCCGGCGTTTCTGGCTGGATCTGGGTGCCAAGCCCCCCTCCTCTTATTCTCTACCCTAAACCCCTATCCAGACCTGTGAACATGGCATTTAAAGTTTTTAATGGCCACAGCTAGTAGATAAAGGCCAAGGTTGTTTGCCAGGCCCACATGCAGCAGAAGGTAATGCTCCAAACCCAGGCTCTTTAGGCAACCCTGAGGCCAGCAGAGCAACAAGGGCAAGGCACAGGAAGTGTCCGACCCAAATCCAGGCTGCAAGGCGGAACCCCACCATTGGTCCTGGCAGTACCCTGCCCGAGGCCACCCACTGAGCCCTGTTCTGACTGCAAGCAGCCTGGTCACTAGCAGAGCTATTGCCCCTTTGGGTTACAGGCTTTTTCTCAGTGGAGGACAGGCCACCCAGATGGGAGGCCAGTCCAGCCAGACGGGCCCACTGCTTGAACTCCTAAACATCATGGACGGCTGACACAGCCTGGACTCGGAGACCTCCCCATTATCCTCACCAAACCCAGGGTAATGCTACAGAAACAGGTAAGTCCATCTCATTTTTTGTGGACATGGGAGCTGCCTTCTCTGTTTTGCCATCACACTCTGGACCTCTAGTTCTCTCACAGGTCTCGGTTATGGGAGTGGATGTGACCCCTTCCTTTCCCCTTCTTACGCCACTCCTGACATGCAATTTTGCCTCAAATTTGCTGGCCCCTACCCATCTCCGGCTCACCAAAAGGCTGGACCCTGAAGATACCCCTATTACTCCTCATTAAAAAAAAAAAATTCTACAGGACCACATCTGCGAAGTTTCTCCATTCACAGTCTAACAGATGTTCCTCCCAACTCCCCTCAAAGCCACCACCTGCCGATCTCCCTCTCCACACAATGCCCCTAATCAGCAGGAAGTAGCCAGACAAATAAATGACACCCTTAATTAACACAAAAGATCGGAATGTGGGGTGGTCAGCAATGGGGGACAGTAACGTGAGAAACGCAGATCCGGGAACTTAGCTAGAACTGCCCACATCCAGGCGCGCCAAAAGAAACTTCCCAGGAGCCCTTTGGAAAAAAGCGACTGTCCATCAGCCAGTGAGATTTCACCACATCATATTAGTTCGACCAACCTAGAGACCCTTTAAATATCCCCCATGCGGGTCACCCCATGCAACTTCCCTGGCCTCTGATCCCAGGGCTAGGAAACCTCATCGGGCAGGATGCGCTCTGTACTCAATAAAGCTTTTGCTTATCCACACTTTGTGGCTCCAGCCCCTTCCTTCTTCCTCAGCGGGGAAAAATACCTTACATTAGGGTCCCTTGGAATATCAGCACAGGAAGATGGGCAATGGGTCAAACATAAAACCCTTAGAGAGTGATGTCTGAAATTGAAGATGTGACTGTAGGGTTTATGGTTTGCATGACAGGATGGATTGTGACTTGATTATTTAAGTCAGGTACCTGTAGTTGCAGTAACAGAGATTCACTCAATTTTTCTTAGTAATAATAGAAAAGTCAGGTGGATATGAACCAGACCTACAGACCTCAGGAAATGAAGCCAGTTGGGGAATCTCTGTCTCTCTTCACTTCTGTTTTATTTCCCTGCACATCCAATTCATTGTCTTAGTACCAACCAGCTTTATCAGCTCTTTTCTAGGATTAACTACCCAAAATGTAGTAAGTTCATAAATATTTTGAAACTGCAAGCAAATTCTTTTATTTATGTTTATTTGTACATTTCTCTGGGGAGAGAGTCCATAGCCTTCCTAGTCTTCTCAGAGTGATATAAGATACAAAAGAAGCTTCCAAACCTCATCATCAACTCTCCCTCCTTAGAAGGAGGCAAACTTTGGTTTGCCTCAGCCACAACTCAACCCCATCAGACCTTATTACTTCCAGATCTATTGCAACTTATAAAGTTCTGTTCATTTTTTTTCAAAAAGAAAAGAAAAATTTATTGAGAAAATTGGCATTATTTTACATTTTTGTAAATTTCTTTAATGTATGGTTTAGTGGAAGACAGCTAGATTCTTTTATCTTTTGTATTCAATATCTTGAGATATCATACATGAAAAACTCCACTGTACACCAATGAGAGAATGAGAGATCCAAAGGCAAATAACGTTTTAGTGCTATTTTGGGTATAGGTTGTGGTGGGATTCAAATACTTTAACAACTGGTTCTCTGCCATAAGGATTGTGTTAAGTATAAAGAAATGATATTCAGAAAGTTTATTATTTCATGCATTTACTACTTAAATAAGAACAATAAAAGAGATACACAAAACTATGTAGATTATGTTATTAGAAAGAATTTTAAAATATTAATGAAAATATATTAAATAATACCTGACAAAAAACAATAAAACTGTTATTTAAGATATTTCCAGTGACAGCTTGTCACCCCCTGGTTGGCACTTTTTCTCTTTACATTATATGTTTGTTTACTGAAGTAACAAACGTGAGAGAATTAAAATGTAGTATTTTCTCAAAAGTATTATGAGTTTTATGAAATGAATAAATATTATAAGCATAATTCCATCAAATATTTTTCACCTATGGACAGAATGAACATTACTGTGGGTGCTTAGAATATGCTGTTGCACAGATGAATGTTAAAAAAGAGTAAGAAATGTAAATTTGTGATTTCCAAATGGTCAGCTTCCCAAGTATCCACCTTAGAGAGAATTCTGAGTACAAGTGTGGTTTTAACAACCAGTTCGCCAAACTCAACAAAAAATTAGGTATCGGTTCTGCCAAATCAGTGCAAACTTGCTGAATCCCCCCCTACTCCACCCCCCCCGAGTATAGGTTTGACCTTGGAGATCCTCTGAAAGAGTTTTGGGAACCTTTCCTCTCAGAGGTCATTAGACTACATGAATTGCTAGATAATAGATTTTTAGTAGTCCTCTGCTCCATTACCAATAGAACATCTAATTATATATAGACAGGATTATATAGAGTAACCTAATCTATATGGAACACTCAGCTTTCTTGCTTATTTTTAACTTGATTTCTGATTATATCCTTGAGTTTGTCTATGTATTTTATTTCCTTTGCTCTTCATAAGCAAATACAAAGAATCTTTGCTGACTTTAATTTCTAGGAGAAATAGGTAGCAATATTTTTAATAGGTCATCAATTGGGACAATTTTTCTGAAATGATCCTGGCATCTTTTAATGGTAGCCTTTACCTGCAAAGGTGCTGTAGCCATTGAGAGATTTGTTTTAAAACTCAAGAGGAGTTCTTTAAATGTATATTTTTATTTGTAAGAAATGCATAAAAATTCTTATTTTATTTTTAAATTTGTATATTGATTTTTTTGTGTGTATGCATTAGTAATGGTACTAGAGTATATTTCTCATATTTTTTTTAATTTAGTGTCATCTCATTTATCACTAGAAATCCTAAAGAACAAATTAGTCTCATATCTTATCTCAAGATAGCTCAGTATAGGGAGGAGACAAGATGGCGATGGAGTAGGCAGATGTACCAACTTTCACCTCCCAGAACCAAAGTGGATTATAAACTAATTTTAAGAACCATCATCTGAAAAAATCAACTTTGGACTAAACTAAGAGGACTCTTCAACGAAGGAAAACTGAAGAAGCCACCCTGAGACTGATAGGAAAAGCAGAAATGTGGAGAGGGCTGCCCAGCTCCCTGGAGCAAACAACAGCCGGGAGAGAGGGGAGGGTCCTGAGTCACAGGAACAAAGCCCCAGCTTGCAGCCCCAGAGCCTAGAAGAGGCCTATGGACAGTATTTAGCTGGAAACAAGATAGTTTGTGAGAAAGAGACTGTTTTCTCAGACCCAGGATTCTTCTTAAAGGGACCACGCAGAAAACCTCTCTCAAAACCACTCACCCGGGGCTCCGAAGGACACAGAGAGAGAAGAGGACCAGAGTAGCAGGAAGAGAGTGTAATCTAGGAGGCACAAGAAGAAACATTTTGAAAGACACCACCCTAACCTCTGGGACGATTCACTCCCCAAATTTGAAGTGAATATTTCCCCTTGAAATAGCAATACCAGCAAAGGGAAGCAGGACACCAGCCAAACAAGCTCTCCTGTGGCACTCAGAGCAGAGTCTCTTAGAAGGAAGGAGCTTCAAGAACTACAGTAGTGAGCCTTAGGGTCTGAGCTGCAGTGCCCCCACCCACACGGCTGAGGGCTCACCCGAGGGCGGGTGGCGGCAGGACACAGAAGAGAGGTTCTGTCGACAAGGTCAGAAGCCGGCTGGCCACCACTCAGGCCCAGGTGTGAGCTCAGTCTTGCCTGGCTGGGGGGGAGAGGACGAGCAAAAGTGGTCAAGCCCAGCTGCGGGCTGCCTGCAATCTAGCCTACAGGGGAAGAGCAGGAGCCCCAGAAGAGGGAGAGACCCACCCTTGAGCAAGGGCGCAGGAACACAGCCTTGCCCCGCCTGTGGAACCGAGACGTGTGGCCTGACTTGGGAGCTGGCTCCTCCTGCGGGGTGGAGCGAAAAGCCCAGAACAAGTGGAGTCCCAGTACTGAGCCTGGGCACGCAGTCCCACCCAACCTGTGGAGCCAAGGCTTGCAGCCATCCCACGAGCGGGCTCCACCTGCAAGGGGGGGCAAAAGCCCGGAATCAGGTGGAGACCCACAGCTGAGCAAAGGTGCTCACCCCTGCCCTTAGGGCCGAACATAACGCCACCCGCAGGGGCGGGGCAAAGGCCAAGGCCACCAAGATTTGTATACCCGAGCACGTGATCACGGCCACTCCCATGAAGGAGAGCCAGAATCCACAGCAACAGCCCCAGTAGGCAGGCACCAGCAATGCCCATACCCGAACACCCAATGCAAGAACAGCAGAGAGGGTTGAGGGCCCGCAGACAGACCACACCTAGGAAACACAGACCACACTAAGTGGACTCCAGTGGCCAAAACCTTCTTTTACACAGACAAAATGAGAAAGCAGAGAAATGTAACACAAATGAATCAAGAGAAGTCCCCAGAAAAGGACCAGAATGAGTCAGATAGAACCAAATTACCAGATGCAGAGTTTAAAATAAAGATTGTTAGGATGCTCAAAGATATTAGAACAACAATAGATGGTCATTATGAACACCTAAATAAAGAGATAGCAAATAGAAAAAAGGACATTGAAATAATAAAAAAAATCAGTCAGAAATGACAAATATAATATCAGAAATGAAGAACACAATGGAAGAAATTAAAAGCAGGATGGAAGAAGCTCAGAATTGAATCAGCGAGTTAGAGGACAAGATAAATAAAGGAACAGAAGCAGAGCAGAAAAAAGAAAAGAGACTCAAAAAGTCTGAGGCAACTTTGTTCAAACATATCATAGCTGAAAACTTCCCTCAATTAATTAATGCAGGAAAACATCTCACAAATTCAAGAAGCACAGAGAACTCAATTAAAGAGAAACGCAAAGAAATCTACACCAAGACACATCATAATTAAGATACCAAAGCTAAGTGATAAAGAGAAAATACTAAAAGCTGCTAGAGAAAAAAAGACTATCACCTACAAAGGAGCCCCCATAAGGATGACTTCTGATTTCTCAAGAGAAACACTTGAGGCCAAAGGGAATGGCAAGAAATATTCAACATAATGCAGTACAAAAGCCTACAACCAAGACTACTTTACCCAGCAAGGCTATCATTTAAATTCATGGAGAAATAAAAAGCTTTCCAGAAAAAAAACTCAAGGAATTCATGACAACCAAACCAAGGCTGCAAGAAATGCTAAGAGGCCTGTTGTAAACAGATCAAAGGAGAAAAAGAATATAGCAAAAGAGGAATACAGTTTTAAAGAAAAAAATGGCAATAAACAACTACATATCATTAATAACCTTAAATGTAAATGGATTAAATGATCCAATTAAAAGACATAGGGTAGCTGCATGGATAAGAAAACAAGACCCATACATATGCTGTCTACAAGAGACACACCTTAAAACAAAAGATGCACATAGACTAAAGATAAAAGGAAAAATGGAAAAAATATTTCATGCAAATGGAAATGAAAAAAAAGCTGGGGTAGCAATACTTATATCAGACAAAATGGACTTTAAAACAAAGACTATAGTAAGAGATAAAGAAGGTCACTACATAATGATAAAGGGAGCAATCCAACAGAAAGATATAACCATTATAAATATCTATGCACCTAATATAGGAGCACCTAAATATATAAAGCAGAATTTGATGGATTTAAAGGGTGAGATCAATAGCAATACTGTAATAGTAGAGGATCTCAATACCCCACTAACATCACTAGATAGATTCTCAAGAAAGAAAATTAACAAAGGAACAACAGACTTAAAGGACATACTAGATCAACTCGATTTAAGAGATATCTTTAAAACCTTTCACCCTAAAGCAGCAGAATATATATTCTTTTCAAGTGCTCATGGTACATTCTCTAGAATAGACCACATGTTAGGGCACAAAAGCAGTCTCAACAAATTTAAGAAGATTGAAATTATATCGAGCACTTTCTCTGTTCAAAAGGGCATGAAACTAGAAATCAACCACAACAGAAAAACTGAAAAATATTCAAATACTTGGAAACTAAATAGCATGCTATTAAATAATAAATGGGTTAACAATGAGATCAAAGAAGAAATTTTAAAAATCCTTAAAACAAACGATAATGGGTATACATCACCTCAAAATTTATGGAACACAGCAAAAGCAGTCCTGAGAGGGAAGTTCAAAGCATTACAGGCATACCTCAAGAAGCTAGAAAAAGCTCAAATAAACAAATTGACCCTGCATCTAAAAGAACTAGAAAAAGAACAGCAAGTAGAGCCCAGAGCTAGTAGAAGGAAGGAAATAATAAAGATCAGTGCAAAAAGAAATGACTTAGAGGCTAAAAAAGACAATACAGAGGATCAATGAAACCCGGAGCTGGTTCTTGGAAAAGGTAAACAATATCGATGAACCTTTAACCAGACTCACCAAGAAAAAAAGAGAGAGGACTCAAATAAATAAAATTGAAAATGAGAGTGGAGAAATAACAACTGACACAACAGAAATACAAAATATTGTAAGAAAATACTATGAAGAACTGTATGCCAAAAAACTAGACAACCTAGATAAAATTGACAAATTTCTTGAAACATATAATCTTCCAAAAATTAATCTGGAAGAATCAAAAAACCTAAACAGACTGATTACAACAAATGAGATCAAAACAGTTATCAAAAAACTCCCAACAAAAAAAAGTCCTGGGCCTGATGGTTTCACAAGTTAATTCTACCAAATATTCAAAGAACTAACTCCTATTCTTCTCAAGCTATTTCAAAAAATTCAAGAGGAAGGAAGACTTCCTAGCTCCTTTTATGAGGCCAGTATAATTCTGATTCCAAATCCAGGCAAAGACAACACAAGGAGAGAAAATAATAGTCCAATATCCCTGATGAATTTAGATCCTAAAATCCTCAACAAAATATTAGCAAATCGGATCCAGCAATATATGAAAAAAATCATACACCATGATCAACTGGGATTTATTCTTGGGAGGCACAGTTGGTTCAATATTTGCTAATCAATCAATGTGATTCATCACATAAACAAAAGGAAGAAGAAAAACCACATTATAATTTTAATAGATGCAGAAAAAGCATTTGATAAAATCCAGCACCCATTCATGATCAAAACTCTCAGCAAAGTGGGAATACAGGGAACATACCTCAACGTGATAAAGGCCATCTATGACAAACCCACAGCCAACATCATATTCAATGGGCAAAAATTAAAAGGAATCCCCTTAAGATCAGGAACAAGGCAAGGGTGCCGCCTTTCACCACTCTTATTCAACATAGTTATGGAAGTCCTAGCCACAGGAAAAAGACAAGAAAAAGAAATAAAAGGCATCCAAATTGGAAAAGAAGAAGTAAAACTATCATTATTTACAGATGATATGATATTGTATATAAAAAACCCTAAATTCTCAGTCAAAAACTACTATACCTGATAAATGAATTTAGCAAGGTGGCAGGGTATAAAATTAATACTCAGAAATCAGAGGCATTTTTATATACTAACAATGAACTGTCAGAAAGAGAAATTAAGGAAGCAATCCCCTTTACCATTACATCCAAAAAAATAAAGTACCTGGGAATAAACTTTACCAGGGAGATTAAAGACTTGTACTCAGAAAATTATAAAACATTTATAAAAGAAATCAAGGAAGATACAAACAAATGGAAGCATGAAGAATAAACATCATTAAAATGTCTATATTACCCAAAGCAATTTATAAATTCAATGTAATACCAATTAAAATATCAATGACTTACTTCAAAGATATAGACCACATATTCCAAAACTTTATATGGAACCAAAAGAGAACACGAATAGCCTTAGCAATCTTGAAAAGGAAGAATAAAGGGGGAGGTATCACACTTCCGGATATCAAGTTATACTACAAGGCCATTGTACTCAAAACAGCCTGGTACTGGCATAAGAACAGGCATATAGGTCAATGGAACAGAACGGAGAACCCAGAAATAAACCCAGAGCTCTATGGACAACTGATATTTGACAAAGGAGGTAAGAGCATACGATGGAGTAAAAACAGCCTCTTTAATAAATGGTGTTGGGAAAATTGGACAGCTATCTGCAAAAAAATCAAACTAGACCACCAACTTATACCATTCACAAAAAAAAAAACTCAAAATGGATAAAAGACTTAAATGTAAGCCGTAAAACCATAAGCATCTTAGAAGAAAACATAGGCAGTAAGCTCTCCTACATCTCTCGCAGCAATATATATTTGCCGATTTATCTCCACAGGCAAGTGAAATAAAAGACAAGATAAACAAATGGGACTATATCAAACTAAAAAGCTTCTGCAGAGGTAAAGACAATAAGAACAGAATAAAAAGACAAACTACACAATGAAAGAATATACTTGACAATAAATCTGATAAGGGTTAATAACCAAAATTTATAAAGAACTTGTAAAACTCAATACCAGGAAGACAAACAATCCAATCAAAAATGGGCAAAAGAAGTGAATAGGCACTTCTCCAAAGAGGACATACAGATGGCCAATATGCATATGAAAAAATGCTCAACATCATTAGAGAAATGCAAATTAAAACCACAATGAGATATCACCTCACACCAGTCAGAATGGTGCTCATCAACAAAACAACACAGAATAAGTGCTGGCGAGGATGTGGAGAGAAGGGAACCCTCCTGCACTGCTGGTGGGAATGCAGACTGGTGCAGCCACTGTGGAAAACAGTATGGAGATTCCTCAAGAAATTAAAAATCGAACTGCCTTTTGACCCAGCTATACCACTTTTAGGAATATACCCCAAGAACTCCATAGCACTGCTTGAAAAGAAGAAATGCATCCCCATGTTCACAATAGCAAAGATCTGGAAACAGCTCAGTTGTCCGTCAGAGGACAAGTGGATTAAAAAGCTTTGGTACATAATACTATGGAATACTACTCAGCCATAAGAAATGAGGACATCGGATCATTTTCAACAACTTGGATGGACCTTGATAACATTATACTGAGTGAAATAAGTAAATCAGAAAAAAACTAAGAACTATGTGATTCCATACATAGTTGGGACATAAAAATGAGACTCAGAGATATGGACAAGAGTGTGGGGGCTACGGGGTGGGGGAGAGGAGAGGAAGGGAGTTGGGAGAGAGGAGGGGCACAAAGAAAACCAGTTAGAAGGTGATGGAAGACAATTGAACTTTGGGTGATGGGAATGCAGCATAATCAAATGTCAAAATAACCTAGAGATGTTTTCTCTGAACATATGTACCCTGATTTATCAATGTCACCCCATTAAAATTAATTTTAAAAAAAGATAGCTCAGTATATAATAAGTTTTCTTTGTCCTAAGATTTTCGATGCAGTTTTTTTTTTTTTGGGGGGGGGTATGTTAATATAGATTCATATGACTTTCTTCTTTAGTAATCTATGGCTTCTCTAATTTATTTTCAAAAAAATAATGCAGCAAAAATCAATAGTGTAGAGAATAAAAATTGTTGTTGCCTATAATCAACTATTTTTGTTTTTGTGGTGTATACCTATATGTATTATTTTACACAGTTGGAAGGGTTTTTTTTATTAATTTTAATGGGGTGACATAGATCAATCAGGGTACAATCAAGGAACATTCTGTTCTCTTCATTTTTGTTAGTTTAGATTTCAAAATTAGAGAATGTGATTAGCCCAGTTTTATGGGATATTTTGTTTTATTTTTGTTTTGTTTATTTTTGTTTTGTTTTTGAACCTGGCCAAAGGTGACAGTATTATTGCTCTTGAGTCAGGATGAACCAACAAGGGCAACAATGACAGGGTATAAAGCAAGGCTACTTATGAAGGAGGTTCAGTAAAGGCGCTGCCTTTAGGGATATGGTGTACACAGGAAGGAAGATAAGGACGGGGACTAGGTACATGACCATTAGTCATTAAGGAGGAGCAGATTCTCTATTGGGCACATTGGCTTACATGATCAATCTCTGTTTGATTGAAATTAAAGAGATTATATTAGTGGTTTGACATTAAGCTGGAAAGAAATTGCTAATGGAATTCTGCAAAAATTGTTTCTCACTTTACCTTTTCAACACTTTATGTCAATAAAAGCATATCAAAAATGTTTGCATTTATCAGAAAGCAGAGGATAACACATAACATATTAGAAGATCAACCTCAGTTTCAAAGAGATCTTGGGAAATTGGAATAATAATCTAAATCAAAGACAATGAAATTTGGTGGGACTGAATATAAAATATTATATTTGGAATTATTCAAATCAAACACACAACTGCAACGTCAGAAAGAAGAAGCCTAGCTCTATGTTCACATCTGGCCTCAAATAATCTCTACCCAGTCTGAGCACCAGTATAAGACAGTTTGAATTGATAAAAGCTCTTATCAATAAAGGTGTACATGCCCAGACCCAAGTGTGATGGCCCGGTCTCTGTTGGTCAGACAGTACCTGTCTGTAATACCTACCTGCTGGGGTCATATATGTTTTTTAATTTTTCATTAAGAATTTACTTTTTTAGATCAGTTTTAAGTTTGCAGCAAAATGGAGGGAAGGTACAGACTTCCCAAACACCCCCTGTTCACACATGCCTGGCCTCCCTCATTACCCACGCCCCCACAGAAGTGATACATTTGTTGCTATCAATGATCCTACACTGACACATTCGTACCCTCAAAGTCCACAGTCTATGTCAGGCTCACCCTTGGTGTTGTGTAGTCACTGGGTTTGGGGGCTATGTTTTGAAAGGTAGAGGAAACGCAACATCCTCTGCCCCTCAGGATGGGCCGCCTGGCTTTGGTTTGGATTTCTTCCTAGGGTATTTCCTCTAATATTGCTCTTTTCGTTCTGGTCCATGAAAGAAAGAGAGGTTCCTTCCCCCCACACCTGGCCCAGTGCTAGCAGCTGACCTCCAGCTGTCTGGGAGAGCTCACTGAACCCAGGTTACAACTGGTCATGAAACTATGCATCAATCCACACTTTGAAACAGACTCCTAAAAATTCCAATGAGCAATCATGAGGCTTGATTGTTTCATCTTCTGGTGCCAACAACAGAAGAAACTGAGGCACAGAGTTAAGTCTCAAAGTGAGTGACTAGCACAATCAGGGGTCACTCTCCATATCTGCCCCTAACAGTGTGTCTGGCCCAGTCAGCTTCTCAGTTCCTCTATGAGCTAAGCTAGTACAAATTCCCAGAAAGCAGTTTTAGAATAACCTATATTGTCTCCTTGGAATGCTTCCTTTTATTAATCAGGCTGTCAGTCCCTGTCTGCTCCATCCACATGACCTCAACATTCCCCCTCTGTCCACCCTGCTTCCCCCTCCCTGTCCTTTACATACAGAGTCAAATTCATCAAGGAAGGGGGTTTTTTTTTATCTTATTTTTATTAATTTCAATGCAGTAACATTGATAAATTAGGGTACATATGTTCCAAGAAAACATCTCCAGATTATTTTGACATTTGATTATGCTGCATACCCCTCACCCAAAGTCAAATTGTCTTCTGTCACCTTCTATCTGGTTTTCTTTGTGCCCCTCCCCTCTCCTACCCCCTCCCTCTCCTTCCTTGCTCCCTCCCCACACCTCCACCCCACCCCCTGTTACCATCACATTCTTGTCCATGTCTCTGAGTCTCATTTTTATGTCCCATTTTATGTATGGGTTCATATAGTTCTTAGTTTTTTCTGATTTACTTATTTCACTCCGTATAATGTTATTAAGGTCCATCCATGTTATTGTAAATGATCCAATGTCATCATTTCTTATGGCTGAGTAGTATCCCATAGTATATATGTACCAAAGCTTTTTAATCCACTCGTCCTCTGACGGACAACTGAGCTGTTTCCAGATCTTTGCTATTGTGAACAATGCTGCCATAAACATGGGGGTGCATTTCTTCTTTTCAAACAGTGCTATGGAGTTCTTGGGGTATATTCCTAAAAGTGGTATAGCTGGGTCAAAAAAGGCAGTTTGATTTTTAATTTCTTGAGGAATCTCCATACTGTTTTCCACAGTGGCTGCACCAGTCTGCATTCCCACCAGCAGTGCAGGAGGGTTCCCTTTTCTCCACATCCTCGCCAGCACTTATTATGTGTTGTTTTGTAGATGAGCGCCATTCTGACTGGTGTGAGGTGATATCTCATTGTGGTTTTAATTTGCATTTCTCTAATGATTAGTGATGTTGAGCATTTTTTCATATGCCTATTGGCCATCTGTATGTCCTCTTTGGAGAAGTGTCTATTCATTTCTTTTGCCCATTTTTTCATTGGATTGTTTGTCTTCCTGGTGTTGAGATTTACAAGTTCTTTATAAATTTTGGTTATTAACCCCTAATTAAAAGAAATCCCCTTAAGATCAAGAACAAGGCAGGGGTGCCCCCTTTCACCACTCTTATTCAACACAGTCCTGGAAGTCCTAGCCACAGCAATCAGACAAGGAGAAGAAATAAAAGGCATTCAAGTTGGAAAAGAAGAAGTAAAACTATCATTATTTGCAGATGATATGATATTGTATATAGAAAACCCTAAGTCTCAGTCAAAAAACTACTGGACCTAATAAATGAATTTTGCAAAGTGACAGGATATAAAATTAATACTCAGAAATCAGAGGCATTTTTATACACTAACAATGAACTGTCAGAGAAATTAAGGAAACAATCCCCTTCACTATTACAACCAAAAAAATAAAGTACCTAGGAGTACATTGAACCAAGGAGACTAAAGACTTGTACTCGGAAAATTATAAAACATTGATAAAAGAAATCAAGGAAGATACAAACAAGTGAAAGCATATACCGTGCTCATGGTTAGGAAGAATAAACATCATTAAAATGTCTATATTACCCAAAGCAATCTATAAATTCAATGCAATACCAATTAAAATACCAATGACATACTTTAAAGATATAGGTCACAGATTCCAAAACTTTATATGGAACCAAAAGAGAACACGAATAGCCTCAGCAATCTTAAAAAAGAAGAATAAAGGGGGAGGTATCACACTTCCTGATATCAAGCTATACTACAAGGACATTGTACTCAAAACAGTCTTGTACTGGCATAAGAACAGGCACATAGATCAATGGAACAGAACGGAGAACCCAGAAATAAACCCACAGCTCTGTGGACAACTGATATTTGACAAAGGAGGTAAGGACATACAATGGAGTTAAAACAGCCTCTTTAATAAATGGTGTTGGGAATATTGGACAGCAACCTGCAAAAAAAATCAAACTAGACCACCAACTTACACCATTCACAAAAATAACTCAAAATGGATAAAAGACTTAAATGTAAGCCGTAAAACCATAAGCATCTTAAAGGAAAACATAGGCAGTAAGCTCTCCGACATCTCTAGCAACAATATAGTTGCTGATTTATCTCCACGGGCAAGTGAAAAAAAAGACAGGATAAACAAATGGGACTATATCAAACTAAAAAGCTTTTGCACAGCCAAAGACAATAAGAACAGAATAAAGGCCCTGGCCGGTTGGCTCAGCGGTAGAGCGTTGGCCTGGCGTGCGGGGGATCCGGGTTCGATTCCTGGCCAGGGCACATAGGAGAAGTGCCCATTTGCTTCTCCACCCCCCCCCTTCCTCTCTGTCTCTCTCTTCCCCTCCCGCAGCCAAGGCTCCATTGGAGCAAAGATGGCCCCGGGTGCTGGGGATGACTCCTTGGCCTCTGCCCCAGGCGCTAGAGTGACTCTGGTCTTGGCAGAGCGATGCCCCAGAGGGACAGAGCATCCCCCCCTGGTGGGCAGAGCCTCGCCCCTGGTGGGCGTGTCGGGTGGATCCCGGTCGGGCGCATGCAGGAGTCTGTCTGACTGTCTCTCCCCGTTTCCAGCTTCAGAAAAATACAAAAAAAAAAAAAAAAGAACAGAATAACAGAATAAAAAGACAAACTACACATTGGGAGAACATATTTGACAGTAAGTCTGATAAGGAAGGTTTTTGTTTTCATTTTGGCAATAGACCTCATTTGAGTTGCTTTGAGATGCAGAGATGCAATTAAGTTTGGTTTGCCATTTGGAAAGGACAGGGCTTTGTGGCCTTGATGGTGTGGCTTACCAGATAAGCTTGTCATGTAAATCTGCTCACCTCACACATTATTGGTGACATCAGCTTGCTTTTAAACTGGGCTATGACTGTTGGTTTGATTGGAACATTTCTTTCCACATGGGATGACATTTAGCCACATTGGAACTATATGTGTGAGCCATGCAGCCAATCAGACAAAATCCTCCAGGGCCACAGGCTTGTCAAGAAGGGACTCAGACATAGGAGAAAGCATGGCACTGTCCATTTCTAATGTCCTGTGTAGATGGTGTAGGGCAGTGGTCCCCAACCCCTGGGCCGAGGACCGGTACCGGTTCGTGGGCCATTTGGTACAGGTGCACAGAGAAAGAATAAATAACTTACATTATTTCTGTTTTATTTATGTTTAAGTCTGAATGATGTTTTATTTTTTAAAAATGACCAGATTCCCTCTGTTACACCCGACTAAGACTCATTCTTGACGCTTGTCTTGGTCACGTGATACATTTATCTGTCCCACCCTAAAGGCCGGTCCATTAAAATATTTTCTGACATTAAACCGGTCCGTGGCCCAAAAAAGGTTGGGGACCACTGGTGTAAGGGGAGCAGGAGGCAAAAGCCAGGCCAAGTCACGTAGGGGGTGGGGGACTATGAAGAGCTGGCATAGCCTTAGGAAGCAGTGAGATTTGAAAAGACCGAGTGTAATTTTCAACAGAGCCTAATGTCTGTGCCTGGTAAATGGGACTCTGGGGTGGACCAGCCTTCCCCCTGACAGCAAGGAGATGGGGCAGGAGCACCTCGTCTGCAGCAGAGGCTCTGCCAGACATCAGGCTCTGTGGGGCCTCTTTGGGCAGACTGTACAACTCTACCTAGTTACTATTCCTTTCCTCAAACCTACCAGCCAGGCCAAGTGTACATTTTCAGGCTAATGGTCTATCAGAATGCCAAACTAAACTTCATTTTCTATTTGAGAGATTTTTCCCATTTTGGCCTAGCAAAAGATTGGCAATTTCACCCGAAATCCTTTTTACACGTGTTAATAACAATTAGCCAAAGGCAACTACATGCCTTATGGCAGTGATTTTCAACCTTTTTTTTTCATGGCACAAACACACACTAATTACTAAGGTCATTGCCCCTGACTAAATACAACCATTTTCATCTCATGGAACAAATAAATTAGTTACTAAAGAAGAAGAAGTCAGGGCCCCTTTTTCTTTAGTAATTAGTTTATGAGTGCGTGAGAAACAAAAATTGAAAATCACTGCCTTAGGGTATCGGAACCCCATAGAATGTGCAATGAGTCCTAGAGCAGGCCTCAGAGTCCGGCTGGGCATATCTGCTCATTCTCCTTTCCAAAACAATCGCTGCTCTGAGATCCTGTGTGTGCCAGGAAAGCACCGCGCCAGCGACTAGCTGCTACCAGCGGTGACCGCACACGGCTCCCCAAGTAGCAATTCAGGGTGATCTCCCCTGCACCAAACAACAGTCACATACATTGAGTTGTCAGGCATTTCAGACTTCTGTAGCTCATGTGTACTTAAATAAAAAATATGACCCACTGTTGGAAAGCGTAATGAAAACTTGGTCTTTTTTAAGGGCTCTGAATGATTTAATTGGTCCAATAACATTTGTCACTGAACCCAACACCATCACACACTAAGACACAGAGGGAATGCAGGTAATGTGGTTACTCCTTCTGCCAGAGGGTGACATCACACACACCTCTCTAAGTAGGTCCTTCAGCCTTTCCCCAGCATGCATCTCTGGCTGTTCCCTTCCACTAACTTTCTTATCCAACACACAAGCCACACTATCATCAGTCAGTTAATCAAAAAGGCTACTAAAATGAAGAGTTCTAAAAAAAAAGAAAAGAAAAATAGATTGATGCATACAATCAACCTTTTTCTTGAAACTAAAAACATATATTGATTTACCAGTTTGTCTTTAAACCAACATGCATGATTTCCCTCTGATCACAGTCAGCTACAATAGAAAGGGAAATTCCACACACATTTCTGCAGACCTCTGTGACTTGACTAATCATAAGATAGTCCTGGCTCAGTGGTCGCCTGAGCAATCAGCTTATTCAACTCCTTTAATGGAATTAAAAATGATGTGAAATTGTTATCATTTTACAGATAAGTAAAATGAAGTCAGTCCAAGGGTGTTGGCAGACCTGGGGCAGCTGTATCTTATGCATCATATCCCCAAAAAGGGAAGTGAGGGATAACTAGTGATCTGCTCTCTAGAACCCTGGGAAGACTCAGGAACTAGAGGCCCAGTGTCACTGAAGAAGGGAGGGATAAAGGAGAGTAAAAACAGGAGACTTGCTGGTAAGTCATCAGGAGCCTGGCAATTGGTCCACATCTCTACTTACCAGGAGACTCAAGGGTTTTATTTGGGTGAAGGGAGGCAAAATGAACATAAAAGGCTCCAGAACTGAGACCACCTGGTATGTTGGAGGGCAGGAGACTGGCACGCTACTCACTTCATGTCAATTAATAAAAGCCCAAATGCTGAGCCCTAAGACTCCATTGCCACCTGGCTTGATCAGCTGCTCAGCTCTAAGAAGGTTGGCAACCATGTGTTACCCTAATACAGGAAACTGGAGTATGACAGAGGGGAGGATGCATGCAAAGGCCCAGGGGTTGAGACAGTGCTGCAAGGGGTCAGGTCGGGAGAGCAGGGTGTGCCATGCCCCACCTTAACCTCTCTAAAATTTTTATGTCCCCCCCTATGTAACATACATAATTTTTAACATTAAAAAATTGATTATTCACTTAATAAACATAAATGATAGGTGCTACGAATAAATCACTATGAAATTGTTAACAAAACACAGTAAGTAAAATTTCAAAACATATAATGAAAAACAAAAATTTAAATTCCAAATAATTTTAATACAGATTTTTCTATATTAATTTATTATTTTAATTTAGTGTGATCCTTGCGCTTGATGCTTGCTGCACAGAGATTTTATATTAGGTTCCAATTGGTTAGCTTTAGTCTCAAGTCTCCACGTTGTGTTATATCCAGCCGATTTCTTTTTTTGACCAGTAAATCATTTACAGCACTAAATCCACATTCAGCTAAAAATGAAGATGGAAACGGTAGCAATAGTTTTCTTGCACATTTGGTTGAATTTGGGTATTTGATTTCTGTTTCCTTACAAAGCCATGCCATCGCTCCTTTGATATTAAATAAAGCTTTAACTGACTCATCATTTTGCAATTCTGCGAGTTCTCCTTGATACTGCATATTTGATATATCAGACAAATCCACTAACATTGGCTGCATCATCCATGTTGGGAAATCAATTTGTTTTAAATCAGAAAATCTTTCTTTTAAATCAGCCAATAGAATATTCAAATGATTGACAATAACAAGTAAAGCGGTATCAGTTACTTCACATTTTTGGAGCCAATGAAACTGTTTAAAGTTTTTGTTGTTGGAGTGACGTCACGGAAATGGCGCCGTGAGCAGCGCGTCCGACAGATCTCCCCTAAATCACAACAAATTTATCAACTAGAAACAGAAAAATTTATCCTCGGAGCATTCCGGAGTTCCACACAAACTGAAAGCGAAAGGACTGTTATCACTTGAAGCTGAGAGACGAGGGTGTGGAGGAAGCTACCGCAGGGACCTTCATTCAAGCCGCGAGGGAGTGCGCCTGTGGTGAGTCAGCCCACACTCGGGAGCCGTGAGCAGCCACGGGCGCTCGCCCGGTCCGGTTGCAGAGCGAGCACCGCCCACACTCCGGAGCGGGGAGCAGCCGCGGGCGCGCGCCCGGTCCGGCTGCACAGCGAGCACCGCCCACACTCGGGAGCGGCGAGCAGCCGCTGGCGCGCACCCGGTCGGGTTGCAGAGCGAGAACCGCTAACGTTCCCAGCGGCCCGCGCACTGCGAGTGAGAGTCGCCAGCCACCGGTGCCCGGAGCACCCCATTCGCGTGCGTGCCCTGGGCATTCCACACGCCCAGAGCGCCCTACTGGCCCGCACACCCAGGGTACCCCATTAACCTGTGCCTGGTGCGATCCAGCTGCCAGCGGCAGGGCGAGCGGGAGAGGCACCAGGGTGGTCTTCTACTTGGGAGATTCTCTCCGTGGGCGGGGCACCTCACCCAGCCATTCAAGCTAACAATCAAGCGTTGGGGGAGGGGCGTGCGCAGGCAGCCTAAAATACCTTCGGGAGCACAGCTGTGACCCAATCACTGAAATTAGCTTAACCCATGAAATCTGCGCACCCTCGGTTCTAATTGATAAGATCTCTCTCAGTTCAGCGACCCAAGACAAGAGGCATGATATTTTTTAGTGCCTCTCGCTAAAGGGGCGGGGGCAACTTCTGATTGATAGAGCCTCCATATTCAGGGATAAATGCTAACAAGAAGGACTTGGCAGATAATAATATCTATACTACACTAGTCGCAAGCAGAGACTAGTGCCTCTTCTTCCCAGCCAAAACAGGCTACAAAGTGTGGAAAGCCTGGGTTGAGAGGTCCAACTGAATGCTAGGCGCTGAACAGTCACCTTGACAACAATTGACTCCCACCCCCGCCTGATTACACTGGAGGCCCTGACTGCCAGAGCCTTTCCCAAAGCCTTGCACTGAGTGGGGATAGAGTGGGGATTTCCCAGCTCTTTGAGCCTCTTACTCCCCAGGCAGAAGCAGTTGCAGCCTTATAGCTGGATCACCAGGCTGCTGATTCAGGAAGGGGGGACTAGAAGAGAGAATCCAGGAAAGCAAACTCTCTCATCGTTGGACCCTGCAAACGCCAACAAGCCTTGACTACCAGCAAGACTAAAGCCAATTAAAGGACATTGCCATAGAATCCCATCAACTGCAATCCCTACCTAAGTGTGACACAGGGGCAGAGCCTGGGGTACAGAGTCACCGAACAGGAAGAGGGAGAGAAAAGAAAAAGGAAGAAGTTAACCTCTCAAAATCAAGAAAAACCCACAGACTTTACAACTTGTTCCACTAATTTTTTTGTTGTTGTTGTTTGTTTCTTCTATCTTATTGCCTTTGTTTCCTCCACCTCGGTCTTTCTATTCTCTGCCCATCTTATGCTTCCCTTTTCTTGAACTACACTACCCATGAGTGTTACATTTTATTTCTCTTCTTCATCCTCACCCTCCTTTAAGGTTATACTCCAAAACACTTAACTCTCACTCTCTCCTCTTTTGTTTTTTTTTTTTTGTTTTGCTTTATTTTGTTTTTTTCTCTTCCTTTTTTATTTCTTCCTTCGTTTTTCTCTTTTTCTTATTTTTTCCTTTCTATTTGTTTTTTCTTTTCTCGTTTTATTTTCCTCCCATTTAATCCTCAATCATGAACAAATTAGTTAATTTGGGACTCAAGGCTTTTTTTGGCTTTATTTTTCTTTTTTGCTTTTGTTTTTGTTTTTTTCTTGTTTGTTTATTTTTGTGGCATTTTGGGTCCTCCCAACCCAAGGTCGCCATTGTATTTAGTCTTCGCTCCACTTAATACAACAGATTATTACTTATTATTTTTATTTTTTTCTTCTTTATTATTCTTTTTTTTGGTCCTTTTTTCTGGTTCCCTCTTATCCCTCTCAATATATCTCTTAGTTGACCATCACTTACAAGCAAATCATCTTATGCTTGTCTAAAATTTTCTTCCTTTTTTTTTTTTTTTTTTGCATTTAGTAGGTCCCTACTCCCTTTTTTTGCCCCTTGAACTCTTCACCCCAAGTCAGGCCCTCCATTATATGCATGATATTTCCCTGAGGAGGGGAGAGGAGGGAAAGAGAAGAAAGAAAAAAGGGGAAAATAGTAAATTATTACTTTTTGTGTGTGTGGGGTGTTTTACCTTTTTTTTTTCTTTTTACATTTTACTCTTTATTAATTCTAATTAGTGCTATCAATAAGACCACCCTCAGATGCCAATAAGAAAGAGGAAATCGAATATTATGGATACAAAAGAAAGAGAGGTAACACAAATAGATGTGGAAAAATCTATGGAGAAAAGACTTAACATATTGGAAGCCTTGGAGCTAAATGACAGAGAATTTAAAATAGAAATCTTAAAAATACTCAGAGATATACAAGAAAACACAGAAAGGCAATATAGGGAGATCAGAAAACAACTCAATGAACACAAAGAATATATTACCAAGGAAATTGAAACTATTAAAACAAATCAAACAGAAATGAAAAACTCAATTCACGAGCTGAAAAACAAGGTAACAAGCTTAGCTAACAGAACAGCCCAGATTGAGGATAGGATTAGTGAAATAGAAGACAAACAACTTGAGGCACAACAGAGAGAAGAAGAAAGAGACTCAAAAATAATAAAAAACGAGAAAGCCCTACAGGAATTGTCTGACTCCATCAGAAAGAATAACATAAGAATAATAGGTATATCAGAGGGAGAAGAGAAAGAAAATGGAATGGAGAATATACTCAAACAAATAATAGACGAGAACTTCCCAAGCCTGTGGAAAGAACTAAAGCCTCAAATTCAAGAAGCAAACAGAACACCGAGTTTTCTTAACCCCAACAAACCCACTCCAAGGCACATCATAATAAAGATGACACAAACCAATGACAAAGAAAAAATTCTCAAGGCAGCCAGGGAAAAGAAGAGTACAACATATAAAGGAAGGCCTATTAGATTATCATCAGATTTCTCAGCAGAAACTCTACAAGCTAGAAGAGAGTGGACCCCAATATTTAAAGCCCTGAAAGAGAGGAACTTTCAGCCAAGAATACTATACCCATCAAAGCTATCCTTCAAGTATGAAGGAGATATAAAAACATTCACAAATACAGAAAAGATGAGAGAATTTATCAACAGAAAGCCCCCACTCCGGGAAATACTAAAGGGGGTTTTCCAACCAGATTCAAAGAACAAAAGAAAACAACACCACAAGTAACAGCTCCACCAAGAACACAATAAAACCAAACTTAAACTGTGACAACAAAGGAAAAAAGGGGGGAGAGGATGGAGATTAACAGTAGCAAAGGATGATGAAGTGCAGAAATACTTATAAGATAGGGTACTACAATGAATATGGTAGGTACCCTTTTCATTACTTAATGGTAACCACCCTTGAAAAATCCACCACAAAAACACTTGACTTAAAAACGTTAGCAACAGAGGAAAGAAGTATGGAACACAAACAAACAAAAACAAATGATAGGAAAACAAAAGAGAAGAATCAAACTAGATACAAAACTAACAGAAAGCAATTTATAAAATGGCAGTAGGGAACCCACAAGTGTCAATAATTACACTAAATGTAAATGGATTAAACTTACCAATAAAAAGACACAGAGTAGCAGAATGGATTAAAAAAGAAAATCCAACTATATGCTGCCTACAAGAAACACATCTAAGCAACAAGGATAAAAACAAATTCAAAGTGAAAGGCTGGAAAACAATACTCCAAGCAAACAACACCCAAAAAAAAGCAGGCGTAACAATACTCATATCTAATAATGCTGACTACAAGACAGAAAAAGTACTCAGAGACAAAAATGGTCATTTCATAATGATTAAGAGGAAGTTGAATCAAGAAGACATAACAATCCTTAATATATATGCACCAAAACAAGGAGCACCAAAATATATAAGACAGCTACTTATTGACCTTAAAACAAAAACTAACAAAAATACAATCATACTTGGAGACCTCAATACACCGCTGACGGCTCTAGATCAGTCATCCAAACAGAGAATCAATAAAGATATAGTGGCCTTAAACGAAATACTAGAACACCTGGATATGATAGACATCTACAGGACACTTCATCCCAAAGCGACAGAGTATACATTTTTCTCTAGTGTACATGGAACATTCTCAAGAATTGACCATATGTTGGGCCACAAAGACAATATCAGCAAATTTAAAAAAATTGAAATTGTACCAAGCATATTTTCTCATCATAAAGCCTTGAAACTAGAATTCAACTGCAAAAAAGAGGGGGAAAAGCCCACAAAAATGTGGAAACTAAACAACATACTTCTAAAAAATGAATGGGTCAAAGAAGAAATAAGCGCAGAGATCAAAAGATATATACAGACAAATGAAAATGAAAATACGACATATCAGAATCTCTGGGATGCAGCAAAAGCAGTAATAAGAGGAAAGTTCATATCACTTCAGGCGTATATGAACAAACAAGAGAGAGCCGAAGTAAACCACTTAACTTCACACCTTAAGGAACTAGAAAAAGAAGAACAAAGACAACCCAAAACCAGCCGAAGAAAGGAGATAATAAAAATCAGAGCAGAAATAAATGAAATAGAGAACAGAAAAACTATAGAAAAAATCAATAAAACAAGGAGCTGGTTCTTTGAAAAGATAAACAAAATTGACAAACCCTTGGCAAGACTCACCAAGGAAAAAAGGCACAGGACTCAAATAAATAAAATCCAAAATGAAAGAGGAGAAATCACCACAGACATCATAGAAATACAAAGAATTATTGTAGAATACTATGAAAAATTATATGCCACCAAATACAACAATCTAGAAGAAATGGATAAATTCCTAGAACAATACAACCTTCCTAGACTGAGTCACGAAGAAGCAGAAAGCCTAAACAGACCAATCAGCAGGGAGGAAATAGAAAAAACTATTAAAAACCTCCCCCATTACCATTAATAAAAATTTATTAAAAAAAAAAAAAAAGAAAACAAGATAGAAGGTGACAGAGGACAATCTGACTTTGGGTGGTGGGTATGCAACATAATTGAACGACAAGATAACCTGGACTTGTTATCTTTGAATATATGTATCCTGATTTATTGATGTCACCCCATTAAAAAAAAATAAAATTATTAAAAAAAATAAATAAATAAAGTTTTTGTTGTTAATATGTTTCTGACATAACTCAATATTGGTAATGAAACCAAATATCTTTGCTTTTGCATCGACAAGAGTTTTATTTGTTCCTTGAAGTTGCTTATTTAATATATTTAGTTTTTCAAAGATATCGGCTAAATAACTCACAAATGCTTTACCATCTATTGTTAACAGATACTTCATTTCAGGTTTGTCGCTTAAAAAATCACTAAGAGTATCAAACAGTTCCATAAATCTTTTCAAACAGTTTCCTTTAGATAGCCATCTGACTTCAGTGTGTAGTAAAAGTCTCACATGGTCTTCATTTTGTTCTTCACAAAATAGCTTGAAAAGACGCTCACATTTGGCACTAGCTTTAATAGCATTAACACACTTTATTACTGTATGTAATACTTCATTCAGAACAGGCGAGATGTTTTTAGCTACCAAGTTTTCCCTATGAATAACACAATGAACAAGAATCATTTCTGGATTCGCATCTTTCATCAATTTTAAGCAGCCATGTTTCTTGCCCATCATATTGGGAGCACCATCTGCAGCACAAGATGTTATATTTTTCATTGGTATATCATTGGCATCTAAGTAGTTTTTTAGCTTATTATATATATATCTTTGGAGGTAGTGGTGCTTTCTAATCTTTTACAGAACAACATTTCTTCAGCAAAATGTCCTTTATCAATATGTCTTACGTAAGTTATCAATACTGCCTCACTGTCTCTCAAAGTTGATTCATCCATTTGCAAGGAGAATTTTCTTGTTTTCAGCTTTTCAATAAGTTGTTTTTCAATATCCTCACTCATTTTGTCTATTCTTCTGCTAACAGTATTGTCACTGAGTGGCATAGCTTTTACATCTTTGTCATCTTTTTCAAGAACCGTTTTAAGAAATGCTGATATTGACGATTTTATTAAATTCTCTCCTATAGTGTGATTTTCTCCAGTTTTAGCGATGAATAAAGAAATTTGATAACTAGCCTCAAGAACACAATTATTAGTTGAAGTATGAGCAGTAAATGGAGACTTTAATGTTCTTTTTTCAAAATTTTTCTTTAAAGTTTTAAAGTAATTCAAATCTGAATTAATATGAGCACTATGTTTCGCCTTCAAATGTGCCTCAAGACGATCTCGTTTCATTGATTCGTTGGTCAAGCATTGCTGGCATAAAAGACAAAAAGGAATCCGCTCATCGTGAACAGCGGGTATGAACCCAAATTTTAAATATTCCTCCAAATATTGATGAGTTTTTTTCTTGCTTGCACCACTCATTTTAATATGGGCTATAAGAAATAAAAATAAGATAAATTAAAAACTAATATTAAAATATGTGTTAAAATATATTCAGTGTGACATAGAGTAGACGTATACTAAAAATTCATACTTATTTAAATGTATATAACACATTTACTACACTACCACCGCAAATCAAAAGGTATCTATATTTTTTCCACTTGACAAAATTTTCTGGAAAGTTATGCTTCTAAAATTAAAATTGTCGTGCATGCACTATTATAGCCCCAATAATATTTATAAAATATTAGTGCTTTCTAGCCCCGATGCAAGAAGTACTTAATAAAGAGTTTAATATTGATAAAAATAAAATCAAATACTTACCAATTATATCTATACAATATATATATGTATATTTATTAAATCAACGAGCTTTTACAACAGTTTTGACTGGCACTTATTTCAAATTAACACCAACTGAATGATGTGAAACACTACAGAAGTGGCAATGGGCCAATTAGGTGAGAATAACTGCGTTGTTTAGCGAGTTTTTAAAATGTCTGGGGTTCCCTGTGGCAGACGGCACGCTCCACGGTGAACCCAGGACGAAGTTTACTTGACGACGCCAATCACCCAGTTGATATTTTGGTCTCGTCAAATGAAATTATACTTAATAATTATTTACCGCAATTATTTAAGAATTGCATTTTTTGTTAAATTTGACACCGATATCTAGCATTGCATTTAAATGGCCCGGGGCGGAAGAGTTAAAGTCGTGTCGAGTCCATTTTCAAATTGCCCCCCTTAACTATCGAATTGCCCCCCTGTGGGGCGTGGGCCCCACGTTCGGAAACACCGAGCTAGACTCTTCAGCCATTCTCAAAACCAGCCCTGCCCTGGTTCAGGCCGAGCTAGACAGCACCAGGGGAATTTTTTAATGTTAAAAATTATGTATGTTACATAGGGGGGGACATAAAAATTTTAGAGAGGTTAAGGTGGGGCATGGCACAAAAAAGGTTGGGAAACACTGGAGTAACCCCTTGTTCGAGCCAGCGACCTTGGGTCCAAGCTGGTGAGCTTTGCTCAAATCAGATGAGCCCGCGCTCAAGTCGGTGACCTCGGGGTCTCAAACCTTGGTTCTCTGCATCCCAGTCCGACGCTCTATCCACTGCACCACCTCCTGGTCAGGCTCATTGTGAATATTTTTTGCGTTAATTTTGATTTTTAAAATATATGACATTCAACATTTTATCTTGAGTACTGACTTTCTGGTCACCTTAAGCTTGCTGTCAGAGTAAGGGCCGTATTTGCCTTGCTCATGGCCCAGCCATTTGGGCAAGAACTTGGACAGTTTTACACACCCTCTCACAGAGTCAAACACCCCTTCCCCTCCCCCCACACTTACATTCACACACACACACACACACACACCAGCATGGAGAGATTAAATGCTACTCCTTGGAAATAAAAGCACACATCCTGTTTATTTGTAGAGGTTACAGAGGGCATTCTTAAAACAACTTTTCTCATTTATCTTTTCGAGAGTTCTGCTGTTCACCTTTAAATACACGCCTGAGATCAACGTCTGTAACAGAGCTATACTGTCGGGCTATGCTCACACACAGAAAGGAGGAAAATCAATTTCAATCCCTGGAGGATGGAATTACTGGTGCAGAAGGTCACTAAATGCTAGCGCTGTTCAGTGGGCTTGGAACAAGATCTCGTCTGCATTGCTTCACTGCACATCCAGCAGAGGGAGGGGGAAACCTGCAGACTCTTTCTCTTGTCAGGGCCGGGAAAGACGTTGGTTGTACAAGCCACGGGATAAATACGTTAAACAGCAAAGGGGAAGAGGCAGACACGTGCACGTGCAATGTGGAGTCACAGACTTATGTTTGCACCTAACGCTCTAGAGAAATTAGCCAAGAATGGCTCAACCAACTGAAAATATGACCAATGTAATTCTATCAAGGTCCTTGTCAGACTTGGTTATCTACTCCTCAGAGGCTCGCTGCACGGATGGGCCTTACCAAAGGGACATAACTCACGGCCCTACCTCAGGGGAACCTCCAGGCCTGGTTGCTGCCTTGCGCATGCTCCTCCCTGCCCGGTGTCTCTTTAGCCCACCTGCGGTCTGCAGGGATGTGCCGGCTGAGCCTGGAGCCTGCGCCAGTGGTCATGGAAGCCCTGAATCCTTCCAGATGTCAGCAGACAGGTGCCATTTCTGCCACCTCAGAGGTTATTATGAATATTTTATTGGAAAGCACATGAATGGTAACAGTTGCGGGGCACAGAGGGCCAGTAAACACATGTTTCCTCATTCAGAAGACATGTGAGGACGGCATAGCTGCTCCCACAAGCACACACACATGCCCCAGTGGGAGGAGTAGGATTTCGTGGAAAGAGCCAGGACATGGAAGTCAAACAGATCTGCACACCAAAGTCTAAAGCCTGGCTCCATTCCTCAGCCGTGGGACCGGGGACATGACTGAACCTCTCTGAGGTTCGGTTACCTAATCTATAAAGTGAGAAGAAACTAATGGGTACGAAGTGCCTGGCACAAAGCCTGCACTCCTCACTCTTTCCTCCGGCCCCCACCCCAGCAAACAGTTGCTCCTAGTCCTTTTCCTCACCTTCTTTTAACTAGTGCTCAGAATCTCCGTGCCACTTTCACTTCCCGTTATCACAGGCAACGTTTGGTCTGGCTCTCCCTTCACCAAGCATTGGCACTGGGGACAAGGAGATTGGATTGTCATGAGAAAAAAGTAGGCAGAGGACACATCACACTACGGCCAGCATGATGTCAGCAGAAAGGTAGTGAGGAGAAAAGGCAACAGAGGTGCTGCTCTCCCCCTTTCTCCTCCTGTGCCCCCTCCCAGCGAGTCCTAGGACCTAGCTGGCACAACTTTGTCAGTCAGCTGTGGTTTCGAGTAAGATTGTGAGGTGGCCCTAAAAAAGATGCAGACTCTGGACATCGGTGTCACATCCTCCTGGGGAAGGCAGATAGATGTAGCATCCCAAGGGAATGCTAACATTGCCCAGGGGGCTGAGCAGGAGCTTTGTGTACCTGAGCAGAAAATGCAGAGACTTTTATTTTATTTTATTTTATTTTATTTTATTTATTTTATTTTATTATTCTGAAGCTGGAAACGGGGAAAGACAGTCAGACAGACTCCCGCATGCGCCTGACCGGGATCCACCCGGCACGCCCACCAGGGGCGATGCTCTGCCCACCAGGGGGCGACGCTCTGCCCACCAGGGGGTGATGCTCTGCCCCTCTGGGGCATCGCTCTGCTGCGACCAGAGCCACTCTAGCGCCTGGGGCAGAGGCCAAGGAGCCATCTCCAGCGCCTGGGCCATCTTTGCTCCAATGGAGCCTTGGCTGCGGGAGGGGAAGAGAGAGACAGAGAGGAAGGAGGGGGCGGTGGAGAAGCAAATGGGCGCTTCTCCTATGTGCCCTGGCCGGGAATCGAACCTGGGTCCCCCGCATGCCAGGCCGATGCTCTACCGCTGAGCCAACCGGCCAGGGCCACTTTTATTTTTAACAAAAAAATTCAGGACTCATTTGCTGGCAGTAAGAAAGATGATTTGAAATTACAAATGCTCTCCCAAATCTAAAATATATGACAGCCAAAATAGGAGACCTCAGGGAAGAGATTATTGAGACTTTAAATCTAATGGGTTAGGGCCTTCCCCAGATTAAGTCTCACAGATGAGAAAGAACATCTGTCCCAACCTGTGATGCTCTGTGTGCACAGGGCCAGCCATAGTTACAGATAAAGTGTGTTAAAGAAAGTATCAATATTATTCATGACACTTATTAAAGGCTAACGACAGTAAAGTAGATTGTATTCAGTGGGGGCTACTACAAAGGGGTTTTGTAGTAGGAGAGAGATTGGGTTCAATTCAACTTGGACTTCAACAAGGACAGTGGGGATTTATATATTTGACCCTTAAACAATGCATGGGATGGGGTACAGCTCTCGTGCAGTCAAAAATTTATGTGTAACTTTTGACTCCCCCAAAACTTAACTGCCTATAGTTACCTGAACAGTGGTGGCACAGTGGATAGAGCATTGACTTGGGACACTGAGGACCCAGATTCGAAACCCCAAGGTCTCCAGCTTGAGTGTGGGCTCATCCAGCTTAAGCATAGGTTCACCAGCTTAAGTACGGGGTCACTGGCTTGAGCACAGGATCATCAAAATGGTCCCATGGTCACTGGCTTGAGGCCAAGGTCATTGGCTTGAACAAGGTGTCACTGGCTCGACTTGAGCACCCCCAGTCAAGGCACGCATGAGAAGCAATCAATGGACAACTAAAATGACATAACTACTAGTTGATGCTTCTTATTTCTCTCCCTTCTTGTCTCTCTCTCACTCATTATAAAAATAATAATGAATAAATAAATAATAGCCTATTGTTGACTGGAAGCCTTACTGATAATATAAACAATCAATTAACATGTATTGTATGTTATACGTATTACATTCTGTATTCTTACAATAAAGTAAGCTAAAAAATGAAGATATTATTTTAAAAATCATAAAGAAGAGAAAAAAATGTATTTATTGAAAAAATGCAAGTATAAATGGACCTGTGCAGTTCAAACCTTTGTCATTCAAGGGTCAACTGTGGTGAAGGAGCCGGTGAAGGCCAGTGGATGGAAATTACTAATTGGGACATTAGAGGTCAGAGGGATTCTTACTAGACTGACTCAACAGAATTCTCTCTGAAGTCAGGCCAGGCTGGTCAGATACCAAGGGCGAGAAAATTTCCTTAAATTGCCTCAGGAGACTCCTCGTTCAAGTGGATTCTACAAAAACAGAGAGGAAGCCCAAGGCCAGGCCTAGTCCAGCAGAGGGCTCTGAGGAGCCCAGTTAAAGGTTGGGCAAAGAAGTTTTTGTCAAGTGCCTGGGACCTACTGTGCATCTTGGCTGATTGTAGAGGAGCAAGATGTTTTTGAATGCAGCACTGGAGTGGTGGGAAATGCCCTAATTCAAGGAATGAAAAGATACTGCAAGCAGTTAGCTTTTTATTTAGGATCTTTATTGGTAAGAGAGGACTTTTCGGCTTTTAAGGGCTCAGCAGCTGTTAGAAATAGCAACAAATTGCAGGTCTGCCTCAGGAGACCTAAGCGGCGAAATGCAGGACACAGTTGCATTCCTGGTGGAATCAGTCCACCAGGTGGCAGCGTGAGAGTGGTATGACCTTCCCAAAAGGAAGGAGTGATGGCTGGCCAAGGGCAATAGTGAGTCACTCAGGAACCAAAGGGAATTGAGCCTGTGTTTGGGATACCAACCATACTTGGAGGAACTCAACATTAAAGATACTTTTATTTTTATCAAGGCTTTTACTTATGCCCTTGGTTACGTAGAGCCTGAGGAAATACATTATACTCAAAACTTGTTTGCACTTATTAAAAACTGAAAAGATGACTGAGCCATTTGGCAAAGCACAGATTGTTTCCATTTGACTAAACTAGAATTTTCACTTAATTAAGATTCAGAGATCACTTTCAAAGGAGGTGAAAGGGGCCTAGTCTTCACTGGCCCAGTCTCATCCGAGCGACTTTTCCCTCCTTTCTCTGTACTGTGTGGGCCCCAGCCTGAAGAAAAGGGTTCTATTGACAGCTAGAGCTGCCTCCAGTGGCTCCCCATATCCAGTTCCCTGGATGTGGGTCCCACATCAGTTAGCACAGCTGGGGAAGCAGCAGCTCCACTGCCCGCCCATGGCTGGAACTCCCTCAGCAGCTCTGGCTGCCTTGGGTAAGGAGGAAAGGAGATTCTTGGGAGCAGGGCTAACCTGAGGCAAAGTAGGGAAGGAAGCAACTTCTCACACCACAGTCTAATGGCAGACTCACTTATGTGGGGTCAAGGTGTCAGCAGGGCCACACTCCCTCTTTCATTGTCCCTTCTAGTTTCTAGTCGTTCCCTGAATTATAGACACATCACCCCAATCTGTGCCTCCATCTCTATGTGGCATTCTCTTCTCTGTGTCCAATTTCTCTTGTCTTATAAGGGCAACAGTCACTGGATTTAAGGCCTACTCTAATTCACCATGACCTCATTGTAAATTGATTGCACCTGCAAAGAACCTATTTGCAAATAAGGTCACAGGTACTGGGTGTTAGGACTTTAGCATGTCTTTTTAAAGGACACAATTCAACCCAAACTACCTTTTCCCACTTGCAGGGCACACATAGATAATCAATCATGGGATTTTCTATGAAGCAGAGCAGACATCACAATTCTCCATACAGCTGTCCTGGCTGTCCCTCCATGCATGCAGAGCCCACACCTCGGGTGAAACTGACTTGCCATTGCAGGTTCCCACTATAGGAATGAGTCTGTAATGATGGCCATCTGGCATGTAGTGATGAGCTTGTACGGAAGATGGTGCTAGCACCCTTCAAGCCTGATGCCAGTGCTCTTCTATTCACTTTATGCATAAGATGAAATCTGCTGGGGAGCTGACCTGGACAACTCTATCAGCAGAAATCTCCTCCTGGCCCAGCAGGTAGCGTAACACATGCTCACAGCCTTGGATCACAAGGAGAAAGGTCCTGCTGCTTTTTCTGAGTGTCCAACCACATGCACTGTAGCATGGCCTGCTTCCAGCTCCAATCCATGCATGCACTCCTCCTCCCTCCACCCCCTGCAAACTGGATATAGTGATACACGGCCATCTCACAGAGCTGTGGGGCAATTTAATTAATGTTTATAAAGCACTCTCAGGTCTCTGGATGAAAACTGTTGTGTAAGTGCAAAATTATTATTAGTTCCCAGGCTCCTGTCCCTATGCTTCTGACATGGCTTTTGTTGCCCCTGAATGGGAGTCGCTTATGGGCTGTCCAGCTGGCTCCTGTGGGTACCTAGGAAATTTGCAGATTTCTGTCCCTTTGAAAAAGCATTCCAACTCTGTGGGATGTCTTGAAGCTTTTCAATGTCTGAATTTCTCTCCACTTGTCTCTACTAAGTACTGTAATTTACAAGAGTAGATTGTAAACAGACTACTTTGGAAAAGAGTGAGGGGGAAAATGGTCAATTTGAAAAAACAGCCCCTCTTATAATGAAGAATAAAACAATATCTCCTTCTGACACAGAACCTAAATGAACCACGAAGTGAGGTCTGTCTCCCTTGCCCAGAGGGATTCTGTATCTGTTTATGCATTGAAAGGAGAAAAGAATAGAAAATCTGCTTTTAGTGCCTAAGTTTTACCACCGTCCTTCACCCTAACTTCTCAGGAACCATGGAAACCAATGCACCCCACCTAGAAGATGTTTTCCTGATACTTCTTTGTTGCCCAACTATGCACTTGCTTGAGATCCCATGGGGAGGATGAAATAAAGAAGTGAAAAAGAAAAAAATATATATCTGCAAGTGAAATGGCTTGTCTCCGAAGGAGATGATGGGGCTAGTGTGTCATTTCTCAGTCTCTGGGGCAACAAACAATGCTACACAGCACCATCTTTCTTCTCTCTAAAATGTATTCATACCCACCCAGTTACCTACGCACAACCTATCAGGCTCCCTTGAGGGTATCTTTTGGTTTTTCTCAATGTTTTGTTAGCAAGGTCTGTTATTAGTCAGCCAACTGCTGGAAGATTTTATTTCTAAAAAATCACTAAGGAATAATCATGTAACACATAATTAGTTGAACAAAAGTGTAAAGGCTCAGAACCAATGAAAGAAGCAAATGATAGCTGTAAGACTTATGGATGCAGAAAAACAAACCTAAAAAGCTAGGATGAAGCACTCCATGTTTTCTAAATCAACCAATCGCTGATCAACTATACTATCAAACTATAGAAGGGGAAGCCAGGAATATTCTGCTGGGACAGGGAGCTGAGGGAGCAGTGAGAATGGAGATGGATAGAAGTGGCTCTCACCAGGTACTGCCTGTGACTGCAGCCGCACCAGAGCCCTATGCAGTCTCGACGGCTGGAACACATGGAGACTCTTTCTGAGGTCTCAGATGATTAAATTCTGCCTGTTATGTATGTATAGGGAAAGATAGAAGAAATGGCTTTTCTTTTCACTTTGTTAATTCTAAAAAAGCAAAAGGAGATTTAAGTAAAAAATAAAAAATATGTACAGCAGCTAGGATTATAAGAAAACCCAGTGCTAAAAGCAGAAGACAACATATACAAGCCAGGTTGTTTCCAATCTAGTCTTCCCTTCCATTGATGCTGCATTCTTTTGAGCTTCCATCTGCTTCCTAGATGGTCTCCCCACTTCCTGTCTCCTACTGCCACTTCGTTTTCCTGGTGATCGTCCTAGAAATGAATCTGATTGTATGACGCCCCAACCCAGAACCCTTCAACATTGCTCCCCTGTGTAAATTCTCTGCAACTTGTCTGTCTTCCGTTATCACCATCTCCCGACCTGGCCTGACCTGTGGGTGCCCTGTGCCTACAAGATATTCATGTAGTTCTCTGCTCACATGTGCTCTCAACATTTTTACCTTAGAGACTGCCCCTGCCATTCCCACTGCCCTTTCCCATCACTACCAGTCCAAATCTTGCATATGTTCCAAGTTCAAGTTCAAATGGATCCAATTCTTCAAAGCCTTCTAGGACAAATTTGGACCCTCCTCATCATCTTTCTGTGTTGGTACCATTCTGTGTATACTTCTCTAATGTTAAGTAAAACAAGTAGCTGCAGAGAAGCTCTGACCCCTCATTTGTCCTTCCACTAAATGATAAGCTCTTTGAAAGAAATAGTTGTGTCTTGCCTTTTTGAGTATGACATAAAGTGCCTACAACAGTATTTAGTCCAGAGTATATGCTCAGCAAATTTCACCCATTCAACACACACACACACCAAAAAGGCAGGTGACAGAATTTTAATTTCTTATGCAATTTAAAGGTGAAAATTAGAGAGTAAACATACTTAGTCTTGACATAGCCATAAATAATAGACTTTTGACCAAAGAGCTGGTTGACTGTATCTTACCAACCAATTAGTTAAAACCTAGTTCTACAAACAGTTGCAAAATTATGAGGGACAACTGTTGAATTAAGCAAACAGCTTCTGCCTGACCAGGTGGTAGTGCAATGGCTAGAACATCATACTGAGACATAGAAGACCCAGGTTCAAAACCCTGGGGTCTCCAGTTTGAGCACAGGCTCATCTGGCTTGAGTGCAGGTTCACCAGCTTGAGCACAGGGTCACTGGCTTGAACATGGGACCATAGACATGACCCAATGGTTGCTGGCTTGAGCCCATGGGTCGCTGGTTTGAGCAAGTGGTTGCTCGCTCTGCTGCAGCCCCCCAGTCACAGCACATATGAGAAAGCAATCAATGAACAACTAAGGAGCTGCAACGAAGAATGATGCTTCCGTTCTCTCTCCCTTCCTCTCTGTCCCTATCTGTCCCTCTGTCTGTGTGTGTGTGTCTCTCTCTCTCTGTCTCTGTCACAAAACAAACAAACAAACAAACAAAAAACAGCTCTAGCCTAAGATTCGTAGGCCTTTGGTTATTTTTATATGGGATAGATGGGAATACTAAACAGCCAGTTACTGCATCCAAATTAATTTGCCAATAAGGAAAGAGCTGGGGAATCAAGACAGAATTACTTTGCGATTCCTGAGTCTGACTGTACATGGAGTCAAGAACATGAGCCACATCCACAAGCTGCTATCATGTCTCTTCTCCTGCAAATCCAGCCAAATAATCAGGCTCAGCTGGGTTCAGTGAGTGTAGCTCAGTATTTTCAATGATGAACCTGGTTAAGAATTATTATGAAAACAAAAACCACAGGCCTTCTTTTAGAAGAATGCGGAGTTGATGTTCATCACCTACTGTATGTTTTGCTCCATAAGATGCACTTTTTTTCTTCCAAAAGTGGAGGGGGAAATGCCCGTGTATCTTATGGAGTGAATGTTCATTTTTTTTTTAGCTGCTGTGGGATGCTGTGCTGGTAAACATACATAGAATGAGCGCCAGCGGGAACGTAATCATACCCACCATGTCCATGTGTGGAACCCTGGCATCTGCTGAGTGACCTCCTGGTTCCAGTTTCCACAGTTGCATGCAGTGCAGGAGGGAAGTAGGGCCACATTGTGCAGGCACATTCATCTGGCATCATCGAGGGCAGACATGAGAGGTGCACTGTAGCAGTGGAGGGCTGCACTGCAGCTGCTGGAGCTCTGTGTGAAGTGCTGACGTCACTTGTTGCCAACCTCATAGCATTTCATTGGCTGGCTGGCTGGCTGGCAGACAGGGGAGGGGCCAAGGGTGCAAGGCATGTGCAGTGAGCTGGGAAGCCAGTGGGAGCACAGGCAAACCGGCTGCAGATGGAGCAGGCTGTGCTGCTCATCTCCATCAGTTTATTCCAGCTGTAATCCACATAGTTTACCTATGTAGTGACATTAGAGTAAAAAGTAAATGGACTTTCCCTAGTGCAGCATCAGGGGGGTTCATGAGAAAGGATGGATGGATGAAAATGGAATGAGAGTGTGGACTGAAAAAGTTTGGTCCAGATGTAAAGAGGGCTTCTGAAAAAATCTGTCTTATTAGCACTTGACCAGTTTAGAGCACATATTAGCAAAACCAAAATAAATAAATAAATAACTTTAAAGAAGTGAAGAGTCATCTAGCTGTAATTCCTGGGGGTCTTACTAGCCAGTTGCAACCTCTCAACATTTCCATCAACAAACCATTTAGTCTTTATGCGAGAAGAGTGGAACAAATGGATGGCTGCTGGTAATCATGATCTGACACCAACTGGATGAATGAAGAGACACACTGTACTCAAATTTGTGAATGGGTGAAAACATCATGGCAGTCAGTGAAGAATGAAACCATGGTATAGTCATTCAAAAAATGTGGCATTAGCAATGCCTTAGATGGCCCTGAAGATGGTATCATATATGAAAATAGGGAAGAAAGTGATACCAGTGATTGTGAGCAACTGAGCTTCTTAAATTCTGACACTAGCGATGATGAGTTCCTGGGGTTCCCGGACTAGAAGAGTATTTGAACATTAAAGTCTCTTCTCATTTGTTAATAACAGTGCTAATGGTTAATACTGCTATGGAGTTTACATTGAAATATTATTGTGGTAAATTTTATTAAATATTTTAACACACCTTTTGGTTCAAAATATTTTTCTTATTTTCCTCCTTAAAACCCTACATGCGTCTTATGGTCAGGTGTGTCTTATGGAACGAAAAATATGGTATTTGTGTCTTGCAACATCACAAGGTTAAATGATTATAACTGTAGTTCTAATTCCATAGACAAAGGAAGGCCCTGAGACCAAAGGTTTCCCTGGCAGTGGAGAAACAAAGAAATATGGCCCGTGATCATTTATCTTCCTATAAAATACTTTGATATACCTTAATCAAGACAGTGGAAAAATTCACTTTCCTAGATAAGGTTCTACCCTCCTGACCCTTATCTTTCTTTCTCTCTCTCTCTCTCTCACACACACACACACACATACAGATTTTTTTAATACCAAATATTAGGTATAAATTATTAAGTCTACCCAATCTCAAATTTCCAACAAGTTTTCAGCTTAAGTCACTCCAAACTGATGAAGGGCTGCCCCCCCCCTAGTTTGTCAGGTACTGTGATTCTAATGCCTGTGAGCATTTAGTTCCGCTGTGGATTCATCCTCTGAAGGCAACATGACAACTTCAGCAAGTCTCCCCAGCACTTCTGGTAAACAGATTCCACTAAAAGGGAATCTGTAACTTTTATGGGCATTTTATGCGCATTCATCTTTACAAAGAGCAATTTTCCAAAGTGGATTCATTTAGGGTGCTTTTATACCTATTACGATCATTTGCACCAGTTCTCCTTACCATTTGATGGTAATGAACCTATTTGTGAATTTTGAGTGAAACCCTGTGAGTCCCAGATAGAGCCATTGCCTTTACACCCCCTCTGAAGTAGAAGCCCTCCTTCTCTCCATCTCTCCTACCTGTGGTCATGCTTGTGGTCAAGTTGATCATGTATTACCTGGTGGCAATGCAACACTAGGATGGTTTCAGGGCCACCTTTGGAGAAAAGGGGGTGCCATTAATAGCAGTCTTCCTGTCATAAATGTCCTCCTCTCAGCCAATCTTTCACTTCTAGAATTTCACCTTGAGCTCAGGTTCTCACACTAGTTTACAGACATCCTAGCACTCATCCCAAAGTCTCAGAAGTTGTCTTAAATATAAAAAGAAAAACACTCCTTATCCACACGGATACATTTAATAACACGAGAGCTGTGACGAAGGCAAAAACCCTCAATCAACTTAGCACCCCTTTCACTCTCTGATGCTTATGTGGCAATGCACACACTACTGAAGGGGTAAAATCTCTTTGGAAAGCAAGTAGGGAAGGGGCCAAATTTGATAAGCAAAACATAACAATTGCCAAAATACTAATGTGACATTTGTGAGTTCCCTCTCCCCACATTCCATGGCTCATGGAGTACTTATGGATTATGCTTCAAGAGCAGACCACTGAACCGCCCTCCTTGCTTCCCCAAAGGAACTCATACAGAAGACGACGGGAGTCTCCTTTATAGATTTTTTTTTTGTTGTTTGGAACAATGCAAAACATAAAAAGTGAGAATCATTCTCCCCTGCCCAGAACACCACTGCAATCAATAGTAAGGGAATGACTCAATAGAGTTTCAGATTCATATAGTACTTTATACTTTTTCAGAGTATTTTCACACATATCATTACAATCAACTCATACAACAACCTTTTGCCTTCCAACTGAAACAACAGAAACCCTAAGATCTTGCCCAAGATCGCACAGGTAGTGGGACAACTAGGGCTAGAACCTAGACTGCATGATTAGTCCAGCATTTCCACCAGGTTACTGAACAGATTTCTGTCCCACTGTCACCCTCTCTGATGTCTTCCCACTCTCCATAGTCAGGGTGCTTGTCAGTTAGCAATGATATCTCACTGTAGACAGAGATTTAAAAAGGAGAAAAAATACAAGTCCTCCTTTCACAAGCATACATAGAGATATAAAAATAAAGATGGCATTTTTCTTTATTGTTTCTTTATAGATGTCTTTCCCAGATGAAAAGGCCCTGCTGGGGAAGAGTTCATGGACCCATTTTTTCCATGTACACATAATACTCCTTAGTAATAGCAGGGCCTTCACACCAGGAAATTATTTGCTAAATGTTTCCTACTATCTCACAGCATGGCCTGTCCATTTCTCCTAGACATAAAACATCTGGGCTAGTATAAGGAAACATAGCAAATTCAAAGAGATGTTTCCCAGATGTGCAGCTGTCCTCAAGAGTCTGTCCTGGGACCAGCTCTGGAGGTTCATATTTTCCAAGATCCTTTCCCAACCAGTGTCTCACCATAGCTTTTATATGACTGAAAAAAATTTCAAAGAGGTCGACCAGATAGCCAAATGAAATGCTAAGAAGAGAGCTGTGGGGAAGCAGCACTAGAGAGCCTCCTGCAGGCGGCTCCATATTCTGTGGTCATGAGAGGGTTTTCAAAGTCCAGTTCACAAAAGTGTAGTGCGATCCCCTTTCAGAGGTTTCGGTCCAGTGAAGGACTTCACAGGAAGGCTGCCATCTTCAGTGTGGGGCACATTCTTCTTCTGCCCTGTGTGACACACAGGCACACCGCTGAGCCCTTGACTTTAGGAAAAACAAGCTGCAGAAGTCCTGCTCATACAAGTTCTGTTTTGTGTAGCGTTACTAGCTCCACAGGCTTGGTTGGGGAGGTGACTGGAAGAAAAGCTCGTTCCATGCTGAGTTTAGAAAAATCTGGAAAAGTACTCTGCTGTTGTGCAAACTTCTAAAAAATAAAATAAAAGAGATATTTGAGAAGTGAACACTTGGGAAAATGCATCTATTGTCACCTCAATTTAAACTCCATTCACTAAGGGCTACCAGACAGCTCAATCTGGAAGCCCTTGTTATGCTGGCTACCTTACTCACTTGACAGCAGGCTTGGATTATTTCACTGCTCTCTCTAACCTCTGACCAGGGGATGCACTGATTACAGGCTGGGGTCATCTCAAGCCCCTACTGTTAAGTATCTGTACAGAAAAATCAGTGCCCACTGAAACAGGCATTTACAACAAGAAACTAAAGTCACTCACTTTTTAAATTTACTGCCTAGTAATTCCAATTATCTGATGTACAAATAACTCTAAGGCAGGAACTATGTCTTACACCTCTTTATATCCCCTACAATGCCTAGCTTAATGCCTTGTATACAGTAGGTGCTCACTGTGTTGTCTTTTAATTGATTAATGTCTAAAATAGCAACCAGAGAGATGAGTACATGGACAGAGAAGCAAGTAAATGAACAGAGACCCAATCAGTAACCCAAAAAAGCCCTGGCATAGCTTGTGGGTGAGATTTGTCCCTGTTCCTAAGTAGCCAGCCTTTCCTGATGGAACCACACATATGGGAAAGATCACTTCCTGGTGGGTCAGGCTCAGCGCTGACCCCACTGCCCCACAACCTTGGTCAACACAGATGAGCTGCTATGCAGAAAGAGGCTCAGGGTCTTTAAGCTGGAGCCTGCTACCAGTTGCTCAAGGGCATGCCAAGGATTCCTAAGCACTGGACCAGCAGACACTCTTCATGTACCCCACTGCTCTGGGTTCTCAGGGCTAATTCTCAAGAAGTGGGTGGGAGTAACAAAATATAAGGAGAGAGCCCCTAAGAGGAGATAGTTCAGGGGCGGGTGAAGGACATTGCTCTTTCACAGGGTGGCTGTGCTGCTCCCTTGCCTACAAGAACACTGCATCTGCCCTGGATGGTGGGTGATCACTGCTGCACTTTCCACCCCTGTAACTGCAAGGGCCTCTAGTACTCCAGTGGAATTCTCTGGCATTTCTCAAATCTCCTTCCTGCACCTTACTTCATGTCTCGTCTCAGTGCTCTGTGCAGAGCCACCAGACAAAAAGCGAGTGAGAGCTTGCTGTAATGATTCTCACAGTCTGGGGGGATCTCAGTAAGTGCAGGGCATGGAGGCAATCTCTCCCTATCATTAAATGATTCACACTATCTACAAAACATGCAGACTGGTGCCCCAGGTGATCTTTTCATGATAACAGATATTTTAAGAAGATACTTACACAAGTGAAAATGATGAGTGTTAAGTAGAAAACTACCAAGGCCAACAGCAGTACAATCTCAGCTCTGTATTTTTTGAAAGTTGCCTCTCTGTGCTCCTTGCGGCATCCTAAATAAAATAAATAAATAAATAAATGAAATATGAAGTCATTTAACAGGACTCTTCTACCATAATAAAAAAACTAAGATGCTTTGTTTCTGCTTTTTAAGTCCTTGTCTCCCAGACCTGCCCTCACATCTGTGCCATCAGAAGGACAGCAGTAATCACAGCAGTGATGGTGATGGCGGCAGCCAGAGCCCAACCTCACTCTAGCCAGCTGTGTGCAATGGGAATCCCAGACAGCATCTCACTGAGCCTTCTGGGGTAGGTGTGAGTATCCTCGTTTTACAGAGGACAGAGTCGCCTGACCAGGCAGTGGTGTAGTGGATACAGCGTCGGACTGGGATGCGGAAGGACCCAGGTTCGAGACCCCGAGGTCGCCAGCTTGAGCGCGGACTCATCTGGTTTGAGTAAAAGCTCACCAGCTTGGACCCAAGGTCGCTGGCTTGAGCAAGGGGTTACTCGGTCTGCTAAAGGCCCGTGGTCAAGGCACATATGAGAAAGCAATCAATGAACAACTAAGGTGTCACCAAGAAAAACTGATGATTGATGCTCCTCATCTCTCTCCGTTCCTGTCTGTCCCTATCTATCCCTCTCTCTGATTCTCTCTCTCTGTCTGTTAAAAAAAAAAAGAAAACAAACAAAAAAATACAGAGGACAGAGTCAAGGCCCAGAGAGGCAGAGGGACTCAGGCACATGGCAGAACCAGAAGTCTGGTCCAGACTTACTCTGCTGCTGCCCATCAGCCTCCATTTCAAATGTCCAGTGTTTCTTGGCTTTCATTTGCCTTTATATCAGCTGCACCACTACTTATTGATTGGAACATAATCTACCTTCATCAGGGTTGAGTAGACTGCTAGGCATGCGGACAGCAGGAGGACTGTGGGACTGTGACATGAGGCAGGGCAGCAGCCCAGCTACAGAGCAAGTAGACATACTTCTGTAAAATTGTTAAAGCTCCTCCACCATGGCTGATGGCAAGGGTGGCCGACAGAATAGCTCCCCAAGGCTGTTCAAGGCTGTGGTTGCAGCACTCTGGGAGAGCAAGTGAGGCGTTCAGTGCAGGAGGGGACATGGCGGAGACAGCCTCTCCCTGCTAAGGCATGACGTCTAGTGAGCTGTTTGGGGGAACGAGGTTGCTAACTGAGTCTGCCTAAAGGCCAGGCAGGTGCAGGTGGAGAGCAGGTGATGAGGGGGGTTCTTCCCAAGGACCACAGATGGGCCTCAAGAAAATCGTATACCCCAGATACTAAATTTAAAAGTTAGTGCAATAGTCAAGGGATGGATTTTCACGAGACTCAAGGTTGAGAGCCATTGTCCTAATGGTTCCTAACTTTTACTGAGCACTCAGTCTACCGCAGGAGCTATACTAGGCAACCCAGCGCAATAGCTCATTTAACCTCCAAAACAAGCCTATGTTGCAGAAATTATTATCATCATTTTAGAGATGCTGGAACTGAGGTTTAGAATCTATTAGAGATTTACCCAAGATCACATGCTAACAAACAACACAGCTAATATTTGAACGAGATCTAAGTGACTCTAGAGTCTGACCACTTAACTTCTGGGCAATTTGGAGGCCTTGGAAGAGGAAAGAAAAGAAAATCAGCTCTCTCTTTCTTTTTACCTCCACTCTTGCCTGCCAGCTGCTCTCAGTTCTCATTCATGTGAATAATATTCACTGAGTGCCTACTCTGTGCCAGGATACAGCAGAGAATGTAGCGTGTCAGGCGTAGTAGGTTCCACAAAGTCAAACAAAACAACGTAAAGAGCTAGTGACTGAGAAGAGCTATAAGGGTGTGTGTTTGTGAGTGTGTATGTGTGCGTGCGTGCAAACATGTTCGTAGCAGTGAACCAAATCTAAACACTGACCAATGAACAGTGATGTGTTCTTGGGAGTATCAGAATATTATCCTGACTCATATTTCCTTCAAATACCTGATAGGAAAAAGTAGCTATTGTAAAACATCAGGGGCTCAATGACAACAACATGTTTGTCATTTCAAGCCTCAGCCACTAACAAGAATTGGGCAAAAGTTGCATTTTAAGCTACATAAAGAAGTTATGAAAAACCTCCAAGGAACTAATCCTTGTCTCAACCCTCGATTCTTGGAGCAAAAATGTGTATCTTGTCAGTGGAACATTATTTTCTTGCTGTACTCTTTTCCTTTGGCCTAAGCTGAGCAACTGCGAAAGTTAAGCACCGTAAAGAGGGAGGGGAGTGCTGTTCTCATGTCAAAAGGTAGAAGCAGGAAGCAACTACCTTTGGCCAGGTCACAAGGTCCCAAATGAGCAGAGCATTATACAGCTATCTGGTATTTGGGAACCACACAATTTCTCTGTCTTCCAAAATTAGACTTAGATATTTCTATTTGCTCCAAAGGACTTTTTATACATGAATAAACAACAGCCAGATTAGTTTTTTTTACTACATTTGGCATCTACCGCAGTCAGGCTGAATAGATCTGTCCATAGTTCAAGAATAACTCATGACATTGTTGAAGTAGAATTTAGCTTTTGGCCACAGATGTGATCCAGAGCTTCTGACTTGGGCTCCAACTGAGAAGGTCCATTGCAGGACCTGCACAAAGTGCACACGCATTTTTACAAGAGAAAACGAGTGCAGCAGATCCCCTCACCTGTTACGTTCAAGACCACCACGCCACTTTGGTTCCTCTGCCCTGCCAGCCCCTCCAGAGTACATCGGTATGTCCCTGAGCTGCGGCTGGTAGTGTTTCGGATCTTCAGGGAATACAGCCCTTCACTGAAGGCCTCGAAAGAGCCTTTTTGCTTCCTCTGGTGAAAGTTCTGCAGCTCTTCCTGGGGCGCCTCTAACCACTCTTCACCAGCCTCTGTAAGCTGTTAAAACAGAATCATACTCAGTCATGCTCTCCTGACAGACCTGCCTCCACACCAAGGTGCTACCTCTTGTTTTTATAAAATCCATACTCGACAATTTTTTTTTTAAACAAGATATTATGTGAATGTATGACCTTTGGGGGAGGAAGAGAGAATCTATGACAATTCTTCAAGGCTCTGTCTTTTTTGGAATTAGATCAGGACTACATTTTATGATCCTTTGTATCCCACCTTCTACCCAACGTAAGAGAGAAAGTGTGGCTGTTGACGTGACAGATGTGTTGATGATGATTTCATGAAGTGGGTCAATTACTTTGAATCAGATTCTGTTGCTGACTGTTCTATATTAAATGTTCTCCTGTTTCCAGATACCAATCCACCATTGACTGATTCTTATGTTTGTACCCCAACCTTTTATTTGAAAACATTCCTAAATCTGTCAAGATCATTCCAGACAACCCAATGAAAAGCACGGAGACACAGATGAGTGCTGCCCCCCGTGAGTAATGTCCCTGTTCTCGGAAGTCTGCAAATCTGTATGGTCATCCGGGACACCTCCGCAGGCACTGGTCTTACCCTCTCTACTACAGTATGAAGACAAGTGACAATAGTGCCATGTGGAGATTTTGTGCCAGATCATTTGGTAGTCATATGAAGGTACCCACAAAAGGGCAGTTACAGCTTCGATCATTGTCCCCAGGGCAGACCAGCCTGACTGGGGTAGATGCCAAACTTAGCCAAACTAATCTGGCTGGCTTTCTTTCCCTGAACTATCTTTGTGATTAATTGCTGGGGTCTTTTTTTCCACTCTTACTTCAAAGATATAAGCATTCACCATCAATTCTCTTTTCCCCAGATATATCTTTAATTTGCCTAATTAACTTGCCTGTCCATCCTCCAATGAAAAGTTTCAAAGCTTCTAAATCAGATTTAAACAAACAGTAAGGTTAATCACTGTTTTTGGTGTTTATGGGAAGCCCCTAACCCTATGCTGGGTGGCTAGAGTGGCATTCCTTACCTGTCCCCAGCATTGCAATAGCATCAGAGTGCCACCTGAGGGTAAGACACTGCCTGTACACTCTTCTTGGCCACTGTCTTTGCCACCACCTGCCAATGTTTCATCTTGACCTGGGGACACCTACAACTCCTCTCCTCCTTCTCAAAAGGGAATCGTTCAGGGAAATAAATAACCAAGGGACCAGGGGAACACCCAATGAGGCCAAGGCAGACCAGGAGAGAACACACACACACACATACACACACACACACACACAGCCTCAGTGGTTGGTTTCTGCTTAATTTATTAAGTTAGGGAACACACTGCAAGTCACCAGAAAGCTCAGGCTCCAGCTGCCACAGCCTCAGGCACAGTCAGCATTCCCATGGAGTGGGCTGCAGAGACATCTGCTGGCAGATTTATTGCTGCTGCAAGGATCCCTGCTCCATTCACCACAGGCACAGGGCTGCTAAGACTAATGGCTTTTCTCAGGCCAAGTCTAAGAACGTAAATCTCATTTCTTGACGGTTCTTCTTATGTTGAAAGGTTCCTTCCTAAATAATCAAAGATCTATAGACTGGGGCCTTTAGGTGTTCAAAAGGAAAAGGAAAAAAAAAAGTAGGCTTGGCTAAGGAACCTTAGAAAAAAATAAGGCAACCGGTAGACTTTAGAACACATGTAATATAGCTCAGTTTTCCCCTTTTCATGACAAATTGAACCACAAACTAAGGCCTCATCGTCTGCTCACACCTGCCCCCACCTCGCTGCAGGCAGAGGTGCTCCTGTCTGCCAGAGCTTTCGTGGGTTGGGTATTCAGGACCAATGGCAATCTGTTCCAAGACGTCCCACCCCCCACCTCCAGTATGAACTAATCAAGTCGGTCTAGTCTCTGCAATCTCCACAGTGATGTCTTTTAAATTTGAACTCCAAATGCATTCAACTCAGATTTCTTTCTGACAGATCTCACTGGAACTATGTTTTGCTTGATATCTCAGCATCTAAAGAGATTAACAATCACTTTGTCCAAAATGATCACTGCAATAATCATTTTGAGATGATCTGCCCCTGGTTTTCTCCTGGGGGCCTCCTCTGCCATCCAGTAGCTCCCTCCCTCAGTTCAGAAAGGCCCATCTGAAAGTCAAGACCAAAACTTCCAACCCCTCCAAATTGGTGGAGACATAAATTATTGCAATTATTTACATAAAGAGAGCCTGATTATCATGATAGCCGCTGTGTCCTACAAAGTAAGTATGCCCAGCTGATGAGAACTGGCTGGCAGTGGCCTTCTTCTACCTATATGCATAAGAGAATTCATGTCAAACATCAGCAGTCACAGCAACAAATAGTAATGTGTTTGGTTGTCAGATTTCCATGGGCCTCTAGCAAAACCTCCAAGAGGACTATAGTTATTTTCTAATAGCAAAACAAAGTCAGGTGAGATCATGAGAAAGACAAGAAGAAGTAGGGGAAAGGCAGAACAGGGAATCCCAAAGCACCCTGCGGAATTGTGATATCCCATCACAGATAACAGTGGGATCATGGCAAAGGATCTCAATTCTCGTGGAGTCATCTTCCAATGGCCCCATCCTGTGCCTTCCTGAAAGATTCAGAGAATAAGAAAAACTGCTTGCTTTACCTGGGAACTCTTGCCACAGTAACAAACTCCTCTCTTTGCCTGATAACTCACTCTAGCAAAAGGAACCTGTAAAGTCACACAATGTACCTGGAAATATTTCATAAGCCTCCTCTGGTTTCAAGCCGAGGGGATAGACAATGCTTATTCCTCTTCTTTTTTGTTATTTTAAGATATACCTTTGTGGATGAAAAAGGGGGCACACACTAAACCAGAGGAGCTCAGGGGAGGCACGCATGACAGGCCTTACAAACCACAGGATGGTCTGAACAAAAAATTCCTAAGAGTGGGTCATCGTGGGTAGTCATATTTGAGGCCTGGAGCTTCTGTGACAAAGGCCAATCTTGACCTAAACTGAACCTGTCTACTGTCTTTTTTGCATCTAAGATGACATACCTTTAAAAAGTCAGAGTAACCCCTTTTCCAGACCCCTCGGAGCACAGCCCCACAGAGCAGAGCCTACAGCCCCTCCTTGTTTTCCTGATCCCACACACCATCTCCATGTGCTGCACATGTTAATTACTGACCATGCCATACCCACCAATGTGAGAGAAGTATGTGTTTCTCCATTCGGCCTTCTTATCCAATCCGAGATTTCCCTGCTTTGTTTTCTCCCGCCCCCTTAATCTATCACCAATGGATTTCATATAATCCCCTTTTACATCTCCTCCTTTGAGATAAACTGCAAAACTGCCATTCTCCAGAGCATTTCCTCAATCCATTGAGATTTTGCTTCCTGGCTATTGTCGTCAGTTTGGCTCAAGTCAACTCATAAAAATTCTCTACAGGTCTGGACGTTTCTTGCATCGACACCTTCTCACATGACTCCAACTGGGGAATCTGGGATTTGCCTACAAGCCACAAAAATAGCTGTAGCTTTTATGTTAATGCTGCATGCTGAGAGTGGGAGTGGAGCACTAGCAGAACCGAGAGGCTTGGTATGTAGAAGTTCAAGTCATTATCTTCAGCTCTGCAGCCAAGTGGCTATCATATGGTAGTACCAGGGGAGCTCACCGCCGCAGCTGCAGCAGCATTTAAGAACCGAGGGAGAATTTCAGTGGCAGGAAGACAGAGTAACAGCAAACAGCCCATCCTCAACTTTGCTTTGTTTTATGTGTTATTAGGATCATTTGACTGGCACGAATTCAACCATGGCAGGAATAGATCTTTAAACATTCCAAATCTAAAAGTGTTTCACTGAATCTCTGCTAAAGCATTAGAGGAAATAGTAATTTATAACAAAAGGAACCCTTAGATTCACTCACAGGCAGGTATGACTGATGGAAATGATTTAACATATGCTTTCGCACACTAATATCGTAGAGGGCTAACCCACACACAATTTGGACAAGTTAATTTCTCTAAACACTCATCCCAATTATGTTGTAAAGATCCACACTCCCTGCTTTAATGCTTATGCTGACCATTCTACCTTTTTTATTGAACTAGAAAAGGGCAAAATATAGGATGTCTCATTTTCAGAAAGCCTACAGACTTTTGACTTGTCTCAACCAGCAGTTTGACTAAATAATTTAAATACCATATTCTTTCTCTAAAATTGCAATTTGACCAGAAGGAAACCACCAGCCCTAAATGAAAATAAACTCTCTTTAATTTGCTGAATACTAAATCAATCAAATACAAGTAGTAATTTTAAGGGCATGTGAATTAAAGTGGGTTTTTTTTAATGATGAACATTAAAAATTCAACCAGAATAAAAGAAATCAAATAAATAGTTAAATATGGCTGAAAATAAACCAATATTTTAATCAAAAACTCTACTGAATAAGGTAGTTTTTTAAGTTTACATCATTATATCCAAATATATACTAACCTCCTAGATTACTATATTTGAATACAAGAGGGCTACACTTCCATTCCTATGACAAAGAAAGAATGTTGATCACAAACCTGAAATCCAAATTTATTATACATGAAATCCGTTAAGAATGTGATAGGAAACTACAAGAAAGGAAAGAGATTTTTTTTGAGGGCAATGTTATATGCATGTAAATATTTATTTCAACAATTTGATTAAACATTTAAAGGTATGGACTTTAAGTGTTTAAAGGTGGTATTAAATTAATCTGATATATTCCAATCACATTGAACAGCATTTTTTATTGCATTTTTCATGCACTAACATTCATGTACCTTGGTTTCTGACTCAATTAAAGTGCCAATATAATAACCATTCATCATAAAAACAGCTCTTTATAACATGCAAAATAGTTTGGCTTGGAGGTTGATGTCATAATGAGGGTAGAATGTATGCACATTAACATCTTTTTTTTTAAGTGTATTTTATTGGAAAAATGATTTTCCACTTTGAACTTTACTGGCTCTAACAGACAGAGATAAATTTATGGCTGTTAACAGTCACGAATATGGCAGAGGCAACATAATTAAGAACACAGACTTTGGACCTGGAACCAAACTCAGCCCCACCATGATGAGTTCTGTCTTGGCCAACTGACTAAATAGCTGTCTGGCTTCATTTGCTCCACAGAGATGGGAGTGTGGGGGTTAGGTGGTCATTGTATCTCACAATGTTGGGGTAAAGATACCTGTGATGATGGAGGTGGACATCTAGCACAGCATCAATCACACAGAAAGCCCTAAAAATATCATTATCCTCTTTTCCATTCTTGCCAAGGTTTCATTCAACATTCTAAATATTTCTCTGCACATAAGAAATATTCAAAAAGTATTTGCGAAATGAACGGGTGAATTTTTGATACCATGAGAAAGTTGCAAGGGCACTGGTCTTGGAATCAAAAGACCTCTCCATCAGTTTGCTGGGGCACCTTCCATAAAACCACTTCATCTCACTTCCACATTTGGACTGCCTCACTTACCTCATGGAGTTATTTTAAGAATCAAATCAGAAAACACACAAAAGCACTTTATAATTGATAACACTGGCAATAGAAATAATCTCTGATACCTCTCCACTCCACCCACTTCACTCAGTCATTCCTGTTCATACTTCCAGCGTCCTCTCTGGCAAAGTTTTCTAAAACTCCCAATCTCTGTTCTTGGAAAGAATTATTTTTCTACATACAATGTCTCTAAAATATCCACAACACTGAATTTTCTAAAGCACCATCACAATGTGTCAAAACCCCTTTGAAGGTAAAGTTAGACCACTCATTGTTCATGCCATCTATCCTTCTCCCATCGTGTCTTATGAGTACTGCTGGACCTTCAGGGGCACCCTTGTGGGCTGAGGTCATGTCCTTCATGGGGCACAACATCTGGTTCTAGAGGAGGCACACCTAACTCAAGCCTGACATCTGTGACCGGATTAGCAGGTTCTGATGGACACATGACCCAATCAATGCCACTGAAGTATAATCAGACATCCATTGAGATATTAAAAAAAAGGCAAGCTCTTTTCCTTTGTACTTGACCCTGGGAAAACATACAAGTTTGCAGTCATCAGCTACTATTTCACTGCATGTTGAGGGTGATAGTAAAACCTACATGAAGGAAGGAGGAGCTGAGAGACAGAGAGACATGAAGCCCTGAGGATATTTATAAGCTACAAAATCTAGCTGTATTTGATTCCTAGAGCTGCCATGACCAAGTACCACAAATTGAGTGACTTAAAACAGCAAGAATTTAATCTCTTACAGAGCTGGAGGCCAAAAGTCAAAAGTCGAAGTGTTTGCTGGGCCCTGCTCTCCCTGAAGGCTCTGGGGACAATCTGTCTCACACCTCACTCCTAGCTTCTGGTGTTGCTGGAAGCTCTGGCATTCCTGTTTGTGGACAGATCACTCCAGTCTCTGCCTCCATCCTCACATGGTATTCTCCCTGTGTGTGTGTCTGTATCTGTGTCTCTGTTTCCTCTGCTTTTAAGGACCCTGGTCATTGGACTAGGACCCAGCCTAATCAAGTATGACCTCACTTTACCTTGATTACATCTGAAAAAATAAAAAAAAACTATTTCCAAATAAGGTCACATTTACAATGTGACCTTAGGACTTTTTGTGGGACACAATTCAATCCACAATACCAGCCATAACTGAAGTGTAAACTATACTTTGATTTTGAAATATTTTCCATTTTAATTATTCCCTTTTCTTTAAACTACTTTTGACTGAATTATAATCCTATACAAATGAGTCTTAACTGATAGTGACACAATGCATCATCCCATAAATAAGTATGGCAAAGAGGGGGCCATCTCCACCATCCCCACACACTCCAGCCTCTAGGCTAGTCCTGCTTTATCCGTCTGACTCATACATCTCCCACTCCTTGGGGATGAGACACCAGGGCCTGATCTGATTAGAACCTCTGCTCTCCAGACTGACCCAGTGTGTCTGGACCAAGGTGAATAAAGGTTGTTTATGGCAGCTACCATCCTTACTTTCCCATAAGTTATCCCAGCTAGACCCTTAATCCTAGACAACTCCCAGCTCTTCTGGAATCTATCCTCTCTTGGAGAACTGGCACAAGAACAAGCAGTAGACTAGTCAGTGCTCTGGGAAAATAAAAGTGATACTAACAAGACTTGGGCTTTTATATCTACCCCAGCACTACACGACACACAGGGACTTTACCCAAATATCCCCTGTGCAAAAACAAAAATCAAAAGTAGGCTTATGGGTATAAAAGAATCTTAGGAAAGTACCTTAGTCTAGATCTGGTTTGCGCCAAGGACTGCTGGTAGAAAATTTGGGGTCATCACAGGAGTAACCAGGAAGGAATCATGGAAACAGTTATAGACAGAGGAACACTGTTTTAAGTAAGTGAATCTCTTTTTAGTCCTGCTCTACATAAAGCCTTCCCTTACATCACTGGGACCAGCGGTAGTCAACCTGGTCCCTACCATCCCCTAGTGGGCGTTCCAGCTTTCATGGTGGGCCACAGAGGAGCAACCAAAGTATAAATAAAAAGATAGATTTAACTATAGTAAGTTGTTTTATAAAGATTTATTCTGCCAAACTTAGCGAAAATCTGACATAAACTACTTGGTAAGTAATTATTATTATATGCTTTAACTTGCTGTAACTTTGCTTTATAAATTTTATAAAGTCAAGTTACTTCCCTACTTTATAAATCACCATTACTGTGGAACCCGTGGGTAGTTAGAAAATTTTACTACTAACAGAGATACAAAAGTGGGCAGTCGGTATAAAAAGGTTGATTACCCTTGACTGAGACCTTCTTTTAACTTCCTCTTATTTGTAGAGTGACATAATCAAGTGCAGAACTAAGATAATCCAGTCCTCATGTGATTTAAGTTCCCCTTTCTATTCATGAAAAACAAGTGTTTGGTTTGATTTGGTTTTGGTTTTGGGTTTTTTTCTATTTAACTCTCAGTTGCCTTCTTCCTCTCTATCCTCTTCCAAGCTAAAAGATTTGAGCAACTTTGCTCTGTCTAATCATTATCCAAAAATCTCAGTCATCGACATTCTTGTCTGGCTGAGACTTCTATTTCCCCCTCCTTGGCAAGCATATTCTGCCCAGCCCACTCTTCCACAGAATCACGTAGACAGGCCTAGTGACCAAGAGGGAAGGGGAGGTATATCCCATGCCTGTGGTCAGGTCTCATCAAGTTAACCTGATGAAGTTTCACTGCAGTGCAAGAATAGAGCCTTACTGTGAAACTCATCTTTCAGGACGAATCAGATTCTATCCTTCACAAGGAATGTGACATTTTTCATTATGTCATATTCTTTACATGAAAACTTTAAATGGCCGCTTGCTGTCAAAAGATGAAGTTCAAGCCCTTATAGTTTGGCATTCAAGGTTCTTCACAATCTGTTCCCAGCCTACTTTCTAACCCCATCTCTCAGCCTTCTGCTGTACAATTCTCCCCTCTCAATCCCTCTAAATCTCTCCAAAATGCTTGCAGATCCCTATGTCCATGCCTTTGCTCAAGATGGTGCTCTGCAAAAGATCTGTTGACCTTGGAATGGCCACTGCCAGGCCCAGGGCTTGATATATACTTGAGACTTAGAAATATTTATGAAATAATATAAGTGTAAACATGACAGACATCTGAAAATCAACTTTAATCTTGCATGGTTTGACCTAATGTGGAGCCCGTGAAATTGATTCAACCAGGTCACGTAATATAAGTACCAATAGGGACAGTATGACTTTCCTCTGATGCTAATACATACATTGCTTTCGCCTCTCAATGTTTTAGTGCTTCTATATTTAATGAGCAAATGTTTTCTTTTTCTCCTAAACACAGGAGAAATCTCTTACAGCAGATGGCATTCTAAAATCAAGGAAGCACAGAGAATGGCAGTCATCGGCTCCTTCGTAGGTCCATCAGGGCCTGTGGCTGCATAGATTACATCTTCCCAGACTACACCAACGCCAGCCCCTCCTAAGGCACTCTGCTCCCCTTAGTGCCTCTTGCTTTGTGGTTCATTATTACACAAGGCAGTAGAGACAGAAAGTATAACTCTACTGAACAGGAAATTATCATGTGCATGGAAGACAAGTTCATATTGAACGAAGGCCTAGAAATCTCTGTGTGGTGAAGTAGCCTCATGCAAGCCATTATCCTGCTCTCCCACAGATCACTTAGTCCACAGGATACCCCATGATCTTCCACGGCTAGGACTCTTCTAAATATCATAAACTTCAAATCTGATCTATTCTCTGAACCCAGTCTTACTTCCCCTTTCTCCCTTCCTTTGGAAATCATCTAAAGAGGGCACTTGACTTGTGACGCATCTCTGTCCTCACCCACGCAGTATCACCCAGATTTGAACTATATATCCTCTTTCGTTATGCATCAACATAGGTCGTCAGAGCTCCTAGCATGACAAAAGATGGCACTACATCTTTCTGATTAATAACCACTCATTAGTAGTAGTAGCAAACATCAACCATGCCCAGATACTTCATCCAGTGTCATCCTCTCCCTCCAAACAGTGCACTTCCATTAATGAGAGTGTGAACCAAGAGTGCTCAGTATGAAGCACAGATGTCACCCTTTAATGGATATTCTTACTCCTGGGAGACACGGGATTGTGCCGTGCCCTCTTATGCTACAATCTAACCCAAGGTCACAGCCAGTAGAAGAAGAATGCTGGACCAAAGTCTGTTTGCATACTTTCTCAAAATACCTCCCCACAACCACAATCTATTTACAGCTTTAAAAGCTATCTTTAATGGGTGTACTGCATTAACTTTCCTATTTCTTCTCAATCGCTCATTCTGCCTTAAAAGATATAATATAGGAGGGGACAAAAGGAGGACACATTGTTGGATCAAAGAGAGGAGGACACTCAGAGAGCAGGAAAGTAAAGCTGGGTTAACAAGAATTGAGCTATCTCTACCTACTCTTGGCTCCACCATTGACCCCCTGTGCACACCTCTATTAAGCCTCCTCCCCCTGCCATTGTACTTTCATAACAGAGAGAATAAAATGGACACTGTTTCATCCACGCTCACATTAATGTTATAAACACTGTTTGGACACCATCTACTTTGAGTCTTTTAGTAAAGGGCACATGATTAGACATACCAGGTTTATATAGGTCCGTTAGTTAATCACAAGTGATCAGTGCCAACGGGACAGTGGCAGCATGCTCTGGTGCCAGAGAACTGAGTGGTCAATGGAATTCTGAACTGTGAGTTGTTATAACCGCAAGTGTGATATGCAAAAGGTGTGCAAGAATGAAAACCCTCACTCTAACAGACTCACTGCTTCACTTGTCCTGCAGGCACCCTATAACTGTGCAAAGAGGTTTTATAAATCACATTAGTGAAGATGCAGGAGGTGATATGAGTTACGCTGGTTGTAGTCACCAGGTTTAAATGTCTCACTTTATAGGTACCTCTCTGCCTGACTGAAATGTTTTCTAAGAATGTCAGAGGCGGCCCTGGCCGGTTGGCTTAGTGGTAGAACGTCCTCCTGGCGTGTGGGAGTCCCGGGTTCGATTCCTGGCCAGAGCACACAGGAGGAGCACCCATCTGCTTCTCCACCCCTCCCCCTCTCCTTCCTCTCTGTCTCTCTCTTCCCCTCCCGCAGCCAAGGCTCCATTGGAGCACAGTTTGCCCGAGTGCTGAGGATGGCTCTGTGGCCTCTGCCTCAGGCACTAGAATGGCTGCCCCAAATGGGCAGAGCATCGCACCCTGGTGGGCATGCTGGGTGGATCCCGGTCGGGCGCATGTGGGAGTCTGTCTGACTGCCTCCCCATTTCCAACTTCAGAAAAATTAAAAAAAAAGAATGTCAGGGGGGAGGAAATGACAAGACACTGAATCCTCCATAAAACAAAGTACTTCAATATTTCACCACTGGCCTTATTTCCAGAACATTCTATCCATTTTTGTTATAAAAGAAGAATCGATGCAAAAGTATAATTGTGGGTTGGAAAACAACAAATGTCTATAGAATATGCTGAGACCTGTTAAAAAGTTCTTGAAAAAACGATGCATATCATTTTCAAGATAAATGATTCATTTATTGGCATAGCATGGCTCTACTATCTACCAATAATCACAGTTTACTTCTTTAAAACATAACTATGGTATGATTTTTCAATGACTCTGTTTCATGGACCAACAGAAAAAAAGAGACTCCATTTTTGGGGGGTTGTTTGTTTTTTTTTAACACAGATTTGAGACCTTCAGGGTAAATCATGTAAGAACCATGTTCAATAAACAAACATATACATTATAGTTACATCATCAGCTGACATCCAAGGAGAAGCCGAAGGTTAATTGCTATGGTTTACTGTATCATTCCAAGTGACCTTGTGCAAGAAGATTTAACTTGACAACTGTTTGAACTTTATAGCCTGAAATTTTATCTGCTTGTTTCATGAGTACTTTTTTATCACTCCCCTGTGGATATTAATACTGTTTCCTTCCTTCCTTCCTTCCTTCCTTCCTTCCTTCCTTCCTTCCTTCCTTCCTTCCTTCCTTCCTCCCTCCCTCCCTCCCTCCCTCCCTCCCTCCCTCCCTCTTTCTTTCTTTCTTTTCTTTCTTTTCTTTCTTTCTTTCTTTTTCTTTCTTTCTTTTCTTTCTTTCTTTCTTTCTTTCTTTCTTTTTTTTTTTTCTTTCTTTCTTTCTTTCTTTCTTTCCTTCTTTCTTTCTTTCTATTACTTTCTGGAAGGAATAGTGGTTTTATGTGTTCTCCTTTAAGATAACTATGCCTCTGTGGATATTAATACTGTTTTCTTTCTTTCTTTCTTTCTTTCTTTCTTTCTTTCTTTCTTCCTTTTAATTACTTTCTGGAAGGAATAGTGGTTTTATGTGTTCTCCTTCTTTAAGATAACTATGTCCCTGCCTGGCTAACCCTGGGACACTTTTATTATCTATTTCTTATGTCAGCGATTTTCACCCCTCTTCATCTCTAGGCACACATAAACTAATTACAAAATTCTGCAGCAAAAAGAATACAGACAAAAAGAAAATAGGTATAATTTTGATTCATTCACACTGTACAGCTAGCTATTGTGTTGGCTATTGTCATTTTTTTGTTATTTGACACTCTTAAGGGAAAGGGGTCCTGACTAAATAGTCAAGTATTGCATGTTCTAAAAAAATCTTGTAGCACACAGGTTGAAAATCACTGCCTTAAGTAATTAAGAAAGAAAACAAACATCAAAATAGACATTTAAGAACTGAGGCTGTGCAGTCAGACTACTTGGTTCAGATCCCAATGCTATCATTTAGCCAGTTATATAACAGGGAGTAGGTATGTCACTCCCTAAGGCTGTTTCCTAATCTCCAAGGTAGAGAGAATAACAGTACTGATCTCCTGGAAGATCTACTGGAAGGCTTGAAACAGTTAATGCATGTAAATAGTTACCTCAGGGTTTAACAGATGCTAAGCACTCAAATCATATTGTTTTTACACTAGTTTTTTTAAACACTATTGCTTCTACAATGAGAACTATTTGGAAATATTGTGTTCTCTGATTCCACAGTGAGCAGGTAAAACTGAAGTAAGAACAATAACATACCTACTTTCATATACAACACTGTGTCCCAGGGCTGCAACACCATTTCCACCATGCATAACTCACTAAGTGCCAGCCTGAATTCACTGAGCACCTACCTTCACAATTAACTCGGCAAGCTCTGGGTGCCATTCAGAATACACAACAGCAATTGTACTGCACGGTCTCCAGAGAACTGATAATCTGGTCAGCAGAGGACACACACACGCACATGTGCACAGACACACACACACAACTGTCCTATGCTGCCTTGTCAAACAGCCAGATACACATGCTTGGGTTTTTACAGCATCTTTGACACTGGGCAGAAGAGAACCCTGTTTTGGCAGAAAGGTACAAATGCACGTGATTTGCTTCAAGGTAAAACGGCCAAAGAGAGCTGCAGAATAAAGCCGGGACATCATATTTATTTGGCTTAAACTGGAGGTGCTGTTATGGCAGTAACCTTGTTAAAGGAGATGAGTCAAGGGCCTGGGACAGCAGTGTCGGCTTGGCTTTGCAATGCCACCAAAACAGCAATCTTAAAATCTGAAAATGTTCCAGCTGAGAGGAACCCTTAAAAAAAAGGCCTCTGCAACTCATTCCTTTCACAGTGGGGACAATGACACTTGTTCTTAGCATGCATGGACATCGCTCAAGCACCGTCACAGACGCCCTCCGAGCCGCACAACTCAAGACTGCCAGAGGACAGAGAAGCAAGGGGTAAGGAAGGACGCCAGGGGTGTCCCAGAAAGGGGATGACTGGCAGATAACTACAACCTATGAAACAGACCTCAATCGCGTCTATCTCTTGGTTCTTCCTTTCAAATTAATCACCCTCCACCCCCAAATTGATGGGTATCACAGTCACAAACACCAAAAATCAGAAATCCTCCGGTCCAATGTCCAAATCCACCTTGGCTGCTTTCTCCCTGGCCTACCGGCCCAAGCATAGGTGGCCTCCAGAATTAACCCAACGAAGCAATCTGTCCTTCCACACGTCTTACGTAGGTCATTCATTTCGGGCCACTTAAGGTTTCATGTCCGCAGGGACAAAATCTAAGTCTGCTTGCTGTGTACCTTAGGGCGCATGGATCTGGGGGGGGGGGGGGGGGGGGGAGGAGAGAGGGGTGGCAAACTGGATACGTGGAGTTCGGCCGCGGAAGACTCCGGGACCCACAACCACATAAAGTCGCCAGCCCGCTGCCTCCGACAGAGCCGACCAGATCCCAACCCGCGGGCATCTCGGGGCTTACCTTGGCCCAGGAGACCGTGTAGGGGACCTGTAGGTCCCGGGAGGCGGTGCAAGGCAAGTCCACATCCTCGGAACACGCCACCTTCACTTCCCGCGCTGCTGGCACCAGGCTGCAGGCTGCAAGAAGAGAGACAGCGACGTGAGCAAGAGGGGGGGGGGGGGGGGGTCGCGGGAGGCGAGAGACGACAGGCGGTCTCGGGCCCTACCGCAGCTTAGGAGCAGGAGCTGGAGACCGCGCGCCATGGCTAGGGTTGCCGGCCTGTGGCGCGCTGGCGCGCGGCGCGCTCTTGAACCTGCGCGTAGGGACTTCCCCGGGCGCCCGCCCAGGGGAATCCCCAGCGGGTGGCGGGAGCTGGGGGCGCGCCCTGCCGGAGCCAGCGGCGCCGGGGCGCCCCCGTGCCCGCCCCCAGCTCCCGCGCGCGTTCCCGCCGGCCCTCCCTCCTGGGCGCCCCCAAGCTGGCGTCGCCGCTGCTACAGCGGCAACAGCAACGCCCGCAAAACGGCCTGCGCTTGGCGCTGTGCGAACCGTGCAACATGCGTGACACTGGCCCGCTGACCCGCATAACAAAGCCAGGAGCGAGGCCAGCCGGGGTGTTCTTTGTGGGGGTGAAACCAGGTTCGTAGAGGTCAAGCAGCTTCCCCAGTCGCCTAGCGGGTCCGTGGTGCTGTCAAGGGTGAACGAACCCAGGTCCTCAGTCTCTCCAGGTTCTGTGATGGCTGAAAACTCATTAAACGTCTCAAGGAACGCAGCAAGTCTGTAGTTCTTGGCTCCCTGCCTTCTGGCGTGGGTTATCAGTCGGTATCACTCGGCCTGCTTAAATTATGCCAACAAAGGAGATTATCTCCTATTAAAATAAATATTACACACAGAGAACTTTCCAGAAATAACTATTGGTAACATTTGGTGTCTTTGCTTCAGTAAATAAAAGATCTTTTTAATGGTTTACATACTCTTTTGTAACCTATTTGATTTTAGCTTAATATCATATTTTGCAAGTGTTTTTACATGACCAAACAGTTTCAACAGTATCATTTTGGTGGCTGCATATATTCCATCCTACAGTTGTAACATAAATTAGAATTAATAAGTGTTAGACATTATTAATACAGTACAGTGTTACTAGTCTAGATAGTGTTGGTGTTAGGTTGGCTCTTTATTAATATTGCAAACAATGCTGTGGTTACTAAGATGAACTTTTGTATAGATGAACCTTTGCTCTAATAGTGATTATTTTGTCAAAATAAGTACATAGAGGAAATTGTACTAGGTCAAAGGAATTTTATAAAATTATCTCCACTGAGGTGTGCTCAAACTAGATCCCTATCTGCAATGTGTGATAGTGCCTGTTTCATGGCACTCTTGCTAATATAAATTGTTACCAAACTTTCACTTTTGTCCATTCAGTTAAAAAGAATGACATCACAGGAAAGTTTTAACTTACCATTGGAAGTAGTTATACCAATTGACATACCAGTTGTGTGTAAGTGCCTTTTCTCCATAACCCTCACAACGCTAATTTTTTATTTATTATTATTGATCTTTAGAGAGAGGAAGAGGGAGAGAGACAGAGAGAGAAAGAGAGGGAGAGAGAGAGAGAGAGAAACATCTATTCACTCATTCATGCCATCATTGGTTGATTCTTATGTGCTCTGACCAGGGATGGAACCAGCAACTTCTGCCTGTTGGGAAAACACTCCAACCAACTGAGCCACATGTTCAGGGCCTAATTTTTCTAATTAGGATTTTTTTAGGCATACAAAAGAAAGTATAGCCCTGGCCAGATAGCTCAGTTGGTAAAGCATCAGCCCAAAGTGCAGAGGCTGCTTATTCAATCCCTGGTCAGTGCACATGCAAGAGTAGATCAATGTTCCTATCTCTCTCTTCTCCCTCTCACTCTCTCTAAAATCAAGACATTAAAAAATAATAGTAACTATAGGAAATAAAAGAATCAAACACATCTGTGTGCAATGTATTTAATAAAAACTGTTTCTTGCTAGATCCCATAGCTGGGTATTTAAACTTTTTTTCCGATTTTTACTTTATAAACAATGTTAAGCAAAGCTAGGTGTGTTCACATCCTCTGACCCAGCAATCCAGGCGCATTGTCAGAATTGCCATCCTGTCAGACATTTACACTCTCCTCAGCAGGGCATGGCATCATCAGATTTTTTTTTTCATCTTTGCCAATACAATGAGTGTGAAGATAAATTCTTTCTTTGTTTACTTTAAATGACATTGATAATCAGGAAGGAGAGACATTTTTTTTCATATGATTTTAGGCCATTGATGTCCTTTTGAGGATTCCTTGTTCATACCATTTGGCCTTTTCTATTGGAGCTGTTTATAAACTCTACTTTTCTGGTTGTGTGCATGTCAAATATCTTCTCCCATGTCTAAGGTTTGTAGTTTTCAGTTTGTTTATGGTATATTTAATGTAGAAAGGGATGTTTGAAAAAATATTATGATGTAGTCAAATTTATTGATCTTTTTATTTCTGGTTTGTGCTTCTGGTGTTGTGTTCAAGAAATCTTTTCCTACCCTGAGATTATAAAAACATTCTGTTTAATGTTTTTCCAAAACTTAATCATGCTTTGTCATGTGTTAAGTCTTTAATCTATATAAATATGATTGATGTAAGGAGTCTAACTTATTTCTTCCATATGGATAACTAATTGTTCCAATGCTGTTTGCTAAAAGTTTTTATTTGCTCACTGATTTGAAATAGCATCTCTGCCATATACAATACAATGTTCCATATGTGTGTAGACCTGTTTCTAGACTCTATTCTGTCTTTCCCTGAGCTAATATCACACTTTATTATTATTTAATTAAACTGTAGTTAAGTCTTGTTATGGTGGTGGAGTGAGTGGTCCCTCATAAGCTCATCTTTCTCTTCAAATTTGTCCTGGTATTCTTGGTTCTTTTCTATACCTTATACATATTTCAGTCAACTTGTGAACCTCAAAAACCTCATTGAATTTTAACAGGAACACATTCAACTTACAAATTGCAGAAATTTAACATTTTTTATAAATTGATTCCACAAATCCATCAATATTAGATATCTTTCCATTTATTTAGATCATCAGGAATTTTTTTAATTTCACACATAAAAGTTTTCTACATCTTTTGGTAGATCTATTCCTAATACCTTTATATTTTTATTTCTATTTTCATATATACTGTATATTTTTCAAACTATATTTTTCTAGTTAACTCATTGCCAGTGAATGAAAATTTACTTTTGTGTAGCCAGTGACCTTTCTCATTAATAGTAACAATTTGTTCTTAGGCCCTCCATTAAGACACTTTAATAGTCATAAATGATTTTAGAGGGTTTTTTCCACCCAAACATCCAAATATATGGTTTGATTTTCATTGCTGCTTTTCTTGTCTAGCAATTAAGTATTCTCAGGAACGTGGTCTATATAATTTGCTGTTGTTTAACAAGAAATGCTTTGTGGTCTAATACACAATCCTTTGTTAAATGTTTTATGTGTTCTTGGAAAAAATGTGCTTTCTCCACACGGGTCTCTGATCAAGCTTGCTCACAGTGCTGGTCAGGTCTACATCTTTACTAGCTTTTGGTCATTTTAAATGATCAGTTACGGAAACAGATGTGTTAAAATGCCCCTATGACTATGTAATTGTCTACTTACTTTTGAAATTCCGTAAACTTTTTGGCTCATATTACATGATGCTATGTTTAAGGTGCCTTCAAATTATAAGTATCTCTTCTCAATGAATTGTTCTGTTTTGTCTTTATTTAATGACCTTTCCCCCCTACTATTTTATTTACTTATTTATTTATTGCTTCAAAGACAAACGTAGCTACTCTAATTATAACCGCATCACTTTATTGGGGCCAGTATTTTGCTAGTATTTTCTACACTTTTACATTCAACTTTTCTTTTGTTCTTAAATTCTAGTTCTGTCTTTTTTTTTAAGCTGTAGTTGGATTTTTCTAATATAATACAACTGATGATCTTTCTAATTGAGAATTCACTCTTATGTTTTTCTAAATCCTGTTATATTTTAATTCCTTTCAGTCATCTTGTTTTGTACTTTATACTTAAGCTGATTTTTCTCTGACTCTCTTTATCTCTCTTGCATTTAGTTAATATTGACCAAACTTTTTTTTTTCATTTTAGAGGGGGGGGAGGGAGAGAGAGAGAGAGAGAGAGAAGGGGGAGGAGCAGGAAGCATCAACTCCCATATGTGCCTTGACCAAGCAAGCCAGGGTTTTGAACCAGCAACCTCAGTGTTTCCAGGTTGACGCTTTATCCACTGTGCCACAGGTCAGGCTTGACCAAACTTTTTATATTCAATGGTGCTTTCTCTACTGGTTGAAAATCATACATAAGATTTTTCATCACACATGCTTACCTTTACATAACTTTTAATAAGCATAGTTGATGTAATAGTCAAAAGCTAATCAATATTGCCACCTTTCTCCCAAAAATACCTGAGTGCCTGTCCTCTGCCCATCTCCTGTCCATCTTATACACCATGTGACCAGTGCCTTTGTTCCACTTTCACTTTTATTTTTACATTCTTAAGAGCTTTTTTCTTTTTAAGATTTTATTTATTTGTTTTAGAGAGGAGAGAGAGAGAGAGAGAGAGAGAGAGAGAGAGAGAGAGAGAAAAGGGGCAAGGAGCAGGAAGCATCAACTCTCATATGTGCCTGGATCAGAGGTTTCAAACCGGTGACCTCAGCGTTCCAGGTCAATGCTTTAAACACTGTGCCACCACAGGTCAGGCCACCTTGATCTTTTTTCTTCCCAATTAGCCTTTTACTATATATTAAATATTTGTTCAACTGTATCTAATATCATACATCTCACTGCTTCTTTTTAGGGTTGTTTATTTTCTGAAGTACATTCTTGATTAATTCTTTCAGCAAAGATCTGTTAGTGGTAAATGCTCTTCATTTTCATTTTTCTGAAAATGGTTTTTTTGGCCTATATTTTTAAATAATAGTTCAGTTATAATGTAAGTTGATGGTTATTTTTTCTTAGGACTTAAAATATATTATTTCACTATCTTCTGGCTTCTGTTGTTGCTGTTGCAAACTTCTGGGCAATCCAATACTAATTCCTTTAAAGGCAATAGGTCTTTAATTACAAGTGTTTCTAAGATCTTGCCTTTCTACTTGGTGTTGTTTTAGCTATATTATGTTGTGTCTAGTAAAGAATTTTGTATTACTTGCTAAGGTTTGTATCTTTTATTAATGCTAGAAAATTCTCACTTATTCTCTTGAAATATGGCTTTACTTCCATTATTCTCTGTTGTTTTCTTCTGCTACACCTGGTAGTTGTGTGCTGGATCCTCCAATTTTACACTCCATGTCAGTAAGTGCCTCCTCCGCTTATCTCTCTTCATTTCTGTGTGCAGGACCCCGAATATTCCTCAGATTTATGTTTCCATCCACTAGTTATTTATTCAATGACACACAGTCTTCAGTGTAACAAATTAAGTGTTCAATTATAATTTTTATTAATTTCTACACTTATATTTGATTTCTTCTTTCTTTCCTTTTTTTTTTTTTTTTTTTTTTTAGAGAGAGGCGGGGAGAGAGAGACAGGAACATCGAGCTGCTCCTGTATGTGCCCTGGCCAGGGAATTAAACCAGTAACCTCCACACCAGGACAACGCTTGATTTATTATTGAACTCAGTCTGGTCTTTTTTGATGATGTTTTATATTTTTATCATGTCCTTTATTATTTCTTTTATGACTTTTATCACTTTAAAAGTCTATATGTTATAAACTACCTGATAATTCAATTATCTGAAGTTCTTGGGGCCTTTTTTTTTATTTATTCATTTTAGAGGGGAGAGAGAGAAAGAGAGAGAAAGAAAGAGAGAGAAGGGGGGGGGGAGCAGGAAGCTTCAACTCCCATATGTGCCTTGACCGGGCAAGCCTAGGGTTTTGAACCAGCGACCTCAGTGTTCCAGGTCAACGCTTTTATCCACTGCGTCACCACAGGTCCGGCACAGTTCTTGGGGTCTTAATATTGATTTTTGTTTTGTTTGCTAACTCTTGCTTTTTATGGATTTTTTTTTTTTTTTTTTACAGAGATGGAGAAACAGGGAGGGAGAGAGACGAGAAGCATCAGTTCTTCATTGTGGCTCTTTAGTTGTTCATTGATAGCTTTCTCATATGTGCCTTGACCAGGGGGCTACAGCAGAGCAAGTGACCCTTGCTCAAGCCAGTGACCTTGGGCTCATGCCAGCGACCATGATCTATGATCTCGCGCTCAAGCCGGATGAGCCTGTGCTCAAGCCAGCAACCTCTCAAGGTTTCAAACCTGGGTCCTCTATGTCCCAGTCTGGAGCTCTATCCACTGCAACACTGCCTAGTCAGGCTATGGATTGTTTTTTGTGTTTTGTAATTTTTTATTGTAAATTAATATTTAGTTGGGACTTCACATAAGGGAATCCTGGGGAGGGGTCTGGCTTCTAAGAGTGTTTATGTTTGTTTCACAAGGTACCGTACAGGTATTACCAGTCTGTGACAGCATTTTATATTAATCTGTTGGTAGGGTATGTCCTAGACCACTCAAGTAATTTAAAGTTAACCATATCCATGTGAAAGCACCTCTGTGACTACACTGGGGAACAACATTTTTGTTGCATCCACAAAAACACTTGTTCTTACCTAATTCAAGTGTGCTGATCTCAAATCTGACATTAGTTTTTCTCTGTAAGCTACAGCTTTTCTTGCAACTCAAGATTTTAGGTTTTCATCATATTGTAAAATTTTCAACGTTTAGTTTAACATAATGAAGTAGAATGTCTTCTTGGGCATCATCTTTGTGAAAATATAATAATTTATATAAAGCAGTAAATACACTAATACACTGAAAGATATGATTGCATGAGGATTTGTCTACAATTTCGAAATAGAACATATTAAAACACTTATTTTAATCATAAAATTTGCCTGATCAGGCAGTGGCATAGTGGATAGAGCATTGGACTGGGATGCGGAGGACCCAGGTTCAAGACCCTGAGGTCGCCAGTTTGAGCGCAGGCTCAGCTGATTTGAGCAAAGCTCACCAGCTTGGACCCAAGATCACTAGCTCGAGCAAGGGGTTACTTGGTCTGTCAAGGCACATATGAGAAAGCAATCAATGAACAACTAAGGTGTCGCAATAAAAAACTAATGATTGATGCTTCTCATCTCTCTGTGTTCCTGTCTGTCTATCTCTATCTATCCCTCTCTCTGACCCTCTGTCCATGTAAAAAATTAAAATTAAAATTAAAAAAACTATAAAATTTCTGCAAAACATTTCAATTCTATTCATGCAAAAATTTGCGTTTGTAGCTCTTGCATTTGTGTACTTGTTGAGGACAATCTCGTTTGATGCTCCAGCAGTAGTCTGCTCGTCACTAACAGCTCCAAGATTTTCGAGAAACTTATCAAGGTGACTGTTCAAGAAGTGAATCTTAACGCTCATGTTACATCCAATGTCGCGGAAAGCCAACAGCATCATTTGAACCAGAAGTTCATAATCCTCTGCTTTTTTGTTGCCAAGGAAGTTCTTTGTAACTGCCACAAAAGACTGCCATGCTGCTTTCTCCTCCTTATTCATCTTCCTGGCAAATTCTTCGTCACGTATGAGGGTTCTAATCTGAGGTCCATCGAATATACCTGCTTTCATCTTCTCGAAAGACAAGGCAGGAAAAGCAGAAATAATATGTTGAAAGCATTCACATTCTCTATTCAAAGCCTGAGCAAACTGCTTCATTAAGCCAAGTTTGATGTGAAGTGTGGGAAAAAATGATCCTGTCTCGATTAACTACAGGTTCATTCACAATATTTTACATCCCTACTTCCAGAGCTTCACATTTTGGCCATTCCTTCTGTGTCCAGCATTTCTCCTGACCTCGGCTGTCCCACAAACACAGAAAGCAAGGATACTTTGTGAAACCTCTCTGTTGTCCTAGCAGGAAATTTACCATTTTGAGATCCACACAAATGATCCAATTATGCTCCTCATGCTTTACAAAATTGAGGACAATTTTTATGTCATTCTTACTAAGTCATTCAATTCAGGTTGGCTAAACTGCTGAGGGGTTAATGACTGCTTGGCATCAGAAGACCCTTCAGAGTCTAGAACCATTTCCTCATGCATCTTATCAAAATACACTTGATCACCATGTTCACTTTCTTCATCCTTAGAAGAAATAAAAACATTGAAGACTGGAACCGGGAGTGTCTCAGAGTGTGGGATAGGTCGTATTGCTGAAGGAATGTTAGGATATGGGATCATATGCCGTTTTTTCTTGCCGATGCCCTTTGTGTGGATCAGACAGAAATAACAGTCACTGCTGTGGTCCTTAGGTTCACGCCAAACTATGGGAATACCAAAAGGCATTCCTTTGCATTTTCCTTTTGTACAGTCACAAAGCATTTTCTCACAATTATGACACACAATATGAGGAGCCCAATTCCTGTCTTGATCACCAAGGGGAACTTGAAAATAGGCAATATATGCATGTGTCACAAATGATGAAATATTGCACCTTTGACATTGAAGTGTGTAACAGCCATATATATAACAGAAGGTGTCAGGACTATTCTTAAATTTACGCCTACTTGAAGAAGCCATGATTCAATCTTAAAACAAAATAAGAGGGTGTTTTTATCAGATAATAATTTTTTGCATTTAAAAACAACTACAATTATGTAAAAGTGATGTTTGTGAAACATTAATTCCCCTGTGGTTATGTTCAATCCAAGAGTTGTTGCCCTTTAACTCCAATTTAAAAACCAATGCATGCCATTAACTATAACAAAAAAATTAAAATTGCATAAAAACTAGAGCATACACCAAAAAACGGATTACAGATTTGGAATCAGCAATGCAGAAATATCTAGAAACAGTTCTAAAACCTCATGCAACAGAAAATTAAAAAGAAATTGTTCCCCAGTGTTACGAGTGTTAAGGGAAAGCTTTTTTTTTTTTTTTTTCAAACAGGGTTTCTTGTCATCTCACTGTGTGAAAAGCAATTTGTTTGTAGTTCATCCTTACATGGGAAAGAAGTTCTCAGTCCCAGCTATCTATTCTCCTGCTGTTCATTAAAGCCTGAGAGCCCTGATTCCCCGAGGGATCCCCAGGCCTGCACAACTGCTCTTCCCATTGAACCCCTCCAGTTCCCCTGCCAGCAGCCTCAGGGTCATCTGTTCATGAAGGTTTATAGCTGTCTTCACTGTTACCCCCCACATTGCCCTTACTTCCTCTCTTACAGACACAGGTAGACATTAGCTAGACTTTATTCATTATTTCTAGAAATTTGCAAAAGGCATTTTTTTGTATTGCACAGAAAGCCATAGTGCTGAAAATGAAAGTATCCAACCTGTTATTTAATTGCCTAAAAAATGTGACTTCACAGCAACTCCCTCTTAACCTACTGAAATATCCAGGTGTGTTTCCACATTTATCGTATTTTTTCTTGTCTTTAATATGACCCCTCATCCTGAGGTATGAACATATTTCTGAGAACGCCATTCCTTAGGAAACATTCTCAAGTTAACAACAGGCTACATTACAGTTAACAAAATAATAATAATAACTACACAGCATGAATCTGAAGTGACAGTGACTGTAGAAAAGCCACAGCTCCACACACTGACTTGGGTCTTTCTTAACAAGTGGGAGAAGCTAGGATGATAGGCACTTTCCCTGGCAAGGCAAAGTGAATACAAAGGGAGTGCTTGCTGTCTTTCTGAAACCACTTGCTGTCACCTCTTGTCTTTCTACCATTACTTTAAAAAGAGGAAACCGTTAAAGCATTAGAAAACATTGTGGTTTACCTGCTCTCACTGCTGCTGGCAGGCACTCATTAACCTTGGGCGTAAAATGGCTAGATGGTGCCATCAACACTTCTGCTGATTCTCAACCCTCCCTCCTTATTATTACTTACGTCAGGGCTGTGGCTTTGTTGGTTTGTTTCTCTCAGAGGGTGTGCTAGTAGAGCACGTCATAACATTTGGAACTCAGACATTTGGGAAACTGGTCAGAGTCTGTAGGCCAGGGAAAGAGACAGCTCTTCTAATATCACAGTATGTGACATTAGTCTCCTCACTGAGCTCTCTCAGGGCTGAGGCGTTAGGATGGACAGGGAGGGGAGGGAGTTTTAGTTCACTGTTCAGTATTTGCTAAGCAGCATGTAGGTTGTACATAGGAACACTGTTCTTAATATGTCTACATGGGACATTATTTCTCGAAATGAAACTTGCTTTGTCTCTTGATTCTACACAATTTCTCTCCTGAAAGTGGGGGGAGGGATGTGGGTTATAGGGGTGGAGGGCAATTCAACAGGAAAAAGGGAGTTAGTGAGGAAAGCATTCTGGTAAGGCAGAGATCAGACAAGGTGAAGAAGAAAATGAGAGTAAGACATGCCCTTTAAGCAAAAGTCCCAGAGGAGGGGCTGGTGAACACATTTTGATACTGTCTTTAGACACCGAAATGATGCTGAGCATGTCACGAATAGGCGAAAGACACTTGTGGTTGATTAGAACCACGAGTTCAACTAGTGGTTCTGTCACTGGATGACGGGAAGCAGACCCATGGTCACTGTCCTGTGCACCTCCCATTTCTCTCCCCTGTTTTTTGCCTCTTGGGTTGACTGACCTGACAGATGAGGAAGTCATGCTCCCCTTTGCCCAAGGGTGCCTTCTGGACCTCATCCTCAGAGGAGGGTTTTTGGAAGAAAAGGATGCCCTTGAACTAATCCTGACAACAAATCTACCACAGCTGCACCAGTTGTTGAGTGTGTCAAGAGTCAAACTTTGTGATCAGCACCTTCTGATTTCTAGCCCCCAGAACAGACCTTTGTGGAAAGCCCTTACCAGCTGGCCATGAGTCTTAGGCTCCCACACCCACACCCTTTCCTCAAAACCAGAGGATCTGGTGTTGAGATTTACAAGTTCTTTATAAATTTTGGTTATTAACCCCTTACCAAATATATTGTCAAATATGTTCTCCCATTGTGTAGTTTGTCTTTTTATTCTGCTCTTATTGTCTTTAGCTGTGCAAAAGCTTTTTAGTTTGATATAATCCCATTTGTTTATCCTGTCTTTTATTTCACTTGCCCATGGTGACAGCAAATATATTGCTGCGAGAGATGTCAGATCCTATGTTTTCTTCTAAGATGCTTATGGTTTCATGGCTTACATTTAAGTCTTTTATCCATTTTGAGTTTATTTTTGTGAATGGTATAAGTTGGTGGTCTAGTTTCATTTTTTTGCAGGTAGCTGTCCAATTTTCCCAACACCATTTATTAAAGAAGCTGTCTTTACTCTATTTTATGCCCTTACCTCCTTTGTCAAATATCAGTTGTCCATAGAACTGTGGGTTTATTTCCGGGTTCTCTGTTCTGTTCCATTGATCTATATGCCTGTTCACAATAGCGAAGATCTGGAAACAGCTCAAGTGTCCATCAGAGGACGAGTGGATTAAAAAGCTTTGGTACATATATACTATGGAATACTATTCAGCCATAAGAAATGATGACATCGGATCATTTACAATAATATGGATGGAACTTGATAACATTATATGGAGTGAAATAAGTAAATCAGAAAAAACTAAGAACTATATGAATCCATACATAGATGGGACATAAAAATGAGACTCAGAGACATGGACAAGAATGTGATGGTGGAGGGGGGAAGGAGAGAGAGGGAGTGGGGGAAGGGGAGGGGCACAAAGAAAAATAGATAGAAGGTGAAAGAAGACAATTTGACTTTGGGTGAGGGGTATGCAACATAATTAGATGTCAAAATCTGGAGATGTTTTCTCTGAACATATGTACCCTGATTTATCAATGTCACTGCATTAAAATTAATAATAAAAAAAGGTGGATATTAAAAAAAAAACAGAAGATCTTTGCCTGCACCCTGCCCACCACTCATGCTTCTCCCAGCACCAGCACCCACACACCCAGGGGCTTTGAGAACCACAGACCAATTGAGAGGGAAGCCCAAAACATATGTAAATTATGTTTTTTAATAAAATTTCCCCAGTAGGTTTTTCCCTTTGGGCTACTTATTAGTTGCCCTGTACTTTCCAGTTATGTGCTCATTCATTCATTTAATGAACAAAATAAATAGAAATAACTCTTATTCCTATATACTTGCTTCCCTCACCCCCTGTGAGGAGTGAGTAGCATTTGGAGTCATAGATCATCTTTTCTGAGGGAGGAGAGAGGCAGGTAAAATGATTGTCATGTTGACTGTGAAGAAGACACCTCACAACCTAAGCAAGTTGCACAAAAACAGAGAGAAATTGGCCTTTGATTTCATTTGAGGAACTTTGGAGAAAAGCCCTCACCTGTATTCCTCACAGGCACACCCCAGTCCTCCGAGGATCATGTGAAGAAAACCTTCCATAAGATGAATTCCTTATGTTATGGCTTCATCCTTGTCAGAGTGCCCTGTTCACAGGCTGTGCCTGTGTCCTTGGTTTTGCTCATCCGTCCCTCTAGAAACTTCTTACCCTGAATTGTAGCCCATCTTCCTCTTTCATTTCATCCAAGGCTATTGTTCAAACATCCTTTTTCTAGTCTTTTTTAACTATCCCATATAAAAGAGCTAACCACGACCACTGACTTGACTTGCTTTATTTTTCTCCACAGTACTTCCCACAATCTGACACTATCTCACATATTCGTTTGCTTTTCATATCCTGTTTCCTCCACTATACTTTAAGTTGTGTCTGACTCACTTTAGTCTCAGGTCCTAGAATAGTTTCAGGCATATAGTAGGTACTCAGGAAATGTTTGCTGACAAGATGTATCAATGAATACAGACATACCTGAGAGGGGTGTTTTGGCAGTTTGCATTACTAGCTTCCATTTTCATCCCTTGTTTCCACACTGTGAGAGTTTAGGGCAACTGAAGAGCTAGGGGACAGCCCACACAAGATGGCTACACTCACATCTGACACAAAGGCAAGTCCAAGGGGGTTCCCAAAACCACCTTTAACTCTGATCATTCATTAGAAGAACTTGAAGAATTCACTGGTAATTGTTGTACTCACAGTTATGGTTTATTACAGGGAAAAGATACATATTAAAATCAGCTAAAGAAAAGATGCATAGGGCAGAGTCTGGAAGGGGTCCCAATGTGACCCGCCAGGCGTCCTCTCCCCAGGGAGTCATGGACAGAAGTTACCTCCTCCCGGTCATGTTGTGTGACAACACACATAGAATACTGTCACCCAGGGAAGCTCACTCAAGCCTGTGTCCAGAGACTCATTTAGGAATCAGTCACATACTACTCACATGGCTATTCATTAGTCTTTAATCATGTTAGAAAGAATTGATAGTATTTCCTACACCAAAAGCCTCCATCACAAATCATGTTGTTAGACAGCCCAGTGACCAATACCCAGGCAAACAAAGACAAGACATTCCAGGAGCTTAGCAATCACCTCCTAGTAGCCAAGGACAAAGACCAGACCTGTCTTTAGGTAAGGTTGACTCTTCAGTACACATATACCTTGTAACTTTACCATGCCCTTAAACTGTGGGCAGGAATAGTACTCTAACTCTTGACCTTGGGTTTGTTCATGTAACTTGTTTCCCAGAACTAAGCAGAATCAAGGAGTGCCAATTCCGCATTCTTGCACCTCTGCTATCACCATACACATATGTCCAGGCCAGCCCACTACTCTTATATGTTAATCTAATTAGAGCCCCTTTGGTTGTCACTGAAACAGGTTGTGGAATGGACACAAGTTGACAAGGTTTGGATGGAAGCAGATGAGGAAGGAGGATGTTTGGAAGGTCTAAAGCAGAGATTGCAAATGCAAGTACATACCCACAGGGCCAGGAAGGTACTATGAGTGAATACAAAGAGCCAATTGCCAGAACATAAAATTGACCTATGTGGGAGGGGACAATAGAGAATAGTGGGGACAGTGGCAAACTGAGCAACAATAGCTTGCCGAAAAGAAGCAGCTCCTACTGAGCTCCAGCCAATTATTGCTAATGTAAAAATGCTATCCCAGTGTTCTCAATTTTCTCAGGTTTCTTTAGAGAATCTGAGAGTTGAGATATTTATACAAAATCTCTTAAATGCCAAAAGTGATTGATGTTATTGTTCAAAACACTGTGCAAACAAACCAAACACATTTATGGTTGTCAATGTGCAGCCATGCATTTAGGTCATGGTACATCCTCTGGTAGCAGTAGGCTTGTCTGGGACCTTACAGAAAGGATCATCAATGGCTTGGGTCAGCATGTGAGGTGACTCATTGCCTCGCAGGGGCTGAGAGGTTGATTTCAGTTGAGGGAGGAAAATCATGCTAAGAGGAGAGAACATGACAAGAGGATTCCAAAGACAAATTCTCCATCACCATTTGGCCCAGAGAGATGTTCTCATCACAGGTTAATTGGTGTCACTTAAGTGTTATAGAATGATTCATTAACATTTTTATTCTTTGGGAGTATAACACCCATAATAATTGAGCAAGGCATAAAGCATCTCTCTTAGTCACTTACCATATTTCCGCATGTACAAGATGCACTTTTTAAAAAAAAATTGGGGGTCTAAAAACTGGGTGTGTCTTATACAGTGGTTGTTGATTTTTTTACTTGCATTTCCCACTTTTTTGCATTTGTTTTTGTGCTCATTGTTGAAGACAGTGATTCGTCATCAAACACAGATGAGGACAAGCTAATGGATGGGAGTTTTTGTTTGTTTGTTCTTTGAGACAGATACAGAGAGAGTCAGAAAGAGGGATATATAGGGACAGACAGACAGGAACACAGAGAGATGAGAAGCATCAATCATTAGTTTCTTGTTGCGACACCTTAGTTGTTCATTGATTGCTTTCTCATATGTGCCTTGACTGTGGGCCTTCAGCAGACCGAGTAACCCCTTGCTTGAGCCAGCGACCTTGGGTCCAAGCCGGTGAGCTTTGCTCAACCCAGATGAGCCCATGCTCAAGCTGGTGACCTCGGGATCTTGAACCTGAGTCCTCTGCATCCCAGTCTGACACTCTATCCACTGCGCCACCACCTGGTCAGACTGGATGGGAGTTTTGGCAGTGATGAGTTGTATGAACTTTATGATGAATAAAACTTGAGTTCAATAACTTTATGTAATACTTTTTTTTTAATTTCAGGCCCCAAAGTTAAGGTACATCTTATACATGGCAACATCTTATACATGGGAAATACAGTACATACATAACTCTCTCTCTCTAATGCCTGAGGACATCTCAAGAACTCCCAAGTGCTTCATCAGCAGCAGCACAAGATGGGTAGTCTTGGCCAGGAGCAAGAGGGCAGGGGGGTGACACTCTTGGGGCCCTCACAGAGTCACCCTGCACCAGGTACTACCCCACTCACCCTTTATTGTACTTCTCTGTTTACAAAATTCTGCTCTGCAAAACAGAGAACAAGAGGTGGGCTTCCTGTCTGGTGTGACTAAAAGGTATAAACATCAGCACCTGCTTTTTTTCTCCAGAAAGAAATTTAGCCGTCGACACAGCAGAGCTATCAGTAAGTCTGAAGACTGCCTCTCAGGTGTTTATTGTCTAGCACCAGGTCCTGGTGTTGACTTCCCTCTGCTCTACATATGCAAATATCATTATCCCAGAAACAAGTCATTTGTAAGATGATGATATTTGTTTAGCACCAAATGTTGCTTGCTTTCCTTCATTTCCTTGCTGTTCATAGCCCTGGGGACATTGCACAAATGATGGTTCTGGAAGGCCAGGGAAGCTCTTCTCAACCCGAACAGACCTGGGAGCAGCTGCTGGAGGAAGCACCGAGACAGCAGAGCATTCATCTCATTGTAATGGCAGGGAGGTGTTTTCATGCAAAAAAGCATCCAACATTTCTTAAGGGTTCTATTTTCAAAGATATATATCAGCAGTGCCATGAAAAGCACAGTCCACTAGCACCAGAAGTAGAGAAGAAAGTAACATCAACTGCCCTGGCTGGGTTGCTCAGTAGATAAAGCATTGGCCCAGTGCACCATGGTCATGAGTTCCATCCTGGTCAAGGCTTATATGAGAAGCCATCAATGAGTGCACAACTAAATGGAACAACTAAGTGAAACAACGAGTTGATGCTTCTCTCTCTCTCTCTTTTTCCCTCCCATCCTTCCTCTCTCTCTCTCAAATCAATTTAAAAAAAAAAGAAAAGGTAACATCTACTAAGTGGTACTCACCACACATACATAACACACTGTTTATGATATTTCCAGAGTGTGACACTGAAATGTCTACTTTTATACTTGAGGAAACTGAGGGCCAGCTAGGCCTGACCCACAAGACCACTGTTAAATATGGTAATCATATGTCTAGAATGTTCCAGAGTTTCAAAACTCTGTTCTACAGCTGAACTTTCTTCCCTCATGTGGAACTTCCGAATCCGTGCTCACTCTGTTGTTTGACTACGCAGGAGCCCAATGGCCCTGCTCCTCTTTAGTGCCCTATACTATTTATTCTATATGTGCCCTCTAGGTAAGGCAAGTCAGTTCATGCTCAAAGAAAAGGGAGAATTCAAATGTTTCCTGGCCATCTAAGTAATAGAAAAGCAAACAAGCTAAAGAGAGCTCCCCAGGGATACATACACAGTAGCTTACATGAGAGCAGAATATTGTGATGTCACCAAATTAAAGGCTGTCTATTATGTCTCATGGATAATAGAATAAACCTTATCCTAAAGATCTAAACATGACAGTGCAGTCAACTGTCTACTATTCCAAAGATAGGCCTTTGTGGGGACAGGGGTCCAGAAGGTGTATCTGTAAAAGGAGGTCAACCACCTGGACCTCTGCAGACAGCACATTGAATAGAGATGCGTTTTCTCACCTGTTCTCTTCAGTTTGTGTGAATATGAGTCAGAGGGCCCCATGTCCAAAACATATACTTCTTCAACCTCCAAACCAACTTCCAAATTATCATACAACCACAACTGAAAAGAAATTAATCTGAATTTTATTTGTCACATCCTAACTGGTCATAGACTGTTGTGGACCGTAAATGGCAAAAAGCCATTGTAGATTCAAGGCTTAGCAAAAGGCTAAGTTCTCCCCCCTCCATCTCCATATTTGGCTTTGATGCTGAGTATTTGCCCCCACTCCACTTGCTTCCTTGGGTTGCTGGAAGCAATATACATGCCCTTCCACCAACTCTTTGTATGTTTTTGGATGTTGGTAGATTTCACTAATGCATCCTGTTTTATACCTTGGGAGAGTTCCTGTCTTAGCCTTGGATGTGCAACTTTGTATCAGGGTCCTTGATTTGCATATGGCTATATAATAAAGTGAACTGGGGCTATGGGGTACTCGGATACTGCCAGGCATTTTGAAGAGTCTTCCTGGTCCCATTGTTTTTGTTTTGACAAGTGTGTTTCCTTAATTCTGCACCATTATTAAGAGCTGCGCTGGTCCAGAGCAATAGTCTATGATCTTTAGTTCTTAACAAAGACCCAGATCTTACATTCACTTGTCCCATTTGTCACTAGACATATGGACTCAACCTAAGTCCATTAATGATTCTTGCTCCCTCAGGTTGATTGCCCAACATTATCTACTATTCTTTCATGAAGACCTGGGGCCCTTCCTGCTGACAAACCACATGAATGGTTAGCCTCAGCTGCCTGGCCAAAGCCACACTGGGATCACTGAAACAACCAGGGCGTATGACAGCATTGGTCTTCCAAAGGTGGTCCAGGTCCAGTTCATCTAGCTGAAACACATCATTTTTCAGGATCTAACTTCAGATGTTGGGGATTCTCAGGAAGTCTGGATGGGAAACAAAGCTTGAAGTAGGAGAGATTTCTCAACACTTAGGAGCTCTGGAGAAAGAGTGAAGCCTTTATTTTGGAGACTGGGTAGGTTACCATAGCGATGGACAGTGCCTCCTCATGTAGGCAGGGCTATCCATGGTTTCAACAGGATTTTGGCTATTTGATCATTTGAGGGTTTAAGCTAATCCTTTGAGCCCCCAAATGACAACAAGTAGCCTTTTAATTGACCTGGTCTACACTGCAGAGGAATCTGGGATCTTTCGTGTACTGTAACTCATCATCCCTTCAGAACATGTCCCACTTGGCACTCCATGCTCTCTCTCAAGGATCTCTGATTGTCTCTGAGTTTTAAGAAATGTCAGACTCTATAAAACTTAAAGACAAATCTCAAGTGACATCAGAGAAATAGTGCCGTGAGGAGCGCGACCAACAAATCTCCCCCAAATTTTAACAAGTTCTTCAACCAGAGACAGAAAAATCTATCCTTGGAGTGTCTGGGAGTCCTACACATTGAAAACAAAGTGCTATCAACAAGAGCACCCTCAGATGCCATTAAGAAAAAGGAAATCAAATATCATGGATACAAAAGATAGATTAGTAGCACAGATAGATGAGGAAAAATCTATGGAGAAAAAAATTTAATATATTGGAAACCTTGGAGCTAAATGACAGAGAATTTAAAATAGAAATCCTAAAAATACTCAGAGATATACAAGAAAACACAGAAAGGCAATTTAGGGAGCTCAGAAGACTACTTAATGAACACAAAGAATATATTACCAAGGAAATTGAAACTATAAAAACAAGTAAAACAGAGATGAAAAACTCAATTCATGAACTGAAAAACAAGGTAAAAAACTTAGCTAATAGAACAGGCCAGATAGAAGGTAGGATTAGTGACATAGAAGACAAGCAACTTGAGGCACAACAGAGGGAAGAAGAGAGAGACACAAAAATTTAAAAAAAAATGAAAAACCCTACAGGAATTGTCTGACTCTATCAAAAACACTAACATAAGAATAATAGGCATATCAGAGGGAGAAGAGAGAGAAAATGGAATGGAGGATATATTCAAACAAATAATAGATGAGAAATTCCCAAGCCTGTGGGAAGAACTAAAGCCTCAAATTCAAGAAGCAAACAGAACTCCGAGTTTTCTTAACCACAACAAACCTACTCCAAGGCACATCATAATGAAATTGGCACAAACCAACAACAAAGAAAAAAATTCTCAAGGCAGCCAGGGAAAAGAAGAATACAACATATAAAGGAAGGCCTATTAGATTGTCATCAGATTTCTCAGCAGAACCTCTACAAGCTAGAAGAGAGTGGACCCCAATATTTAAAGTCCTGAAAGAGAGGAACTTTTAGCCATGAATATTCTACCCATCAAAGCTATCCTTCAAATATGAAGGAGAAATAAAAACATTCACAAATACAGAAAAGATGAGGAAATTTATCATCAGAAAACCCCCACTCCAGGAAATACTAAAGGGGGTTTTCCAACTAGATACAAAGAACAAAACAAAACAAAACCACAAGTAAAAGCTCCACCAGGAACACAATAAAACCAAATTTAAACTTTGACAACAAAAACAAAAATAGGAGGAGAGGACAGAGATTAACAGTAGCAAAGGATGATGGAGTGCAGAAACACCCATAAGATAGGTTACTACAAGAAACATGGTAGGTACCCTTTGTATTACTTAATGGTAACTGTAACATTCACTAGGTACAAGAACAAATGTTGGAGACTTTCAGGAGTATAAATGTAACTTTATTGGCCAGTTTTATCTGTGCAGGGGCAAATTCCCGAGGTGTCCGGAGACACTCTGCTCACAAGGAGCTGCAAATGGGAATTGCACCTAGCACTCACAGCTAAATTTTTTTATAAGCTAAGCCAGTAAGCATAATATAGAAGCAGATGTGGAGGTAACCTATTTGCTAAGGGGCTGCACATAGCATAGCAACAGGGGCTGGGGTCTAGCTTATTGGCGAATTCCAAACATAAACTTCTGATAAGGGTCTTTTAACCAATAGAATGCAAACGTTTGTCTTTTCTTTTTTTTTTCTCAGCCTCACAGGGTCCCTATCTGTCTCTGCTTCTTGAACGACCTTGGGCATGTTATTCCTAACAGAACAGGAGCAGGACCTGTCTGTAACCCTTAAGTTCCCTATTCCATTAGTGCCCTGCCTATTTTCTGATCTTCTCTTAGTCCTTACAGTAACCACCCTTAAAAAAAAACACCACAGAAGCACATGACTTAAAAAGGTAGCAACAGAGGAAAGAAGTATGGAATACAAACAAAACAAGTGACAGAAAAACAAAAGAGATGAATCAAACAAGATACAAAACTAACAGAGAGCAATTTATAAAATGGCAATAGGGAACTCACAAGTGTCAATAATTACACTAAATGTAAATGGATTAAACTCACCAATAAAAAGACACAGAGTAGCAGAATGGATTAAAAAACAAAATCTAACTGTATGCTGACTACAAGAAACTCATCTAAGTAACAAGAATAAAAACAAATTCAAAGTGAAAGGCTAGAAAACAATACTCCAAGCAAATAACATAAAAAAAGCAGGTGTAGCAATACTCATATCTAATAATGCTGACTACAAGACAGCAAAAGTACTCAGAGACAAAAATGGCCATTTCATAATGATTAAGGGGACACTGAATCACGAAGACATAATTATTGTTTATATATGTGCACCAAACCAAGGAGCACCAAAATATATAAGACAGCTACTTATTGACCTAAAAACAAAAACTGACAAAAATACAATCATACTTGGAGACCATAAAAACATCGTTGATGGCTCTAGATCGTTCAACCAAACAGAAAATCAATAAAGATATATTGGCCTTAAACGAAACACTAGAGGACCTGGATATGATAGACATCTACAGGACACTTTTTCCCAAAGCGACATTTTTCTCAAAGTATACATTTTTCTCTAGTGTACATGGAACATTCTCAAGAATTGACCATATGTTAGGCCACAAAAATAACATCAGAAAATTCAGAAAAATAAAAATTGTACCAAGCATATTTTCTGATCATAAAGCCTTGAAACTAGAATTCAACTGAAAAAAAGAGGAAAAAACCCCCACAAAAATGTGGAAACTAAACAACACACTTCTAAAAAATGAATGGGTCAAAGAAGAAATAAGCGCAGAGATCAAAAGATATATAGAGACAATGAAAATGACAATACGACATAGCAGAATCTCTGGGATGCAGAAAAAGCAGTAATAAGAGGGAAGTTCATATCACTTCAGGCATATATGAACAAACAAGAGAGATCCCAAGTGAACCACTTAACTTCACACCTTAAGGAACTAGAAAAAGAAGAACAAAGACAACCCAAAACCAGCCAAAAAAGGAGATAATAAAAATCAGAGCAGAAATAAATGAAATAGAGAACAGAAAAACCATAGAAATTATTAATAAAACAAGGAACTGGTTCTTTGAAAAGATCAAAAAAATTGACAAACCCTTGGCAAGACTCACCAAGGGAAAAAGAGAAAGGACTCATATAAACAAAATCCAAAATGAAAGAGGAGAAATCACCACAGACATCATAGATATACAAAGAATTATTGTAGACTACTATGAAAACTATATGCCACCAAATTCAACAACCTAGAAAAAATGGATAAATTCCTAGAACAATACAATCTTCCTAGACTGAGTCATGAAGAAGCAGAAAGCCTAAACAGACCAATTATCAGGGAAAAAATAGTAAAAACTATTAAAAACCTCCCCAAAGCTAAAAGTCCAGGCCCAGACAGTTATACTAGTGAATTCTGTCAAACATTCAAAGATTTGGTTCCTATTCTACTGAAAGTCTTCCAAAAAATTGAAGAAGAAGCAATACTTCCAAACACATTTTATGAGGCCAACATAACCCTCATACCAAAACCTGGCAAGGACAGCACAAAAAAAGAAAACTAAAGACCAATATCTCTAATGAATACAGATGCTAAAATACTAAACAAAATACCAGCAAATTGAATACAACAACATATTAAAAAAATAATACATCACGATCAAGTGGGATTCATCCCAGAATCTCAAGGATGGTTCAACATATGTAAAATGGTTAACGTAATACACCATATCAACAAAACAAAGAACAAAAACCACATGATCTTATCAATAGATGCAGAAAAGGCATTCAATAAAATACAACAAAACTTTATGTTTAAGACACTCAACAAAATGGGTATAGAAGAAAAATCTCTCAACATGATAAAGGCCATATATGATAAACCATCAGCCAACATTATATTAAATGGCATAAAACTGAGGACTTTCCCCCTTAAATCAGGAACAAGACAGGGTTGTCCACTGTCTCCACTCTTATTTAACGTGGTGCTATATTGGAAAAGAAGAAGTAAAGGTATCACTTTTTGCAGATGATATGATCCTATACATCGAAAACCCCAAAGAGTCCACAAAAAGATTACTAGTAACAACAAACCAATAGAGTAAGGTCGCAGGATACAAAATTAATATACAAAAGTTCATAGCCTTTCTATATGCCAACAATGAAATATTAGAAAACAAACTAAAAAAAATAATCCCCTTCATGATTGCAACAAAAAAATAATAAAATACCTAGGAATAAACATAACAAAGAATGTAAAGGACCTATATAATGAAATTACAAAGCATTGTTAAGGGAAATCGAAAAAGATACGATGAGATGGAAAAATATTCCTTATTCTTGAATAGGAAGAATAAATATAATCAAGATGGCCATATTAACTAAAGCAATTTATAAATTTAATGCAATTCCCATCAAAATTCCTATGACATTTTTTAAAGAAATGGAACAAAAAATCATCAGATTTATATGAAACTATAAAAAACTCCAAGTAGCCAAAGCAATCCTAAGGAAAAAGAATGAAGCTGGGGGCATTAAAATGCCTGACTTCAAACTATATTATCAGGACACAACAATCAAAACAGCATGGTATTGGCAGAAAAATAGACACTCAGACCAATGGAACAGAATAGAAAGTCCAGAAATAAAACCACATATATATGGTCAAATAATTTTTGATAAAGGGGCCAACAACACACAATGGAGAAAAGAAAGCCTCTTCAACAAATGGTGCTGGGAAAACTGGAAAGCCACATGCAAAAGAATAAAACAGTTTGTCCCCTTGTACTAAAATTAATTCAAAATGGATCAAAGATCTAAATATAAGACCTGAAACAATAAAGTACATAGAAGAAGACATAGGTACTCAACTCATGGACCTGGGTTTTAAAGAGCATTTTATGAATTTGACTCCAAAGGCAAGAGAAATGAAGGCAAAAATTAATGAATGGGACTACATCAGACTAAAAAGTTTTTGCTCAGCAAGAGAAACTGATAACAAAATAAACAGACAGCCAACTAAATGGGAAATGATATTTTCAAACAACTGCTCAGATAAGGGCCTAATATCCAAAATATACAAAGAACTCATAAAACTCAACAACAAACAAACAAACAATCCAATAAAAAAATGGGAAGAGGACATGAACAGACACTTCTCCCAGGAAGAAATACAAATGACCAACAGATATATGAAAAGATGCTCATCTTCTTTAGTTATTAGAGAAATGCAAATCAAAACTGCAATGAGATACCACCTCACACCTGTTAGATTAGCTATTATCAACAAGACAGGTAATAGCAAATATTAGAGAGGCTGTGGAGAAAAAGGAACCCTCATTCACTGTTGGTGGGAATGTAAAGTAGTACAACCATTATGGAAGAAAGTACGGTGGTTCCTCAAAAAACTGAAAATAAAACTACCTTATGACCCAGCAATCCCTCTACTGGGTATATACCCCAAAATCTCAGAAACATTGATACGTAAAGACACATGTAGCCCCATGTTCATTGCAGCATTGTTCACAGTGGCCAAGACATAGAAACAACCAAAAAGCCTTTCAATAGATGACTGGATAAAGAAGATGTGGCACATATACACTGTGGAATACTATTCAGCCATAAGAAATGATGACATCGGATCATTTACAAGAAAATGATGGGATCTTGATAACATTATACGGAGTGAAATAAGTAAATCAGAAAAAAACAAGAACTGCATGATTCCATACATAGGTGGGACATAAAAATGAAACTAAGAGACATGGACGAGAGTGTGGTGGTTATTGGGGGGGGAAGGAGGGAGAGGGGGAGGGCATAAAGAAAACTAGATAGAGGGTGACAGAGGACAATCTGACTTTGGGTGATGGGTATGCAACATAATTGAATGACAAGATAACCTGGACATATTTTCTTTGAATATATGTACCCTGATTTATTGATGTCACCCCACTAAAATTAATAAAAATTTATTTAAAAAAAAGACAAATCTTTTAGGCAAGCCTCTTAGAATCAGACTTCACAGATAAATCTAATTTTGGAAGACTGTCAAGATAACAAACTAAAGAGCGACATGAGGTGATTTCTGGGGGTGACAAGAAATGGGACTTTCTAGAGCTGCTGTTCTGCGAGTCCTGGAGAAATTACTACAATACCCCCTGCTGTCTCTTCTCATTGAGATCATCTCCCACCTCCCAAATACTGTCTCTAATTCATAAAGATTTTAGAGTCTGGCTCACTGTCTCTCTGACACTACCATCACAACCACAAAGACAGCCTACTCTACACCCTGGTCCTTCAGTCTTTCTGTATCCTCACTGATATCTTTTATTCTACCCCACCTTATGCATCACTCCCAAGATCACACCCTAAAACATTATTATGGATCATTACCTCCCCTTTCAAGATTACAGCATTTCTTAGACTCCTCCAGGTTCTCCAATCATTGGCACTGCCATCTTCCTTACCACCATCTCTCTCACCCACTGTCCTCATTTCTCTCCTCAACAACCTTGGACCCCTGGCCCATCATTCTCACTTGTGTCCATGTTTCCTCTACTGCTTTACCACTCTCCCCATTTGCTAGATTTGTTTGGCTAAATATCAGTTCTGTTTAAACTCAACTTCTTGCCCATTCAGCTCTCAAACCCAAGCCATTGTATGAGGCTAGAGAAAAACGCATAACTACATGGATCAGTCTTGCTTTATATTTATGACCACACTCCTCAAAGTGGGCCCTCAGCACTGTCTGAGTGATTTGCTATTCTCTTTGCAATCCCCCTCTGCAAAGTGACTCCTTCCTTTCTTCTCCCCTTTCCCCATTCTCAGCTGATGACCTTGGTTCTACCTTTACTGGAAAACAAAATCAGAAGAGAATTCTTCCTTCTACCAATGAATCTACCAACTTCCTGAATCTGTATCCTATGGCTCCTTGCAGACTTCTCCTTCTCCCCTTGTGCCAATTCAAGGGCATCACAATTTTTCCATCTCTCTCCTGATTCATGTCTCTACTTGGTGATTCCCATCAGCCTGCAGATATGTGGTAATAACCCCTCTTTTAAAAACAAAACAAAACAAAAAAAACTTTTATGGGAGAGGACTGATCCTTTAAGATTGTAATAACACAATCAAGCCTCCATAATCTAAATAGTGTAATACCAACACCTAAAAGACAAAATGACTAATAGAACAAAATAGAAAATCTAGAAATAGGCTCAAATACTTACAGAAATCTAGATTCTGATAAAGGATATATCCCAGAATCACTGGGGCTAACTGATACTGGGATAACTGGATCATCATTTCTAAAATATAAAATTAGATCTATCTTGCACCACACACAGTAGTTAAGAGATGAATCAGAGATGTAGATGAAAAATGAAACTGCACAAAAGCTGGAAGAAAACATAAATAAATTTCACACATCCTGACTGGGAAAAGATTTTTTCGTGTGACTGAAAACCCAGATGCTACAAAAGAGAGCTTAGTATATTTGACACCTCTCCCAAAATAAAGTTTTCCAAAAAGCTTTAGCACATCAAAACATAAAAGAAGACAAAGAAAAAATATATGCAACATAGATAATAAAGAATCAGTATCTGATATTTTTCAATTTCTAAAAAATATAGAAGACCTACATTCAATAGAAAAGTAGACAAAAACAGAAACATAATTTTTTGAAAGAGGTATAAAATTGGTTCTTAAACATATGAAAATATGACAAATTTTACTTGTAATAAAAAATGAAGCCCTGGCCGGTTGGCTCAGTGGTAGAGCATTGGCCTGGCGTGTAGAAGTCCCGGGTTCGATTCCCAGCCAGGGCACACAGGAGAAGCGCCCATTTGCTTCTCCACCCCTTCCCCTCTCCTTCCTCTCTGTCTCTCTCTTCCCCTCCCGCAGCCAAGGCTCCATTGGAGCTAAGATGGCCCGGGCGCTGGGGATGGCTCCTTGGCCTCTGCCCCAGACGCTAGAGTGGCTCTGGTCGCGGCAGAGCAACGCCCCAGAGGGGCAGAGCATCGCCCCCTGGTGGGCAGAGCGTCGCCCCCTGGTGGGCGTGCCGGGTGGATCCCGGTCGGGCACATGCGGGAGTCTGACTGTCTATCCTGGTTGCTAGCTTCAGAAAAATACAAAAAAAAAGAAAAAAAGAAAATTAAATCCACATTGAAGGATATATTTTTATAATTTATTAAATTTAATGCAGTGACATTGATAAATCAGGGTACATATGTTGAGAGAAAACATCTCCAGACTACCTTGACACTTGATTGTGCTGCATACCCCTCCCCCAAAGTCAAATCCTCTTCTGTCACCCTCCATCTGGCCCTCCCGCGCCCCTCCCCTCCCCCAACCCCTCTTTCCTTCCTCGCCCTATCCCCCCTCCCCCCACTCTCACCCATGTTGCCATCACATTCTTGTTCATGTCTCTGAGTCTCATTTTTATGTCCCTTCTATGTATGGATTCATATAGTTCTTAGTTTTTTTTCTGATTTACTTATTTCATTCCGTATAATGTTATCAAGGTCCATCCATGTTGTTGTAAATGATCCGATGTCATCATTTCTTATGGCTGAGTAGTATTCCATAGTATATATGTACCAAAGCTTTTTAATCCACTCATCCTCTGACGGACACTTGGGCTGTTTCCAGATGTTTGCTATTGTGAACAATGCTGCCATAAACATGGGGGTGCATTTCTCCTTTTGGAGCCGTTTTATGGTGTCCTTGGGGTATATTATTAAAAGTGGGATAGCTCGGTCAAAAGGCAGTTCGATTGTCAGTTTTTTGAGGAATCTCCATACTGTTTTCCACAGTGGCTGCACCAGTCTGCATTCCCACCAGCAGTGCAGGAGGGTTCCCTTTTCTCCACATCCTCGCCAGCACTTATTCTGTGTTGTTTTGTTGATGAGTGCCATTCTGACGGGTGTGAGGTGATATCTCATTGTGGTTTTAATTTGCATTTCTCTAATGATTAGTGATGTTGAGCATTTTTTCATATGCCTATTGGCCATCTGTATGTCCTCTTTGGAGAAGTGTCTATTCATTTCTTTTGCCTATTTTTGGATTGGATTGTTTGTCTTCCTGGTGTTGAGATTTACAAGTTCTTTATAAATTTTGGTTATTAACCCTTTATCAGACATATTGTCAAATATGTTCTCCCATTGTGTAGTTTGTCTTTTTATTGTGTTCTTGTTGTCTTTAGCTGTGCAAGAGCTTCTTAATTTGATATAGTTCCATTTGTTTATCCTGTCTTTTATTTCACTTCCCCGTGGAGATAAATCAGCAAATATATTGCTCCGAGAGATGTCCGAGAGCTTACTGCCTATGTTTTCTTCTAAGATGCTTATGGTTTCACGGCCTACATTTAAGTCTTTTATTCATTTTGAGTTTATTTTTGTGAGTGGTGTAAGCTGGTGATCTAGTTTCATTTTTTTGCAGGTAGCTGTCCAATTTTCCCAACACCATTTGTTAAAGAGGCTGTCTTTACTCCATTGTATTTCCTTACCTCCTTTGTCAAATATCAGTTGTCCATAGAACTGTGGGTTTATTTCTGGGTTCTCTGTTCTATTGCATTGAGCTATATGCCTGTTCATATGCGAGTACCAGGCTGTTTTGAGTACAATGGCCTTGTAGTATAATTTGATATCAGGAAGTGTGATACCTCCCACTTTATTATTCTTTTTTAAGATTGCTGAGGCTATTCGTGTTCTCTTTTGGTTCCATATAAATTTTTGGAATATGTGGTCTATATCTTTGAAGTATGTCATTGGTATTTTAATTGGTATTGCATTGAATTTATAGATTGCTTTGGGTAATATAGACATTTTAATGATGTTTATTCTTCCTAACCATGAGCACAGTATATGTTTCCACTTGTTTGTATCTTCCTTGATTTCTTTTATCAATGTTTTATAATTTTCCAAGAACAAGTCTTTAGTCTCCTTGGTTAAGTTTACTCCTAGGTACTTTATTTTTTTGGTTGTAATTGTGAAGGGGATTGTTTCCTTAATTTCTCTTTCTGACTGTTCATTGTTGGTGTATAAAAATGCCTCTGATTTCTGAGTATTGATTTTATATCCTGCCACTTTGCTGAATTCATTTATCAGGTCCAGTAGTTTTTTGACTGAGACTTTAGGGTTTTCTATATACAATATCATATCATCTGCAAATAATGATAGTTTTACTTCTTCTTTTTCAACTTGAATGCCTTTTATTTCTTCTTCTTGTCTGATTGCTGTGGCTAGGACTTCCAGGACCATGTTAAATAAGAGTGGTGAAAGGGGGCACCCCTGCCTTGTTCCTGATCTTAAGGGGATTGCTTTTAATTTTTGCCCATTGAGTATGATGTTGGCTGTGGATTTCTCATAGATGGCTTTTATCATGTTGAGGTATGTTCCCTGTATTCCCACTTTGCTGAGAGTTTTGATCATGAATGGGTGCTGGATTTTATCAAATGCTTTTTCTGCATCTATTGAAATTATCATGTGGTTTTTGTTCTTTTTTTTGTTTATGTGATGAATCACATTGATTGATTTACAAATATTGTACCAGCCTTGCCTCCTCAGAATAAATCCCACTTGATCATGGTGTATGATTTTTTCCATATATTGTTGGATTTAGTTTGCTAATATTTTGTTGAAGATTTTAGCATCTATATTCATCAGAGATATTGGCCTATAATTTTCTTTCTTTGTGTTGTCTTTGCCTGGTTTTGGAATCAGAATTATGCTCGCCTCATAAATGGAGCTTGGAAGTCTTCCTTCCTCTTGAATTTTTTGAAATAGTTTGAGAAGGATAGGAGTTAGTTCTTCTTTGAATATTTGGTAGAATTCCGTTGTGAAGCCATCGGGCCCCGGACTTTTTTTTGTTGGGAGTTTTTTGATAACTGTTTCTATATCATTTGTTGTAATTGGTCTGTTTAGGTTTTCTGATTCTTCCAGATTGATTTTTGGAAGATTGTATGTTTCAAGGAATTTGTCCATTTCATCTAGGTTGTCTAGTTTTTTGGCATACAGTTCTTCATAGTATTTTCTTACAATATTTTGTATTTCTGTTGTGTCTGTTGTTATTTCTCCTCTCTCATTTCTAATTTTATTTATTTGAGTCCTCTCTCTCTTTTTCTTGGTTGAGTCTAGTTAATGGTTCATCAATCTTGTTTACCTTTTCAAAGAACCAGCTCCTAGTTTCATTGATCCTCTGTATTGTTTCTTTAGCCTCTATGTCATTTATTTCTGCTCTGACCTTTATTATTTTCTTCCTTCTACTACATTTGGGCTTTACTTGCTGTTCTTTTTCTAATTCTTTTAGATGCAGGGTTAAGTTGTTTATTTGAGCTTTTTCTAGCTTCTGAAAGTGTGCCTGTAGTGCTATGAACTTCCCTCTCAGCACTGCTTTCACTGTGTCCCATAAATTTTGAGTTGTTGTATGCTCATTGTCATTCGTTTCTAGGAATTTTTTTATTTCTTCTTTGATCTCATTCTTAATCCATTCATTATTTAACAACCTACTATTTAGTTTCCATGTGTTTGAGAATTTTTTTTTTTCATTTTTCTGAAGCTGGAAACGGGGAGAGACAGTCAGACAGACTCCCGCATGCGCCCAACCGGGATCCACCTGGCATGCCCACCATGGGGCGACGCTCTGCCCACCAGGGGGCGATGCTCTGCCCATCCTGGGTGTCGCCATATTGCGACCAGAGCCACTCTAGCGCCTGAGGAAGAGGCCACAGAGCCATCCCCAGCGCCCGGGCCATCTTTGCTCCAATGGAGCCTTGGCTGCGGGAGGGGAAGAGAGAGACAGAGAGGAAAGCGTGGCGGAGGGGTGGAGAAGCAAATGGGCGCTTCTCCTGTGTGCCCTGGCTGGGAATCGAACCCGGGTCCTCCACACGCTAGGCCGACGCTCTACCGCTGAGCCAACCGGCCAGGGCTATGTTTGAGAATTTTTGAGCTTTTCTGTTGTGGTTGATTTCTAGTTTCATGCCGTTGTGATCAGAGAAAGTGCTTGATATGATTTCAGTCTTCTTAAATTTGTTGAGAGCACTTTTGTGCCCTAACATGTGGTCTATCCTAGAGAATGTACCATGAGCACTTGAAAAGAATGTATATTCTGCTGCTTTAGGGTGAAAGGTTCTGAAGATATCTATTAAATCGAGTTGATCTAGTGTTTCCAATAAGTCTGCTGTTTCTTTGTTAATTTTCTTACTTGAGGATATATCTAGTGATGTTAGTGGCATATTGAAATCCCCTACTATTATAGTATTGCTGTTGATCTCACCCTTTAAATCCATCAAAGTCTGTTTTATATATTTGGGTGCTCCTATATTAGGTGTATAGATATTTATAATAGTTATATCTTACTGTTGGATCACTCCCTTTTTTATTATGCAGTGGCCTTCTTTATCTCTTACTATATCCTTTGTTTTAAAGTCCAATTTGTCTGATATAAGTATTGCTACCCCAACTTTTTTTTCATTTCCGATTACATGAAATGTTTTTTTCCATCCTTTTACCTTCAATCTATGTGTATCTTTTCTTCTAAGGTATGTCTCTTGTAGACAGCATATATATGGGTCCTGTTTTCTTATCCACGCAGCTAGCCTATGTCTTTTGGTTTGATCATTTAATCCATTTACATTTAAGGTTATTATTGATATGTAGTTGTTTATTGTCATTTTATTCTTTAAATTTGTATTCCTTTTTTGCTATATTCTTTTTCCACTTTGATCTATTTACAACAGGCCCCTTAACATTTCCTGCAGCATTGGTTTGGTTGTAATGAATTCCTTGAGTTGTTTTTTGTCTGGGAAGCTTTTTATTTCTCCTTCGATTTTAAACGATAGCCTTGCTGGATAAAGTAGTCTTGGTTGTAGGTTCTTGTTCTGCATTACTTTGAATATTTCTTGCCATTCCCTTCTGGCCTCAAGTGTTTCTGTTGAGAAGTCAGATGTCATCCTTATGGGGGCTCCTTTGTAGGTGATAACTTTTTTTTCTCTTGCATCTTTTAATATTTTCACTCTATTGCTTAGCTTTGGTATTTTAATTATGATGTGTCTCGGTGTAGGTTTCTTTGAGTTTCTCTTTAATGGAGTCCTCTGTGCTTCTTGAACTTGTGAGAGTTTCTCTTGCATTAATTTAGGGAAGTTTTCAGCTATGATATGATTGAACAAAGTCTCTATCCCTTGTTCTTTTTCTTCTTCAGGAACCCCTATGATACGGATGTTATTTCTCTTCATGTTGTCACAGAGCTCTCTAAGAGTTTCCTCTGACTTTTTGAGTCTCTTTTCTCTTTTCTTCTCTGCTTTCATGCCTTCATTCCAGTTGTCCTCTAACTCACTGATTCGATCCTCAGCTCTATCTATCCTGTTTTTAATTCCTTCCATTGTGGTCTTTATTTCTGATATTGTGTTTGTCATCTCCGACTTATTCTTTTTTATACTTGCTATTTCTTTATTTAGGTGTTCATAGTGACCATCCATTGTTGTTCTAAGATCCCTAAGCATCCTTACAATCATTATTTTGAACTCCGCATCTGGAAGTTTGATTATTTTCATATCTCTCAGTTCATCTCCTGAAGGTGTCTCTTGTGGTTTCATTTGGATTGCACTTCTTTGTCTTCTCATTATCTGTTTTGGGGTGTTTTATTTGTAGAGTTGGTTGAGTCTAGGCTTGGTGTTGTCTGCCTCCAGTTTTTAGTTGTGTTATTTCTAGGTCTTCTTGGGTTGGTATCAGCTGTTATCTGTAATCCACTTTTGGATTTGGGCTGCTTTGAAGTCTTGATTTGTTTGTTTTCTTAACAGGTGATAGTCTTGTTTACTGATCTCAGCAGGGGGCTTCCTTTAAACTGTATCCAGGAATGCGATGGGTGTAGCCTGAAACTCTGAAGGCCTCTTTAGCCAGCTAATCTCACTGGGGGCAGGGTGTTTTCTCAGCTTCAGTAGGGAGAGGTGTATCTCAGATCTCCATGGAGACCTGAGTTACTGCCCCTCCTCCCCACTTCTTGTTTTCAGCTGTGTCTGGTTGCGCTGATTGGAGCTGGATAGATGTCCGGAGATCTCTGATCCGGAAGCAATTCAGCTCTGTTTTGTGAAAGGTTCTGTCCCTCCCCCAGCTATGGCCGCCTCCAGCATGGATGAGTCAGCTTTTTTAGTTCATTTCCTGCATTCCTTAGCCCCTCACAGTCTGTCCCTCTCCCTGTCCTTTCCACTTGGGAGATAAGCTGGTCTTTTCAACACATCTCGCTCCCTGGTCACCAGGCAAGTGGCTGTGAGCAGTAGTTTCTGCTCTTTTCCCTGTGTGAGATCCCCTCTGGGCTCTCAGCCTCACCCCCCCCCCTCTGTTCCTGTAAACAGGGAAGATTCAGGCCCTCCCTACCAGTTTTTTTGTGGCTTCTTCTTTGCTCCTTGGTTTTTGAGAGCTGTTCTTGCAGTTCAGAGTTGGTTTTTCATGCTGATTTTTCCTAAATTGATTTGTATTCCAGTTTGGTGGTGAGAGCTGGGTGTCTGTGCATCCACCTACTCTCTAGGAGGCATTCTTAAAAGAAATTATGTTAAGACATAGTTTTTATGTAAAATAGATGATTGCTAATGCAAACAAATGTTCACCTTCCCCCTGACACGCTCAATTTGCGTTCAGCCTTAAATTGTTTCGGATATTTTTTTACCCATCAGATTGGACAAAAAAGTTCAGAAGCCTAACAATACCCTCCATTGGTGAGGCTAAAAAAACAGGAATAGGATACATTGTTGATGGGACATAATCTGGGACCATCCGTATGGAGGGGAACTCAGAAACACCTAACAAAACTGCAAACGCATTTATTTTTTTGCCTAACAATTCCACCCTTAAGAATTTATCTGAAATATATTCTTCTAACAATATAAAAATACAAATACCCAAAGCTATTCACTGCAGCAATACTTATATTAGCAATACCTATATGTCCAAGCATAGGAGACCAGTTGTGTAAAATGTGGTACACACACATAGCGAGGTACTGAGATATAAAATAATTCAGAGGAGGAGCTTTATGACATGATGTGGAATGACTTCCAGGGATGTCAAGTAGAAAGACAAAGTGCAGAAGAGCACAGATGGTCTGCCGTCTTTTGCGTAAAAATAAGATTAGAAAAAAATAAGATTTTCTTGTATTTTCTCTCTTTCTAAAAAGAAGCATAGGAAGATCAAACAGAAAAGTAATGTAGGTGCTTTCCTACAAGGAGGGTAGGGGAATGGAGTGAAGGAAACATGGCCTGGAATAATGCTTCTCTGAGCATACTTTTCTGTACAGCTTTGATTTTCAGTAGCAATTTCAATGTTCTACATGTCAAGAAATAATATTAGTTCAATAATAAAGTATAACACCCAATACCCCTTTTGCTTTTCTTTGGTTGATGTTGGAAGCACTCCTCTCATAATGCTCAGCATGGGTGTTTAGGCATTTGGGGGGATTATGTGTGACACAATTCTACATACTGCATTTCTCTGGCACTGGATTTGATCAGGGACCACCACACACCTTCAAGTGGAGATAGAAGATGTCCTGAAGCCATTGTGCATGGCCACCAAGGTTCCAGCTGCAGTGGAACGAGTCTCATGGGGAACACTGAGACCAAGCCTGACAGAATTTTGGGGTCTAATAGAAACAGTGTTCATGAGAGTAGAAGGCAATGTCTGTTATACCACACATGAGCACATGTATTGAGAAAACTTAACAACTGGAAAATCATTGTGGTGGCAAGACCCATGGACTCGGAGCTGGAAAAAAGTAGGTTCAGATCCTGGCTCTTCCACTTGCTTGTGCGGATGTGTGGCCTTCTGCATGTGCAAGGAAGGTTATAACACCCCAAGTAGTTAAACTTAACTTACACTAAGATGAGGCCACAATAAATCAGAGTCCTCCAACCAGTACCCACAGGCTGTTTACCTGGGCTTCATAGAGTTTTTTAAATAAGCCAACCAGAGTTGAAAAATTGGGGTATTTCAAATAACAATCCCAATTTTTGCCTTCTCTTGAAAATAAACAAAGAAGACTGAGGGAAATGGCCAAACTGCAACATATATGCCTCTTTTTGTCCAGGTTAATGTGCCTTCCAGTTCCCTATCACCCACACCCGCCTAGCACAGCTGAACCTGAAGGTGAGTTTTGGTGGCCACCCAGCACCTTACACTGTTATTTGTCCTTTAGCAAAGAACTGTGGCTACAGCCATGTGGGAAAGCAAAGGCTAGCAGAGAGGCTGTGTCATACCTCCCCCACTTCCTGAGCTACCTACCAGCATCACTCATGACAGGATCTGCTTGCTGCTGGGAGGCATCGGAGTTTACAGGCCCACTGTAACGCAAATTGTTAGATAAAGCTCATGGATTAGATAAAGGAAAAGAATTAGGACTCAGGTTCAAATTCTGTTGGTTGAGATACTAAACCTAGGGTATCCACCCAGCTAGAGATAAACAAGTGATTGTTTGGCAGGTGGGCTGGTGGTTAGCATGGTGGGGGGTGGCGGGGGATGGACACGGTCAATGCGAGAGCAGGATCAAGGACAGAAGGAAACAAGTTCAGAGCTAAGAAACCCAGCCTCTGGATACCTGACAGATGCCTAGTAACGCTGATGTCCTAAATCCAGGTCAGGGCCTGGTTTCCTGGTAGTGTGAGCAGGCATAGCTACTGAGGGACAGGAAACCAGACAGAACTTTTAAAGGCTGGGTGAGACTACTTCCAGCCAAGATAATGGCATAGTTAAATATGGTACGTGCATCCTTCCACAACCACATCAAAATTACAACTAAACTACAGAACAACCAATATTCAGAACCACTTAAAATCTGGATGAATGGAAGTCCTACAACTAGGGATTTAAAGAAGAAGCCACACTGAGACTGCTAAGAGAAGTGGAGACACGGAATGAGCCGGTCCCACAACCACGTGTGACAGATAAAAATTGGGAAGGATATCTCCACTGTGGGGGTCCTCCTGCAGAGTGAGGGGTCCTAGCCCCACACTAGACCCCCAAGCCCAGGTTCCAGTGCCAAGTAGAGAAGTCCCCATAATTTCTGCTTATAAAACCAGTGGGGATTGTGACTGAGAGAGACAGAGGGCTGCTGGAGTCCCAGGAGCTCCTCTTAAAGGGCCTGTGCATGGACTTACTGGAACTCACTCCCTCTGAGCTCTAGTGCTGGGGAAGCAGCCTAAAAGGAACTAGGGACATATATATGTCTAAGAGCTTAATTATCAGACATCAGGGCGAAAGGTTAGGGGCAGTTTTCTGCCAAATTGCTGGCAGAGGCCATTGTTCCTTTCTGAAACCTCCCCCTCCACCCCCACTCCCACCCCCCACCCTCACACCCACACACACAGCTAGCAGGTGGGCATCATATCTGTGTCTCCATCAACCTGGCTCACACTGTTCACTGTTCACCCCACCCTGGTGATTCTCTGGGACCTCTACCCCACCAAACATGCTGGCCCACCCAAGCTATTTCAAGTAGCTTTTCCATACAAATAGCCTCTCATGCCTCAAACTTCAGTCTTTCCTAAAATCTCTCAAATAAGCTGTCTCTGGCTTCAGCATGCCCTGCCCCTCTCACTAAGTAGCCCCAGGTCCCACACTAGGAGCAGCTGACCTTGGTTCTCAGCCTGGCCTCTCCTGGGCATCTCCAAGCCCAGCATAAGTAGCAGCCATCTTCAGATTGCTTTGTAGCTCAAACCAGGTGGCCCCAGACAGAACACAGGCAGCAGCTGATCTTGTTATACTCCCTGGCATGCCTCAGAGCCAACACACCCAGTAAAGAGCTTCAGTCCACATCAAAACACCACCCAACTACCTCCACAGGTGATACATTCAAGAGGCAGGCTTGGAGAGAGCTACAGCCCTGTTGAAGTAAGTCCTGCTCTGTGGGTTGGGAACCTGCACAGCTGATCCTCCACAGTGGTCAGTGGTCACAGCCAATCTTTGCAGCTGATTAGCCTGGGGGTAAATCCCTCCCATTGACATGCCAACAGCAATGAAGGCTCTATTACAATAGGAAGGTGTACACAGCCCACGTGGGAGTGGGGGTGGTAACACATGGAGTGCTCAATTTGAATGATCAGGGAGGCTGTGCCACTGTACCTTATAGAACACCTACTACATAAGACCTTTCTACCAAACCTGGGAGACATAGCAGCAGCTCTACCTAAAACATAGAAACAAACACAAGGAGGCTGCCAAAATGAGGAGACAAAGAAACATGTCCCAAATGAAAAAACAGAACAGAACTCCAGAAAAGGAACTAAACAAAATAAAGACAAATCAATCTACTAGATGCAGAGTTCAAAACACTGGTTATAAGAATGCTTAATGACTTAGTGAGAACTTCAATGGCCTAAAAATAAACATGGAAATCATAACAAAGAAACACTCAGAAATGAAGGATACACTAAATGAAAAATAATTTCTAGGAAATCAACAGTACAGTAATAAAGCCAAGAATAAAATGAACAATTTGAAATATAAAAAAACAAAAAACACCCAATCAAAACAACAACAACAAAAAGAATTGGAAAAAAATAAAAATTGTATAAAGAGGTTCTGGCACAACTTCAAATTTACCAACATTTGCATCATGGGGTGCCAGAAGGAGAAGAGAGAGAGCAAGAGATTGAAAACATATTTGAAAAAAATATGTCAGAAAACTCTAACCTGGTGAAAAAAATAGACATACAAGTCCAGGAAGCACAGAGTCCCAAACAAGATGAACCCAAAGAGGTCCAAAACCAAGACAAATAATTAAAATGCAAAAACTTAAACACAAAGAGTGAATCTTAAAAGTAGCAGGAGAAAAAACAGTTACTTACCTAAAGGGAGCTCCCATAAGACTGTCAGCTGATTTCTCAATGGAAACTTTGCAGGTCAGAAGGGAGTGGCAAATGTTCAAAGTGATGTCCAAGGATCTACACCAAGATTACTCTACCCGGAAAAGCTATTATTTAGAACTGAAGGACATACAAAGAGCTTCCTAGATAAGAAAAAGCCGAGAGTTCATCACAATCAAACAAGTATTACATGAAATGTTAAAGGGTCTTCTTGAAGAAGTAGAAGAAGAAGGAGAAGGAGAGAAGAAAGATAAAAAATATGAAAAATAAAATGGCACTAAATACATATCTTTAAAGAATTGAATCTAAAAAACAAAATAAACAAGCAGAGAAGAAACAAACTCATAAACACAGGGAACATGTTGAAAGTTGCCAGATCGAGAGGGTTGGGGGAATAGGTGATAAAGGAAAGGGATTAAGTGCAAATTGTTTGTTACAAAGAGTCATGGGGATGTAAAGTACAGCATAGGGAATAGGGTCAATAATATTCTAACAACTATGTATGGTGTCAGATGGGTAAAATATATAATGTCTAGTAAGTTATAAAATGTCTAATCACTGGTATGTTCACCTGAAGCTAATATAATATTGTATGTCAACTATAATTGAAAACTAAGTGAAAAAAATAAATCAGAAAAATGCTAAAAACTATGTGATTTCACACATTGGTGGGATATAAAACTAAGACTCATGGACTTAGATAAAAGTGAAATGGTTACCAGGGGGAAGGAATTGAGTGGAGGGAGGTGGGGAAGAGGGGAGTAAAGAAGGATAAACATATGGTGACAGAACTGATTTGACTTTGGGTGATGAGCATATAATGCAATCAATAGTTCAAATGCTATAGAGATGTTTACCTGGAACCTATATACTCTTATTGATCAATGTTGCCCCATTACATTTAATTTTCTAAATAAAAGCTTTAAATGGTTTTTCAAAAACTGGAAAAAAAAAAGGCTAGTGACATTCTGGTGAGTTCTCATGTGGAACCCACAAAAGACCAGGTTTAGTCTTAACACACTTATGGGGAAGTTCCCCTGAATTTAGTTTTCTGCTTTGACAGAGGAAATAAGAGTTCTCAGTAAATTTAATGAAAGGTCTACCAAAGCTTAATCGAACTTTCAACCAGAGTCCCCTGGCAAATGAGCCAGCCAAGTGTTGTTCATTACACAGCTCATTCCACACAAAGTCCTAGTCCTCAAACTCAGCTGATGTGAAGTTCTTATAAGATAGAATGCCTCCTATACTATAAGGTGTACACATATACCTATGCCCATGATTTAAAAATTGATGAAGTACTTGAGTGGATGTGGATGGCAGATATGCACAGAGAGTATAAATTGATTCTGGGTGCATTCATTCATTTAGCAAACAATCATGAACTGAGTAAGTAGAGTTTACAATCTGTTGTGCCTAACACTATATAGCCCACAGCAGTGGATAAGATACTGCCTTTTCCCTGAAGCAAGTTACCATCCTTTTGAGCCAAGTGTATGTTTGGGGAGCTAGAAACCAACAGGATAGGGGAAGCCTGCAAAAATGACCTACTATACTTCTGCAGTGGGTCCCACAGTCAGATAATGTTGTCTATCAACACATATTTCTTCATAAGGGTTTTAAAGCCTTCTTCCCCAGTGGAGAGAATCTAAGGAATTTTTTACAAGGGCCTCAACCCGCAATCAGCAGTACTACCTGAGGCTAGTGGTATCAATAAAACAAACTGAATTAAAAAAAAAAAAAAAAGAGTCATCTGCCCTGGCCAGTTGGCTCAGCGGTAGAGCGTCGGCCTGGCATGCGGGGGACCCGGGTTCGATTCCTGGCCAGGGCACATAGGAGAAGCGCCCATTTGCTTCTCCACCTCCACCCCCACCCCTCCTTCCTCTCTGTCTCCCTCTTCCCCTCCCGCAGCCAAGGCTCCATTGGAGCAAAGATGGCCCGGGCACTGGGGATGGCTCCTTGGCCTCTGCCCCAGGCGCTAGAGTGGCTCTGGTCGCAGCAGAGCGACGCTCCGGAGGGGCAGAGCATCGCCCCCTGGTGGGCGTGCCGGTGGATCCCGGTCGGGCGCATGCGGGAGTCTGTCTGACTGTCTCTCCCCATTTCCAGCTTCAGAAAAAAAAAAAGAGTCATCTGATTGTTTCTAAATAATAGGATACTTTGGCAGTGTAGCTTTTTTTTTAAGCTACACTTTGTGCTGGACACTGTGCTGGGACATTTACATACGTTTTCTCGTTCAATGTGCACGACAACCCTATAAAGTAGCTGGAAGCATCCCCATTGGCCATTGATGATTCTGAGGCAGAGCGAGGTTTAATAAGTCTTTGATTCCACCCAGATTACTTCCAAGGGTCCTAAACTCTGTGTGAAGCCTTTGAAAGTAGAATCTGGCTATATACACCAGGCACCTGCTCTTCCTCATACACAATGCTCTTCAGCCCAGGGTTTCTGCCAGGGGGTGGTGACCAGGCTTCTAGGGCTGGTATCTTGGTATCAATTAGCCATTTCAAAATCACAAGCCAAAAGCAGATATCCAGGCTTTTACTCCTCCTCCATCAGCCTCCTGCCAAAGAAACCAAAAGAAGAACTTGCAAAAGCTATCACGGGTCTTGTCATGTGACGTTCTGACACTAAGCCACTGTGGGGGATTTGGGAGGGGAAGTAGCACTGACATCACAGAAACACTGAACTGAAAAAGCCCCTGTTCTTCACTTGGCTCCAATGCTGTGTGGGCTTCTTTTCAGTACTGTTTGCAATTTTTCCACTTTTTTTTTTTCAACTATGTAACTGGGCTAAATTAAATTTTTTTTTCCATTTTCATTTTTTACCTGTTACAGAATTATATATTTATGACCTTTGCCATGTAACTTTGCAGTAGCCATCCATAGAAACTTTAATGCAGTGTATTTCATTACCCCATTGATACTTAGCGTGGCCACATGACCTCCTTTAGAGAACAGAATGTTAGTAAAAACAATGTGACAGAGGCTTCAAGTGTACTTGCATGATCTGAGTTGGCCTCTTTTTTTTTACCATCACCATGAATAGACCATGCCCCACAAAGTGCCCACCACAGAATGAGATATAAGAAGCAGGTCCAAAATAGACTTGTAATTGGGAGCCATGCCCAGCTGAGTCAGCCAACCCACAGAGCAAGATAAATAAATGTCTGCTGTAAGCCACTGAGATTTGAGGGGCTATCTGTTATACAACATTATCACTAAAGTAAACTCTAATCTAAACTGCAGCCAGATTACTGCCTGATCCTTGCATGGTATATCCTCCAAGCCCTCATCTTTCATGAAAACCTTCTTGGTAATTTCAGCCTCTTAACAACTTGACCACTTTAAACCCTTCCTTTTGTGTCTTATATTTTGATACCTGTTTATATTCAATATAACACTTTCTAAAAGTCAGGCTGATATATTATTTACTAATTGCATATTTAAAACTTTCCCAATTAAACCAGGAAGCCATTGAGAATAGGGACTACATGAGTATAGCAAGAGCGATAAGACTCTCTTTTTGTGTGTGTGATGGAAACAGAGAGACAGAGAGAGGAACAGATAGGAACAGACAGACAGGAAGGGAGAGAGATGAGAAGCATCAATTCTTTGTTGTGGTATCTTAGTTGTTCATTGATTGCTTTCTTATATGTGCCTTGATGGGAGTGGGGGCAGACCACAACAAAGCAAGTGAACCCTTGCTCAAGCCAGCGATCTTGGACTTCAAGCCAGCGACCTTTGGGCTCAAGCCAGCAACCATGGGGTCATGTCTATGATCCCACTCTCAAGCTGGAGACCTCGGGGTTTTGAACCTGGGTCCTCCACATCCCAATCCAATGCTCTATCCACTGCACCACCACCTGGTCAGGCAAGACCCTCTTAATCACAGATATTCTGTACCACTTTCCCCATCCTGGATGGATTGAAGCTTTCAATTTTTAGTTGGAAACCCATTGCTCCTGTGTTCACAGGGCTAGCAGAAAACTGTACCTAGTGGCTACAGGAAGCACTCAAATATTTGTAAAATTGCCATTGGAAAGGCAAATGTCATTGAGTTTTTGTCAATCAGATAAATATTTCTGATCTATTAACATTCATTTTCATATGCTTTGTCTTCTTTTGATACTGTTCAATGATCAATTCCACAAGGTATTGAATACAAAAAATTTCCTTCCCCACCCAAAATATAGCAATAACAATAAAAGTGAGCTAGAACAATCACCTATTTTCTCATGAAGTAAAATCTTGTCAAAAGTAAATATTTACTCCCAACTGACAGCTTTGTATGTTTCATTTTTCTTAATAAAATTTATTTTTGTGTATGAGAGCCAATAATCTTTGATTTTCATATTCTATATTTGAAAGCAGAGACAATTCTTCAGAATCACGTTTTTTTTTTCACAATTTAGTTTCAAAGGCAGTGTAGTTCCTCTTTCTATTTATGTAAGCAGAAAGGCTTGTTTTATAGTAAAACATTCAATTAACTGTTCTTTTGTTTTAAGTGCATACTTACTTTTCATATACAGGAACTTTCCAGATGACTAGTTGAATTACTACATTCACATAGTACATTGATCTAAAATTTAAAAAAAAATTAAACAATAGAATAAACTAGCATTTCCTCCCATCTATGGACATAACTATCAAAGCACTGAGACTGATTTTGTGATATGCCAAAAATTATACAACAGAATGAACACTGCTCCTTCAAATCAGTCACATCCACTTATTCCGAGGAATTGCCAGGGCTTAAAACTATGCTGACAATCTTTTTGTATGATTTCTTTCAAAGTCTGCAGTACATTTAAAAAATATTATTAAAGGCAGAACATTTGTTCTTTGAGAATAAATGTGATTTTGTAAACAAAAAATGTCATTTGGAAGCAAGTTTAGTGAAAAAGAGGAGAACCCAAGTTAAGTGATATAATGAAATTCAAAATTTTCCATAACCTCACAACCCAGAAATAACCACATTGGCATGGTTTTTATTTCCCAGCAACTTTATAATGTATATGCTAACATTAATGGGATATGCCATATATGCATCTTGGATCCCCACTTTTGCTCCCCAGTCAATATTTCTATGACTCTCATTTTATGAGGTTCAGAGAAGCTAAGTATGGAAGTCAAGGAGTCTTCTGATTTCCAACTTCTTTCAAAATGTGTAGAGGAGAATAAAAGTAAACAGTTACACACAGAAAGTTTTTGTCTGACTTCCTATTCCCTCTTTCTGGGTGGTAATAATGTCTTACAAGAATATATTTGGGCATACCACCACAATACATGGCCAGTGAGAGAGAAGGAAATTGTATGGTTCTAACAGAGGTTTTGCCCAAGTAAATCATTTGTGTAGACTGTGTGCGTGTGTGTGTGTGTGTGAACATGGCTTTCATTACAAGTCACAAAAGTTGACTTCCCAGTGCTCAGTAATGGAGTAAATTTCTTGAAATGGAAGAAGTGCCACATGCAGCACAGATCAGAGAAGATGGAATATTTACAGATCTTTCCCCAAAGTGAGAGGAATCGTGCCATGTGAGCACTACACTCTCAAAAAAAAAAAGATTACAGTCAGCTTTTCAACCCCAAACCTGAGCCTCACTGAGGTCAGTGTGGCCCACCACTGTCCTGAATCCTGGTGGATCCAGTCCTACAATGGGGGACAATTTGCCTCAGACTCCCTTCCCTTGGACAGTGTTCTGTAGACTTAGAAACAAGAGTTGCAAATGCTCCATCCCCATTCTGTCCCAGCAGCTGAGGCTGTCTCCCCATCACCCAGTGGAAGACCCTGACCAACTGTTGTCTGATTTGCTCCCACACTAGTCATTGCCATCTTCCCACTGGAGTAGAGATGCCAAGAGGTCCACACTTTGCTCTTTTTTTGTTTAAAAATATTATTCTTTAGAAAATAGTTTAGCACGAAGGAGGGAGTGCCAGCTTTGGACTTGGACAAATCCTCTTTTCCCCACTTGCTAACTTAGTCAACTTTGGCACGTGATGCCATCTGCCTCAAAAACGACTTCTCTACCCGTGATAAAGGTGAAGGAATCACAGTATGAAATCATGAAATACATTTGGGAAAATTCAGAGAATTTTCAACCTAGATAAAATCCCATAGGTTGAAAGAAGAGAAAAATGGAGAGGTGTAATGAGTTGGTCATTGCAGTGTGGTTCCATGAAGAGCCCTGTCTCCTGCTCAGCCCACCCCATCCCCAGCCACCACAGGGAAGTAAGATGAGTGATAGAAACTCTGACTACCTTTAAAGACCCAAGAATACATATTAAATTTTCAAAGTCCATAAGACTTCAAAATCCCCTTAGCCCCACACAACAGAGAGCAGTAGAGCAGACATTGCTAGGTGGCACATCAGGGAAGAAAGGGGAGGTGCTGAGTGGCTGGATAGACAAAAGAGTGACTGGGGAGGAGCCAGACCTGATGTCTTCACCAGAATGAGGTGGATAAAACGTGAGTGCTACATATATCGCCACGTGGGGACGAGAAGCATAGGTACATGCCAAGGCCGACAGGTGCTAACGCACCCTGCTCCACCAACCCCACCCTGAAGTGACTGAAATTAGGTTTCTACAACTCTTTGGAATGAGAGCACAAAACAGAAACTGAAATAGAAATTAAGTGAGGTCACAAAAAGTTGCATTCTTTGCAAAAACTGTAATGAGTACTCAGTATATGAATCTACATAAAGGGCCTGTGCACGTGGTAGTTGCACATAAATTCTAAGTGTTACCATGATTACTATTAACTAGTTATATTTCTGTCTGCCTTTCTTCTCTAGAGAAGTTGAGGCAATAACTCAGAGCAGATGAAATAAGGGCAGAACCTCCCTAGTAAAAGTTGGAGAACTGTTTGATTTTTCTTTATAAACAATGATGGAGATATTCTTTTTTTTTTTTTTCTGAAGCTGGAAATGGGGAGAGACAGTCAGACTGACTCCCGCATGCGCCCGACCGGGATCCACCCAGCATGCCCACCAGGGGGCAATGCTCTGCCCTTCCGGGGCGTTGCTCTGTTGCAACCAGAGCCACTCTAGTGCCTGGGGCAGAGGCCACGGAGCCATCCCCAGTGCCCGGGCCACCTCTGCTCCAATGGAGCCTCGCTGCGGGAGGGGAAGAGAGAGACAGAGAGGAAGGAGAGGAGGAGGGGTAGAGAAGCAGATGGGTGCTTCTCCTGTGTGCCCTGGCCGGGAATCGTGATGGAGATATTCTTGCAGTCCACTCACTCTCACTTAGAGTATATTATATTATTCTTTAGTCAGTATTTATGCTTCTTGACCTGGTTCCAGGATGGTGTATACTTCCTCATCCCCTTGACTTTGACCTTGGCTATATGACATGCTTCGACCAATGGAATGTGGTATGCATGATAGCATGCTAGTACTAAAAACCTCTAGGAGAAATTGTGTCTTTTCACTTCCTGTCTTATACTCCTGTCATCCTCCATGAGAACAGGGTGCCCCATGTAGCCATTGATCTCCCACCCCAGCCTGAGTCTCCAAATGAAAGACCCAGGGAGCAGATTCGAACCTGACCTGAAGCTTGGAACCAAGCCTAGCCAAGTCCAACGGAGTCCAGCCAAGTTCAAGGGAGATACAGCTAAGCCTTGGCTGACCTACTTCATGACTAAGAAATGGATGTTTACTTCCATAAGCTATTAAAACTTAGTGTTGTTTGTTACTGCATAAAAATCTAACACACTGCCAACTAAGACCACTCGATAGCACATCAAAGTGAAGAGAGGAAGATGAACAGGTGAGACAAGAGCAAGCAGACAACTTATGAAATGAAGGGAAATTACCTCTTCTGAAAGTTTATCCAACAATGGTAGTATGAGATGGAATAAGAGCACAGCTAGGAAAGCAGGGGTGTGAGGGAAGAAGAACATAAACAGTCCCAAAGATGTTAGAGGCCCCAAGGAGAAGGATGAGTTGGTAGAAGCAGGTCTCTTCCCTCTCAGATTTTCCTTCCTTTCATTCTCACCATCATGTACCATCCTCCACATTTTAAGGAATTTACCTCCTTTCTGAGCATTAAGCTTGGCAAATAAACTTTAATGTCTTGCAATGAATTTACATTGCTGGCTCTCCTATTTCTACTTAAAATGCAGAAGGATGTACATTTGATATTGATTTAGGTTTGTGATTTGAATTGTTCTTGTGTTAGGTATTTGTCAAAGAACAGATGTTTTCTCCACGTGTCATTTGAGACGGGTTAAGCATGCCAGGAGGGTGTAGTTCTACAAAGGTCTGGACAGGTTAGTTATACATTTCTCTGTGGTTTTCCTAACCATGTAGTGGGGGGTGGGGTGGGATCCTAGCAGCTGAGCAGTTAAGCCATTTATTTGTTTTGATTTTTCATTAAGCTCTCGTGGTTATTTAAATAGGTTCTTAAATTCCAAATTGAAATGTGAAGTGTTTGGCATACAAGGGGATTAAGAATCAAAATAGGAATTGAATAAAATCCGTTTTTCAAATCTCTCTTGGGAAACCTGAACAGAATGACTCCGTCAGTGACTTAGAGCATCAATATTACCTCTTTGTTTCATAAAACATGGGCTTCAAATAACTGCTTCTTTCCTGGGGCTGCACTTAAAAACTTCACAATTAAAGCCCGAAGCTCACTAAGATGTAAACCCCAGTTTCCTCTAGAAAGTTCCAGAAGCTGTGCTCCAGACTCCTCTCACACCAAATCCACATCAAGGGGCACTTTCTCCATAACTGCTCCATCTCGCCCTTCTTCTCAGGCAGCCCATTCCCTGCACTGACCTTTCTCTCAGGGCTACATGTGAGTACTTGTTTGTTTCCGGAATTAATATCCATTGTTTCCATCCAACCTGACCACACTTCAGGCCACCTTCCCCATTGCCAGCCTTCCCTTCTAGCACACACCCTAAGCGGGAAATACACTGACTGGTACACCACTTCTGCCACCCCATCCTTTTCAAATTCAGCCCTGTGTTTCCACAGAAGGAGGACTGAGTGGTGGTTAAGACCAAGTGTCTGAAATGAGGATGCTCTACCTTTAAAAACTGGCTCTACCAGTCACTGGTGGTGAGACCATGAGCCTGTCCTTTTACCATCATCTGTAAAATGAGGGTGATAATATGTTCATCTCACAATGTTGTTTTAAGAAAATACAAAGGTTGGTTCACGATAAGCCCTCAATTGCTGATCCTGACTACTGTTCTTCCTCTGAGTACAATGCCCCTCATTCAGTTGACAAAGATTTACTGAGTACTGCCCGTGTGCTGTGCCCATGCCCGATGCCGGGACTACAGTGGTGAAAAGATGCCATCCTCATCCTTGAAGATCTTACAGGCTAGTAGGGAGAACAGCAAATACTGAACCTGGGAAGCATTGCCACGGGATTAACCTACGAGTGCATTGGAGGTGCCCAAACCAAGCCTGGCCAGGGCCAAGGAAGCCTTTGAAAGAAGTGAGGTCTCTCCTGAGACTCAGAGGATGAGTTTGTGTTAGAGGAAGAGCCACCCTGTAGAGGGTCCAGCATGTCCAAAGACCCAGAGGTGCAGACCTAGGACCTGGAACTAACTTAAGATAGCTGACTCAGGCAAAATGTACAAGAGGAAAGAGAATGGGAGGCAAAGACGAAAAGGAAGGGCCAGTTTATAGAGAACTTCAAACCAAAGGCAATGAGTTTGAGTTTTCCTGAAGCAAATAGACAGTGGGAGAGTCATATTCCCTTTTTCTACAGGAGAGACCCAGGATTAGCAAGAAGACCAGAGGCTGTCAGATAGTTGTGGAAGGTGTAACCTGCACAACAGGGCTAGACCAAGATGATGAGTAAGACGGACACCAGCTTGGCTGTGCTCACCCAAGCTGGGTGCTCTGACGAGGAAGAAGTCTGTGGACCCAAAATAAAATCAGATCTATTTATTGCACTGTACACAAGAATAGTTGCCAAATGCATATGAGATCTAGATGCAAAAGGAAATTGCCTAAGTACTAGAAGAAATCATGGATAAAGATCATTTTTTCAAAAAATCAAGTGAAAGGTGAAGTGACTGGAATTGCAGCAGTGACTGTGGGGAGAGTGAGAGGTAAGTAGATTCCATTTATTAAAAAAGGTAGAAGCAGTAGGATTTAATGATTGGTTGAACAAGGGTGGTGAGAAAGAAGCAGGGATCAAGTATGAGATCCACTCTCTGGTTTGTGCAACTGAGTGACTGATGATGGAATGTGTTCAGTAAAACAAAACTCAAAGACCTTATTGGCTCTGTCCAACAATCCATGAATTGATCAGTACCCAATCTAGTGGAGAGAAAGGAGCTTTGAGTGGCTGTACAAAATGAAAGACTTTTACAGACAGAAGGGAGCAGGAAAAGGGAAGTTGTACTAGGCAAAAAAAGTAGGTTGGTTATTACAGGGTTACTCTCCTTTACAAGACTGTAGGGATCTGTGAGGCAGATGACTTAACTAATGCTGATCAGGTAATTCCTGATTGACTGGTGGAAGATCCTGTTTCTGGGAGAGCCAAAATGTGGGGCTTAGCATAAGTGACTCCATTGTGGGCCTGTTGTCTTGTGTTTAACAGGTGTAAAGCCTTAAATTATTATGTGCTGTCTGACATCTGATAAATTCCAAGAGGGCCTCGAATGGTCTAACTACCCCTCCCAACTCTGCTCCTGTTAAAAAATTCCCCTAGTGCAACCACCCTCCCTTTCAAGAGGGAACAGATGAATAATTTCTTTTTTTTTTCTTTTTTTTTTGTGTGTGTGTGTATTTTTCTGAAGCTGGAAACGGGGAGAGACAATCAGACAGACTCCCGCATGTGCCCGACCGGGATCCACCCAGCACGCCCACCAGGGGCAACGCTCTGCCCACCAGGGGGTGATGCTCTGCCCCTCCGGGGTGTCGCTCTGCCAAGACCAGAGCCACTCTAGCGCCTGGGGCAGAGGCCAAGGAGCCATCCCCAGCGCCTGGGCCATCTTTGCTCCAATGGAGCCTTGGCTGTGGGAGGGGAAGAGAGAGACAGAGAGGAAGGAGGGGGGGGGGATGGAGAAGCAAATGGGCGCTTCTCCTATGTGCCCTGGCCGGGAATCGAACCCGGGTCCCCTGCACGCCAGGCCAACGCTCTACCGCTGAGCCAACCAGCCAGGACCAGATGAATTTCTTTGAGTAGTGGGCTTCATGTCCCTGTCAACTATGGAAGTATTCAAGCAAGCCAATCATATCTTCCCACAGGAACCAGGGGCACCCTCCCTCTTGGTACTCTAGAGCAGTGGTCCCCAACCCCCGGGTCGCAGACCAGTACCAGTCCGTGGGCCATTTGGTACCGGTCTGCAGAGAAAGAATAAATAACTTACATTATTTCCGTTTTATTTATATTTAAGTCTGAACAATGTTTGTTTCTTTTTGATGTTTTATTTTTTAAAAATGACCAGATTCCCTCTGTTACATTCGTCTAAGGCTCACTCTTGATGCTTTTCTTGGTCACGTAATACATTTATTCGTCCTACCCTAAAGGCCAGTCTGTGAAAATATTTTCTGACATTAAACCAGTCCGTGGCCCAATAAGGTTGGGGACCACTGCTCTAGAGCCTGTTCCCACGCCCCTGGTTGTTCACTCGGTTCCTGAGTGCAGCCCCAGGGTGCCATCTATGATGTGCAGTGTCCTCATGCGGGCTGTGAGCACATGTGATTAATAGGTTGCTATCAGTGTCATCCACTCAGTCTTCAGTGATGTGTATTCAACCACACCTGTAACCTAAGATGGTCATGACTCCTTCACCAATAGGGAGAAGAAGAGGTGATTTAAACTGAAGAAATCCTCCATTAAATCAGAGAACACAAAGGGAAAGGTAAATTACAAGGAAAATATTGATAATTTCCATCTAGACAGGGCCCGCCCTTCTCACCTCCCTCATCCCATTTGCCTGGTGAAATCCAGAGGCCCCCTTCGCTGCCCCAGAAGTGAGATTCTCTGTTCAAACTCTGTCTGCACCTCTGGGACAGAGCTTGGCCTGTCCAATTAGAAAATGTGATTTCTCCCTTTCTCAGCTAAAATCTTCACAGGAGGAGCTTTAGGGAATTTAAGAACAAGGATGTGTGGAAAATTGCAGGTATTCTGAGTAGAAGATAAGACAGGCTGAGTTGCTGTGCCTTATTGTCAGGAAACCAGGACAAGTTCATGGGCGTCAGATGAGTGAGGTTTGGTACTGAGCCAAACATTGGGTTGTGCCAGACATGCTAAGCCTGAGAGAGAAACTGATGGAGCAGTGTAGCAGGCAGTGTCTGGGTGGCCCCTCCGTGTGTCGATGTTAGCATAACGGAAAATGTCCAAAGAAACCAGGTAGCCCCTGAAGTCACCTCTGGGACATTATACCAGGCCCTACCCTGAGGTAGTATCTGGATTTACTCTGATACCCAGAAAACTAAAAGAGTTACTGTCTATATGTCAATGGTAATAATAATAATAATAATAATAATAATAACAGCGATAGTAATAATAGTATGGGCATTTACTGAGTGCATGTTAAGTGCCAGCTACTGTTCTAAGTGTTTTTCCATGTACTTGTTCATTTGTTTCTCACATCTCTGAGAGGCAAGTTATGTTAAATCCCTAATTTCATCAGTCAGAAAAATGATGCAAAGAGACATTAAGTAACAGGACCAAGGTCACACAGCAGCCTGGTTCTAGAGCTCACATGCTTAAACATTGTGCTATGTTGCCTTTCAGAGCTTTCTTTTTTCAAAGCCATGTTCTTTTTTGTCTCGGCATCCTCAATGTCTATGTCAGAATATACTAACACGAGTGCGTACAAAATGTTTATTTTATGGAACAAATAAATGAATGAACAGAACCTCATTTGCTAAGGCACCCACAACTTCTTAGTAGATTAGCTCCCCTTATACCAAGTCATGATTTAAGAGGATAGCAACAGGGCTTTGGCCTCGAAACACTGTGGCCCACCTTCTGTCACTGTGCCGCTACATCTGGGGTTGGAGGGCTGCTTTTGTATGTCCCTGAGGTTGTCCCTTCTGTAGGAACCACTTATTAAAATGAATGGACAGTTTGCAGTGCCACAAAAGGGGCTGGAGCAATGGTTTTCCAACCCTTTTCATCTCATAGCACACGCAAACTACTAAAATTCTGTGGCACACCAAAAAATATATTTTTTGCTGATCTGACAAAAAATAATAAATAAGTAGAATTTTGATTCATTCATATCTGGACGGTTTTTGTTGTGTTGTTATCCTTTCTTTCTTTGACAATCTAAGGGAATTTAGTCAGTGCCCTTAAACAGTCAAGTATAGAATGTTTTAAAATTTTTTATGACACCTGGGTTGAAAATCGCTTGGCTAGTGTTAGAAGGCAAACAGCGCCCCCTGTGGTCAGCAGATGGTGGGAGGGGGGCAACCAGAGCATTCCCACCCAGCTCCTTGCTCCGTCCAGGCAAGGTGACTGTGAGGGTAGAAGCCAGGCCTCCAGATCTTGTTACTCCTCCAGCTATAAAGTTCTCCATTCGGCATCCACTTTGGATACCTGAAAGTTGTGTTTTTCCTTATAATGGGAAAGGTCATTTCTTAAGGTGAGGGGCTCTTTAAGAGGAATGCCAATTCCAAACTTTTCCCAGTGGTGATGATCAATGTCCACATCCTCCGACCTGACTGTAGGTGGTGAGGGTGTCATCCCTCTGCAGACTGTACTGGTGGGAAGTGCCAGTCCAAGCCCTCTCCAGGGCCAGGGAACATGGGTACTCATCAGAAAAGAAAATGAACTTGAAGCCGAGGAAAAGAGAGGACATTCATAGTCAAACAACTAGCACCCAAGCAAAATGTCTAACTTGCTGTCCCTACCTACACTCAACTCAGTGTGACCTGATTTCACCCAAGTGCCCCAGAATGTGTGTGGTTGGTCGCATTGTATGGAGGACTCACCCAAATGCCCCTCTTTTGTCACCCAAGTTCGTGGTCCTGGACAGTCTTTTCCAATCCAGGTTGCCCCATCCTTTGGTCTCTCACAATCCATGTAAAGAGTCCCTAGTGGACAGCTTTCCTGCTGCCATGGTCACGTGCTCCACAGTCTCCTGAACATCTTTACCATGCTGCCAATGCCTTTATTGGTAATTTCAAAAAGGAATAGGAAAATCCCTTTAAAAAATTCTAGCCAATGATTCAGTAATGGTTTTATAATTTTTAAGGGATTTTAGAATTTTAAGAAAATTCTAATTTTTGTCTATGGTCAGTTCTCAACCTTATTTTCTTCCTTCAAGTCTTTGGTCTGGTGATCAGCTACTCTAATTGTCATGATAATACTTAATGTTTTAAAATGTTAAGAAAGGTCTGGGGGAGGAGTGGGAAGCATCAACTCATAGCTGCTTCTGGGATGTGCCTTGACTAGGCAGCCTAGGTTTTCAAACTGGTGAATTTAACATTCTAGGTTGACTCTTTATTCACTGCACCACCACAGGTCAGGCCCAACAAGGTCACATTCTGAAGTATAAGGGGTTAGGATTTCAATATATGGATTTTGGTGGGGTCATAATTCAACCCATAATAGTTTCCTTCTCTCCTCTTTTTTCTCCCCTTGTGATTTATTTAAGAATCTAGAACATGTACAGTTTCTTCTGGATTTTGCTAATTTCTTCCCATGATCTTATTTAACACATTTCTCTGTTCCCCTAGTATTTCTTTTGAACCAGTGGGCAGACCTAAACCCATGACCAGATCCAAGCATGGTTATTTTAGCAAAAATTCACCAGGAGCCCTTAACGTCTGTCTCCCCTTTTGTGACCTCATGACTGTTCACAGTCCATCTATAGAAAGTTCTCCACCAGCCTTTCTTTTAGTGACTTTAATAGTCGTTTATTGAGATGACGTCAGAGTAATGGCACTGTAGGGAGCGATACCAATAAATCTCCCCCAAAACTCAACAAGATCTTCAACCAGAAACAGAAAATTCTATCCTTGGAGCCTCCAGATGTTCTGCAATATACCCGAAGGTATGGTCAAGTGAAAAATTGGCTAAATATACAATCAAACCTCGAAGGAAATAGGGAGTAAGAAATATTCTGCCTTCCTCACTAACCTAAATATGGCTGCTTTCACTGGGAACTGAGAGTATAGAAACTAAGGCAAGCAAAGGGGGTGAATAGATCCAGGCCGCGGCACAAACGGCCGAACCAGGCTGTGGCATGGAGATCCAAGCCGAGGAAAAACTGTGCCTGTGGCAACCCAGGCAATATAAGCTAACACTTGCGCCAAACCCAGACAAAGAAAGACAAGTGGGGCAACCATTCACCCCGATCTCCTGGTTGGCGCGCACAGATAGTGGGCGAGAGATTTCTCCTAGAGCTCCAGGAGTGGGCACCCGTGTTACCCCACAGAGAGGCAGAGTCAGAGGCCTTTGTGTGGGCTGAAAGCAGAATCTCAGGACCGCCCCAGCACCCTGAAAAAGCTGCGCCTGGGGAGGGAGTGAAAGCTAATTCCAACGCTGGAACTTTTCCATGCGGGTGGGGGTCTCATTTCGAGTAAGAGATGGCTGGCCTGATATCCTGGTCAGCGTGAATGGAGAGTGGGCGAAAGATTCCTCTGAGCGCCTCGGGAGTGGGCGCCCATGTTCCCGGACAGAGGAGCAGAGTCAGGGGCCTTTGTGTGAGCGAAAAGCAGAATCTCAGGCCACCCCAGCACCCTAAAAAAGCCACGCACAGGGAGGCAAGAGCTAATTCCAACGCTGGAAATTTTCCATGCGGGCGGGGGTATCATTTCGAGTAAGAGATGGCCTGCTCCATATCCCAGGTTGTGCACGCAGATAGTGAGCGAGAGATTCCTCCAAGCGCCCTGGGAGTGGGTGCCTGCCCATGTTACCGGACAGAGTGGCAGAATCAGAGGTCTTTGTGTGGGTGGAAGCCCTGCCTGATTATGATAGCAGCTCTGACTGATTGAGCCTTACCCAGAGCCCTGTGCTGAGTGGGAATAGAGTGGAAATTTACCAGCTCTTTGAGCCTCTTACTATCCAGGCAGAGGCAGCAGCAACCCTATAGCTGGATTATCAGGCTACTAATTCAGGAAGGAAAAACTAGGAGAGAGGCTCCGGGAACATGGACTCTCTCACTGTCGGAGCCTACAAATGCTAATGAGCCTCGACTGCCAATGAGACTGAAGCCCAATATATGACATCGTCATAGAGACTTATCAAATGCAAACCTCTACCTGAGCGTGCCACAGGGGCAGAACCCAGGGTACAGAGTCAACGACCAGGAAGAGAAAGAGAAAAGAAAAAGCAAAAGATAACATCTCAAAATCAAGAATAATGCTCTGCCCATCCGGGGCGTCACTCTGTCGCGACCAGAGCCACTCTAGCACCTGGGGCAGAGGCCAAGGAGCCATCCCCAGTGCCTGGGCTGTCTTTTGCTCCAATGGAGCCTCAGCTGCAGACTTTATAACCTATCCCATTTTATTATATTTGTTCATTTGTTTGTCTTATCTTCATGTCTTGATTATTTTTTTCCTCTTCCAATTTGGTGGTTTAATTCTCTGCCAGTCTTACTCTCTCCTCTCCTTGAACTACGCTACCCATAAGTGTTACATCTCCCATTATCTTTTCTTTCTTCTTCCTTTCTCTCTATGAAGGTTGCAATCCAAAACACTTAACTCTCTCTCTCTCCTTTTTTCTTTTTTCTTCTTTTAGTGGTTCCCTCTTTTTTTCTCTCTTTCTTTTCTCCCTCTATATTAGTTTCTTCCTTTCTCCTTTATATCTCCTCTCATTCAATCCTCAATAATGAACAAATTATCTTATCTGGGACTCAAACTTATGTTTGTGGCATTTGGGGGGAGGAGGTTATTTTGCTTTTTTAACTCACTAGCAGTGCTCCCAACCCTGGATCTCCATTTTATCTAGTTCTTATTCCACTAAATACAATAGTAATTTTTTAAGTTTCCCCCCCATTTTCCTGTTTTTCTCTTATTTCTCTCATCATATCTCTTAGTCAACCAACACCTAAAAGCAAATAATTTTATTCTTGACCCAAATTTTTTCCCTATTTGCATTTTGTGGGTCCATACCACTTTCTATCCCCCCCTTTATTACTTCTCCCTAACTCAGGCCCTCCATTATAGGCATTGTTTGTTCTATTTAGCACAATGTAATTCACAGTTCACCATAAGATTTTCTCAAGAAAGAGGGGAGAGGAGAGGAGAGGAAAAAAGGAAAGGAGAAGGGAATAATTTTCTTAATTTTTAATTTTTTTAAAATATTTTTTTATTTTTATTTTTTACCTTTTTATTCTTTTTTTTAAATAAATTTTTATTAATGTTAATGGGATGACATTAATAATTCAAGGTACATATATTCAAAGAAAACATGTCTAGGTTATCTTCTCATTAAATTATGTTGCATACCCCTCACCCAGAGTCAGACTGTCCTCTGTCACCCTCTATCTAGTTTTCTCTGTGCCCCTCCCCCTCCCCCTAAATCTCTCCCTCCATCCCTCCTGCATCCTCCCTCCCCCAACCCCTGGTAACCACCACACTCTTGTCCATGTCTCTTAGTCTCGTTTTTATGTTCCACCAATGTATGGAATCATGTAGTTCTTGTTTTTTTCTGATTTACTTATTTCACTCCGTATAATGTTATCAAGATCCCACCATTTTGCTATAAATGATCTAATGTCATCATTTCTTATGGCTGAGTACTATTCCATAGTGTATATGTGCCACATCTTCTTTATCCAATCTTCTATTGAAGAGCTTTTTGGTTGTTTCCATGTCTTGGCCACTGTGAACAGTTCTGCTATGAACATGGGGCTACATGTGTCTTTACGTATCAATGATTCTGAGGTTTTGGGGTATATACCCAGTAGAGGGATTGCTGGGTCATAAGGTAGTTCTATTTGCAGTTTTTTGAGGAACCACCATACTTTCTTCCATAGTGGTTGTACTACTTTACATTCCCACCAACAGTGTATGAGGGTTCCTTTTTCTCCACAGCCTCTCCAACATTTGTTATTACCGGTCTTGTTGATAATAGCTAATCTAACAGGGGTGAGGTGGTATCTCATTGTAGTCTTGATCTGCATTTCTCTAATAACAATGAAGCTGAGCATCTTTTCATATATCTGTTGGCCATTTGTATTTCTTCCTGGGAGAAGTGTCTGTTCATGTCCTCTTCCCATTTTTTAATTGGATTGTTTGTTTGTTTGTTGTTGAGTTTTATGAGTTCTTTGTAAATTTTGGATATTAGGCCCTTATCTGAGCTGTCATTTGAAAATATCAGTTCCCATTTAGTTGGCTGTCTGTTTATTTTGATATCAGTTTCTCTTGCTGAGCAAAAACTTTTAATTCTGATGTAGTCCCATTTATTTATCTTTGCCTTCACTTCTCTTGCCATTGGAGTCAAGTTGATAAAATGTTCTTTAAAATCCAGATCCATGAGTTTAGTACCTATGTCTTCTTCTATGTCCTTTATTGTTTCAGATCTTATATTTAGGTCTTTGATCCATTTTGAATTAATTTTAGTACACGGGGACAGGCTGTAGTCGAGTTTCATTCTTTTGCATGTGGCTTTCCAGTTTTTCCAACACCATTTGTTGAAGAGGCTTTCTTTTCTTCATTTTGTGTTGTTGGCCCCTTTATCAAAGATTATTTGACCATATATATGTGGTTTTATTTCTGGGCTTTCTATTCCGTTCGATTGGTCTGAGTGTCTATTTTTCTGCCAATATCATGCAGTTTTGATTATTGTGGCCCTATAATATAGTTTAAAGTCACGTATTGTAATGCCCCCAGCTTCATTCTTTTTCCTTAGGATTGCTTTGGCTATTCGGGGTTTTTTATAGTTCCATATAAATCTGATGATTTTTTGTTCCATTTCTTTAAAAAATGTCATAGGAATTTTGATGGGAATTGCATTAAATTTATATATTACTTTGGGTAATATGGCCATTTTTATTATATTCTTCCTATCCAAGAACAAGGAATATTTTTCCATCTCATTGTGTCTTTTACTATTTCTCTTAGCAATGCCTTGTAGTTTTCTTTATATAGGTCCTTTACATTCTTTGTTATATTTATTCCTAGGTATTTTATTTTTTTTTGTTGCAATCGTGAAGGGGATTATTTTTTTTAGTTCATTTTCTAATATTTCATTGTTGGCATATAGAAAGGCTATGGACTTCTGTATGTTAATTTTGTATCCTGCGACCTTACTGTATTGGTTTATTGTTTCTAGTAATCTTTTTGTGGAGTCCTTTGGGTTTTCGATGTATAGGATCATATCATCAGCAAAAAGTGATATCTTTACTTCTTCTTTTCCGATATGGATGCCTTTTATTTCTTTGTCTTGTCTGATTGCTCTGGCCAGAACTTCTAGCACCACGTTGAATAAGAGTGGAGAGAGTGGACACCCCTGTCGTGTTCCTGATTTAAGGTGGAAATTCCTCAGTTTTACGCCATTTAATATGATGTTGGCTGATGGTTTATCATATATAGCCTTTATTATGTTGAGATATTTTCCTTCTATACCCATTTTGTTGAGAGTCTTAAACATAAAATTGTGTTGTATTTTATCAAAAGCCTTTTCTGCATCTATTGATAAGATCATGTGGTTTTTGTTCTTTGTTTTGTTGATATGGTGTATTACGTTAACCGTTTTGCGTATGTTGAACCATCCTTGAGATTCTGGGATGAATCCCACTTGATCATGATGTATTATTTTTTTAATATGTTGTTGTATTCGATTTGCCAGTATTTTGTTTAGTATTTTAGCATCTGTATTCATTAGAGATATTGGTCTGTAGTTTTCTTTCTTTGTGCCATCTTTGCCAGGTTTTGGTATGAGGGTTATGTTGGCCTCATAAAATGTGTTTGGAAGTATTGCTTCTTCTTCAATTTTTTGGAAGACTTTGAGTAGAATGGGAACCAAGTCTTCTTTGAATGTTTGATAGAATTCACTAGTATAACCGTCTGAGCCTGGACTTTTATTTTTGGGGAGGTTTTTAATAGTTTTTTCTATTTCCTCCCTGCTGATTGGTCTGTTTAGGCTTCTTCATGACTCAGTCTAGGAAGGTTGTATTGTTCTAGGAATTTATCCATTTCTTCTAGATTATTGTATTTGGTGGCATATAGTTTTTCATAGTATTTTACAATAATTCTTTGTATATCTATGATGTCTGTGGTGATCTCTCCTCTTTCATTTTGGATTTTATTTATTTGAGTCCTGTGTCTTTTTTCCTTGGTGAGTCTTGCCAAGGGTTTGTCGATTTTGTTGATCTTTTCAAAGAACCAGCTCCTTGTTTTATTGATTTTTTCTATAGTTTTTCTGTTCTCTATTTCGTTTATTTCTGCTCTGATTTTTATTATCTCCTTTCTTCGGCTGGTTTTGGGTTTTGTTCTTCTTTTTCTAGTTCCGTAAGGTGTGAAGTTAAGTGGTTTACTTCGGCTCTCTCTTGCTTGTTCATATAGGCCTGAAGTGATATGAACTTTTCTCTTATTACTGCTTTTGCTGCATCCCAGAGATTCTGATATGTCGTATTTTCATTTTCATTTGTCTATATATATATCTTTTGATCTCTGCGCTTATTTCTTCTTTGACCCATTCATTTTTTAGAAGTATGTTGTTTAGTTTCCACAATTTTGGGGGTTTTTCCCCCCTTTTTTTACAGTTGAATTCTAGTTTCAAGGCTTTATGATTAGAGAATATGCTTGGTACAATTTCAATTTTTTTAAATTTGCTGATATTGTCTTTGTGGCCCAACATATGGTCAATTCTTGAGAATGTTCCATGTACACGAGAAAAATGTATACTCTGTCGCTTTGGGATGAAGTGTCCTGTAGATGTCTATCATATCCAGTTGTTCTAGTATTTCATTTAAGGCCACTATATCTTTATTGATTCTCTGTTTGGATGACCGATCTAGAGCCGTCAGCGGTGTATTGAGGTCTCCAAGTATGATTGTATTTTTGTCAGTTTTTGTTTTAAGGTCAATAAGTAGCTGTCTTATATATTTTGGTGCTCCTTGGTTTGGTGCATATATATTAAGGATTGTTATGTCTTCTTGATTCAGTGTCCCCTTAATCATTATGAAATGGCCATTTTTGTCTCTGAGTACTTTTTCTGTCTTGTAGTCAGCATTATTAGATATGAGTATTGCTACACCTGCTTTTTTTTGGGTGTTGTTTGCTTGGAGTATTGTTTTCCAGCCTTTCACTTTGAATTTGTTTTTATCCTTGTTGCTCAGATGAGTTTCTTGTAGGCAGCATATAGTTGGATTTTCTTTTTTAATCCATTCTGCTACTCTGTATCTTTTTATTGGTAAGTTTAATCCATTTACATTTAGTGTAATTATTGACACTTGTGGGTTCCCTATTGCCATTTTATAAATTGCTTTCTGTCAGTTTTGTATCTTGTTTGATTCTTCTCTTTTGTTTTTCTATCATTTGTTTTTGTTTGTTTGTATTCCATACTTCTTTCCTCTGTTGCTACCTTTTTAAGTCAAGTGTTTTTGTGGTGGTTTTTTCAAGGGTAGTTACCATTAAGTAATGAAAAGGGTACCTACCATATTCATTGTAGTACCCTATCTTATAAGTATTTCTGCACTTCATCGTCCTTTGCTACTGTTAATCTCCATCCTCTTTCCCCCCTTTTTTTCCTTTGTTGTCACAGTTTAAGTTTGGTTTTATTGTTTTCTTGGTGGAGCTGTTACTTCTGGTTATGTTTTTTTTTTGTTCTTTGAATCTGGTTGGAAAACCCCCTTTAGTATTTCCTGGAGTGGTGGCTTTCTGATGATAAATTCTCTCATCTTTTCTGTATTTGTGAATATTTTTATATCTCCTTCGTACTTGAAGGATAGCTTTGATGGGTATAGTATTCTTGGCTGAAAGTTCCTCTCTTTCAGGGCTTTAAATATTGGGGTCCACTCTCTTCTAGCTTGTAGAGTTTCTGCTGAGAAATCTGATGATAATCTAATAGGCCTTCCTTTATATGTTGTATTCTTCTTTTCCCTGGCTGCCTTGAGAATTTTTTCTTTGTCATTGGTTTGTGTCATCTTCATTATGATGTGCCTTGGAGTGGGTTTGTTGTGGTTAAGAAAACTTGGTGTTCTGTTTGCTTCTTGAATTTGAGGCTTTAATTCTTTCCACAGGCTTGGGAAGTTCTCATCTATTATTTGTTTGAGTATATTCTCCATTCCATTTTCTTTCTCTTCTCCCTCTGATATACCTATTATTCTTATGTTATTCTTTCTGATAGAGTCAGACAATTCCTGTAGGGCTTTCTCGTTTTTTATTATTTTTGAGTCTCTTTCTTCTTCTCTCTGTTGTGCCTCAAGTTGCTTGTCTTCTATTTCACTGATCCTATCTTCTATCTGGGCTGTTCTATTAGCTAAGCTTGTTACCTCATTTTTCAGGTCTTGAATTGAGATTTTCATTTCTGTTTGATTTGTTTTTATAGTTTCAATTTCCTTGGTAATATATTCTTTGTGATCGCTGAGTTGTTTTCGGATTTCCCTAAATTGCCTTTCTGTGTTTTCTTGTATATCTGAGTATTTTTAAGATTTCTATTTTAAATTCTCTGTCATTTGGCTCCAAGGCTTCTAATCTGTTAAATCTTTTCTCCATAGATTTTTCCACATCTATTTGTGTTACCTCTCTGTCTTTTGTATCCATAATGTTTGATTTCCTTTTTCTTATTGGCATCTGAAGGTGGTCTTGATGATAGTGTTAATTGGAATTAATAAAAAAGAAAAAGGAAAAAAAAAGAAAAAAGGAAAACACTCCACACAAAAAAGTAATAATTTATTATTTCCCCCTTTTTTCTTTCTTCTCTTCCCCTCCTCTCACCTCCTTAGGGAAATATTGTGGTGACCTGTGAATTATATTATGCTAAATGGAACAAAAACTGCCTATAATGGAGGGCCTAATTTTGGGTGAAGAGTTCAAGGGGCAAAAAAGGGAGTAGTGACCTACTAAATACAAAAAAAAAGGGGGAGAAAATCTTAGACAAGCATAAAATGATTTGCTTGTAAGTGATGGTCGACTAAGAGATATAATGAGAGGGATGAGAGGGAAACAGAAAAAAGGAGAGAAAAAACAATAATTAAAAAATAAAAAATAAAAATAAAAATAATAAGTAAAAATCTGTTGTATTAAGTGGAGCAAAGACTAAATACAATGGAGACTTTGGGTTAGGAGGAATGCTAGTGAGTTAAAAAGCAATGTAAAAAGTGCCCAAAATGCCACAAAAACTAACAAATAGAGGAAAACCAAGAACAAAAGCAGAAGAAAAAAAAAAGAACAACAACAAAAAAAAAACCCCACAAAAACTTGAGTCCCAAATTAAATAATTTGTTCGTGATTGAGGCTTAAATGGGAGGAAAAGTAAAAGGAGAAAAGAAGACATGAATAGAAAGTAAAAAATAAGAGTAAGAGAGAAACGAAGGAAGAAAAAAAGGAAAGGAAAAAAAAACAAAAGGGGAGAGAGTGAGAGTTAAGGGTTTTGGAGTGTAACCCTAAAGGAGAGTTAGGATGAAGAAAAGAAATAAAATGTAACACTCATGGGTAGTGTAGTTCAAGAAAATGGTAGCATAAGATGGGCAGAGAGTAAAAGGACCGAGGTGGAAGAAATAGAAATAATAATAAAGGCAATAAGATAGAAGAAAGAAACAACAACAACAAAGAATTAGTGGAACAAGTTATAAAGTCTGTGGATTTTTCTTGATTTTGAGAGGTTAACTTCTTCTTTTTTTCTTTTCTCCCCCTCTTCCTGGTCGGTGACTCTGTAACCCAGGTTCTGCCTCTGTTTCACTCTTAGGTAGGAATTTGCAGTTGATGGTATTCTATGGCAATGTCATATAATTGGCTTTAGTCTCGCTGGTAGTCAAGGCTTGTTGGCGTTTGCAAAGTCCAACAATGAGAGAGTTTGCTTTCCTGGAGTCTCTTTCCTAGTCTCCCCTTCCTGAATTAGCAGCCTGGTGATCCAGCTATGAGGCTGCCACTGCTTCTGTCTGGGGAGTAAGAGGCTCAAAGAGCTGGGAAATCCCCACTCTATCCTCACTCAGCACAAGGCTCTGGGTAAGGTTCTGGCAGTCAGAGCCTCCAGCGTAATCAGGTGGGGCTGGGAGTCAATTGTTGTCAAGGTGACTGTTCAGCGCCTATCATTCAGTTGGACCACTCAACCCAGGCTTTCCACACTTGGTAGCCTGTTTTGGCTGGGAAGAAGAAGCACTAGTCGCTGTTTGCTTTATGGATCTTAATATCTGCCAAGTCCCTCTTGTTAGGTATATCCCTGAATATGGAGGCTCTGTCAATCATAAGTTGCCCCCGCCCCTTTAGCGAAAGGCACTGAAAAATATCACGCCTCTTGTCTTGGATCACTGAACTGGGAGAGATCTTATCAATTAGAGCCCCGTGGGTGCGTAGATTTTGTGGGTTAAGCTCATTTCAGTGATTGGATCCGCAGCTGTGCTCCAGAAAGTATTTCAGGCTGTCTGCGCGCCCCTCCCCCCAGCGCTTGATTGTTAGCTTGAATGGCTGGGTGAGGTGACCCGCCCACGGAGAGAATCTCCTGACTAGGAAAGACAGCCTTGGCACCCCTCCCGGACCACGGCTGGGGGGGCGCGCACACGCGCACGGTATCTTGGCACACCAGTGGCCGGGGACCGCAGCACAGGGGGTGTGGGCGCGGTTTCTCAGCACGCCAGTGGATGGGGACCGCGGCACGGGGCGCGCGCGGGGTTTCTCAGCACGCCAGTGTCCGGGGACCGCGGCACGGGGCGCGAGCATGGTTTCTCAGCACGCCAGTGGCCAGGGACCGGGGCACGGGGCACGCGCGTGGTTTTTCAGGGTATGCTGGGGCAGCCACCAGCGCCCAGGCTGCCGTCCCCGAGTGTGGGCGGGCAGCTGCACATGTGGGTTGACTCACCACAGGTGTACTCTCTCCTCAGCAACAGTCCTTTTGCTTTCAGTGTGTGCGTGGAACTCTGGAATGCTCCAAGGATAAATTTCTCTGTTTCTAGTTGATAAATTTGTTGAGATTTTGGGGAGATCTGTCAGACGCGCTGCTCACGGCACCATTTCCGTGACATCACTCTTTATTCTTTATTAAATCTCATTAATACTATCAACAAAACCACCCTCAGATGCCATTAAGGAAGAGAAAATTGAATATCGTGTATACAAAAGGAAGAGAGGTAACACAGATAGATGAGGAAAAATCTATGGAGAAAAAATTTAATATATTGGAAATCTTGGAGCTAAATGACAGAGAATTTAAAATAGAAACCCTAAAAATACTCAGAGATATACAAGAAAACACAGAAAGGCATTTTAGGGAGCTCAGAAAACAACTCAATGAACACAAAGAATATATTACCAAGGAAATTGAAACTATAAAAACAAATCAAACAGAGATGAAAAACTCAGTTCACAAGCTGAAAAATGAGGTAAAAAGCTTAGATAATAGAACAGGCCAGATAGAAGGTAGGATTAGTGAAATAGAAGACAAGCAACTTGAGGCACAACAGAGAAGACGAAAGAGACTCGACCACATAAAAAAAAATACCACCGGATGATGTCAGAGTAATGGTGGAGTAGGAAGTGATACCGATAAATCTCCACCAAAACTCAACAAGATCTTCAACCAGAAACAGAAAAACCTATCCTTGGAGCCTCCAGATGTTTCACAATACACCCGAAGGTATGGTTGAGCGAAAAATTGGCTAAATATATAACCAAACCCCAAAGGAAATAGGGAGTAAGAAATGCTCCGCCTTCCTCACTTACCTAAACAGGGCGGCTTTCACTGGGAACTGAGAATATAAAAACTAAGGCGACCAAAGAGGCTGAATAGATCCAGGCCACGGCCCAAATGGCCGAACCAGGCTGTGGCACACAGATCCAAGCCAAGGAAAAAATGTTCCTGTGGAAACCCGGGCAATACAAGCTAACAATCGCGCCAAACCTAGACAAAGAAATACAAGTGCGGCAGCCATTTTCCCCAATCTCCGGGTCGGTGCGCGCAAATAGTGGGTGAGAGATTCCTTCCAAAGCCCCAGGAGTGGGTGCCCGCATAACCCCACAGAGAGGCAGAGTCAGAGGCCTTTGCATGGGCCGAAAGCGGAATCTCTGGGCAGCGACAGTGCCCTGGGAAAGCTGCACACGGGAAGGAAGCGAGAACCAATTCCAAAGCTGGAACTTTTCCATGTGGGTGGGGGTTTTACTCAGAGGGTGAGGCGGCTGGCCTGATCTCCCGGTCTGCGCCCACAGATAGTGAGCGAGAGATTCCTCTGAGTGCCTCGGCAGTGAGCGCCCATGTTATCCCACAGAGGGGCAGAGTCAGGGGCCTTTGTGTGGGCCAAAAGCAGAATCTCGGGCTGCCCCAGCTCCTTGAAAAAGCTGTGCATGGGGATGGAACGAGAGCCAATTCCAACGCTGGAACTTTTCCTTGCGAGTGGGGGTTTCACTCAGAGTGTGAGTCTGCCGGCTTGATATCCTGATCTGCGCGCACAGATAGTGAGCGAGAGTTTCCTCCAAGTGCCCCGGGAGTGGGCGCCCACCCATGTTACCGGACAGAGTGGCAGAGCCAGAGGTCTTTGAGTGGGCATAAGCCCCACCTGATTATGCTAGCAGCTCTGACTGACTGAGCCTTACCCAAAGTCCTGTGCTAAGTGGAAATAGAGTGGGGAGTTGCCAGCTCTTTGAGCCTCTCACTATCCAGGCAGAGGCAGCAGCAACCCCATAGCTGGATTATCAGGCTACTAATTGAGGAAGGAAAGACTAGGAGAAAGGATCCAGGAACACAAACTCTCTCACTGTTGAAGCCTATAAATGCTAATGAGCCTCGACTGCCAACGAGACTAAAGCACAAAAATGACATCGCCATAGAGACTTATCAACTGCAAACCTCTACCTGAGCATACCACAGGGGCAGAACCCGGGGTACAGAGTCACCGACCAGGAAGAGGGAGAGAAAAGAAAAAGCAAGAAGATAACCTCTCAAAATCAAGAATAATCTGCAGACTTTATAACCTATCCCATTTTATTATATTTGTTCTTTTGTTTCTCTTATCTTCATTCTTGATTTTTTTTTTCTCCTCCAATTTGGTCATTTAACTCTGCCGGTCTTACTCTACACTACCCATAAGTGTTACATCACCCATTATCTTTTCTTTCTTTCCTCTTCCTTTCTCTCTATGAGGGTTGCACTCCAAAACCCTTAACTCTCTCTCTCTCTCTCCTCTTTTTTCTTTTTTCTTCTTTTAGTGGTTCCCTCTATTTTTCTCTCTCTCTCTTTCTTTTCTCCCTCTATATTAGTTTCTTCCTTTCTCCTTTACGTCTCCTCTCATTCAATCCTCAATAACGAACAAATTATCTTCTCTGGGACTCAAACTTATGTTTGTGGCATTTTTGGGTTTTTTTACATCATCTTTTTAACACACTAGCAGTGCTCCCATCCCTGGCTCTCCATTTTATCTAGTTCTTGTTCCACTAAATACAATAGTAATTTTTTAATTTGTCCCCCCATTTTCCTGTTTCCCTCTTATTTCTCTCATCATATCTCTTAGTCGACCAACACCTAAAAGCAAGTAATTTTATTTGTGACCCAAATTTTTTCCTTATTTGCTTTTTGTGGGTCCATACTCCCCCCTTTTTTTTTTCCCCTTTATTACTTTTCCCCAATTCAGGCCCTTCATTACAAGCATTGTTTGTTCTATTTAATACAATATAATTCACAGTTCAGCACAAGATTTTCTCAAGAAAGAGGGGAGAGGAGAGGAGAGAAAAAAAAAAGGGGGGAATAATTTTCTTTCTTTTTAATTTTAATTATATTTTATTTTTCTTTATTCCATTATTAATTTTTTTAAAAAATAACGTTTTTTGATTTTTTATTTTT